>NC_142854.1:29940516-30565516 GCF_061612785.1 Hesperophylax consimilis
AGAAAAAAAAAAGTTTTCGACCTTGAGAGGGTCGAGCTCGATCCGCCATCTTGGATGAAGGTGCCAAAATTTGTTTTTTTTTAAATAATTGTGAAGTGGTCGTTTTTACAACCAAATTGTTGAAGGCAAACTTAAAGACAACTAAATTACCTACATTTTTTGTAGAAAGTTTTTTTTTGTAAGTCTAATAGGTAACGAGTTACAGTGGCGGAAATGTGAATATTTTTCAAAAAAGTGATGAAATTCCCAACTTTGTAATTTTTGCGGGTTATTCATTACATAATTATAATAATTTTGTTAACTCATTTCCACACCACCATGAGGTAGAGAACATTGCGCATTTTTTTTTTATTGTGGTATCCCCAGTAGGTCAACTCCACAGATATACCAGCGTTATGCTACAGTAAATTATGTTACATTACTGTGAATTATGTTACTATAAATTATGTTACTTAATAACAGTCTTCGTCATCAATGTCATCATCTAACTCATTGCCTGTGATATTTGGGCTTCCATTGACAAAATCTCTTCTTCTTCGTCCTCGACATCGATGTGAACCTCTGGCGAATTTCGGCATGTTTGACCATTACAGCACCCACATACAATAGAACACTTCAATCCAGCTTTCCTGCAGCCACATGCAACGCCGCATCCTTTTTTACAATTGCATGAAATAAATTTTAATAAAGTCTCGGGTGCTGGTTTCTTTGTCATTATTACTGGAACAAGCCCGTTGATGTCACGTTTCCCGGCCCAGTTTTCTGGATTTTTTTGGATTCCATACCATTTTTGGACTTTATGGTACGTTCTAAATGCATGGTACCGTGTAGCGTCGTTCATTAGTGGCAAAGAGGCAAGATTGAATTTGCTTTTTGTTGTCGACTTTGCGAAACGTTTGTAGAGGACTTTTTCCAAGGTTTCCTTATCCATGTCACCCCCGTATAAAGCAACAAGAAAGCGTGTTCCTGCAACTGCTATGTCTTCTGGTGTTGCATCATGTTGTTTGAAGATTCTTATCATGGCATTGAGTCTTGTGTCGTTTTGCACAAGCGAACAAAATTTATTTTTTCCTTGGTTGAAGAAGGACGATGTTGTATCGCAGCCGCTAAAGGCATGAAGAAACAGAATATTCTCAGCCGCCTCTTTGTATTTCACACTATTCGCGGAATACAATCTTTCAAAAGTTTTGCCTCTACCGGGTTTGCGAAGATATATACTATTTTGTTGTGGTGCTAATGCTGTCATGCTGTCAGCAGAACTAGGAGATCAACGTCTTCGCCAATAATGAAAACAGCGTCATATGATGAACACAAGGAAATCGCAGTATTGACAATCAACTCATCAGCATCTTCTTCAGCCTGCTTAACTGTAAAATCATCCTGTATAAATTGCTTTGTAAGCATCGAAATCAGACGGACTTTGTTATTTTCATTGGCTAAAAATCGTTCTTGTGAAACTTGAACTGGCATTATTTCATCGAAAAGAACATCTGCAGACATGTGCTTCTTCGATCGGCGAAGTCTTTCTGCGGTTTTCGTATTTTTTTCACCATCATCAAGCGGATATCCATCGAAAACAATGACTGCATATGATCCATAGTGATTTCTTACATAGTGAACGTACTTCTCGCAAATTGACCCAAAATAATCATTCCGATTCCATACAACTTTATGTAAAAGATATCCTCCATCTACAACATTAATTTTGCTACCTTCAAGTTGCACGCCTTCTGGAAGTTGTTCGAAAACACCATAAAATGATGATTTCGTACCTTTGCGCACGAGCACACTGAGTGACCGAGCATCCAGGCAACGTCCTGTAACCACCCCGACTCAATCAGTGTTGCCAAGTCAGCTGTAGACTAGGATCCCACTATAACAAATCAACGTCATCGAGCACACGGATGATGCTATATAAGTATATTGTAACGTAGAAATACGTTAAAATGATATTGTGTAATATGTTCGTACAAAATGTATCAAGAAAACTGGAGTTTTACAATTTTTTGTCAAAATTTTCTTCTTTCAACCGCTGTAACTCGTTACCTATTAGACTTACAAAAAAAAACTTTCTACAAAAAATGTAGGTAATTTAGTTGTCTTTAAGTTTGTCTTAAACAATTTGGTTGTAAAAACGACGACTTCACAATTATTTTGAAAAAAACAAATTTTGGCACCTTCAATCCAAGATGGCGGATCGAGCTCGACCCTCCCAAGGTCGAAAACTTTTTTTTTTCTTTAGAGTCCCAATCTTAACAACATATATCAAAATCGCTACTACCTAACCTTTTGCAAGGTGGAGCCCTTTTTTATCCCCCACTGACTGGACTAAAAGGGGTGTTCCTAATATCTATTAAAAATGATAGTAATTTATCCTCAAAATCACTAGGAAACTTGTTATTCGTTAATATATTTGTTTAAAGTTTTTAACTGTTTTGACAGCATTTTCTGCTAGACCGTTTGAAGCCGGGTGCTATACTGTTGACGTCACATGCTCGATATTAGATAACTACAACATTTCTGAAATGATGCTGACGTAAAAGCAGTTCCATTATTGCTAACAATTTTCTCCGGTATACCGAAGTTAGAAAACATTTTTTCAATATTTTGATTGTACTAACTGAATCTACACATTCTTTGGAAAACATAGATCACTTAGTAAAGAAAAGGTTTCTTCAGTGAGGTTACTTAATAAGAACGCTTTTTTACGTTCAGGTGACAGTATTTTCTCATCATATAAAATGAGTGCCTGGTCCAGTCTCTCTTTGAACAGAGACCAGCTTCCTGTCGTATGACAGAATGCCCCCAGACCTTTACAGATCGCATCCATTGGTGAAGAACTTCTGGAAAGATGCGCTCCCGGACGGACGAACGCACGCCGCTCCAAAGTCTCCCAACTCCGGAACTTCGTCTCCAGCCGCCCCTTTCGACTGCTGAATCCCGATCGTCTCCGTCTCCCTGCAGCTACAGAATCCAGCCCTTTGTCCGGTTCTGCTTGTCCTGCTGCAGCGAACAGAACCCGAGCCCTTGCCCCGATTTCTTCTGTTGAAATCTTCTTGTCACCTACTTCCTCTTCTTTCCTCTTCCTGACGCGCGCATGTGCTCGCGTGCTACGACAATGCTCCCCCAATATACTGCGGATGCTGGCTGCTTTTGTTGTCTTCAAATTAAAGACGTGGCGCTTCCTTCCATGCAACAATTTGTAATATTGTCGCACAATTTATTTTAAAATGTTACGTCTTCCCTGCTCCGTGGCTATGCGTAAGAGTATTGCGTAACTCCAAATGTGGTTCTTAACTTTTTTCCGTGGCTGCGCCAAATGTAATGGCGTCCAAATTTTTCCGTGGCTGCGCCAAATGTAATGTATGGAATATTGAAGCGGGTGAAGGTCGTACACAATAATGATACGTGATCTATGTACTGTTCTTTATTAGGGAGCTGCTAGTAACAAAAGAGGACAATCCTTGTGTTCATCGCCTTATATAGCATCTCGTAAGCATGCTATCTCGCTCGCACTTACACACATTCATACAGACATCACAACATGCCTATACACTTATATACTATATTATAACTAGGGGCAGCATGTAAATTCAAGTTGCCATTGTAGCAGTTCAATTTAGCCCTGCCACTATTTTTGAAACATCTGACAAGACCTCTCAGTTATCTATGTGACGTATGCTCTATGGCCCATTCTAGAAGGGAGCTTGGGACAGAAAAATATTATTATACTGGGTGATTTTAACCTACATAATAAACCTGAGGACGTGTTAAACGACTTTAAATATTTTTGTGGTTCAAATGGATTAACTCAGCACAGTGAAGTATTAAACAGTTATGGCAATATCCTGGACCTCGTCCTAAGTAACTTGTCCCTGTGTGAAGTGACTAGAAGCGAAGAGCCGCTAGTCAAGGAAGACCATCATCATCCAACACTGGCCGTCGCGGCGCGTCTAACGCGAGCCGCACCATCACATAGCAACGGCCACAAACATCACCGCGCCCGCGCCCGCCCCGCCTCGTCTACACACAATATCAACTGCTACTCGCAATATAACTTTAAACGTGCTAATATAGAACTGTGTCAAAACATTCTGTCACATTTTGACTGGAAATTTCTTAAAAGTATACATTCTGTTGATGTTGCGGTATTTATGTGTTCCAATTAAGAAGTCAATAAATGTGAGTGCAACCTACCCGGTATGGTTCACAAAATCAATTATTGACAAAATAAAAATCAAGGAAGCGCATCGCAGAAAATATAGAGTACACAAAAAGCAATCAGATTACTTATTGTTTTCTGCGATGCGATCCGAGCTCAAAAAAGATATTGTCATAACTAAACGACAATATTTAAACAGAATTCAGGACGGGATTAAAGACAATGTCAAATGCTTCTGGGATTTTATAAAATCACAGAAAGCTAACTCCAGGTCACATAACGGCCTGAATAGTGGAGACAAATTTATAACGGACTCAGAATCTATCTGTCAGAAATTTGCAGACTACTTTCAATCTGTGTATGATAGTGAAACCCCTAATCTTAGTACAGATTTTACGCGAACAGAGGTCCCATGGAACGTAGGTAACATTTCCCTAAGATTAACGAACCCGACAGAAGTAGAAGCTTATATCCATAAACTGAAGACTGACAAGGCTACAGGGCCGGATGGAATCCCTTCCAGTACTATCATTAGCATAGCGCCAATGATAAGTGAAGCTCTTTGTCATATATTTAATACCAGTATTTTGACTTCTACTTTCCCCCAGATATGGAAACTGACCCGAGTCAGTCCCATTTTCAAGGCTGGTGACAAGACAGACGTCAAAAACTACAGACCGGTAGCCGTATTATCAGTGCTACCAAAACTATTTGAAAAAATGATTTGTGACAAATTAAGTCTCCAGATTATGCCATTCATTGGAGAAAATCAACACGGTTTCCTTCCAAAGAAATCAACAGTCACAAATCTGCTTACTTTCTCGAGATTGGTAGCCACCGGTTTAGACTCAAGGCACCAAACAGATGTAGTGTACACCGACTTTGCCAAAGCATTTGACCGTGTTAACCATGATATCTTACTGAGGAAAATGTTTAAACTAGGCTTCGACCTACCAACACTAAACTTTTTCTCATCATATTTAAAATCCAGAAAACAATTTGTTTCGGTAAATGGACATAATTCAAAAAAATTCTCAGCGAAATCTGGAATTCCTCAAGGGTCTAACCTCGGACCGCTGTTGTTTCTAATACTAATAAATGACATCCAAAACTATGTTAAGAATAGTAAATGTCTACTGTTTGCAGATGACCTTAAAATTCTAATGGAAATAAGCTCCCAACAAGACTGTCTTAAAATGCAAGCTGATCTGGATGCACTATCTGAATGGTCGTTGATAAACAAATTAGATTTCAATACAAAAAAATGTGTCACTATGTCTTACACTCGCTCTTTAAACACTATACTTTACGATTATAAGATAAAGGGCGAAACACTATCACGTGTAAATTCCGTAAAGGATCTCGGTGTCGTCTTTGATCCCGAACTGAAATTCTCTGGCCATATATCGCAGCTCACTCAGTCTTGCTACAAACTTCTTGGGTTCGTCATTAGGACATGCAAGCAGTTCAATAACCAAGATGCTATGTTAGCATTGTTCGATGGCATACTGAGAAGCAAGCTGGAGTATGCGAGCGATGTTTGGGCACCGTACCACCAGAAGTACATTGAAATGATAGAGCAAATCCAGAAGAAATTCCTCAGGTATGTCTATATGCGGACGCATGGAACCTATCCCAGGTTCATGCACCATATCGACTTACTTGAGGAAACCAATTCTGTGAGTCTGGAAACTAGGCGGAAAGCAAGCCTAGCCACTATATCTTTCAAAATTTGGAACAATTTTATTGATAGCCCATTCCTCTTGGGATGCTATGATTTATATGTACCAGACCACTACAGCCGAAGTCGATACCATGACTTATTTAGAGTACCAAAAGGCAAAACCGACGTCCTGGCAAAGCATAGCATGACGAGGGGAATGGTGCTGTTGAACGAACTAGCAAAGAATTTGGATGTAAATGACTGTTCTTTAAACGACCTAAAACAATTATTGAAGAGTCATTTACCCAAATGCTGATATGTTGTAAAATTATACTGTTTGTAAAATTGTACTGTAACTGGAACGAATGTTCTGTTGTACAATAAAAAAAAATAAAAAATAAAAAAATAAAATAAAAAAAAATAAAAAAAGAGAGTTCGCAAACCGTGTAATGCGTGTTCTCGCCGCTAGGTGGCCGACTCATGCTTCCCGCCATTTCACTTCCTCGAAAAAACTGTAAGCAAAGTTTGACGGACGCCATTGTTTGTCATCATAACATTGTCAAATTTTTTTAAATATATGGTTGTGTGAAACAGTTAATTTATGTGTGAAAATGCCTACCGATAAAGTCCTTAAAACGTGTTGTGTGAAAGGAAGTACGGACAGAGACTATTCGACACAAGTTTCCAACCATAACCTCTGAGAGTCCATTTCGAGAATGGTGTTGGAGATTGTAAAAAATTGAATACATAAATTTTCCAATCTTAGCATCATATGCATCAGTTTGTGGATGTAATTTATATATCAGCAGCCAGCGCAATCTCACTGGAGCATTAAAGAAAGACGCATTGCCTACCCTCAATCTTCCCGGCATTCAAAAATATGTTGATTTGCCAAAAGAACTTCAGACACATGGTGGACCAAAATACAGGTTCGAATCTATTTTTAATCTCGTTTTAAGCGTTTCATCCATAACTAATCCCTCAGGCAATTTTGGGAGATATTAGATACAGACAAATATTTAATCTTAACCTCTCAATTTGCAATGTATTGGCTCAAGAGAACCGTCAAAATACAGATTCGGTGGAAAATATTTTCGAATTACGTTTTGTTTCAGATAAAATCGCTTTTTGAGTCTGAAGAATATTTCAGAAAATTGCCCAAGGAGTTTTTAACTTAACTTCACATGAGAATTGAATTTATTTTCGTTTTTAGATAGTATCTGTGTTCCACCAGGATCATACAGCACGTAGTGTTATGCCCTCCACGATAATGACTACACCCTAAAAGGTATTCTATACTGCATTAGCCTATAATAATAATAATATGTTTTGTTGATTCGGTTAATGTAATAATTATATTTTTTTCGGAGCGTAACATCTCAACCAGCAGCGTACCCGTTGCTGCCCAGGGGATGCTAGTAGAAAATGAAGGCACATATCTGTTTTCTATTACTTAAAAGGGAATAGTTTCGTTCCTCTAATATGTCTAACTTTTCTTCAATTTATTCAAGAACTATGATATCTTTTCTTCCAGAAATAAGTGCAGGACCCAGTCATGTCTTTTCTCAGTCATGTCTCAGAACATAGATATAAAATATCTTGTATAGGTGACATTGTAAATATAGGAAGAAGTGGTTGTCATAACTAATTTCTTTTAATAAGTTAAAACCAATTAGGACCACAATTTTTTCCTATAAGCGTCTTTTAAATATCGTAGTACTGCCATGCTCCTCATCAAATCAGATCCATTGAATGGTTGTGGTGTATCCTTGCCAATTCATATTCTATTGACATCTCTATATGAGTAGTAGAATAATATCGAAAAAAATAAATATATAAGTCAAATATTGTTATCGTTTCTAATGTTAAGCCAAATATTCGCTGATGCGGCGTTTACATTATTCAGTTTGGCCGTATTAGTCTGCAGCCCATTTTCAGTCACCTACTAGTGTTCATAAAAAAATAGTCAAATTGGTTTATTTTATATGTCTAGTTTATATATAGTTCTACTTTTTTATGACATACTTGACATCATAATGAATATTCTCTGAACACCTTCTTAAAATTTATTTTGTGTGTATATACTCTTGTATTTGGTGTTTTTATGTGTTATTATTTTACCCTATTAATTAATCAGGTGCCAATGTGTATTGTTAAAACAATAACCTATTGTTAAATTTACTTTACTGTTTACACTGTTACATTCTTTCTGTTGTGTACTATTCATAAATTAAAAATATCTAAAAGGCATATAAAGTTTTTAAAACTAAAAATTATCACAAAAGTATATACTTACTATTTATATATGAAAGGTATAAATATTTAAGTAATAAGATAAGTAAGAGGGAAACAAAACAAAATAATAATGTAATTAGACGCTAATACAGCTAAAACAGTAGGTTGAATCATTGACTGCCTTATTGACTTATTTATTTTTTTCAATAGCGTTGGATGCTGAAAGAAAATGACTATCATTTCCAACAGCTAGTTATATATTGATACAGTAATTTCTTCTAAATTCACCCTCTAATTGTGTTTTGTGCTTATATTATTGTATTTCATGTTTATATTTAAAAAATAAAATTATTTTACATGTAATTATGAGTTTGTTTTTCAGCTGAGAAAATGAGCTGTTAAGGAAGATACTTTAAAGGTCATTTCTTTCTTAGGACAGGGCTTTGTCAGATGGGACCTTGTGGTCTTGGGTGATATTTTACTTATGTTTTAGGCTAATGAATTGGGTTTTAGGTAGGTTCCGAAGCAGAATTAAATTGTCTATGGTTGCGCCTTTTTTTTAAATTTCCTCTATCCTTTGTAGATGGTGTGGTGTGACGTTGGCGATGCGGGGTGTCTACAAATTTGCCAGATCTATGGTTAAAACTTGACCAAACCAAACGTATGGAAAGAGGGCGGAGTTATCAATCTATAGATAGTTGATTTATGATCTCTACGAACTGAAACGTCAGGTGTCAGACCAGTCAGACTAATATGTGACACAGTCGCCTTTGCTTCCTTCTCGTATGTGATTGTTGTTTCGTCTCTCTAAAGTAATATTATACGAACTACACAAAAATTTAAATTTAACTGCTTCTGCTTTTTTATGACGTTTTTTCAACGTCTTGGAATTGACCTTCTTCCTTCGCCTTTTATGTAAGTAGATTTTATTATATTAACTAAGTTAAGACCCGTTTATAATAGGAATAAGCGGTAAGAATAAGCCTTAAAGCCCTAGGCCGTAGAAGTTGGAAGATAGGAAACCTGTGTATCCGTTTATAATAGATGGCAATAATCTCTTATTTTTGACAAGAGTGGTTTATTTATGTATTTGACAATCGAACAATAATATTTGTGTTGTAGAAGTCCTAACAATTTGTAGAAATTGGTCTGCGACATTCTTGTATATTTCTTAAATTGATCGTTGTCTACTGTCGCCATGTCTTTAAACAAATTATGGAAATGTCCTGTTTTCTTCCTTTTATGATTAATGGGACGCACACTCCAACGTCGTTTTTTCCTTATTTTTTTCGTCAACTGTGTGTCTCCTATGGCAGCGTATGCTAGCCCCAGAATTGACAAAAACATTCCACATGCAACAATATCTGATGAATCCATCGTTTCAATATTTATTTATATAAAACAATATTACTTTTATAAGATGGAAGAAGAATATATTCTCGGTTGACAGTTGACGTAGACAAGTGACAGCGGCATAGTCACTTTTATGGACGTATTCTATTCTATTCCTATTTCAATTATAAACGACGATCCAAAATATTACGGATTACGGCACCGGCCTATCCTTACCGCTTATTCTTATTATAAACGGGCCTTAACACTTAAACTCGTAAATTTCTGCTTGTTAATTGTAAGACTATATCGCTCAACACCTTATTGACCAGTTTAAACAGTATTCGCGATATAACACGAGAGACAGACGAGAATACATGAGTTCGTTCATTGTTCATTTACGGACGCTGTCAAACATTAAAACCAAGCGATAATTAAGTTCATCTTACCTTTACCCTGTCACATGAAATCATTTTTTTCCTTACCTCAAAAACGGCAAACCTTTTTTGTGGGACCATAAGTTATTAGTAAACCCTGAATTGATGAGCATTGCTTACGAAACATGTTAGTTTTGTTAATAATAAAAGTATTGATTATTTTTAATTATATGAACGGTTCAAAGAGAAAGGTTTTGTTACAGATTTTACTTGTTTTTAGCTGAGAATAATTACTATCACACGACAGGACGCTATCAAAGCAGTGCCATGAATCCTAACCCAAAGAGTGTATCCATTAAAACTGAACCATGGTCACGGGAAGAAGTCTCAGGTCAATTGGTCTATAAGGATATTGAAATCCACCTCCCGGATAAGAAGGAATGTTTGCAGTATGCCGAGAGTGTTCAGCCAACTAGTAAGTTGCATTGCATATCAATGAAGTCTTTAATTCACATAATTAGAACAGCTGCTTGTTCCTTACTTTCCCTCTTGGCGTCCATTATTTTAATAATAATAACACAACATTTATATAGCGCAGGTTTGTGTTATAATGTGTTATTTCACCTCAGCTGCTCTTTTGATTTAACCTTCAAAATATTGCTTTACTCGCAACTGATAAAATGAAAAAAACAATTGCTTGAATAATTCACGCAAACGGGTTCTTAAGAACCTACTTATATTATTAAAATAATTTTTCATGAAGTTATTTTATTTTCCATTTTCAAAATTTGAATTATAATGTCCCGGGATTTTTCACAATATTTCACGTCTAAGCTTGTATAATGTGACTATTGATATAAGTTTGAGAAATATTAACATTTCAACAACGTTACGCCGTATCCATATTTCTGATGCATATCCATATGTCGATTCCGACATAATAAACCTATCCGATTATTGATTTTCATATTTCATTGGAATTTGTATTGTATTTGGTAAGGTAAATATCTTTCAGCAGGATCTTGATTAAACTATATGAAACAATCTAACAATAAATACAAATAATCATACACATAGCTCTCATGTCTTTATATATATTAACATTAGTTGTTGTTATATTTCAGGTAGCATTAATGTGGACACTGTACCTATTAAAAAAAAACCAGGACCCCTAGAAGAAGATGTAGGGGGAATCCCTTATACGGAATTAGACATACACCTGCCAGATGTTAAAAAGGAATGCTTAGAGCACTCTGAAAGTATTACCGAGAGTGCAGGTAAATTTTTTTTTTTTTTTATCTGAATCGGTTTTCATAATCTTATCGTTTCACTATAGATACCTACTTATTGAGCTTTATGTGCCATCTTTTTCAGACATGATATCGGACCTGAAGATGAATCCAGGAGAAAAACCTCATTCATGTTCCAATTGTAACTACTCCTGCTCACACAAATCAAATTTAACAGTGCACTTACCCACCCATACTGGAGAAAAACCGTATTCGTGTTCCCATTGTAACTACTTGTGCTCACGCAAGTCACATTTAATAGTGCACTTACGCACCCATACTGGCGAAAAACCTTATTCATGTCCTTTTTGTAACTACTCCTGCTTAGAAAAATCGACTTTAACAGTTCACTTACGCACCCATTCTGGAGAAAAACCTTATTCATGTTCCCATTGTAACTACACCTGTTCACACAAGACAAGTTTAACGGTACATTTACGCACCCATACTGGAGAAAAACCTTATTCATGTTCCCATTGTAACTACACCTGTTCACACAAGACAAGTTTAGCGGTACATTTATGCACCCATACTGGAGAAAAACCTTATTCATGTTCCTATTGTAATTTCTCCTGCCTACGCAATGCAGATTTAACGGTACACTTACGCACACATACTGGAGAAAAACCTTATTCATGTTCCCATTGTAATTTATCCTGCTCACGCAAGGCAAATTTATCGGTACACTTACGCACCCATATTGGAGAAAAACCTTATTCATGTCCTTATTGTAACTATTCTTGCTTACAAAAATCGAATTTAACAGTTCACTTACGCACCCATTCTGGAGAAAAACCTTATTCATGTTCCCATTGTAATTTATCCTGCTCACGCAAGGCAAATTTATCGGTACACTTACGCACCCATATTGGAGAAAAACCTTATTCATGTCCTAAATGAACCTTATTCACTTTCAAGTCGTGCGTAAGCTTGACACACACTGTATTTTATTTTAATATTTTTAAGTTTGCATTACAAATTTTCAGTTTATTTAAAAGTGTATTATTATAGAAAAATGTGACAATATAACTAAGACCGTGTATTTTTTACAAGAATATCATTTTGAAATTATTCAGAATAACCCTATTCATAAGTGTCAAAAGCTGATGAAAAAAGCAGTGAAAATTTGTTTTAGTGAAAATTAACATAAAAAATTGTAGTAACCCACAGGTACCTAAATTTTATGGTTTATTAAAATTTATAAACAGAATAAACTTATTAGGCAACTAGTGTTTGTTTGTTCTGTCGAGACTGCAGATAAAATGGATTTTTGTTTGTCTGAATCGGTTTTAATAAACTAATCATTTCATTACAGATACCGACTTATTGAGCTTTATTCGCCATTTTTTCCAGATGTAATTTGTGTTTCCTGAAGACACATCCCGGGAAAAAAGCAATTTTAAACAAGTATGGTGAATTTTCAAAAATTATAATCATAGAGTATTTCTTAATTTCTGAATGAATTTTAATTAATGTTATTTTTTTAAAACCTTAGAGATTATCACAACATTGTAAATGTGCATTTTTGATATTTAAGATTTATTTGTATTACTTTTGTGTTATCTTTATTCTACCTTACTATTTAAAAAATACCCTCTGACGTCCAATGTTACGCCAAATTAAAAAAAAAAACCAAAGACCAACAAAATTTCAAATAATTTTCTAAGCAATACATATTTTGAATATGTGGAATCAATAATCCTGGTGTGAAAGGGTTAAG
Organism: Hesperophylax consimilis; assembly: GCF_061612785.1. NCBI lineage: Eukaryota > Metazoa > Arthropoda > Insecta > Trichoptera > Limnephilidae > Hesperophylax > Hesperophylax consimilis. Next base: position 29,953,295 of record NC_142854.1, read on the forward strand.
AATGCGTTAGAATTAGTCAATAACTCAAGGAATTTGGAAATCCCTAACCACTCTAAGTTTGTGTCCTAATATGTAAATAATTTATTTCCTAGTATCCCAATAGAATAAAGTAAATCAATTTCTAATAATTTGTTAATTTCTTCATTTTCGCCGAAAGTGCCGATGTCAAATCTGAACTTATTTTTCGATGTAATTTTTAAACAGAACCAAATGGAATTGAGAAAAACTGGAATTTAAATGCATCTTTACCATTTCCCCGAAAATAAATAGTCCTTTTTTGAGGAAAATCATGCAGCGGAATTTGACACCTTAATACTCGTCAAAAACTTTATTACTTTATGTATGACGAAAGCTTTCCAGATATTTACAAAAGCACAGGTCTGATGGAAGCTTTCGAGGTATTTACAAAAGCCCAAGACTTAATGTCTGATGGAAGCCTGCGAGGTATTTACAAATTCACAAGTTAAACAAACATTAATTTAAAAAACTAAATTCTAAATACCATTTAGATATCTGATACTGGAAGTTTCATTTTTAAGTCTCCACTCTTTATTAATTTTATCAGTTTTTTTTAAATCTAAAACCGCCCAAGAGCCCCAACTGCTGCCAACCGTCTGGAGCCAATGATACTATGGCATCCCACAAGTAAGGTGGATAAGTACCTACCTGACTATTCAGATCCAGTCGCCAAACACGGCCAAAGCAATTTCAATCAACTTTCAATACTGAATGGTTGTCTTACACCACAGGAAAATCGATCCATATCTAGTGGATATGTCAAAAAATCAATGTCAATGTTCGGTAATACTTTTTTCTTCATTTTAAATATATTTATTAAATAATTAATCAATTTACAGAGTATAATCAATAATGTTAACAAATATAATTCATACAATTAGTTTTCACTGCTTTTACTGCAATATATATCATGAACTACACAATAACAGTGTTAATTTCGCTTTACATGATCATTATTTTCATACTTACGATTTCATATAGTTAGTTGCCATTAGAGAAGAAATAATATTTTGAGACGGTACTAAATCGTCAAAAAATGGCAGCACCTTGAACAAATCAGATCACAATTATGAACGCATTTGTCACTGTCATATGCCATTTTTGTCACGTGCTTGGTCATTACCCAATCGATGTTTTTATTTACCCGTTCGTCTATGAATCTTTATCATAATGATTTTCATAGGTACCTATGCCTTGGCAAAACTGCTTACCTGATGTATCTTGATTGGCACGATTTCGTTTAATATATGAGGTGGAACTATCAAAACAGCAGTGCAGATGCCAAGGCATAAACTCTCAAAGCCCTGTCTCTATTCATCAATTAAAACGTATGTTGCAATGTGAAGTAAACACACATTATACATTCTGTATTCTATGAATTAACGGTACGTTGTAAAGATGTATTATACGCGAAATTTACATTACCTAACAGTTATAAACATTCACGTTCAGTACTAAATAAATATTGTAGTTAAGACTTTTATAAGCAATAATTGTTCGCCTGAAACACTCATCCACATTGAAAAAATCTCCTGATAAAAAATACATGACGCCAACGGGACTCGAACCCGTGTCCATTCGATTTCCGGTCGAAAGCTCTGACCACTGAGCTATGGAGGCTTATCTCTTACCCGCGAAATTATTCAATATATGCTAGTGTTTCATTCAACAATTACTGCTTGTTACATTTTTTTCACCTGAGAACAACCAACTTTATTTTATATATATATTTGGCGTCATGTATTTTTTATCAGGAGATTTTTTCAATGTGGATGAGTGTTTCAGGCGAACAATTATTGCTTATAAAAATAATTGTTATCCTTTGTGCTATGCATAAATAAAATCTTGTCTTAAAAACATTAATTTATCAAAAAAATAATAATTAATATTTGACAAGTTTAAGTATTTCACCTAAAAATGTAGACAATTTGTCTTAACGCCATCTAGTGAGAGAGTTAGCACTTACAATGCCTTTCTCATATAAAATAAAGTTGGTTGTTCTCAGGTGAAAAAAATGTAACAAGCAGTAATTGTTTAATGAAACACTATTATATATTGAATAATTTCGCGGGTAAGAGATAAGCCTCCATAGCTCAGTGGTCAGAGTTTTCGACCGGAAATCGAATGGACACGGGTTCGAGTCCCGTTGGCGTCATGTATTTTTTATCAGGAGATTTTTTCAATGTGGATGAGTGTTTCAGGCGAACAATTATTGCTTATAAAAATAATTGTTATCCTTTGTGCTATGCATAAATAAAATCTTGTCTTTAAAACATTAATTTATCAAAAAAATAATAATTAACAAAAGTTTATTAAATAAAACAAAACTTATATATCCATATCCATCATCAGGACTGATATTTATGCATATGGATGATGACGATGGACACTATATATGCTGTCCGAACATTAGCTAAAGATGGACGTAGCGGAACACGGCATAATTTCCCAAAAATTGCCACTATAATGAACACAATATCCTATTTTTTTAAATATCCACTATTGCTCATTATAGTGTAGTATAGTACTAGTATAGGTTTGTGTTATTTCACAAATGATTCTTTAAAAAAATATAAAGTGTATTTGGGGCAAGATCCATAGTGGAAGATACTTGCAGTATCGCCCTGGAGTAAGACCACCATTCAGAATTAAAACGTTGGTTGAAATGGCTTAAGCCGTATTAGGTGACCAGATGTGAATAGCCAGGTACTTCCCACCATCCTCTCCCCCATCTCCTTCCCCTCCCCAGAACGTTCATCCTCCCAACATACCTCAAGTAAGGATGCCATTGTATCACTGGCTGCAGACGGTTGGAAGCAGATAGGACTCTTGTACGGTTTCACATTGAAACAAACAAAAATAAAAAATAAAATTTACAGAACCAAAAAGTATGGGATAAATGTCGAAATCTACTTGGATTTATTGACTTTAAACCGTGGTTAGATAAAAAATTAAAATACAACCAATCGCTCGAGAGGGTTGATAAAATTGACTAATCGAGAATGTACCACAAAATAAAACAAACTACTTTTTCTTTTAAATAAGAAGAAATGAATATTATAGAAAACTGGAATCTGCGGAAGATGTAAACATGTGTGCGGACAAATTGTAATAAATGCGCGGCCGCACACGCACACACCCTTACTTGTGATAATTATTGGTCTACGACGAATTAGTATACATTATTATTAGGGCTCTGTTGTGAGGTGTAAGATAAAAAAGACAATATTCAAAGATGTCCAAACAAGGAATGTAGTAGTAAAAGTAATAATTATAAAAAATGACGATGAAAAGATTGTACATTTATATAAAGTAATGAAGATTTCACATTCACATGAAGTAATCAAGATTGTAGATTCACATGAAATAATAAAAATTGTACACTCACAAGTAATTAAGATTGTGTGTTCACGTGAACTTATATAAAGATTAAACATTCACATGAAGTAATTAATATTAATTGAAGTAGTTAAGTAGTAAGAAGTAATGAAGATTTTGCATTCATATGGACAATGGGTCCAAAAAGAAACTCTAATTTCGATGTTTTCTTAATCATCATCGACTACTTCATAATGAGTGTCATAAACGATGGTCTCATAATCATGGAATTCAGAAACACCGTTACCTTCATAATTACTATTCATTTCATAATTAGCTGGTTCTTTAATTTCTGGTGTGTTCAGTTTGCTGCCAGAGCGCGAAGCAATCATTTTATAAGCGGCAGCCAGCACTAGCGTAAACAATCCAATGACCAAAAAAACAACCAACGTAACAACTAACGTGATGTTAGTTTTTTTGTTAACTCTTCGTTGAATGCACAAATCCTCACTGATGATATCTCGCGAGCGTTGTGTGTACTCTTCCAACTTTTCTGGTGATGGAAACAGGGCGAAGCTGCTGCCAGTTGGATCCGAGAAGTTGCAGGAAGCGTTTTGCACCGGGAAGAATACAAACAAATCGCTTGATGTTAGTATAAAGATGTTGCTGTGATGGTCAATTGCCATGTCACGGATGTCGGAATAAGTGACAGTTCTTTCCGAAGCGTTACGGACGTCTTCTGGACTATGGAATAAAAAGCCCTCTGCGTAACTGATAAAAACCTTATTTTTGCTATAGTCGATGACGTACGATGGTTTGGCGCTCTTTGTCTGAAAACATAAATACAATACAACGAGGTTATCTTTTAATAATAATAATAATAAATACATACATATTTCGTAAGGCTTTTTAAAGAGGAATTATATACTCGTACATCCACTGTTTCAGAAATTTCATTCAACAGCACCATTCCTTGTGCTAGAACATCTGTTCTGCCATGTTGAATCTCGAACAAGTCATGGCGACGAAAACGGCTGAAGTTTTCTGGCACGTAGCGTTCCAAGAAAAATCTCGTTAAATCTTGGATATGTCGTGTTAGCATTCCTTGCATTGCCCTAGTTCAACATTAGACAAAGTATTCTGAACTTATCTCAACACTACGAACTGCCAAACATCGCCTACCAATTGATATAAGTAAGCTGGAATGCGAGTGGTTTGTTGATGGTTTTTGGTACCAAACTAAATTTTTAAATGTGCTGGAACTGGAAAAATTTTACTTATCCGAGGTTCCCTTCGTGAACTCTTCCCTTGTGAGGCTTTTGCGGAAAGAAAGGGGAATAGAGAGGAGAGATGAAACTGTATTCCCCTGTGGGGCCTTTGCGGAACGAAAGAGGAACGGAGAGGAGAGATGAGACCTGGGAAGACACATTGTGAAACCAGAAAACATAGCCATATATCCAATGACAACACTGGTGAACTTTGTAAAAGGGACCGGGTAACTGTTAAAGGTATGAGGTAAAATGGGAAATAACACAATGAACAACATGTAAACCGTCTCCACTCTATGTAAATAAATAAATCATTTCACATGATATTATATATAAGATGTACTACCATTATAAAGCTAGGCTTGTGTGTAGAGGGGGTTGTGTTATTATGTTAATGAGCCCTAATATGGCTCGCAGATCTAGATGTCCCCCTCTGACCCCCCACCATACGAAAGAAGAAGTTATTATGTTGAGATATAATTTAAAATCTTTACTGTTATTAATATCTCTTATACTTTTTAGTAATTTATTAAAAACTTTCCGCCCATATATTTATATTTCAATTGCCCCATTGTATTTTTTAACATTTTGGAATTGGGTGAATTGATGTTTGTATGAATTTTTCGTTATTTTTAAATGGTGGAGTTTTATGTATAGTATTTTCTTTGTAAATTTGTAATGTTGCATGGAAGAAGTATATTGCATTTAGTTTTTTGACATTAAATTCTTTAAACGGAACTTCTGATGAATATGTTTACGGTTTCATTAGAATTGTTTTTAATATTATCGTTTGTGCGTAAGTTCCACCACATCCTATAATGCCATACCGTATTGATGGGCAGAAAACAAAGTATGTCATTCTGAGTAAATATTTATATGTATGTCTTACACATCTAACGATTTGTATTAGTTTCCTCACACTGTCTTTGAGTATGTTTATGTATGTGAACCATTTCAGGCATTGGTCTAATTTTAATGCAAAGGTATTTTATTTCGTTTTTGCTTATTTATATTTTGGAAAACCTTGAAAATCTATATAAATAAAAACGTAAATTTCCGTTTGTTCGCAATCTTAAATCTCCTAAAGTTCTTGACTGACTCTCTCCTTTTACTTATTTCGAAAAAACTTAGAATTTCTTAAAACAGAAATTATTTTTCCTTACATGAAAATCATTGTAACATAAAAAAATAAAGTAAAAATATATTTTTTTAAATTAAAAAAACTTTTGTTTTGGTGCATCTAAATATCCTGATTTTTTTCAACATTTTTCCTGCAAATAATTATTGTAACTTACCAAAAAACCGTTAGTACTGTACGAATGGATGTTCTTGAAATGATAGTAGGTCTTCACATAGTACACGCGGCAGTTGGCGTCCACAGCAATGTGGTAACCAGTTAGAAACTTCAGAGGACAGTCTATCAAAAACTTTCCGTCGATGATCTGTTTGACTCTGTCATTCTCCAGAACTATGTTGAGGGTATCATTCAAAATGGTCAGCTGCTTGATGGCTCTCGACTGGAAGAAGAAAACACACCAGATCAACTGACCACACGGAGAAAGATGCCCTGCTAACTTATTCACAATTCTCCTCAAATTTTTCGAAACAACATTTAAAAACGGGTTCCAGGCATTATGAACGACTTAACAGGAAGTGACATGGTGGAATTATATCCTTGGAGAAGATATTTCTGAAGAAGCATCAGGATAAGTTCTTAGGTAACTCACTTCAGCCGATAGGACCACAAGAGATCTGGAGATCCTGAGAGATGGCTTCCCTTTCTTAATCTTTCTCATTACACTCATATCACCCTAGCGTTCTTTGCAAATCTTCGCATTTCTCAAACGATCATGCATGGTTTTACCATACATACTCCTCAGGGATTCCATTTCCAAAGCATTCAGTTTCCTACATAAGGGTGGGTATCAGCACCCCATTGTGGACTGCTTAGATTTGCTTATTCGGACAAATTGTTGTTTCCGCCATCCAAATTCTATCCTCCAGGAGTTACCTGCATTTACTCTTCTGTCAATATCTCTGTCAGCCTTCCCATCTCTCGTAAACATATTTCCCAAATACACAAACTCATCCACCTGCTTCAAGTATTCCTCATTCACAACTATATTGCACACTATTTTTGTAAACACCATAACTTTAGACTCACTTACATTTACCATTAACTCATTCTTCATACTCGTACATAGGTACATAGTTTTTAAGTTAACAAATAAATAAATGATTTTGTCTTACCGATACGTTGTCGTTAATAGAATAAAAGGTGATGTATTCATCGCCTTGAATATACTTGTATATGCCGTTGCTGGTGCTCATCCAAACGGTTCCATTGCGATGGTAAGCGGTGTCCATTATTATATCCTCTTCTACTTCTGTCAAATTAAACATATTCAAATTGTTCACATTCAGTTGAAACATTTTAAAAATGAAATGAACAAATTTGGTGTAAAATATGCCATGTCAAGCTCAAGCTGTAAAGACTGACTGAAGCGCCACCGATTGCTTTGAAATGTTGATACAACGTTGGATTCAAATACTCGCGTGTTTATATGTATCTATATTATCAGTTTTTGCACGTGTTTTTTTTTAAAAACAGCTCAAAATGTTTTCTTAATTGTACAGACAGACTGAGCCACAGTAACGCGTGGCGGGGTACAGTTATTATAAAATAAAAGTTAATTTTAACAACACGATTAAAGACGTTTAAAAAAATCATTACCTTCCAAAGTTTTTGTTGAATTATCTTCAGTGAATACAAACACATCAGTCCTGTATTTGTTCCACGTGCTTGTGGGTTCATTTGGATCTTCCACAACATATCTAGGTGTGCCAATTATGTTCTGTCCTGTATACTCCGTAAAGGCCCCGAAATAATCCACTTCTCCAATGTTAAAAATGTTCAAGCAAATTTCTCCAACGTGGGCACTAACTGATTCAAGAATTATTGTAAAAATCACAACAGCGTACACACGACACTTCATTATTTTAATAGTTTTTCTTTAATCTTTGAAAACTGTTAATCAAAAAGTTATTTTCATATAACGCACACAGTCTGAAAAAAATGTATATTTATTTAAGGAACATAAATAGTCTTTAGGAAGCATGTTTCCGAGAGATGGGAAGGCTGACAGAGATAAAAAATCTTTAGGAAGCATGTTGACGAGAGATTGGAAGGCTGGCAGGGATATTGAAGGAAGGATAAATGTAGGTAACTCTATTAATAGAGGACTGAACTAATAGCTAATAGTTTAAAGAAGCGAGGCTAGCAGTCCACAATGGAGTTCTGGTACCTACCCCGAAGTATGGAAGTAAGGATAAGTAAATAACTAGATTGCATTTAGTTCCAATTGAATCTTGCGATCACACATAAAGACAGCAATAAAAGTGTGCAGTGAGAAAATGAACACAATGTTGGCAGTTCTTATCCGAAGCCTGATACAGTTAAATATGACCGAAGGAGATAGGGTCCCATTAGGTATGTGGTAGAGTGGTGCCCCGGCAAGGCTATATTCCTGGGTTCAAGCCCTAGATGCGACAGTGTATTTTTCTGATTTGTCTGTTTCAAATTTTCGTTTAAAAATCGCCAACATTGTCTTTAATAATTAAGTTTCATGGGGTCCCCTATAGACTCAAAAACTTTTTGTCCGTTTTCAGTGAAAATTTCAGAAATAGACCCTTATGGAAAAAAATCCATCAGGGTCTGTGTCATTTTTGGGGATGAAGTGTGTAGAGTATTTTTAGGAAATGGAAGGACTGAAAGTTTTGGGATGGAACAAGGTATGAGGGGTGGGTATTATTAGTAACAGGAGTCTTAAGAGACTGATTTGAATGGAAGACTTGACGCATTATCCCTGCACTGGAATGAAATATATATGATGTAGTTTTTTTAACAGTAACAATGTGGAATTCACAATACTACATGAAGTAAATGGTATAAAAAAGTCAAGACAAGAGATCCTGGGTTCGATTCCTAGTTGTGACCGTTATCTTTGTATTGTTCTGTATCTTGTTTTGTTTCATGTTTAGTTTAGATTTATTAGTATTATTATCTTCTTGTTCAATGACATATTTTTGTGCGTAACGTGTAAAAAAATTTATATGGGTTTGTTACATTACTTACACGTTATGCGAGTTGTCATTGGAGACAATATTAGCAACGTTTGAACGGGAAAACATTATCATACTTGCTTTTGTAAACAGCGTATAGTTTCAGTGATGTTGCAAGAAAAACTACATACACAACTAAAATTGTAATAGTTTAAATAACTATTGTTGCTTTCTTCTTTTCATCATTGTTTGTTTCTCGATTTTGAAAATTGTTGTAATCGTAAATAATGTGACGTTGTAGTTTTTACCTCCATGTGAAATAATTCTGGATAGTTTTCAAATCTGTCGATATTGTTCTGACACTCTTTGTTAGTAACGATGCTGTGAGGTTGTTATTAGAATACGTACGTAAAAGCCCCTAAAACGATTTTAGTAAATTATGGGAATTGGTAGTGAGACAATGAAAGATAAAGGTGTTGTTGTTGTTGTTTTTATTGAGAGTCAGTTGCGGTGACGAGGAGATGATGTAGGACAGATGTTGAATACTCCGGTTGCTGCGATGATGTGGTGGTCAAGCGCGGGTCAGTGAGTCGACGCCGGGCGCTGGTGACCGGGACTCGATGAAGGTCAGGTACTGGCGAAGAACGTAGGTCTTCAGGCACTCCAGTGCTGACGAGACGGCCAAAGGTACGGTGGACCTTGTAGGCGGTTGAACGGGCGCGATGTGACCAGTGAGGATGCTGCGTGTCCTCGTGGTGGTCATGATGCGTGGAAGAAGCGCTGGTCAGAGACGCTGGGACCAGGGCGCTTGCCAGGGACGACGATCCGGACAAGGCGCTAAGATGATGTCCCGATAGAGTCCATGATGGTACGGGCGAAGCCGGGTATGTGTCCTTTGCGGAGGGGCGCGAGGCTCCCCCCCAGTTGTCACTCGTGAGATTAGTAAATCGTTGGCGGCAGATTGATGACTTACTGACTACTGACTTGAGGTGAAGAAGGATCGAAGCGTGACGTGGGGGGAACCGGCCATGGTGGCCGATTCCTTCATTACGCCGAGTCGGAGATCTCGAGTAGGATGATGTCGCGTGGAACTTGTTGACTGGAACGATGTGGAAGAATGACTGACTGATGTACTTAGGTCCTCCACCGCTTATATAGCTGCCGATTTCTTTGTTCTCGTCTGCCACGGGTTGGAGTAGCGTCTGGACTTCGAACCAGCAGGACCGCTGACTCGGTTTATTGTCTGGGCGTTTGCATCACCCTATATGCAAGTCAGCAGTCTACGTATGGCGGTACTGATATTATTATTGAAGTCTCGAAAGAATAATTGCTGTCTCGGCTGTTTTAACACATGCCGTCTGGTTATGATTTTGATGACTCTAGGAGCGGTGACATAACCGCTACAAAATAAAGTAATATTTTTGACATTAAAACAATTATTATTTATTATTAAAACGTACACAAAGAAATATATATTATCATATAGGTACATTTATGTAATATTTTAAAAATGAAATATTGGTCATCATTTAGAATATTAGGTGAAAATGTCTTGTTATTTGAACAATGTACTGGTACTAATGTTAATTATAATTTTATTAAATGTTAGAAATTCTTTCAATATCTCCCTTGACGAGGTTATCATATATGTCACTTATGCTTCCCTCTGGAGAAGTTAAGTTGTAAATGGAATTGCTTACAATTTCACCATTGGTGATGGTTATGGTGAGGTTATCATAAGTCTCAGTCATGTGTTCATCGGGAGAAGATAAGTTGTAAATGGAATTGATTACAATTTCACCTTCGGTGCGGTTATCATTAGTCTCGCTTATGTTTCCATCGGGAGAAGTTAAATTGTAAATGGAATTGCTTACAATTTCACCTTTGGTAGAATTATCGTGGGTCTCAATTATGATTCCATCGGGAGATGTTAAATTGTAAATTGAATTGAAAACATTTTCCTCATTGTTTTCTTCAATGGAACGTTTTTTGGCCGTAGAACTGTTCTCACGAACAATAACACTACCTGTGATATCCGAATTACGAATAGTCCCACCATTACAAATCTTACTACTTTCGTAATCATCCAAACTAATGAGAGTGCCTTCATAAATGGTTGGACTGTTGACATTGCTGTCCAAATAAAGTTGATCGTATGGGGGACTTCCATACACCAAAGTATTGTACACCGAGTTGTCACTGTAAACAATATTAGCAATATTTGCTCCAAGATTACCAGCTGGTGAACACTCCATTTCAAAGAGAAAAACGTTATCATGTTTACTTTTGTAAACAGCGTACAGTTTTAGTGAAGTTGCAAGTAAAATTACACAAATAACTAAAATTGTAATAGTGTAAATAATTATTGTTCCTTCCTTCTTTTCATCATTGTTTGTTTCTCGGTTTTGAAATTTATTATAATCATAAATAATGCGACTGTAGACATCGGTTGTAGTTTTTACTTCGACGTGAAATAATTCGGGATAATTTTCAAATTTGTCGATATTGTTCTGACACTCTTTATTAGTAACAATGTTCTTAGGGTCATCGTGTTCATCTTGGAGATGTTTCACTGATTGAGAGTCCTCTGTAGGGTGAAGTGTTACGTTTGCAAAGCAAGAAATGCTTAAAGGTGTTAATGCATAAATACTGAAATCAACCTTGTTCAACATATTAATCAGAAATATGTTTCCCATTGCATCTAATCCCATCGCTTTCAATTTTAAGTTCAGGTTTAGATCGGTACTGAGTCCAAGAGGGTTGTTGTATTTGCGATATATCAAATAGCTGTCAGACATTGTGTAAACAGTCCGTCTTACATAGTCGACAGCAACATTTCGATCTTCCGTTGAACCGGGTCCAATTATCTGAAAAATGGATTTCAAAAAATTTCAAATTTCGTTTTTAAACAAGCTTCCATTATCAAATTTTGTAAAGAAAAAATATCAAAGAATATCCAGAATTCTACATACTTATGACTCAAAGGAAATCAATAAAAAAATTACATTTTTGTTATTTGTTTTTGGGGTATTATGCCGTGTGGCGCTAACTCCTTCCTTAGCCAACGTTTCGGACAGCATTGCAGTGTCCATCATCAGGGCAGATGTGTTATTGTCAAATAACACATCTGCCCTGATGATGGACACTGCAATGCTGTCCGAAACGTTGGCTAAGGAAGGAGTTAGCGCAACACGGCATAATACCCCAAAAACAAATAACAAAAATACTTTTGGCCGTGAAAATCTTAAATCATATTAAAAAATTACATGTTTTATTTTATACATAAAATATACAAAGTAAGACTTGTGTCTCCTTTATCAGGAAAACGGAGAAAAATGAATATTGCTAACTGGTAATTATTTATTATCTCTTAAACGTATTGGTGAAATGTTTAAAAACGGGATTGCAAGCCGTTTCCTGATAAATTTTTAGCAAATTCCTGAATTATCGTTACACGTGTTCATGTACCTGCATTTTCTTTGATAATGTATAATGACGAACTGCAAAAAAATAAAGATTTTTATGAAGCAATAATTTTAAAGAGATAAGAAATAATTTATAAATAAGGAATACCCATTTTTCTTCTCGGAACAAAAGTTACTATTTTCTGATAAGGTATACATGGCCAACGGTACTTAAGCTTTTTATAATTTTGTAATATTATATATATGTAATGTTTAATATTCAAAAGAAGAAGAAGATGGTTTGAAAGGGATATACGTAAATATGGATGTTGGAGGGAGCGCGCTAATATTACAAAAAGCGAAAATTGTGAAAACATTTAATAAGCCACTTCACTATAGATAGCGATAACCGAGAGGTCACAAGGAAAGTTCTTAATGTTCAAACCTAGGATGATTTCGCTTCTGCTAAGGGTAGCGAAACGTTGCGTTGTTTATTTTTGCCTGCCAAGTCAGTCACGCTCGTAAATAATAATACATACACAATTATTGTGCATGACCAGTGTTAACAATCGTATTATTGAAATGGAGAGTGATAGCATCTGTTTCGAAAAACAAGCGACAAGATATCGCCTACCCCTATAGTGGAATTCGTGGGGTTCTAGTTTCGCGTTGGCCCCTAAAACTCAAACAGATCCGGCGGCATCCCACATAATGTTTTTCGTAACCCATCTGGTCTCGACATTTTTTTGACGAATTTCATAATAAAATACTGTTTTGGAAGCAGGTGTTATTTAAAAAAAAGTAGAAGTTTTAAGAACAAGTTTTTTATTTTAGCACTTGAAATTTTTTCAGTTTCAAAAAGTGAAAATTTTCCGAGAAATTTAACAATTTTGCTGGAAGAATTTTCATCGAAAAAAAAATTACCAACATTGATAATTTCCATACGTCACATAATATCAATAAGATTAAAGTTATTATAAAAAATTCTCGACCCTTTTTCCGACTAATTTTCCGGCCATAATTTTTTCAATTTTCCTTTCATAATTTTTTTTGCAAAATAAAAAATCCCAAAGTTCATTAATTCCTTAACTTCATATAATATCAAAAAGAAAAATAAATTACACCTCACCCGGTGAATCCGGGCACCCCTACTAAATCACCAAACGTAGCGCAGCACTCGTCACCCCGATGGCAAAGATGTTGATTATGGTTCCCGGAGATGCGATACCCAAACCCTCCCTAATTTAAAATGACGCAAGGAGTGTGTGCCAAGACCAAGTTGATCGGCGGTTTGTCTTTTCTACCTAAACGGCGTTAGTTAGTTAGATAAAAATATCTCCCTAAATGTTGTAGGAGTTAAATTCAAAACTCACATCGACTCGTCTGAGTTGCGTCCAATCATCTCCACTAATGTGTAGTGAAGTCCTCACGTAATATATCCTGCATCGATTCGAGTCCACGGCGAGACGGTATCCAGTCAACAGTTGTGGAGGACAATCTATTTTCACATCCGTTCGATACAAATAACTTAACATCCTCCTCTTGTTACTAACTATGATATAGTATTCGCTTGTAGCTTCAATCTGGTCGTACGTTGTCTGAAAATAAATAGGAAACGTAGTCTTTAAAATATATAATTATTATTATTCAATTTGCAAAATGAATATGCTAATGGTCGAGAAAATATGTTATTGTTACGATTCCTCTACAGGAGAGGGTCTAGGGAATGCTGGGTATCTAGGAACCTTAGTTCTAAGGCGGTTGTCGCATTATTGCTGAAGCCTTATAAAATTCTAAACGGTTTATTATTATTTCTAAAATTTATATTTATGAATGAAATAGAATTCCCCAGCCTTATACACCGCCTTATATTCTTCCAAGGTGCAGAACTTATTTACCAATGGTGATGCCCCTGCGAGAGAGTCTTCTCTAGGTTAATCAACTGCCTCGCATGAAATTTTGATATTTTCCACATGTCCTACATCGAATTCAAGCACGAAGTATTATTTATTCTTTAACTGTGTATGACCTTTTTTTTCTTATTACCTATGATAAATATTTTTTTTATGTCCTATAATAATTTTCCACAAGTTCTACAACGCGTTTTTCACATGTCAACGGATATTTTTTTCGTGCCATACAACGATTTCAGAAAAATGCCCATAAATCCACGTGTGTGTAAGAGAAAACCTTGAAGAAATAATATAAATTTCTTCCGAGAACCTCCCTCAAAATTAATTTTAATTATTTGAGTTATATTACCTAAATAATGAAAGAACAATTATGTTCCAGGCACGTTAAAAACATAATAAAGATATTTTTAGCATCACCTGGCGACACAGAGTAGAAACCAAGCTCCCTCACAAACCTTTATAGGCCTAATCTCCTTCCCCTCCTGACTTCCTTAAGCCTTACAAAAATACCTAAATTCAGGATGCCATAGACTCACTGGCTGACAGAAATGGAACAAAACATAAAGCATGTTCTGATATCTAGATGCAAAGCGAATAACGAAACGCATATGAAAATAACAACCAATAACGATTTGCAAATATTTGAAATTTGCCCAGCTTGGAACGAAACTCATTAGAAAGGGATAGCCATTTAAAAAATATGTGTGTTCAGGTGAAACAACCTTATTGTACTGAAGGCCCCTCGTTCCTGTATTTTGCTCGAACTGCTCGCCGCAGACATGCTCGTCCGTCAGTGGGGCGCTTTAACCCCCGTTTCCTCTAGTTCTCGATGGACAAACGAGCGAGCAGAGTAGTAGAATACGACGTAGTCTGTCACTCGGTTGTCCTTCAAATATTCACTTTATTTCATTAGACATTCTTTATCATTTTCGGGTAGCGTTAAGACTTGTGCATTGTTGTATTTATTGAAACAATAAGTGATTTTTGAGTACCGAGTAATGGAAAGAAACAGAAATCAGATTTTGTTTTTGGTCGGAAATGATGTGTGCACTTCTCAAAAGCACAGGATGGCATTTTTTTCACAAAAGAATCCATATCGACGTGTTTATTGCAGCTGGTGGCAGCTTGTCTGACCGAAGAACTTATGAGCGATACTACTAAGTAATTCTCAAGTATGTCCACTGGACCTAATTCAGTGAAACCAACCGCGTTGTCTCACTAACCTTTATTTTATTTAAATTCGTCTTAAAATATTTAATGCATCCGAACATACCCGAATGATTTTTACCAGGTCATATTTGAAGTGAATAACGAAAATGATCTTTTTACAGTTAGATGACTTTTTTTTAAACTGAACTGTTTTCAACAAAAAAACCTATCACTCATCGCTACTGGGGAGAGCCTAGCGGATCACGTGATATACACTCTGTCTCGTTCGAGCATTATTTCATCGATTTTAAAACTTCTTCTGTTATTTTTCCAAACAAATGCACTCGAAGTTCATTGTTCTTGCTATTGTTCCAAATTTCAAACCCTTTTCTAGAAAGTTGATGGTTTGAGATAGGTAGGAACTGGATAAATGACATTCCATTAGATGTAGGACACACTGAAAATTGCTTTGAGCTTTATAGTTCAATGTTACTGTACTATTTCTCCAAATATGAACGCTTCTGAGAAAAACGGGTGAAAGCGTTTCAAAAATTAAAAGAAAA
Organism: Hesperophylax consimilis; assembly: GCF_061612785.1. Classification (NCBI taxonomy): domain Eukaryota; kingdom Metazoa; phylum Arthropoda; class Insecta; order Trichoptera; family Limnephilidae; genus Hesperophylax; species Hesperophylax consimilis. The sequence goes on from NC_142854.1 coordinate 29,968,990, forward strand.
AATATAACTTTGTTTTAAATCACTTAATATGTTTTTTAAATTTATGTTAATCTGATTTTGCTACCACCGTAGCTTTATTAATGCCAGGACAATATAATTTATTAAACATTTAACTGTTGTATGCATAGCATATATAATAACATTTTTTTGATTATTCGATGGTTAAATATGTGAAAATAATTTATTTCAATTTAAAGTTTTTCTCTCGAAAATATATTTAATTTATGAGGAAAGTGGTATGAGTTTCAGGAACAAGAAGGGGCTAGATAGATGCGTCTTGTTCCTACATTCAAAATACAATTTAAAATTTGTCATACACACGCGTAACAACCAGAAAAATCTGCCACATTTCGCTAAATAATTTCATCTCTCTCAAAAAACAAGTTATGATGAATTCAAAGCAATTATTTTAAAAATCTAAATTATTCTTAATTAATCTAAAATATTCAGAATTCTGAACTAAAATGTTTAGAAATTGATTATTTCGGGTTGTGAAATAATGCTTACTAGATATCGCAAATAAAATAGCCAATTGTTCTAATCAAACTATAGTTACGATTATAACAGATTTTAGAAGCGTCAAGTAGTCTGATAAAAATAAATGTTTATTTTGAATACGAAAATTTTGCATTGTTTTATATTTATGTAATTTTAAGGTAACATCCCCTTTTTTATATTTTATATGTTTGGGGATCTGGTAAGGAGACAATAAATGATGCATATTGGAGTCAGTTGAATTGCGCAGTTGGTAGATGACGCTAGACCGATGAGAACGATGACACCAGGTGTGGTTGCAGCGCTGGCCAGGAACGATGGCCGGGGCCAGGGCGCTGAGGTGATCCCAAGGAGTCCTGTAGCGGTGTTGTGAAGAAAGAGCGGAACGCGACGAGGATGAAATGATGGTCGGTGTCGGCCGCTTCAGTACGCAGCAGGCAGTCGCAGCGTTCGTTAGTTGTTCACTCGTAAAACTGCGAATTAATGACTGGCTAATTACATCTGGGCGCGTGACATTATATAGCCGCCCGGATGCATCGAGAACTTTTCATAACTGTAGGTAGGAATGCAAACACTCGCATTACGACATGAGTGTTCCCGCTACAATGCATTTTGTGTGGGCGAGCATTCTAGAAAACTCTCGTAGAGTCTCCTACAAAGACTCTCCACATAGTATCCCGAGCGATGATAGACCCTCAGGGTAATTATTTTCATTAGGATTTCCTGTATGGAGTAAATAACTAACGTAAAAGAAAAAAAATCGTTTTATATAGGTTGTTCGTCTTGGTAAATAACGCTCTCATACGAGTTCTCTCTTGTGAGGGTAGGATGGTTTTCCATCGTTTTAAACCATATTTTATTCAATTTCACAAACACACAAATGATTCCTACAAAAATCAGCAATGCCGCAAACAAATACAATATGATCCAGTGAATGTAAGGTGTTCCTTCCACAGGGTAAAATTCCAGATTTGGGATCTTTTTAGCTTCCACTCGAGAAGTCAGGCATTGCTTGTTATTTATGATATTTTTCACGGTAGGTGTAAAGTCATCAAGCACTGTAAGAGCCAGATCATAGGCACTTAAGTTGGTTTTCGGATCATCATCCACGCAGTACATATCTGTTAGAGGGATGAGAATGATGATATCTGTATCTGTTCCAAAGAAAATATTTCCTTTGACGTCAAATCCAATCCACTGAACACAGCAATCAACGATTTCCACTCTTAGAGTATCGCTTAAATCTCTTTCCCTGATATGGATTCCAGTTTCTTTGTAAACTGTGTACAGATTATCAGTTCGCTGGTCTTTGACATAGGAAGTCCGACGAAAGGAACGCTGCAACAAAGGTTAATTTTGAAAATTTTCAGTAAAACAACAACAAAACGATTTCCAATGCCAACTTTAATAATTAATCAATCAAAAGAGAAAACTGAAGCATACAAAATAATTTATTATTGCACCGAGCACGGGTAGAAGGGACAGCACACGTTTCCGGCAAAAGGTCCAAAGAATGTATGGGTTGATTTGTGTCTGATTATGTATTTGAAATTCTTTTTTATAAATGCGTAAGTACGTAACCATTCGGTGAAAGAATCATTATTTTTTTTAATATCAAATAACGAGGTTAGTGAAGAAAGCGTGTACAAAAATATTCGGAGCGCGCCCAATATATTTTGGACTGACCTTCGGACGAATTTACCCTTGCAGGAGGTCTAGCACGGACGATCATTAAAGCCAATATGTCAATACGATATTTTGACTAAATTCGTTATCTATGCTAAGAAAGCGATGATTGCGATTGCGTTAGTTGCCATGTTGAAGCATATCGAACGACAATTTTAAAGTTTATTGACATTTAAAAGTTCATATGTCACCTTAGAGGTCTTTATAAAATAAAGCGGCTTTAATCAATGTCTTATATCATTGTTGACCGTCCTCGCCCCTACCATATAAAGCCGCCGGATAACCATAGATGGATTTAACTAATACCGTATTGATAAAGGCTGCGATATAGGTATATATGGATGTCAATATGGGGATATCGATCGACTGTTCCAGACTCCGGGGTGGTGGTCTACGGGCAGGAAATAGTAGAATAGCAGAAGAAGGAGCGGTGCAGCCCCGGGCATTTGGTAGAAGCGACTTACATTATTTAAATAAATCACGGCATTAACTCTGGAGATAGTTGAATTCAGGTCAAGTGTGTAATAGCTTCTCACGAAGTAAACCCGGCAGTGGTCTACGGCCAGGAAATATCCGGTGAGCAGCGCAGCCTCGGGCAGCTGGGAGAAATACGGCTTGTTGCCTGGGGAGTCATTCAGATACACTATCTGGTTGTCCTCAGTTACAATGCTGACGTTTCCCGGGCTGCCCACTATTATTTGTCGAACTTCCTCCTGCAATAACAATGGGACATGCTAAATGGGAATATTAGACCAATGCTCGTTGGTCTCGTTTATCTCGTTCGTCTCGTTCTTCTCGTTTGTTTCTTCTGTATCGTTTATCTCTAGTTCGTCTTGTTTTTCTAGTTTGTCTTGTTTATCTCGTTCATATCCTTTATTTCGTTTGTGTAGTTTTTCTCGTCCGTCTCGTTCGTCTCTTTTGCATCTGTCAATCTCTTCATCTCGTTCGTCTCGTTCTTCTCGTTCGTCTAGTTCGTCTCATTCGTCTCGTTCGTCTCGTTTGTCTTCTTTGTCTCGTTCGTCTTATTATTAGTCTCTTCCTTCTCTTTCGTTTCATTAGTTTCGTCCGTCTTGTCCGTCTTAACCGTATCGTCCGCCTTATTTATATTGTTTATCTCCTTCTTCTCGTTCATCTAGTTTGTTTCTGATTCGACAAGTTCGTCTCGTCCATCTCGTCTATCTAGTCCGTCTCGTTTGTATCGTACTTCTCATTAGTGAGTTGGTCTATTATATTTTTACTTTCTCGGTAAAATGATAATTGGTTTAAAATGGTTTATTAACCATTAAAAACAAAAAAGTTCTATTTTAACGTCTATAAACGTATACGCAACAGATAGCGTATATCAGTGTTAACATATGTCCAAGGGATATTTTATTTTTATGTATTTAACGCCCAGAGGGCTTTTACATGGTTGGTAGTATAATTTTAATTTGACAAATACTTTCAAACATAAAAAATAGGAATAAAATTACATTTGATAAAAGCTATGTAACAAGTCATACAAACACAAGAAACAAAAACAGAAAATTACAGCTATTTTTTGGTTTACATGATGTGTTTAGGAGTATTGTTGAAATAAATGTTTTAAATGATCCACAAAACTTGCCAAGTTGGTATTGAATATGTCAACATCACCCAAGTAATGATTTCCCATGGTGTGAAGTCGTTGTATCGAAGAGTGGGCAATGTAGTTACGCTTATGTGTGCTGCTGTAGAATATTGTATTTTGTCGTGTTGTTACTGTGGGTGTTTATAAGTTGCAGGAGTTCACAACAGTCGAATTTACAGTAGAGTATTTTGAATAAGAACGTTAAATTGTTTATTTTACGTCTATCTTCTAATGTATGTATTTTTATAGTATTTAATAAGAAATTGTATTTTAAGTCTTCGACAGGGATATTTAATTTAAAATTTATAAAACGTAGAATTTTTTTTTTGTATTCGCTCAATGTTGTTAATGTGAATTTTATAAGATGGAGACCAAACTACTGAGTTATATTCAATTAGACTTCCTACTAGAGATACGTATAATATTTTAATGGCTTGCAAAGAATTAAAGTTTTTAGTTGTTCTTAATACGAAGCCTAGTGTTTTCATACCTGTGTTCACAATTTGATGGATATGATTGGTGAAACTTAGTTTTTCGTCAAAAATAATTCCAAGATCTCTCATTTCCGTGACTCTTTCAAAAGCTATGTTATTGATGGAATATTCGAATAAAACAGGATTTTTGTTTCTGAAGAAAGTCGAGGTTTTGCACTTTACTACATTTAAAAATACATTATTTTGAACGCACCAATCTCTTAACTTACTAATATTTGACTGTAGTATATGGCAATGATTTATATCAGTTATTTTCTTGTATAGTTTGACGTCATCTGCAAAGAGCAATACCTCGACACCGTTGAAGCAATTGGTTATATCATTGATGAAAATGAGGAAAAAAACCAGGCCAAGGTGACTACCTTGCGGTAGGCCACTGGTAGCCCGGAAAGCTTTCGACATCCAAGATTTTATTTTAACGAACAGTTTACGATTTGACAAATAGCTACTAAACCATTTTAGCATGTTATCCCTTATTCCTAGAGCAAATAGTTTTTGGATTAGTAGTTTATGGGATACTTTGTCGAATGCCTTCGAAAAGTCTGTATATATACAGTCGACTTGTTTATTTTCTGCAAATGATTGTATAATGAAATTTTGAAATACCGTTAAGTTAGTTGCGGTGGATCTTCCTTTGATAAAACCGTGCTGTTTTTGATTAATTAATTTTATTAATTTGGAATAGATTTCATCAAGGACCAATGATTCAAAAAGCTTTGGCAGTACTGACTGTATACAAATGGGCCGATAATTAGCTATGTCAGTATCGTCTCCTTTTTTGTAGATCGGTGTAATGAAGCTAGATTTCCAGCGGTCTGGAAAATGTCCAAGGGACAAGAGACGGTTAAATAGTAATGTAAGTGGTTTAGATAATGTATTAGAGCATGTTTTGAGGAATATTGGTGGAATGTTGTCTGGGCCAGCGGATTTGTCAGTGTCTAAGGAAAGTAATTTTTGTTCGCAACACTTTTGTGTGATTTGGCAGTTTGTTAAGTTTGTGGTCATATTAAATTTGTATTCGGGTATTTTATCATCTGGAGTGTCTTCATCATATACATTTTTGAAGAAGTCCGAAAAAAGGTTTACAATATCCTGTGTATTGTTTGCACTGATTCCATTCATATGCATTATTGGCGGGTAGTCTGTGTTTTCATTGGTCATTTTTTAAGAAATTTCCAAAGGTTTTTGGATTTAAAGACAGTGTCCTCGACAGAGTTTATGTACATTTTGCAACATTGTTTGGAAAGATCTGTGTTTGGGAAGATTTATGGATTTACTTTGTTTGAATTTTTTGTGTTGACTCTTTTTTTGCTGAAGAGAGGATGTAAGCTCTGATGAAAACCAAACCGGGTAGGTATAGCTTCTTGGTGTGTAAAAAGGTACATAGGATTCAATAGTATTAGAAAAATATAAATAAAGTTTATCTAAAGATTCATCAACGCTTTCATCGGATAAAAAAGACCAGTCTGTATTTGAGAAATGGGAGTTAATTGAGTCGAAGTCGGCTCGTTTTAAGTTAAGGACGCTTTGTGAAGGTTTCCTTTCATTATCACAGGTCATATTTAATTTAATGTACAGGGGAGGATGATGATTATCTATAGGTAGAAGTGGATCATTTGAGAGTTCAACAGACATTTTAGGATAGTTTGATAAAGCTACGTCTAATAAGCGATTGTTACTGTTGTATATAAAATTATGTTGATGAAAGTTTAGAAAGTTTACCATGTCCAAAATTTCACGTGCACGATCGTTTTCACTTTCGTTTATGATGAGACCACAGTTATTTGCTTTCCATATTAAGTTTGGTAAGTTATAATCCCCAAGAATAACAATTTTCGAGTGAGGATATTTTGATGAAATTGTTTCGATGTCTTGACAGTGGTTTCTATATGACTGAGGGTCAGAAAGTGGTGGTAGATAGGCCGTTCCAAATATAATTTTCTCGAGAGGAGTCGTTATTTGCACAAAAATATGTTCTATGTTATTGTGTTTCGTGGTTAATTTTTTTGCTGACAACTTCTGTTTTATTGCAATTAAAACTCCTCCACCTCTTGACTTGGAACTTGATCTGACGTTTCTGTCGCAACGAAATACTTTGTAGTTAGTAAGACCGAGTTCAGTCGATTTGATTTCCGAGTTTAGCCAGGTTTCCGTTAGTATAATGATGTCATGATGATGAGAAGGTAGAGCTGCTTGTAGGTCATCGAGTTTTGATCGCAGTCCGCGGATGTTTTGATAATAGATTTTTATGGTTCTGGTTCGGTTAGGTGGTATTTCTTGAATATTTTTGTAACTTCCTAGTTTTTTGGTCGATTCGGCACGATTCGGGGGTGGAGTTAATGTATTTTATGGTGACATCTTCACCATTTTCTTTCCTTTTTTCCAGCTGAACCCTCAGATCGCTCAGAAATTTTTGTTGCGCCGGTGTTGAGTCGGGGTAAATTCTGACATTGTTCTTGTGAAGACTTCGTTTGCTTAGAATATTTCTGGATTGTGTTGAATTTTGTAGTTCTATTTTTATTGGTCTAGGCTTGTCATTTAATAATTTTCCAACCCTATAAAATTTAGAAATATTTTCATTTGCTGAATTGTCGATTACACCGATTATACTGGTGACAGCTGCCTGGTCATCCGAGATCCTGCCAGCTTCTGTCGCTTTAATGCTTTCGGGCACATTGCAAATAATAATATTTTTAGATCGCACTTGTTGTTCATTCATTTCCGAAATTGCCTCGCAAATATTAAAGTTGTTTTGCTTGGATTTGCTCTAATATCCTTGTATGCGGAGTTCACCTTCTAAATTAGCAGTTTTGGATGCTACAGCTGAAGACATGGTACTTATGGCACTTCAAATTTCACATGCAATTGGGGAAATTTTAGAGATTTGATCCTTGTTAAATTTGTTGGCCGGATCAAAAAGTACTTTATTTAAGGCATTGACAGCTATTTCTGCTTTGGAGATGAAATTTTGCACATCCATTGTGAAACGTTTAAAAATTCACTATTCTCTGCTTATCACTGTTGGGAGTCGATGATTTATTTTTGCTTTTGTTGACACAGTACACAAGTACTTCCAATGCTAAATACTGCTATGTTAGTAAATAAGAGCAGCTTGTTAATATTCGATAATATTTATGTGTAATAATTCACTGTAATTAGTTTAAATGTTTAATTTTGACAGGAGTAGATCAAAATATGTTTATAAAAGATTTGATAAGATATATGTATATAAAAGATAAACATACATCAGTCTAGTTTGACGAAAAAACATTGTTGATTTTAAACTCTTATTGTTTTGTTTTTAAATTTACATTAGTTCCACACAGAAGACCTTGAAGAAAATAATATCTCTCAGAGCCTTATAGCATCTTTGGAGAGGTATAGAGTGTATTTTAACCCTTTCACATCCGCATTATTGTTTCCACATATATAAAATATGTAATGCTTGAAAATACCTCAGAAATATATTTTAAAATATTTTACATTTAATTTATTTATTTAGAAATTATTCTGCGTTAATTTGGATTAACATTGGACGTAAGAGGGTGTTTTTTTTTTAAGTAAGGTAAAATAGATTCATGTCAAAAATGCATATTTACAATGTCGTGATAATCTCTAAGGTTAGAAACAAATAACATTTTAACTTAAATTTATTCAGAAATAAAGAAATAATATAGGATAATAATTTATAAAAGTTCGCCATAGTAGTCGAAAATGTGTTAGTCACTACCAGTGTTAATTTGAATGAACATTGAAATTCATTTACGATATTCTGGCAAATGACTGTGAACAGTAAATTGAACTGATGTTATTATTATAAAACACATCTTTATTCGTTAAAATATTTCGTTTTATTTAATTCGAGTAGAAAATATTGATATCTCACCTTAAATATAGTAATCAATGATGGTGGAAATTCGATGAAACTCACAATCAGCAGATGTCAAAATATTTACCGTTTTTGTGGAGGGAATAAAGATTTCAACAGAGCGGAAAAAATAGACTTCACAGAAAAGATAACAAGCTATAAGAAAACAAAAACACTACTTTTCTAAATCACTACTATTACGGTAAAAAAATCACAAAGTTCGTGTTAATTTGAATTAACACTGGTGCTGAAATGGTTAAGAAAAGGAGTTAGAGGAAGTTCTTGGAAGGAAAAATACATAAGGGTGGGTAGGTATCTGATGGTCAGTGTATCCAGGAGTGACCTATGAATACATATCTCCAACTGCAGTGCAAGAAGATGCGATGGGCCGAGAAAGTCCAGCTAGAGAGACCACTCTTTCTCAATCGAACTCCCCTGATCCGGCCCGCCACGCAGTTGCTGCCGCCAATTCCTGAACAAACTTCACTCCGTGTTCCCGGGAACCCTGATAAGTCACCATACGTAACGAAACCCTTGGGGTCACCCTATGGCAGAGGTTATGGTTTTCCAATAAATGTTTTCTAATAGTCGTGTGATAATGCGCGTTTACCCTTTCAGACTTGAACTAAAACTGATGCTTGATAAAACCTTGTTGCTTGATAAAAATAGAGTTGCACTTCCTCCTTCTTGAGTCAACTTTTCGGGCAGCATAACAGTGTCCATCAACAGGGTAGTATAATTTAAAATGGTTTTCTAGGTTTAGGTGGTAGCCGTCAATACCAATAACTATAAAGTTGAGCCCCGTCGTCTTTCTTAATATTGTTCTGTGCGTTTTGGGTCTTCCTGGAACTTCAGGAACAAATCCAAATTAATGGCCGGTTTCAATTTAATGCTAGGATATTAGTTATTTTTCAGGATGGCCGAGTTTACATACTCGAAAGTGTTTTGATATTCTTTTGGAATTCGTCCATTCTTTTTGACCTTTATAAACATTGTAATATCCAGAACAGCTGAATTTATAAACTCTATCGAGAGGACACATTATGCCTGCAAAAACACGGCGTAGTACCCGAAAAAACAAGCTCACTTGAAAGAACATACGGTTTCATTAGGTGTATTTCATTTAACTAATTTAAATTATAATAAAACTTCAAGAATATTTTCTTATTTCGTTGTTTTTTTTTAATTTAATTATGATCAAATTAAATAATATAATTATTAAGTTTTGCATATGTTGACATTTTCATGAAAACGGCCTTTAAAGCTGAAACAGCTGTAACTAGAACAAAAACCAAAAAATAGTTGTAGAACTTAATAATTATATTATTTAATTTGATCATAATTAAATTTAAAAAAAAACGAAATTAGAAAATATTCTTGAAGTTTTTTTAATAATTTGAAGTTATTAAATTTGATTTTAATTTTTAAAAAATGGATTTCTACGAATTAAACACAAAAACAATAAATAAAATATTTTGTTTTAACATGGAAGTAAAAAAACAATTCTGTGAATATAAACGGCTATTCTGGGAAAACTACCCTTGGTAGATAACATTCTATTCCCAAAAATATATATGAAAAATTTTCCTGGTACGGTGGTAAAAAAGGTACAATTTACAAAAATACCTTTTTGCAGTTATTACGAAAATAGTCGTTTGAAAAATGTTGCATCAGCACACGCGGGAGATCGGCGAGGCAATTGTTTATACCTATTCACAAAATGTTATTACATAAAAACAATCAAACGGTCAAAACAAACCTTAAAAAATATATCTTTCGGAATATATATTATTACAATATATATTTTTTTAATTCTTAGCAAAGAAAGCGAGTTTTTCCTCTAGGGAGGAAAAATTGCTAATTTTCATATATAATAATTGTAAAAAGGCACTCACCGTTTCATTGGTCTTAATGGATATCAGGTCTATGGACTCTTCGTGGAGGTCGTATTTATAGATGCCGTAGTTGGTGGTCACGTAGAGAGTGCCGTTCACGTGAAATGCAGACTCCATGATGATATCATTTAACACATCTGAAATGACAAAAATAATTGCTTGCATTTCAAAAATTGAACGATAGAAAAGCCATCATGGAATTTGCTTTCCCTGAATTTTCCAGCAGAAAATGTAAAGTTCAAACGTATAAGAGGACGAAGTATACAAAAAGATTCATCACAATAGTTATCGCTGACCAGAAGAAGAGGTCAGCCCTAGGTACACAAAGTTCTTAAAAAGTAGGATTACATACATTTGATGCCGTGACCAGGAGAGACGGTTATCCAACTAAGTGACAAAGTCAGATTGACAGTCAGATAAGCGGAAACATAACAAGACTTCAAATATACAATGTTGAACACCGATGGAAAAATTAATGCGATAACAGTATTATTTGGATCGGTGCTCATTGTTTTGTATATTAAGTTTGCACTCGTTTCATTTGCTGATCTAATAAAACGTATTATATGTTTTATACATATTGCTTACCTTCGATAGTTTTATTCACAATAATGTCTTCATCATCTGCCCACAGGAAAACGTCTGTCAAGTGCTTTTTGAAGAATCTCCCTGGCTCGACATTCTTCGTTGTCATGTTTTGAATTTTAGCCAAGATTTTCTTCGAGTACGGACGGTTTGCAATAGTCAACGCATCTTCACAAGATTCTTTTCCAAGTCCTAGCGTGAGCAGGCAGAATATCAAGCCGAATATTAACTGACCTTTCATTTTCCTGCAATGTATACAGATTTGCAAAAAAAACTTTTAGTGTAGTTAACTTTTCCATCTTTCTTAAAAAAGCTTGATGAATTGTGAATTCACGGATATCCATGTCGTTGGGTGATATCCTTTTTGTATAATAAAACACAACTATTCCTTATTATTTGGATGCAAAAAATTCCCCATAGTTGTTACTTTTGGTTTTCCACAGGGGTTAAATCTTGGCCCCCTGCTTTTTACAAAATTCATAAATGACCTAGGTTTAAAATTAAACTGAGATTATGCTTTCTTCACCGATGATCATAATTTTTTTCTAAAATTAAGTCTGCTTAACAATGACCTTGACACGCTCAAAAACTGGTATTCTGTCAACGAAATGAATGAAATTTTATACTTTAAACTTCACTCAATAGAAAATTATAAAGGATTTTCTCTGCGTAATTAATTAATTACACTGTTCTTAAAAAGTGCCTACTATAAGGGATTTTAGAATCACTCTACATTCTAAAGTCATATTTGATGTATAAATCACAATGTATATATTTATTCGATATATACACTTGTGTAAATGACAAAATGATAATTATTTATTTATTTTATTTTAGTAATTTATACATTTAAGATTACAAATTAATTGTTACATGCAAATATGCTATATTTTCTCCTGCTTGATGTGGTTTAGTTTAAAATGATGGGATTTTTTTACAGAATGTGTAAACCATTCAAAATCCTAAATAAATTTTGATTCTTTACAAAACCTTTATTTTCTGCGTGCAAAGACCGGGCAATGCCGGTAATTGAGCTACTAATTATGTAAAACTGAAATTCGCCAAGTATTTCAAGATTCACAAAACTTTAAAAATAATATATTTAAAAAAAAAGTAAAGTCACTCAAACCTTTATACCCCTAGAGCTATTTTTTTCGCTTTTGGGAACAACTAGTACAGTCTAAAATAAATAGTTTTGTCGCCCTTTCTCTCATTGTGAGAAATATGATCTAAACATTGTTAGAAAGAGAAATTACCATTGTAGCGCTCGGTATTTTATCGCATCGTAAAACTAAGCAACAGCATTCTAGTGATCAGTGCTAAGTTAACAAACCAGTACCAAGAGAGAACCCACTGGGTCCTCTTTTGGAATTGAATAATTCTTAAAATCTTTGGAAAATTGCTTGCAGCTACAAAGTGATTTAAATTCTATCGTCGAATGGAGTCATACCAATAAATTAGGATTTAATTTTAAGAAATGCTACATTATGTGCTACACAAAGACAAACAAAACGATTTACTATAACTACAAAATGTCTTATTCATTTCTTCAGCACATTGTTATTTCGAGTGATTTGGGAATCGCATTTGATACGCACCTAACATTTCACGTCCACATTGAAAGGATATGCAACAAATCTTTAAGAATTCTTGGATTTGTGCTAAGCCACTCCAGACATGTTTGCAGCTCGGCCGCGATTCGTGTGCTATATTATAGTTTAGTACGTAGCATTTTGGAAAGTGGTTCTGTAATATGGGGACCAACGGATTTAACTTACTCTCAAATGATGAGAACGTACAAAAGAAGTTTCTGAGATATTTATATCTTAGAAACTTCAGATATTATCCCTGGTTATATCCGTCAGCCTTTTTGTCCGGCATGCTGGGTAAATAGCCTCACCGATAGAAGGAAAACTGCTTTGCTGACAACAGCATATAAACTTCTAAACGGTAACATCTGTATTCCCGATATAATAGAAAAAATTAAGTTTTATGTCCCCGACAATTACACAAGAGCGCGCAGACACAGAACCTTTGTCGTTCCAAAATGCAAAACTAACTTACCAATCAATATAAATACGAAATTACTCAGATTATTCGTAACTCGGAAATGTTTGTCTTTCTAAAAACCCTCCTGCACGAAAAACTCGAAGCCAATAACTTTCCCGTTGAGTAATGAATAATTTTGGTGGTTCAGCTTCAGAGCAGAGAGGGAAATGTCTTTCATTCAACATAATATTAGTATGTGTTTTACACTTTTTTTTCCTTTTTCATGTTAAGAGGAAGCTACAAGGCAAAAATGTGTATATTCTTGGTATACCTTATATTGTGGGTAATAGGCATTAAAATCGCTTGACGAATTGAGTCTAGAAACGTTCGATGTAAATCACAAAACTGGTTTTTATTTATTTTGTAAATAATTTTATAAAAAAGCAAAAAAGGTCATCAAATAAAACTGTCACAGATAATTTTAGCTATAATACTGAATTTTTTAAAAGTTGTTTCCTTTACGCGTTCTTACATTTCTATTGAAAAAATATTTTTTTAAGTTGTTTACATTTATATTTTTTATTTATTTTAGTTATTTATTTTTTCATTTGTATTCGACTCAATCAAAACGATAGGAAAACCTTGAATTTATCTAAAGCATATTTTTTGGTATTCATAATGTACACAAATTCGTTATAAAGATTAACTGAACTATTGAACTATTTTTAATGATACGGGGGATTGGTGGGCGTTTTCATAAATAAATGAATAAAAAAAGTTATTTTATTCATGAGACAATGAATAATCAGTCGGGTGAAAATTTAAATGCAAATCGTTTGGGTACCGCCGCCCCGGGAACCATTTATTGGATAACCGACATCTCTGCTATAGGTCACCTCAAGTGGTTCGATACGTTTGGTAACTCAGCAGGGGTGCCCGGGTCTACCGGGTGAGGTGTGTTCAGGCCTGCCCACCAGCTGCGTGGCGTTACAGATCGGGAGAGGCTGATTTGGGGAGACCCTTTGACATATCCAACTGATCTCTCGACCCATCGCCTTGCGCCGCAGTGGGAGGGATATATTCAGACATCCGTCATTCTTGGACATACTGATCTCTAAATTCCTACCCAACACTCATGCTCTCCTTCCATTCTCTAAAAAATACCCTCCACACAGCAGCCTCAAAGATAAAATATTCTCTGAGAAAAATTATTTTCCTCACTTTTCACTTTTTCATAAATATTAGTGTGTAGATTTTTCACACCAAGAAAACTTACTGTTATGAATTATTTTTAATTTATTAAAAATCTGATAAAATTATTCGTTTTCATGTTAAAAATGGGACTGCGAGCCTATAAATTAAAATAGTTCGTAACAAAGTATCATTCTAAAGCAAATGTTTAATGCGGACGGCTGAACACGTGTTCGTACAAATACTGACATACTTATATTGTACGTATCATGTCATGATATCTCGTGTTCTCGATAAATGCTGAATTACTCATATCATGCACTTTGTGAAAATTGATAATTTTCCATGACACGTCAAGCAGGTAAAAATGTTGATTTGTGAAAATCTAAATTAGCCGATTTTCCACACTATTATATAGATAATAAAAATAAATGAAAATTTAAAAACGTTTCAGTTAGATTTTTTTTTTAACCAAACTGACAACATTTGAAAATCTTCCATAACCACCACTATAAGCGGTGTAGTTCCTTGTTTAATGACGGAGGACTTAGCCAGCCGAGGAATTGAACTTACTGGTATAAAACGATACCCACTTGTAATCAATATCATATGTGCGCAGTAGCTACAAAAACTAAGATCATTATTTCTTTTGATTAATCACGTTGTTAGATTATATAATAACTTTGTTTGTGAAACCCTAATGAACCAACTATATCTGTATCTTAGTCCATGAATTATCATACCACTCCACATTCCTACCTCTTGCACCATGTGATATAAGATGAATTATTAAAACAGTACTAACGACATCTCTTTGCTTTAAGTGTTAGTTAGCTTTTAGACGATACAGACGTACATACCCGTACACTTGTTTTTAGTGTATGTTAATAAATAAATCCATACTTTCTGTGTAATGTCATTTTGTTAACTTATTTATTTGACACTCCTTAACCTGAACACAATGTACGGTATTCTGCAAACAGAATACGGGGAAAATTCTCTTAAAGGTCAAGCACCAAACAGTTGCTCCCTTGATTGACGTAACTATTAGTGGCCATCGTAAGAAACCCAGGAACCACCGGGATCATGCACCAGACAATCGGTATATTTGATGAAATCTTTCACCAGCTTCCAAATAGTCCCAGTGGCCTCCTAACAGTACGATGCCAGCCACTATATCATTTGCACAAAACATCAGACGCCTTCTGACAGAATGTGCCAAAAACCCTGAGGAAAATATTAAAAATAAGCACTGCATTATCGTGTTATCAGTATACAACAGGAAACATTAATTCAGATTATATTTCTGTGTTTTAATTGATTGTTTTCATTTCGCGTGACGTAATTTTTAAAGCTGTTTCTCCTGCAATTTTTATACGGAGTGTTACGCCCCCGCATTGCAACATTGTTGATAAGAAAAACATTAAAATTGTGTAATTTGCTTTGTGCCATTCAATTATCAGGTATGGCATCCTAAGCAGTGGGCGGTGCAGCCTAAACCAGTGTTCCGCAAAGCGTCACACTGGTGTACCGTGATCATCAGTTGGTGTGCCGCGGAAAAAAGCAAGGTATTGTGAAGACAATTAGAAAGCAAATGGAAGCAGATGAGAGATAATATCAGTCGCTTCTGTTTCATATAGAAGTACGATAGCTTTCTGGCGGAAAAGTACTATGTCGGATTTACGAGCTAAAAAATGAGTCCCAGACGTTTTTAGAGGACCAGGGTTCAGATTTTGCTTCTGTGTTTAAAAAAGAAGAATGGGTAGTAAAACTTGCATATCTTGCGGAAATATTTGCTCATTTAAATGTGCTCAACAGAAAATGTAAGGCAGAAATTCTTATATTTTAACGTCATCGGACTAAATGGAAGGCTTTTGCGCTAAGTTGGTATTATGAATCAGCCACGCTGTCAATGGTAGCAATGAATTTTAAGTATTTTAACGTATGGAATATCAGTTTGGGGAGGAGCAGCAGATACTTACCTCAATTCTCTTAAAATAAATCACAAAACAATAATTAGAATTATGTTTAAAAAACCTTACCAACATCCGACGGAACAGCTAATGATCAAAAACAAATTACTAGACGTAAATAAACTATTCATAAGGAAGATCATTTACAAAAACTGTATCAAAACTTCACATCTCCACATACCTCACTCGCAAAACACAAGAGCAAAATTAATAAGCACTTTCAAGTTCCCCATATCAAATCAACTTTTGCAAAAAAACACGAATCTTACCTAGCACCACACATTTTCAATACCTTCCTAACACAAACAAAAACTTACGTCACCCCAAATAATTTGAATTGGCTGTTCAAAAGATTTGTATTATGGCTAGGGTTGCCATCCGTCCGGGTTTTCCCGGATTTGTCCTAGTTTAGAAGGCGTCCGGGGAGCGTCCGGGCGGGGTTTCATTTGTAGTCCGGGTTTGCCAATGGTTTGCCAACGTGGAGAGAATATTCTCATTGATTTCACAATAATGGACCTAAGAAAGAAATTTACTTAACGTAGAAACAATCTCGCCAGTAATTAAAATTAAATTCAATTTCGAAGAATACAGCTGCATTGATTTTTACAAATTCCTTTTAAAAAGGGGAGATTTTCTAAAAGCTATCGGAAAGAGTGATAAATACAAAAAAACTGAAAAGTAAAAAGGCAAGAGGCTGAGGAAAAATCTTTAATAGCTGGATAATCAAATAATCTACTTCAAGTGCTATAATTTCTATTCATTTTTGTAGTTAAAGTAATGATTGTTTTTATTACGTAAAAGAAATGTAGAATTTTAATTTTAATTTTTTATTATATCATAGATTTCTTGAAATTACAATTGTTATGTTTTTTTTACAACCATACTAGGCTAATGCCCGTGTTAAGGTAATATGGCTGTTGATTAAAATTTAAGGTGATATAAATGAGAATAGTTTTGGATATTATATGTTTTAAAAAATTAATAATGTAACTTACATTCCAGTAAGTCTAAACTTTAAAAAGGGTCAATTTTATTGCTTAAGATTTAAGAAGACTGAATTTAGTTCATATTATGTTAAGAGGTATTTTGTTGTGTAAAGGGCTGGTGATACAAATTTAAAGAAGATAATTATTATTCAGTTAAAAGAGTTACCTCAAAAATTGTAAGACTGAATACTAAAATGGTCTCAGTATTTTTATGATTTTTGTTTAAAAATTTAATTGAATTTTGTTAAGTTTAATATTTTAATAAGGCTTAGTTTTCATAACAGTATATTAATAATTTTTGTTTTATTTTAAGAATGAAACAATTCTAACTGATTATGAAAACAATATGTAACAAACTGTAATAAGATTCTGTTTTGTTAGGTACATTTAAAATGATGATAAAATATGACAAAATTCAATTTTAAGGTCTGAAAATAAATATAAAGGTGATTTATGACATTTTAAACTGTTTTTATTACACTGATTGTGTTTAAAATAACCTGTTGACATGTCCGGGTTATGGGCTCTAAAATCCGGGGTTTTCACGCCTCTTGTCCTGGTTGCCAAATTTTAGAGATGGCAACCCTAATTATGGCTGAATGAAAAGGAAAGAACAGATATTCAAAATATTCTAAATAAATAACATTTCATACAATTTCTCACGAAATTATATAATATTCAAATAAAACAAATGCGAGAAACTACAATTTTGCAATACTAATTATCGTGTAACCGCTATATCTATATTCAATTGTCACAAAATTTAATTTTACTTTTATCTATGTTACATAGGCAATCTTCTCATGGAATGTAACTAATAAAAAAAAAATTTAAAAAAAGTATGTATGTAAATATTTAATATACCACCACATAATTGTATCTTTTTGTCTTTTTACATACATATATATATTTTTTTTTTAAATACATACATTTCTTTTGGAACAAATATAATATGTGATTTACCCGCCTCGGAACAGACTTTGTCTAGTGAGGCGGGTAAAAGAAAAGAGAACAATGTAAACAACCATAAAATTAAATAAACGCCCGGGTTGCCGGCACTGAAACTGAAACTGAATTGTTTCCAAATTTCATAGCTGCCGATTCAGAAACAAAGTGCAGGCTTTGATAGTGAAACACTGGGAGCTATTAGCAGAAAAAATGAACTGTTATTTTCCTAAGCGTGACCTACAACCTATGGACGGGGTACAAAATCCACTCTCGGATATCGTTTTCCTTGGACACTTATCGATAAACGAGCAGGAAGACTTATTAGAGTTAAAAAATTAACGGACATTAAAACTAAAATTTTCCAAAGTAGAGCTAGCACATTTTTGGCTGCATATAAAAAATGAGTATTCACTGATTTCAAAGCATTCTGTTGAAAATAAATTACTGTTTGCCACAACCTACTTATGCGAATTGGGATTTTCAACTTTCACTACTATTAAATGGAAAAAAAGAGAACGCCTGAGGACGATCAATGAAGAGATGAGAGAAGCCTTATAAACGATAGCTCCAAATTTCGATCGCCTGTGCTCAGTTAAACAGGCTCACATTTCTCACTAAACATCTTTTCATATTAAGTATATTGATAATAGTAATAAATAAAAATTAAATAAACATTGCTTTTTTCTTCGGTGTACCTCTAAAATTTCTTGTACCTTGTACACAAAAAGTTTGCGGAACACTGGCCTAAACTATACTAGATCCGTTAGCCAAGGCGCAAAAAGCTGTAATAAGAGTGATGGATAATAATAATATGGTCGATATCTCTAGCCATAATATCCAGAATATTTGAAAGGGTTTTACAAACTTACATAGAAGCTAAACTATTTAAGTCCGACAACCAATTTGGTTTTAAACCTAAATTGTCAACAGATATGGCAATATTCAGTTTGAAACAAAGTATCGAATATTATAAGGCAAGAAAAACAACAGTGTATGCTTGCTTTCTAGACCTAAGTAAAGCTTTCGACCGAGTATCTCATGAACTGCTTTGGAAAAAACTAAAAGAAAGGAATGTACCCAGTTCAATAATTAACATTCTGGCGATCTGGCATCATCAACAAGAGAACCAAGTTATCTGGAAAAATAAAATGTCAGTACCAGTAAATACGAAATGCGGCGTCAGACAAGGGGGAAGCTTATCACCAATCCTATTTAACGTCTATATGAATGATTTAAGCAATAAACTTACCTCGGCGAATGTAGGTTGTTACCTGGGAAACATTTGCGTAAATAACATTGCGTACGCAGATGACATGGTTATTTTGTCTCCAAGCATTAAAGCATTGAGAAAGCTATTGAGAAAGATATGCGAAGAATATGCCGCTGAACATAACATGGTCTACAACCCAACTAAATCTGTGTTACTAGTATTTAAAACGGGCGCAGACCCTACAAAAGTACTACCCGTCAGCCTAAACGGCACAAAAATAACTGAAAAACCGGAGGTCAAATACTTAGGACACATCGTAACAGCGGAGCTCAATGATGATATGGATATTGAGCGACAGAGAAGATCACTGTGCATCAGAGCAAATATGATTTCTCGACGATTTAACAAGTGTGGCCCGAAAGCAAAAAGGCAACTTTATAACACATACTGCACGAGCCTATATACCTCGGAGCTATGGACCAACTTCAACAAAGCATCTCTAAAAAGAATGGAAGTACAGTACAACAATTCCTACCGAACACTTTTTGGGCTGTCCTGGTACTGCAGTGCCACTGAGATGTTTGTAGAAGGGCGTGCTCCCGGATTCCGAGCACTAATGAAAAAACGGATCACCAGCTTTCGAACACGACTAGCCGTGAGCGAAAACGGTCTTGTGATGGCAGCACTGCACTTCTGGCAGGGGCCTATTTACAAGCGATGGAGCCAAATCCTGATGTCATAGATAAATATATATATATATATTTTTTTTAAGATTTTTTCTTTAAAAAAAAAAAAAAACTTTAATCTCATTATGTTTTTTTTGCATTATCATTATGGTCTTTTGTTTTCGTTTATTGTGTATGTATTATCTTACAATATTTCTTTATATTTACTTTATATATATTCTATGTATAATATGGAGCTCGTGGGATTGCACCACCCTCCCCGAGATCTGGAATAAAAATTTAAAAAAAAAAAATAATAATCCTTATTTGTATCCATCGACAACTTATTTAAGGAAACAAAATTACAAGACGTAAGACAGATTTTGTATACATGCACTCATAATGTACTATACGAACAATCCCAAGCTTCACATAGTCTTGTAGATCACAGTTACTCAACAAGACTAAGATCGGAACAAATGATGATAGTAGGTACCAAAAATGAATACTTCGTTTTTACAACGTTTCCATGTATTCCTGGCTACTAATGTGTATAATGGGTTCAAGCAGCAATGCAGTAAGGTTAAAACAGACCCTGTTCAAAACCAAATTATGGTTGATAGAAAGTGGCAGAACGAAATCGGAAAGCTTCCTGAATGAAATTAATTATTTTATGACTGAAGAGAAATCCTTAAGTGAAATTATTCCGACTTTATCTCTAATCGTATATATATTTATTATTTTAGTTTTTGTGTTACCATTTGTATTACGATATATATACAACATTGTATTATTGTTTTTACACTTTCTTATTTATGTTACCACCATAATACGGGCATTTGCCTAGTTTAATTATTAATAATGTAAATAAATAAAAAATAAAATGGATACAAGTTTTTCGTTAACCCTTCAAGTTTTTAAGATCCAAAACAAACAAATTATTTTTGAAGATGATATCTATTTGTCATTTGTTATGCCGAAACGTTATTATGAAATTCCATCCCTGAAAATTATTAAGAACACTTTCTGTTCTGTTATTTAATATGTTATAGGAATGAAAATTCACAAGTTTATTTTTAAATGCAACTAAAGCATTTATCTAGAGATTTTTGATGGAATTAAATATTATTATCGTTTTTTTAATATTAACGTGCTCCCTTTAGCATTCATATTTACACATCTCCCTTTCAAACCATTTTTGAACGCTTACTACGGGGCCTTAAGGGACGTACTTCATTTACTATAACCAATGATTCTTGACAGTATTTGGAGTAAAAATGCTTACGAAATTTTGATTAATTACTGATATTGAATTATGCTAATTTATTAACAACCTTTTCAGGTAGACGCAAATGAGAATGGGAGCAGAAGTCGGGGACGCCCGAGGAAGACATGGCATGATCAAGTGAATCTGATACTTGATATAACTGAATAATAGAAGAGTATGTATGAGACGATGCATGAATGTGAATGAGGAAAGAATAGTGTGCCAAGACCTTTTTGTTTAGCGATCCGTCCTCTCTGCCTATCTCTGGATGGAAACGGCGTGAGGGTTCTGTTAGTTTATCACGTTTCAGGTTTATCAGTTTTTTTTTGTCAAAAAAAATAACTTAAAATACGATTAGACAAATGTATTATAAAGATTTTGTTTGCATCAATGAAGAAGATATTACTAATACTAATAAATCTAGACACAGAGAGTAAAAAGATAACGGGCACAACTAGGAGTTGAACCAAGGATCTCTTCTCGTACCGGACACAGCTCTTCAGAATGTCAGCTCGTCTGGAAGTTGGTTAGTTTCCACTTCTAAGATTTGCACAAGTGCATTCCCGACAACAAAATAAAGTGAAAATTAAAAAGAAAGAGTTAGGTATAAAAATTGATTTAAAAATATTTAACAATACTTTCGCAAATAAGGAGTATATTATGTGGATTCACTATGCTCATTTCTAATGCTCCCAAACGTCTAGAGCCAGTTAGTCTATGGTATCCCCAATTAGGGTACATTGCGAGGCTAAAGGTACTGGAGAGTGGAAGGGGGGGTGGGAAGAGGAAGGTGGTGAAATACATGGTTGTTCAGATCTGGTCAGCAAACACGGCTAAAACCATTTCGAGCAGCGTTTAGATACTAAATTGTGGTCTTTCGCCGATACTGATAGGGTGAAAGACCACAATTTACTACGGAATGTGCCACAAATATTATACTTTTCTATACCAAGATTTATTTTTTTAACTTTAATCTCAAACCAATGACATCTTTGGGGATGCTGTATGGTGGTTCATTTTAAAGAAAGTAAGGAAAGGAAGTTCAGGGAAGGAGAAAGGTAGGAGGGGTGGGAAGGAATTTAGGGATAAGTGTGTCCAGGAGTGACGGACGTATGGTATATTCCTCCCGCTGAGGCGCAAAGCGATGGGACAAAAGAGACCAGTTGGAGAGGTCAAAAGGTCTCCCCAAACCAGCCTCTCCCCATCTGGCACGCCACGCAGCTGGTGGGCGGGCGCGTCCTGATTATACCTCACCTGATGAACCGGGGCACTCCTGCTAAATCACCAAACGTAGCGAATCACTCGGGGTGAATATGACAGATGTGTCGGTTATTCTATAAATGGTTCCAGAGGCGGCGGTACACAAAAACCGCATCCCAAAGATTTGTATTCATTTACGAATACAACATAATATTTTGCTAGATTATATAAGTCACCTTTTCTATATATTTTATCCTGTTTAAATGAAGTGCTTTCTATAATTGTAGCATTCTATGCCTTAAGAAAATTTCAGCTGTATCACATTCAATGTCGTTTTGTATACATATTGTTGTGTTCTTAAATGTAATACTAATATTCGGCTATGTACCACTGTGTACTTATAATCTCATGTATCACATTATTGTAAAAACCTTTTATGGCGTTTACTAAATAAATAAATAAACAGCGAAATTCAAATACATGTAAGAATTTTAAAACAAATTTCAAATACATACCCATCGATCCAATGTTGGCTGTCTCAATTTAAAGATGAATCTATACCACGTGTCTTCGGTTACCAAATGCTTCCTTTATTTTTTCTATCTTCGCAGATAATCCTTATTGCAAGAGTTTTCTCCAAACTAACAACGGATAGTGATCTTTATATAGATTTAGCAGCGTTTTTTGGATAAGTAAATATTCAGTTACTTTCCTTCCTTCCTCTACTCCGTTTCCCTCTCTATCCACTCTTTTGGTCTTAACACACACTCCAGCCTCATTCACTTTCATACTCTTCTGTTATACTGACTCTCGACATGGCCCGACTCAAGTAACTGAATCACTTGATCGTGCCACGTCTTCCTCGAGCGTCCCCGACTTTATCTAGCATTCACATTCGCGTCATATATTATTCTTCTAACACTCCTTTCTTCGTTAATTCGCTCTACATGCCCAAACCATCTCAGCATACTTTTCTTAATCTCATTGCATTCTTTGCAGATCTCCACAATTCTTACACGATCATACATGGTTTTATCACACATACGACTCAGGGATCTCATTTCTACAGCATTTACTCTTTGTAAGTATTTGATTCACTTGATCATGCCATGTCTTCTACAAGCGTCCCGACTTTATCTAGCATTCAAATTCACGTCATATATTATTATCCTTACAATCCTTTTACCGTTAATTCGCCTAAACCACCTAAATATCCCATTCTTAATTTTGTTCATTACGTTTACATCAACCTTGTATTATTTGCAGATCTCCACAATTCTTACACGATCATACATGGTTTTACCACACATGCGCCACAGGGACCTCATTTTTGCAGAATCCAGTATTTTTTAATCTTTCCTCTACTTTCACCATCAGATAAACTCATATTAGATATGTCATAGTTCCACTGGCCCTGGGCATAAGAAAGGTTTACCATATAAAGTGACTGACAAACTTAAGAATATTTTAAATAATCGTGTGATTCCGTTTAGAAAACAATTAATTAAAATTCTATCCTAATACTTGAAGCAGGTGGATGAGTTTGTGTATTTAGGAAGTATGTTTACGAGAGATGGGAAGGCTGACAGAGATATTGAAAGAAGGGTAAATGCAGATAACTCCGTTGTTGGAGGACTGAACGCAGTTGGCGCTAACAAAAAAACTGTCCAAAGAAGCTAAGCTAGCAGTCCACAGTGGAGTACTGGTACCTACCCTGGTGGATGGCAGAGAGTAATGGAACTTGCAGAGGAAAGATGACTACAGTGAATAATGTATGATGTGGTAGAAGCAGTCGGGGATGCCCTAGGAAGACAAGTGAACCAAACACTTGAGTCGGGCCATGTCAAGAGTCGGAATAACGGAAGAGTATTTATGAATGTGGATGAAGCAAAAAGTGTGTGCCAAGACCGAAAGTTTGGCAATCCGTCCTCTCTGCCTACCCATCCGGAGAAACGGGATGATTGTTTGTTAATTAGTTAGTTAGCATATAAAAAATATTCAAAGATTTTATCCATTGCACAATCCTACCAAAATTCAAAAAAAAACTCAATCAACCACTTTTTAAGAACTTTACTTTAAACATTTAACAATATAAGCACATTTTTTTTTAATTCGTCACTACAGAACTTCACGACAATGTTTAAAAAACACCAATGGTGAACTTATGTATCAAAGTGTATTTTACAAAAACTGTATTATCACAGATGTATGGCCAGTTTGCACTAATTTAACCACACAGGAAATAAGATGATAAAGATATTAACAAATGAGAATTTTCATAATTACGCCGATCGGATGTACTGTGATTTATCGAAATAAAGTTGGTCCAGCGATCAGCTGCCTTTGAGATAGGCAACGCGTTTATGATTGTAATGCGAGATTTCATTATGAAATTTCAACTGGCGAGCTTTATATCAGGGGTGTATTTCAGATTACAAATTTATATTTGAGTATCTGACATGTCCCGGCGTGGCTCGGGAACTTATAAATGGTTTGGAGTTAAGTTTTGAGATTGTGAATTCTAGAGTACTTACCTGACAACTGGATGCATTTTTTAGTAAGGTGGAAATAAAATTATTGTAATAAATCCTTGTTTTACTTGATCATGCATATATTTACATCGGACGTCCTCGATCCCTTCAACCATTCGCTTCCAAATCATAAATTCTCCTTAACCAACTTTTTTGTTCACCACATACGTCTCATTTAACTAAAAATAATTATTTGTCAAATGAATTTTTCGGGCATCCCCGACTTCCTGTACCATTCAAACCACCATCTAAACATTACTGGAACTAATAAGAACAAACTGTAGTTTTATGCAAAATCGGATGAATGGTATAGGAAAGCGTAAACAAACAAAGATACATTAATTAATCATGTATAGATTTCTTTGTGATTCTTTTTTTTTAAATTAACTCGACATAGGAGGCCCTGAGGAAAATAATTTCCCTCAGGGCCTATGTCATATTTTGGGATACTGTGTGGAGGATCTATTGTAAGGAAGGGGAGGAGAGGAAAGTCTGGGAAGGTATGAGGTATTTAACACTTATGGGTTGGGTTGGATTCTGGGGATCAGTGTGTGGCGTGATGGCTACGAATATATCCCTCCCACTGTAATACAAGTCTGAAAACGTACATCACTCAATGAACAAGATCAGACCAACTTGAAGATTCAACTTCAGACCATAATTCTAGGTACGTATTTAAAATTTCAGAACCATTCGCTGGGGTTTGAACTTTAGAAGCCTATTTCTCAAGTTTCTACAAAGCCGAAAGGACTGAAATTTTAAAAACTTACTTAGAATTATGGTCTAATGTAATCCATGCTTATATCTGTCGAAAATAGCAATTCTGGAAAAATAATTATTCTTACAGGCACGACATGGGTTCGAACTTTGAGGGCGATTTTTTCCGGAAGAATTGAAATTTTAGACACTTTGTAAAAACAATGGTCTCAAGCTTAATCAATGACAAATTCTGAAGAAAATAGCAATTGTGGAAATATCATCATTCGTACGGGCACAAATGGAAGACTTGGGTTCGAACTTTGGAAACCATTTTCTCAGGTTGGAGAAAAATTATTTAATTTAATTTTTTAATTATTTCGAAAAATTCAACTTTATTTAGATATTGTGACTGATTTCGTTTTGGACCATGATTCTCATCACGATTCTAAAATTTCAGCCCTTTGGTACCATAGAACCTGAAAAAATGGCATTTTAAATTAGAACCAAAGTCTTATAATAGCGCCGATAAAAATGATGATTTTTCAAAAATTCAAATTTATGCAGATTTTGTGACTGATTTCATCTTGGACCATGATTTTCATCACGATTCCGTAACTCCAGCCCATTTGATACCATAGAACCTGAATAGATGGCTTTTTATGTTCGAACCCAAGTCTAATAATAGCGCCGATAAAAATGACAATTTTAAAAAAATTCAAATTAATGCAGATTTTGTGACTGATTTCGTCTTGGACCATGATTCTCATCACGATTCCAAAATTTCAGCCCGTTTGGTACCATAGAACCTGAAAAAATGGAGTTTAAAGTCGAACCCAAGTCCGAAAATAGTGCACATAGGAATAATGAACTTTCGAAAAATTCAACATTATGTAGATTTTGTGACTGATTTCGTCTTGGACCATGATTTTTACCACGTTTCCGAAATTTCAGCCCGTTTGGTCCCATAGAACCTGAAAAAATGGCTATTTAAGTTCGAGTACAGTCTGCAACCTGGCAGGCAACGGACGCGTGTAACTGTACGTTAGTCGCACTAACACGTTGAGACCCGAATACAAAACAGGATAAATAAAACGTTGCGATGGAGGAAGAAGTTGATCCGCATGACTACATATCCAAAGCTAAGAAAGAAATTGCTGAAATGACCGCATTATTCGATGAATCAAGAATCACAAAAGAAACAAAAATAGAAATCTCGAAAAAAATGAGCTCTATTATGGAAAATATTTCGCATATGGCGATAGACCTAGCAAAACTGAAAGAAAAAAAATACAATGCTGAAGGAAATGCTAAAAACTAAAAATGAAAGAGTAACGTACGCGTCAGCAGTAAAAACCAACTATCACCAAGAAGAGATTGAAGAAAAAAACTTTCCAATTATAATAACTTCATTAAATACGAACCAAAATCAAGACCAACTTAAGGAAACAATACAAAATAAAATTAAAATATCTGCTCTGGGCATCGGAGTAAACAGCATGAAAAAAATAACTAACAACAGATTAATTATAACTTGCCCTAAAAAAGAAGATGCAACCAAACTGAAAAATGAAATAAACAAAATATCAAAAAAAGACATTACGGCAGAAGAAATACAAAGAAAAAAACCGTGTGTAATATTCAAAGGAATACAAACAAATTACACAAAAGAAGAATTTTTAACAGACTTAAGACTCCAAAATGATGACATTAAAATAATGACAGATCAAAATCCTGATATATTTCAGGTGAAAGCTATCACCGACAACAAAAGAAATAAGTCCCACAATATAATTGTCGAAACAAATGGAAACATGAGAGATTACCTTATAAGAAAAAAACGTGTCAACTTAGGATTCTTGAGGATATATGTTGAAGACTGCTACCCTTTAACGCAATGCTACCATTGTCTAAGATTTGGCCATACTGCACATAAATGCCTAGATAAAATAAAGGATCCAAGATGTATGCACTGCGCCGGAGCTCACCAATACCGGGAATGCAAATCTCTGGACTGCCCCCCCAAATGTGCCAACTGCTGGGATTCTAATCAAAAGAACCAAAAAAATTTCCCTACGGATCACCTACCAAATAGTATAGCATGTAAGTTTAGAAATTATATGTTAAAAGTTGCCAAACAAAAAATTGATTACAATGCAGAATAAATTAACTATTTTAATTAAAATCAATAATTTAAATATTCAGCCTGACGGCATAGTGTTAAACAAGCCATTTACAAATCATGAGTCACTGCCGATTGCTTATCAACGGCGGCACTCTTATTTTAAATATATTCAGACGACAATAAACAAAAATAATAATAGAGGTGTTGCAGTACTCATTCTGACGAAATTCATTATTGTTAATATTTTAGATTACCCAATAATTCTTACAAACTGCATTAAAATTGAAATAAATATAAAAATGACATATGTAAACCTACCTTTCAATCATTACTCAAATAAATACTTAGGTATAGTAACCAGAGAGGTTGTAATAAATTATCATATTAATAGCACAGAATTTGAACTAATTATTTTATAAAACATTGCTTTAAGTAATTATCTAGAAGAAGATAATGAAGTAGATTTTTTAAGAACTAACGATCTACAACAGTGGATAAATATTAAAAAAAGTGATGTAGGGGAATTAATTTGTATTCATGTAAATATCAGATCATTATGTAAGAATTGGGATGTTTTGCATGTTTATTTAAGAAATTGTTGGGAGCGTATAGATATTTTAATGATTAGCGAAACAAATATACAAGCTGACCAAATTAATATGTATGAGATTCCGGGCTATTCAAATTACAACTATTGTCGTAATAATAAATCAGGTGGGGGCATATCGCTATATATAAGAAACAGTATGGTATTTAAACAATCACCACTAGAATCAAATTATTTTGAAAATGTTTTTGGTATAATTACTCTTCCAAATAAACAAAGTTTGAGTATATTAGCGATATATCGACCACCGAATCTTAACAAACTATCTTTTATCAGGGAAATTGAATCTATTCTGACGGATTTCATAGGCCTTCGAGACAATGTTTTGTTCTTTGGGGACACTAATATAAACTTGATGAATTTTAATGATCCTGTAGTAAACTCATATGAAAATATTCTTGCAAGCAATTATTTGATCAAATGCATAGACGGTGTGACGCGTGAAGCAATTGTTAGCGGGCGCATAACACAATCATGCATAGATCATATATACGTTAGGTACAGTAAC
The DNA here is from genome assembly GCF_061612785.1 of Hesperophylax consimilis. NCBI lineage: Eukaryota > Metazoa > Arthropoda > Insecta > Trichoptera > Limnephilidae > Hesperophylax > Hesperophylax consimilis. Next base: position 29,997,518 of record NC_142854.1, read on the forward strand.
GGGCTTAAAAAAGTGGACTCGCTATCAGCGTGTGTATGCGAGATTTCCATAGCAGACCACTATATGACAGCCGTTAATATTAAATATGATGTGCAAAAAGAACCATTAAAAAACATGAAAAAGATAACAATTTTGTCCCAAAAACATATTGATAATCACATCCGAGAAATACATTGGAATTCTTTACTTAATGAACAAGAAAGTACCTTTTTGTATCATCAAATTAAAAATAATTTCATTAATTTATATGAAAAAAGCACTGTGTCATTTTTTGAAAAACCAACCAAAAGACCACATGCGATCAAAAAATGGATAACTACAGATATTTTAGAGTTAATAAAAAAAAGGGATTTATTGTTTCGAAGATGGAAAAATTCTCCTTGTAATAAAACTTATGAAAATGAATACAGGTACATGCGAAATAATGTCAACAAATTAATTACTAAAAGAAAAAATTGTTATTTTAAAGATAAATTCAAACGTAGTTTCAATAATACTAAGCAAACATGGGATGAAATAAATAAATTGTTGGGAAGAAAAACTAAAAGTAATTGTGATGAAGTCATCTCACGATATGTGTTAAAGGAACAAACGGTGGAAAGTGTAACAAACCAATATGTAAATTATTTCTCAGATAGTATAAGCCAAATGTTGCACAGATGTGATTTTAAGGCATCCAATGTTAATCAAATAGAATTACCTCACAGTATGTATTTACCAAAGGCAACTCTCACTGAGATAAAAAATATTGTTAAGAAAATGAAAAATTCAAAATCCTTGGGAATGGACAACATAAGAATGTACGACATAAAAAGACATATAGATATTTTAGGACCTATTATAACGCACTTAGTTAATAGACTTATTATAGAAGCTGAATTGCCAAATGATCTTAAATGTGCTATTATTAGACCTATATACAAAGGAGGAAAGCACTCAGAAATAGGAAACTATCGACCTATCAGTATAATGCCTGCACTTGAAAAAATTTTTGAAAAATATATTTCCTTAAAATTAAATAAATACTTAGAAAAATTTGACATTATAGACCAAAAACAATATGGCTTTCAAAAGAAAAAAAGCACAGAGCATTTATTACAGGATTTTTCAAATTATATTAATAATGAATTAAACCATAAAAGACATGTTTTAGTACTATTTATAGATAACTCCAAAGCGTTTGATACAATTGACCCACAAAAATTATTAAAAATCTTAGAAGCAATTGGAATTAGAGGTAACCTACTTAATTTGTTTAAAAATTATTTATCTAATAGACATATATGTGTAAAAATATTAGAAAAAATGAGTGGGAGGAAAAAAATCTGTGCTGGAGTCCCGCAGGGGTCGATTTTGGGTCCAACCCTTTATATTATATTTGTATCAATAATGAAAAAAATATTTAAATATGTAAGACACTTTGTATATGCTGACGACACTGCTCTTGTCATATCTGATGAACAATTATCCATTGCGATTAAATATATGCAACATGACTTTACGTCCCTGATAAAATGGTCACATGACGCAGGTCTAATCATTAATACCAAGAAAACTAAATTGATGCACATACGGTCTCCACATGCTTCATTTCAGATCATGCCTAAAATAATTTCACATAACTTTATATGTATTCATCAAAACATTTTACAGCCATGTATGTGTGAAAGTATTGAACTGGTAAATGAATACGTTTATTTGGGGGTGACTGTTGATTGTCATTTCAAATGGGATTCACAAATAAACAAAACTTGCAAGCGGCTGAGAGCGATAGTGGGTAGGATATACAAACTGAAATGTTTCGTTCCGGTGAATATTTTAAAAATTATTTACCTATCACTCGCAGAATCAACTTTACGGTATGGTTTAACTACTTGGGGTCACTCTTGTAAAACTAATTTAAACCACCTGCAATCAGTACAAAATTCTATGGTGAAGTTATTAGCCCAAAAACATATTTTTTCACAGAGACGAAACATATCATTGTTGTATCGGAATTTAACAATATTACCGGTGCAGGCCTTATTATGGTACAAAATATTGATTCAACATATATCTGAGTCTGATTATAAAAGAAAAGTGGAACATGAATATAATACAAGGTTTACGAAGAATGAAGGAATGCTTGTTCCAAAATATAATAATAAATACGGACGGCGAACCCTAGAATTTAACGTGCCAAAAATGCTTAACATGTTACCCATTAATATAAAAAATTGCGATTCCACAAATAGATTAAGATATATACTGAAACAATGGTTACTAAATAGAGATAGTTTATATTAATTTATGTGTGTTAATTGTATAGTTATAGTAATAATATTATGTATGTATGTATGTAATTGATCATTAACATCCTGTTGACAAACTGCTTTATTGAAGTTTAACGGGATTGTAACTTGAAAACCAATAAAAAAAAAAAAAAAAAAAAAACCCAAGTCTTATAATAGCGCCGATAAAAATTATGATTATGCAATAATTCAAATTTATGCAGATTTTGTGACTGATTTCGTGTTGGACCATGATTCTTACGTTTCCAAAATTTGAGCCCGTTTGGTTCCATAGAACCTGAAAAATGGCTATTTAAGTTCAAACCCAAGTCTTATAATAGCGCCGATAAAAATTATGATTTTGCAATAATTCAAATTTATGCAGATTTTGTGACTGATTTCGTGTTGGACCATGATTCTTACGTTTCCAAAATTTGAGCCCGTTTGGTTCCATAGAACCTGAAAAATGGCTATTTAAGTTCGAACCCAAGTCTTATAATAGCGCCGATAAAAATTATGATTTTGCAATAATTCAAATTTATGCAGATTTTGTGACTGATTTCGTGTTGGACCATGATTCTTACGTTTCCAAAATTTGAGCCCGTTTGGTTCCATAGAACCTGAAAAAATGGATTTTAAATGTCGAACCCTAGTCCGAAATTAGTACCATGGAACCTGAAAAAATGGATTTTAAAAGTCGAACCCAAGTCCGAAATTAGTACACATAGGAATAATGAACTTTCGAAAAATACAACATTATGCAGATTTTGTGACTGATTTCGTCTTGGACCATGATTCTTACCACGTTTCGATGAAAAAATGGCTTTTAAAGGTTCGAACCCAAGTCTTATAATAGCACCGAAAAAAATGATGATTTTGCAATAATTCAAATTTATGCAGATTTTGCGACTGATTTCGTTTCGGACCATGAAACTTATCACGATTACAATTTTTCAGCCCGTTTGGTAACATAGAACCTGAAAAAATGGTGTTTAAAAGTCGATCCCAAGTCTGAAAATAGTGCACATAAGAATAATGATTTTCCGAAAAATTCAACTTTATTTAGATTTTGTGAATGATTTCGTCTTGGACCAAGATTCTTACCACGATTCCGAAATTTCAGCCCATTTTGTATCATAGAGCCGGAAAAATGGCTTCTAAAGGTCAAACCCAAGTCTGAAATTACTGCCAACAGGAATGGTGATTTTTCCAAGAAGTCAACTTTATGCAGATTTTAGGAATGATTTTGTCTTGGACCATGATTTTCATCACGATTCCAAAATTTCAGCCCGTTTGGTACCATAGAACCTGAAAAAATGGCTTTCTAAATTATAACCAAAGTTGTGGAAGTTTCGGTTGTGGGTTTTAGTTCGACATGAATACTTACTCGGTGCTGCAGGGCCATTGACTCGGAGTAGTAAAAGAAATTTCCACGTTTAATAATTTATTCATCGGAAGGTTACGTATAACATTTAAGAGCGAACGTGATTTTACAAAGATAACGACGTGTTGGCTCTACGACGCCCGATGACAGAATGACGCTCGAGTCGTCAGCGTGTCCGGTCGGACCTTTGGTGACTCGAGTGGCCGGTGTTGCCATTTAATAAAGGGTGACCATCTTCTAAATAATAATCAAAATATTGGGGAGCTTTCTTAGATCACGACAGCTTCCCCTCCAGTGTCCACGACATACTACAGGAGTTGAGATATATAAAGCAATATATCGGTCATATCCTGACTGATGCACCTTCAGTCAGAATGTGAGCAGCCTCCAATGTTAGCTTAACAATTATTAGAAAATAGATGGTCAGCAAGAATACTTAATTCTAATACGATCTTTATAATATGTGATGAAATGGAAACATAACATTTTGTTTACAAATATTATCTTTCGTATAACAACTATGGGTATTATTGCTAAGTTTAATTATAATAAGTGTTTGTAGTTTTAACTTATTTACAAAATAGCTTTAAACTAAAAGTTTGCTAATATTCCGCGTTTGCGGTGTCAGGTGCATCGACGAACTAATTGCTCGGAGCATTTGTTTATTACTTCTTCAAATTTTGCAAATTCACTTTGTGGTACCATTTTATTAATAAAATAATTAAAACACTTTGTTTTTACCACGATAATCTTTATTTTTTATATAAAGTCAACATGTTTCGAGAACGATGTTCTCTTCATCAGGACAATTAATGTACTAAAAACTAAATTGTCAAGTATATAGAGACAGGTGTGGGTAGAAAAGGAAGTAGTGTGGGGGGGGGGTTGAGAGGAGGGGTGAAAGGTGGAAAAGGGGAGGTGCTTAGAAGATCAAAGACAAAAAATTACAATGGAAATATGTTTAAGACAGGGTTATTCACAAAATTAGTTTGATTATTAATAATATTTAAATTTCTATTGACATTTTTCCTAATTTAAAATGTGATTAATTGAGATGTCTAAATAGCAATAATTATTCGGAATTTGCTAACCATCTAATTGAATTCAACCATTCATTTGAAATAAATACTGGTTTTAAAATTTAACACACTAATGTTAGTGGTTTTCAGTTAGACCTTTTAGAAATATTAGAAATTAGAAAAATGCCAATAGAAATTTAAATATTATTAATAATCAAACTAATTTTGTGAATAACCCTGTCTTAAACATATTTCCATTGTAATTTTTTGTCTTTGATCTTCTAAGCACCTCCCCTTTTCCACCTCTCACCCCTCCCCTCAACCCCCCCCCACACTACTTCCTTTTCTACCCACACCTGTCTCTATATACTTGACAATTTAGTTTTTAGTACTTACATTAATTTTCCTGATGAAGGGAACATCGTTCTCGAAACATATTGACTTTATATAAAAAATAAAGATTATCGTAGTAAAAACAAAGTGTTTTAATTATTTTATTTGTTTATTACTTTGTGATGCATGGGAATCAAAGTTTGATTCCAGTTTGTGGTTTAGATCACTGTATAAATCGTGAAATTTTTTGAGCTGAACTATGTTCAGTGCAACTGCATGATTTGTATGCAGAGTGCGTACTATGTAGCGCGGGTCATTAAATTATTATATAATACAATATAAAAATATTTAATCCTAACATTTATGATAAACTTGAAATTAGCATTGTACCTACATGATAATTGAGTCGAAAATATGTAGTCATAATTAGCATAGGAAACATTTCTGCGTTTAGAAAATTTTTTGTTTGACATAAAATGTAAATGTATAGTGAACTATAACTAGAGTATGAAATGTTTAGAGTAACATAAGCATACATAATAGAGTTGTCTTAATTAAAGAAGTACATGTATAAGGTAACCTAAGTAAGGTGTCCATTATTGTATTAAAACTATGATGTGGTACGCTAATCTGTAGCGGTGAATTGATAATTTTACATTAACTTTGCAACACGTCTGTCATCAGTATGTAAATATGTGTTTTTTGGAGACAAAAAGTTGAATAACCTTGTTTATTTACATACGTATGACAAAGTGGGTTAATTTTCCTAAGTTAGGAAAGTAATACATCATCAGCTGTTTACTGTTATTGCATGAAAAAAAAATAATAAAGATACATTAATTAACAGAAGTTTTCGATAATATGGTTTTCTAGAAGTATATAGTGCCTTATACGTGCAGAGAAGCATATTTGAAAGAGTACCTTGGTACATGGTAAAAAAAATGAACAATGCTCATTATATTGGTAGTCGATCACACTTGTGATGACGGTTGATGCTATTAATCGAGTAGCAATGCATATATAAATGCTATAAAGCGGTGAAAAGTTTTCATCCGAACTTAGAGTTATTTTATAATTGTTATACGTTTTAAGGTGCATGAATTATGCGGTTTACATGATGATTTGTGTTCATCGTATAGAAAATGTTTCACACTCATGAATACATAATAATTATCTATGTTTTTTAGATTCTATCAGTTGATAACAAACAATATTAAAGTCAAATTTCCATCAAAAATGTGTAAATTTAATAATGTTTGATTTGCAGTATTTTTTAAGAAAAAAAGATATATACTTTAAGAATATGGTTTGCAAGAGAAAGCTAGGCGAAATTTAGAAATTAATTTCTATCATGAGTTATAGAAAAAATGCCGAATAGAAATGTCTTTTCGTGCTTATTCCGATCCAAATCGCGTTGGAAAATGTACTTGCCGACCTGAGCGAGTTGTCGTCTTGGTTACAGGTGTGACAGCGACAGGTGTGTCCATAGTGACATTTTCTTCGACCGGAACGAAAGCAGGCTTGAGTCTGTCTATGGAGACGCGTTTAGGTTTGCCTTTTATTGAAATGACAAATGTTTTGTCGTCGCGCTCTTCTACCTTTTAAGGACCTTCATATGGATTCTGTAGAGGTTTTCTTACACTATCCGTTCTCAGGAATACGTGCGTGGTGACAGGTAGGTCTTTGTGTACGAAAATTTTTTTAGTACTGTGTTTGCTGGCAGGAGTCGATTTAATATGCTCGAACTTCCTGTGTAGACGTCCTACGTAGGTGTCGGGTTCCTCACGGGGGGTTTCAGTGAAGAAATCGCAAGGTAGCCTTAGTGTTCCGCCATAGGTGAGTTCAGCAGGCGAACATTTTAGGTCTTCACGAACAGTCGCTCTCAACCCGAGCAATATGAGGGGGAGATTTTCGATCCAGTTCCGGTCACCACATGTCATGAGGGATGCCTTGAGCGTGCGATGTCATCTCTCTATTATCCCGTTCGCAGTAGTTATGTTGTGTTTGATGCCAAACTTTTCTGCGAGTTTTTTGAAGAGACAACTCTCGAACTGATGACCTTGGTCCGTGGTGATGCTGCCTGGGGTTTCGTGACGAGCGATCAAATTTAATTGTAAGTCAGCATGTGGCTCGTCACAAAAGATGATTATTATATTCACTCGAGACGAGACAAAGGTTTTCTTTAACGGTGGGTCAGCATGTGTCTTGTAAGATAGCTCTTCCGAGAAAATTAATATTTGCACTCAGAACATGAAAGAGGTTTTTCACCACAGTGAGTCAGAATGTGGATCGTCAGTTGGCCCTTTCGAGAACATAAATAGTTGCACTCGGAACATGAAAAAGGTTTTTCACCAGTGTGAGTCAGCATGTGGATCGTCAGTTGGCCCTTTCGAGAACATTAATAGTTGCACTCAGAACATGAAAAAGGTTTTTCTCCACTGTGAGTTAGCAAGTGGCTTGTCAGATTGTTCTTTCGAGAACATGAATAGTTGCACTCAGAACATGAAAATGGTTTTTCACCACTGTGATTCAGCATGTGGATCGTCAGTTGGCCCTTTCGAGAACATGAATAGTTGCACTCGGAACATGAAAAAGGTTTTTCACCACTGTGAGTTAGCATGTGGCTTGTCAGATTGTTCTTTCGAGAACATGAATAGTTGCACTCAGAACATGAAAAAGGTTTTTCACCACTGTGAGTCAGCATGTGGATCGTCAGTTGGCCCTTTCGAGAACATAAATAGTTGCACTCGGAACATGAAAAAGGTTTTTCACCACAGTGAGTCAGCATGTGGATCGTCAGTTGGCCCTTTCGAGAACATAAATAGTTGCACTCGGAACATGAAAATGGTTTTTCACCACTGTGAGTCAGCATGTGGATCGTCAGTTGGCCCTTTCGAGAACATGAGTAGTTGCACTCGGAACATGAAAAAGGTTTTTCACCACTGTGAATTAGCATGTGGCTTGTCAGATTGTTCTTTCGAGAACATGAATAGTTGCACTCAGAACATGAAAAAGGTTTTTCACCACTGTGAGTCAGCATGTGGCTATTCAGACTGCCTTTTAGAGAACATGAATAGTTGCACTCGGAACATGAAAAAGGTTTTTCACCACAGTGAGTCAGCATGTGGATCGTCAGTTGGCCCTTTCGAGAACATAAATAGTTGCACTCGGAACATGAAAATGGTTTTTCACCACTGTGAGTCAGCATGTGGATCGTCAGTTGGCCCTTTCGAGAACATGAATAGTTGCACTCGGAACATGAAAAAGGTTTTCCACCATTGTGAGTCAGCATGTGGTTCTTCAGAGTGCCCCTTAGAGAAAATGCATAGTTGCACTCAGAACATGAAAAAGGTTTTTTTCCACTGTGAGTTAGCATGTGCCTCGTTAGACAGCCCTTTCGAGAACATGAATAGTTGCACTCGGAACATGAAAAAGGTTTTTCGCCACTGTGAGTCAGCATGTGGATCGTCAGTTGGCCTTTTAGAGAACATGAATAGTTGCACTCGGAACATGAAAAAGGTTTTTCACCACTGTGAGTTAGTATGTGTCTCGTCAGTTGGCCCTTTCGAGAACATGAATAGTTGCACTCAGAACATGAAAAAGGTTTTTCTCCACTGTGAGTCAGCATGTGGCTTTTTAGAGCCCTCTTTCGAGAACATGAATAGTTGCACTCGGAACATGAAAAAGGTTTTTCTCCACTGTGAGTCAGCATGTGCCTCTTTAGATAGACTTTTCGAGAAAATGAATAGTTGCACTTGGAACATGAAAAAGGTTTTTCTCCACTGTGAGTCAGCATGTGGCTCTTTAGATAGACTTTTCGAGAAAATGAATAGTTGCACTCCGAACATGAAAAATGTTTTGTTCCTGTATGGTTGCATAGGTGCCTACTTAAATTCGACTTATTAGAAAGGGAGAAGATAGAATTAGGACAAAATAATTGTTTTTCCACAGGATGCGTCTTGATATCTGTCGAAAATAAAATACGATTATAAAAGCTTTATTCGACTTAATATCTACACTTACCACAATAAAGCACTAAAATTGATAAAAAATTTAACAAATTACGATTGCAGAAAATGTAAAATTTTAGGAAGGAAAGTGTTTATACCGGACTGGTAGATTCGTTCTAAGCATTCTTTTTTGACATCCGGCAGGTCTATGTCAATTTCCATACAAGGAAGTTCCCCATAACTATCTTCTCGGCATCCGAGTTCCGCCTTAACGGTAACAGTCTCCACATTAATGTAAGCTATAAAACAACATGTACATAGATTGATAATCGATGTTAAACAACACAAGTTTTCAAATTACAATATTTACGATAAAATACACCATTGATTAATCCTGCAGAATTGAAAATTAGATGAAGAGAGTTCAAGGTTAATTTAATAAAATAAATAAGGACAACCCCAGATGTCCGCTTCAGGAAGGAATAAACATTTGCTTTAGAGCACCTGAATTATGGAGTTTTTATAAGTCGACGAAATGTTGTTTTCTTCCAATAATAGTAAGAGCCCTAATTGGGCGTGTACAAACAAATAAATAAATATGTATTTTTAACTCATGAGGAAAAAATGGAAAATTTGAGAAATCGAGCACTTATTGTGAGCATTGGCGGCTTCTGTAATCAAAGGGAATGGCTCTCGACTTGTAGTCTGGAGGTTCCGGGATAAAATCCAAGCGTGCGCAAGCAATTTTTTTGATTGAAACATGATATTTCACAATATATTCTTGTGGCAGGTTCCAAAGACAAGTACTTCCCACCTTTCACCACTCTATATCCATTCCCTCCTTTTGTCTTCTAGCCACACAACGTAATATTACGCCAAGAGCTTGAGAGCAGTTGGAACACGCGTGGAGTATTCACAAAACTAAATAAAAATTATTAAGTTTAAATAATGTTGTAGATTGGCTGTTTCTGGCAAAGATAAAAACTAAAAAAACTACGCCAAAAGAGGGCAGCGTTAAAAACATATTATGTTCTGTCGCCATGGCAATCCAAAATGGACTTGAATTAATAACATACAATTTATTTTACAAAAGCAATGCAACTAACTGGCTGTCTGAGTACTCTCCGCATATTGCGAACATTCCTTCTTTACATCTGGGAGATCAAAATCCATTTCACCTCCGCCTTCTTCCTGGGGCCCTGGTTCCGTCTTGATGGAAACAGTTTCTGGATTTACTAGATCCATGGCACCGCTGTTATAGGCTGCAGTAATTGGTACAAGCCCAAACAAATATGTATACCTGAAACAGAACATAATTGTGACGAAACCCTATTTTAAATGAGCTTTTCATTTTGTTTGGTTAAATATTTTGTCAAAACAATGATATCTTGTACGAAACTAATGTTGGGAAATAGGGATATACATATTGTGAATATCTTGACCTTGGAGTTGACATTTGAAATCTGTTGAAAGATTCGTCGAATAATTCAATATAAATATAACCATAAGTAATGTAAAGACCGGTAAAGCTTTTATTAAGTCCGCTAATGCGCTTTTAACAGAATATTTAAAACTAAATTTTAAAATATTTTCAAAATATTTTTACTAAAATAAACAGACGTCTAATTGACAGGTTGAACGTTCCGCAAACAAAACGCCAATAGATTTGTTAAATTAGGTGTACCCATAGACATATGAATATTAGTAGACCTGCCCTAAGTGATTAAAAGCGTATTATCCCCACTCCCCATACCGGTTCCATTGAGCCGGCTGGGCTCGCATATGGCCTCAAGTGAAATTTGAAAACGTGACGTCATCATTCTTGTGCGAACTATGGTCGAGGCATCATCGGTTCATTTTACTAAATAACACGGCAAAATGTTGACTTGTGATATGAAAACTTGTAAAAATAGATGTGAAAAAGAGAATAAACCCAATTGTCGTATTACATTCCATAAGTAGGCATTATTTTACTTTATTTTAAGCTTATTCACACCGTATTATATGGATCAGTTTTAGAAACATATACTATCACATCACAATGTAGCGATTCTCAAGTGTGCTCATCGTTGTTTACTGGGGTAAGTAAATTATGAGACATTTGTAAAAGTGTCTTAACTAAATACTCTGAAACTAACTACGACTCTGAAAATAGAAGCTGCCTTACTTTGCCGAATTTGGACTTCGCAAACTAGTTCATAACGTGGCGAGTAATTTGCGCTCCCATGTAGAAATGTCTATTCATTCAAAAGCAGATTTTACTTCTAAATGGTGATATTATAATGCGAGATACCTATTTACTGTCAGATTGATTTATTGACGAATCACAGTCAGCCTTACTCCCTTCGTTCTTCAACAGTTGATTTTACCCCTCGCCATTATATTCTCGTCTATTAATTCCTATGTCTGTGGGTGTACCGATAACGGCCGCTACCAAAATGATTAGCGTGATTCATAAAAGCATTAGTACTTACTAATAAATATCACAAGCACGGGAAGATAAATTTAACTTCGTGGGTTGAACAGTATTAGCTATATAAAGTAGAATTAGAGAGTAAAAACCGGGGGATGCGACTGGCCGACTGGCGATGAAAAAAGGATGAGTCATCAAATTAGGTTAGTTTTACACAGACAATAATGAAGTCATAGACAAGTTTAACTCCATCAGCAGTAATACATGCATAATATATTTAAATTGATAAAAAAACGATACATGCAAAAGTTTCAGACGGGTAAAATAATTATTCCTCTTTGGCGGCCAAAATACGCATTTTTTTTAGATTTTGGTTAAGGTGGTGGGTAAACTTCGGTTTATGGGCGAAATTCCTAAAAAATAAAACTAGTTATTTTTATACTAACTTTGGGCCGGGGAATCTGAATCTTAGATTGGGGCAAGCAATATTAACTGAATTACACGACTTTAAAATTTCGACGCACAAACAATTTAACTGGCCATTTTCAACGCTTTCTGACAATAAAACTAGTTATCTTTATACATCTTTATACTAACTTTGGGCCGGGGAATCCGAATCCGAAAGAATTAGGTTAGGGCAAGCAATATAAACTGAAATACACGACTTAAAAATTTTCGATGCAGAACAAAATACAATACGCCATTTTCGACACGTTGTTGACCATAAAATCCATAGAAAAATAACCAAAGATATATCACCATATAAAATTTAGTGTTGCCAGTAAGCAATAATATCAATAACGTAAAAAAACATGTTTATAATTTCAGTAATTATTTTATTATTTTTGTATTACTCCGCTGCACGGTTAATACGCAGTATTTCTTATTCAAACAGTTAGATTTAGCTTTATTATCACGAAAGGTGAGTTTTTATGTCGGGGGAGACGAAAAAATATGCATTTTATATTTTAATTTTGCTAACATTAATTCATTTACGTAAAGTATTCAGCCAAGTGAGCGGACTTTTTAACCGCAGATTATGGAAAGTACACTTCATTTCAACAATAATTACTACAAGAAACAACTATTTACGTGCACAAAATAGGTTATTAGGTTGTTAGTTTGGGTAAACTAAGTAATGCGTGCGTATTTAGATTGAAACAATATTTCGCAAATTTCAAATTTGAAAAAAAAAATGGCGGCAAAGGAAACAAGTATTATCCGTGCAGCGGGCTTATACATATTTACCATTATTTTTTATACATTTTATTCACTTTTGTATCACAAACCATGTTACACACACCTAGCTTAGCCGCTACTACTACTACTTACTTGAAAACTGGGATGTTTTTTTGCCTTGACGCGAGTAGGCGCTACGAAGGGGGCACATTCTTTTCTATCACAAACCATGTTACACAAACCTAGCGTAGCCGCTAAAGTACTTGATTGGTGGTTATTGTGCCTATGCTTACTGAAAATTCATATGTATGTTGATTGTTTAGTTGGAATTTATATACTGAACCGTCAACAAGCAATTATTTGTTAATAATGCCTAAAGGAACCAAAAATAAAAAGGGGTACTGGCAGAAGTACACCAATAAGTACAAGTAACGTGATGCTACCCAATATATATTTGTTTTTTTTGTGTTTTAAACAACATTACAGTATATCATTTATCAATTATTACTGAAATATCCCTAAAAAAAAATTTAGGGGTTTTTTTCAAGTTTTTTGGTTTTTTTATTTAGTTTTAGGGATAAATATTTTTGAGAGTTGGTAACACTGCCAGCACGTTTTAAGGCACATTCGTTTCCGGAATAATAAGTTTATCCGATTTTAATTCTTCTCCATCTCAAAATGTTGAATTTATTGAAGATATTGCAGATTTGTGCTGAAAAACACGAAATGTTGGCTAAGTTAGTCGAATGGGGCCTCATTCCTCAAAGTGGGACTTATAATTGTCCGGATTGTAGGCGAGCGCTGGAATTAAGGTCGGAAGAAAATCGGTGAGGTTATATTTTTATTGTTATGCATTTTTTTACCTGCGAATATTCTATTGTATAAAGTGTGTTAAAGAAAGGTTTTTTTTAGTACCGATGGGTTTCGATGGAATTGCTATGGCAAATTAGCGCGGGGCAAGAAGAAGGCTAAGCGGTGCGACAACAGAGTGGCATTTCGAACAAGGACGTTTTTTGCAAGGTCTCATTTGCCAATTTGGAAAATTCTTGGATTCGTCAATTTTCGGGTGCAAGGTGCGTCGTTACGGCTTATTGGCTTACAGTTAGAGCTGGCGATGGGAGCATTAGTAGACTGATCCTCTTTTTGTCGGGAAGTTATACTCGATTCTTACTTGTGTCGCTTAGAAAAAATCGGCGGCCCTGGTAAAATCGTTGAAATTGACGAATCCAAGTTTGGTAAGAGAAAGTATCATCGTGGGCATTAAGTTGAAGGACAATGGGTTTTCGGCGGCTACGAACGTGGTTCCGGCGGTGTGTTTATGGTAGCCGTCGAGTCTCGGAGTTCCGAAACTGCCCATAATCGAAAAATGGATCGAAAAGGGCACAACCATTATCAGTGACTGTTGGAAGGCATATGACTGCCTGTCAGACTTAGGGTATGTACACCAGACGGTGAATCATTCACTACATTTCAAGGACCCTGATTCTGGAGCTCATACAAATTCCATCGAGTCCTCTTGGCGGGCAGCCAAGTCTTCCATGTCGTCATCTGGTAGAATTAAAGCGCACATACCCGGCAACCTTGCTCGATACATGTTTCTGAAAAGTTGCAAAGAACGCCTGAAGGATCCTACTCTGGAGTTCTACCGTTTAGCTGGGCTCTTATATGACCCGCGTATTCATCAGGAACCCTTGTGAGACGTGTGAGTCTGACAAGGATACAACGGACGAAGAAGACTTGTTCGATTTATAAGGTATGTTTTTCTGCTGTTATCTATTCACATTGATCCACCCCCCCCCCCCGTCCTATAACTCCCCCGTACTTCTGTACTTTTTTCTCTTCCTGATGACCTCATTTTCTTCTTCCACTGCTACCAATACAAATGATAATAATATATATTTAAACATTCATCACAAATTATAATATAATTAAATAATAAAAAGGAAAACACTTGTTTAAAGTCACTTTATTGTAATTTTTAAAGTCTACCGGTTTCGGTACCTCCGTACCATCATCAGGACTGTTATAAAAATACTAACAAATACAGAATAATACACATATATATTATATAAACAAATAGTTGATAGAGAAAGAGATAGAAAAACAGAGAGACAGTATCAGTTGCGGGAGGGAAGTGGGGGTGGGGAGTTAGGGATAACAGGAAACATATTTATTATAGGGCTGAATGTTAAATTTAATTGATTATTGATGATTTCAGCCTTTGAATTGACTGATTTCTTTATTTCCAACGCTTCCAAATTATTAAGTCGTAAACCTATCTCATTTTTGTGTAGGACTTTAATACCCGTGTCACGGTTAAAAGTATGATCTTTATTAATTAGATTTTCTGCAAATTCTGAAAATCCCGAACTGGTTAGACATCTTAGGTGTTCTTTTATTCTAGTTTCTATATTGCGTGATGTTTGCCCTATGTAGAATGCTGGGCAATCATTACAACTAATTTTATATACGTCCGAGTGGCTAAGAACATCTTCTTTATCTTTGGCATTAACTAAATATTTTCCTAGATTATTATTAGTATAATACGCTGGTTTAATTTCTGGTGGGAATTTAATTGTACATGTAGAGGAAAGGTTATTAATATACAAAATTCTTCTCCACTGCTGGTTGGAGTTATTATTTTTGAGAGTTAGTGGACTATTGTAGACGTATTTTTTTATGGCAATATATCTTAATTTTTTTGCAAGGATTCTATCAATAAGGCCTATTTCATATCCATTATTAAGTGCTATTAGTTTAATTGTACTTAACTCATTAGCGTAATTAACATTTGTTAAAGGAGTAGTGACTAAACGGTGGATCATAGAGTGGAATGCCGAATGTTTGTGGGAAATATTCGGTTAAATTTTTCATTCAAATAATTTGGAAACACTTTATACTTTATGCACTGTTGGTAAAAATACTATATTGATACAATAATTATAACTCTGTATTTTGTAGAATACTTTTTATATAATTTTGACACTATAATCCATAATACGTCCAACCACCCTATTCGGTTAAATTTTTCATTCAAATAATTTGGAAACACTTTATACTTTATGCACTGTTGGTAAAAATACTATATTGATACAATAATTATAACTCTGTATTTTGTAGAATACTTTTTATATAATTTTGACACTATAATCCATAATACGTCCAACCACCCTATTTCCCACAAACATTCGGCATTCCACTCTATGATCCACCGTTTAGTCACTACTCCTTTAACAAATGTTAATTACGCTAATGAGTTAAGTACAATTAAACTAATAGCACTTAATAATGGATATGAAATAGGCCTTATTGATAGAATCCTTGCAAAAAAATTAAGATATATTGCCATAAAAAAATACGTCTACAATAGTCCACTAACTCTCAAAAATAATAACTCCAACCAGCAGTGGAGAAGAATTTTGTATATTAATAACCTTTCCTCTACATGTACAATTAAATTCCCACCAGAAATTAAACCAGCGGATTATACTAATAATAATCTAGGAAAATATTTAGTTAATGCCAAAGATAAAGAAGATGTTCTTAGCCACTCGGACGTAGATAAAATTAGTTGTAATGATTGCCCAGCATTCTACATAGGGCAAACATCACGCAATATAGAAACTAGAATAAAAGAACACCTAAGATGTCTAACCAGTTCGGGATTTTCAGAATTTGCAGAAAATCTAATTAATAAAGATCATACTTTTAACCGTGACACGGGTATTAAAGTCCTACACAAAAATGAGATAGGTTTACGACTTAATAATTTGGAAGCGTTGGAAATAAAGAAATCAGTCAATTCAAAGGCTGAAATCACCAATAATCAATTAAATTTAACATTCAGCCCTATAATAAATATGTTTCCTGTTATCCCTAACTCCCCACCCCCACTTCCCTCCCGCAACTGATACTGTCTCTCTCTGTTTTTCTATCTCTTTCTCTATCAACTATTTGTTTATATATAGGTGTATTATTCTTTATTTGTTAGTATTTTTATAACAGTCCTGATGATGGTACGGAGGTACCGAAACCGGTAGACTTTAAAAATTACAATAAAGTGACTTTAAACAAAGTGTTTTCCTTTTTATTATTTAAAATGTCAAGTCACAATGTGTTTGCTTCTTTTGAAAAATTATAATATAATTACCAAAGTTATTTTCAATTGGCATAATCCTGTCTTTGTCGGGAATGCTTTCTTGATATTGCTGCATTAAGACAGCATCGCCATCATAAACGGTGTACAAAACATCCACTTGGGGTTCAATTAATTTTTTTAATTGATCTAATGGATCATTTTCGTCAGAAGGAGGGGGACCACCACCTGAAATAATTCATATATATTAATTACCATATATTTAGTTTTAAATATTAAACTACCTAAACTACAATATAAACTAACATGGATTGTACTAACCTGTACCCATAATTACTTTTTATGTGCAACATCTTTCTTCTTAATTTATTTTTCTAACTCTTCAAATTGTTTTTTACATAGTTCCGCTGGCTGGGGCCTTAGCATGAGAAGTCGATATAGCCCTATAGCAATACGATATCGTTAAAATACGTCATCAATGAGCACTTAACGACATATGCTAGCACGATCAAAATATAACAACCGACGATTGTTAAAATTCCTTGTCTATGGTCAAAGTAGCGACGGTATCGTTAAAATTGCGAGCATGAGAATGTATCGATAGGATAACTTCCGACCGACGGTTGCTAAAAGCCCGCCGAATATAACGTGGGGTCTTGAGTGTCAGTTAAAACTTTGGTTGGCTGTCGATACACGTATTTTTTTTAATAATGTCGTTCATTATGCAAAATTTCTGGTTCAATGAAAGGAGGCAGGTTAGGGAATATCGTAGGATTGAAAGGCGTCGTTTACGCGATCAATTGAATCCGTTCGAACTTGCAGAGACGGAATTCAGACAATTGTTTCGAATATCTCGTATTATGGCTAGAGATCTCATTGATCAATTAACTCCTTTTCTAGTGTCAAAAAATACATTAGGACTTCCAGTGTACATTAAAGTGAGAGTATTAAATATTATTGATATCTTAGTGTAATGTACTGTTATTTGCCACTGTGTTGTTCCTTGATGGGCACTTTGATATTCTTTAGGACTTTATAATATTGAAACTCTCTTGGTTCGTTACAGTATTTATTTACGATAATGATAGCTACAACAAAGCTTGTACAATAGAGGATATGATAACGTCAAATCTCTAGTAGGGTGATTTCTCGTCTGGCGGGCGGTCAAGCTATACTGACGTCCGCGTACCGATCGGGAATGCTCGGCGATCCCGAGCAGTTCCGAGCGCTTCGCCAATCTTACCAACACTACACTTAGTAAAACAAAAACACAATATAAATCTATCCACCACTGGAACGACCACGTGAAATAAATAAATTTGCTTCGATTGCTGATGATAATTTTTCACAATAAAGTGATTAAAATGATCAAAAGTGAAGTTTATTAATTAGTTGTATTATTTATGATGTTGACAGGTACTCGCACCCATCAGCTTCTTTGCTACAGGGAGCTACCAACGTGGAGTAGGCCAAGATCACTTCTTGGCGATAGGGCAAACTACCGTTAGCAAGTGCATAAAACTGTTTATGAAAGCAGTTTTAGAACATCTGTACAGAAGATGGATACATTTTCCGGCTACAAATGAAGCCCGCAAGCAAGTAGAGAGTAGTTTTAGGGAAAAATTAAACTTTCCACATGTTCTGGGATGCATCGATTGCACCCACATCGCCATCGTCACCCCTTCCAGACACGAGGAGCAGTACAAAAACCACAAAGGATTTTATTCGCTGAATGTTCAAGTGGTAAATATTTTTTCAGAAATAAAACAGCCGGATTGTTGTTTTCAAATTTTATTGAAGGTTTTCTATGTTTGATAAACAGGTCTGCGATGCTACGTTGAAAATATTGAGCATCAACACACGCTTCCCGGGTACTGTCCATGACCAATTCATTTGGAATAATAGTTTAGTCAAAACTGAAATGAACAGACTATACAATCAGAGAATTGGGACATATTTCTTGCTGGGTATGTATTTCAACAACTCACTTAAAAAAAAGGCAAAAAAATCATAATTTAGTAGTTATATGTACCTATTATAATGGGTGTTTTGTTTCAATCAGGCGATTCTGGATATACACTCGAGCCTTATCTGATGACACCAATATTGAATGCAGTCGAGGGGAGTGCCCAATACAGATACACAAAGGCTCACTGTGAGGCGAGATGTTCCGTAGAACGCCTATTTGGGGCATGGAAGGCTATATTCCGTTGCCTCAGGAAAGACAGAGTTCTCCATTATGAGCCCGGTGCTGCTGGTCAAATAATTATTACTTGTGCTATACTATACAACATGATGAAGCACTATAAGTCAGTTTCCTTGTTGAACTATATGCATTTAAAAAAGTAAGGCAACAGTACAAAATATTAATAAATTGTTCTCTATTTTCAGATTAACACACGATTATAATGATAATGTAGAGTTAAGAGAGGTTGGGCTGCTGCACCAGCCTGAAGATGTCAGCAGGGTTGTTGCAGCCCGCAGAGTGAGAGACGAACTAGTGCGAAAGTACTTCTCCCACGAATGATAATATATTAAACAAGGAAACTGACTTATAGTGCTTCATCATGTTCAAACATTGCATCGTATGTACCTACATTGTAAAAACAATTCACGCCTCACAGAGACATTGCGAGAGTTTGAAGAACTGCTACTAATCAAGTATACATATTATATGCAAAGCGCTGCATGCAATATTTCTCAAAAAGAACTTCAATAGTACTTTAAAACATTGTATTGTGTGTACCAACACTGTAAAAACAATTCACGCCTCACAGAAACATTGCAAGAGTTTGAAGAAATGCTACTAATCAAATATACATGTATGCAAAGCGCTGCATGCAATATTTCACAAAAAGAACTTCAATAGTAGTTTAAAACATTGTATTGTATGTACCTACATTGTAAAAACAATTCACGCCTCACAGAGACATTGCGAGAGTTTGAAGAACTGCTACTAATCAAGTATACATATATGCAAAGCGCTGCATGCAATATTTCTCAAAAAAAACTTCAATAGTACTTTAAAACATTGTATTGTATGTACCAACACTGTAAAAACAATTCACGCCTCAGAAACATTGCAAGAGTTTGAAGAAATGCTACTAATCAAATATACATATATGCAAAGCGCTGCATGCAATATTTCACAAAAAGAACTTCAATAGTACTTTAAAACATTGTATTGTATGTACCAACACTGTAAAAACAATTCACGCCTCACAGAAACATTGCAAGAGTTTGAAGAAATGCTACTAATCAAATATACATATATGCAAAGCGCTGCATGCAATATTTCACAAAAAGAACTTCAATAGTAGTTTAAAACATTGTATTGTATGTACCTACATTGTAAAAACAATTCACGCCTCACAGAGACATTGCAAGAGTTTGAAGAACTGCTACTAATCAAGTACATATTCATATATGCAAAGCGCTGCATGCAATATTTCACAAAAAGTACTTCAAAAGTACTTTAAAACATTGTATTGTATGTACCTACATTGTAAAAACAATTCACACCTCACAGAGACATTGCAAGAGTTTGAAGAACTGCTACTAATCAAGAAAATATTCATATATGCAAAGCGCTGCATGCAATATTTCACAACAAGTACTTCAAAAGTACTTTAAAACATTGTATTGTATGTACCTACATTGTAAAAACAATTCACGCCTCACAGAGACATTGCAAGAGTTTGAAGAACTGCTACTAATCAAGTATATGTATATGCAAAGTGCTGCATGCAATATTACACAACAAGTACTTTAAAATATTGTATTGTATGTATCTAAATTGTAAAAAAATGACATTTGTTGTTGAGTTTCACTTTTACACAAGAAACATAAAAATTATGAACATACAAAACGTTAATAAAAATAAAAATTTAACACACAAAGTATACAAAAAACTTATTATCTTGAAAATTATAAAAAAAACTTAAAAACTAATCGTATTCATCCTCCGACTCCAACTTCAACGTATAGTTGGGCGAGTTAGCAAATGATGTTGACGGTTGTTTCGATGGTTGAGTTTGTCTAGAATTAGAAATGTTTTATTAGAGATCTCATTCATTCTACTTTCATCGCACCTCCTAGCTGGACTGCTTGCCTCTCCAAGGACAATTTTTAATAATCGTGTTCCATCCCTTGTGAACATACTTCGCAATCTCTCAAGTGACATATTAAATAATGCAATATTTAATTTAATTTGTTCAGTTTTGTACATTAAATGTTTTTAAAAGCCTGTATAGATGTATAGCAAATAAATACCTCGCCAACTGTCGTTGGAGTAAACAAACCCTTTCACGTTCCACTGCCGTGTATCTCTGAAACAAGAGATGATAATTCATTAATTTACTAACTTAATTTACCTTCTATAGTAAATTAGTTATTAGTGCCAGTGAGACGAGACCAGAAAAGCACCATGTCTATGTAGACACTGTATCTTGCCCGGTCTCGGGGTGCCCTGACAAATAATTACAAAAAGGAACAGGAAATACCTCAAAAATGTCAGCAAATCGATCCATTGAACTCTGAAATGATAAATAACAACTCATTAATTTAATTTAAATAACAATAGGTAGTCGACATACTAAAAGGAAGATTATAAATTAATTTATTAATTTTGAATTTCTCGCCAAGCTGGATTTTACATGTTTATTAATTTTTTTTAACACAAAGAATATCTAAACAAACAGAACAATAAAAACTCCACCGCGCAAAATGGAAAAATAGTACATTGGGAATAGTACAATAAATAAATGAAATAAGTCAAAGCTGGGCATTTTATTTTGTTCTACTAAGATTTAATTCTAACTTAAAAGTACAGTGCCACACCTATAAGTTGGCGGTGGCCTAAACATGAATTGACGCTATTTCTTTATATTTTAATCTGGCAACTTACACGTGGAGCGCTGTATTTGGGAGTGATTCGAAGAGAAATAGGAAATACCTTAAAAATATTGGAAAATTTATTAATAGCTCCCACAAGCTCCTTGGATGATTCGTTATTAGCCTCCTGCGCCATCACCATCCGAACCCCCACATCTGGCTTGTCAGTTAACTTCCTCTTCTTGCTCGGGCGAGAAGGGGAAGCTAACTGCGCCGTCTGTAAATCTGTGGGCCCTTCTCCAACTTCATCGGAATACTGTAAAACACACAAATAATTTTCATTGATAATGAAAGATCAACTAAATTTGACAGAATATATTATATTAACATTTTAAGACATTAGTGACCTCAACATCCTGCATTATGAGTTCAGGTCCCTCTCCTATACAGCTTTCTGGAAGTCCGCTGCCCTCAGAACTGGCTCTGCCGATGATGTTGATGACCTTCTGTGTCAGGTCAGTTAACACCGGTATCTCGGCAGTGTTTCCAGTCGTGAGGGCAGCTCGCTTGGCATCGGCATTTTGGGCGCGCGACTTACATTTTAAGTCACGCCATGTCTGTAAAATGTAAAAATAATGTCAGGTTAAAAGTGATTTACGGTCTTATATCAAGTATGCAATTAGCGAAAGGGAAGAATGGAAGAGGAGATTGGATAAAATTGCTGCAAATCAATCCCAGGATTGAAACCAGAGAGAGAGATCAAGTGTCTCGATGATAGATTATATTAGAAGGTCAGCAAAGTTTGCTGCAACCAGTTTGTATAGGTAGGTACAAATACTCACTGTTTTCCACTGCTCGGCTGACTTAGCAGGACCCAATTCTGCCAGTTGTTCCGCCAAATTCCCAGCTACCATTGCTTGCGACATCGTAAAATATTAAAAAAACACGGGCGGCGGTTACAATGATCAAGCTTGAAATCTGACGTTTGACGTCTGACGTCTATCCAATACATAGACAATTCAGTCCTAGTATTGCCAGCGTATATCGATTTGTATTTATTGCCTTATCGATGTCGTTAGAGATATCAATAGCGTTCTCATGCTAGGGAAGTCGTTATAAAATGGTCGGTAGATACGCTTAGCAATCCGATATCGTTAAGTTCGATCGATTCTCATGCTAAGGCCCCTGCTGGTCCCCAAAATCTCCAAGTGCGTCTTCTGTTTCCTGGGAGAAAGGGCTGCCGTCGGACCAATGCAGCTCAAAATGCTCTTCGTCTTACCTAGAAAAAGACAAAATAGGAGACCAATGATTACATTATTCTAGTTTTGTACACATATTTAATAAATTTCATGGATAAAATTAATAAAAAATATTTTAAGAAAAAGGGGACATTAATGGTGATGGATTAATTCACTGTTGAACTTGTTAACTTTCTTGTATGGGAAAAAATCGCGTTTTATGCAGTTTCTGCAGAATTTGTAGGGAGCGAAAACAAAACTTCTTGAGCGAGTTTCACTGCAACTAAAAGAACTAAATTACTATATTTAGTACATTTAACACACTGAAATTGTATTAAATTAGAAAGATAATTTCATTTTCTACAATTACCAAAAACAATTATAACATTTTTTGCCTTTTTTAACTAATTAAATAGTATAATACAGACAGTCTATTTCACAATGTCAAAATCGAAGCGCCGTTTTTTTATATAATTGAGATTTGATACTGGATATTTATGACCATATTTTTATTTTGGATAGTAAAACAAAAAACGAAGTTTTTAATAAGACATATATCAAAGCAATACATATTACTAATCTTTCAAAAAATACTTTGTAAATTGCTTAAATTCCGTGTAATTTTTCCTCCAGAATACGTGATTTGACAGCGTTTAAGCTCAATACACACCAGGTGAATTAACCTAGCAAAGTTGATGGTGGTGATGAAACCTTTCATGTCAAACTTGTAGGAGCTTAGAACGGTAATTAAAATCTTCATATTATTGTAAAAAGCAATCACTTTGTGGTTTGACATATTTAATAAAATTCTTTTAGTTTAAAAACCACAAGTAGTAATAATTTGTACCCTGAAGATGCTTGAGTAAAGCGAAACCGGTCGGTTGTAAAAATTATTTAAAACTCGTGGTTTTAAAAAAAAGTATTTTATTTTATTAAAATCTTTATGATTTTTAAACCGTCCCACAACGTTTCACCTAACTCCCATAGACTTTAGTAGACAAGACGAGGTAGATAGTGAGGCAATGCGTTCGATTCTGCCGCCTGAAGGTTACTTTTTCGATTGGTCTTATGATATCTTACGTTTTACTGGGATAAGGGAGACTTTCACAGGCACGCCAGGACCAACTTTCAATACCGACGAAATGGGCAAACCTGTGGATGCCTTTCTTAAAATCTTTGATGCAGATTTCGTTGAACTGATCGCGAGAGAGACCAACAGGTATGCAAATCAATGGATTGCGAAAAAACAATTTATGCGTCATGCGCGTACCAATAAATGGGCTCCCACGAATAAAGAGGAAATGTATGTATTCTTGGCAATTTTAATGTATCAAGGTATTAGTCCCCTTCCTGTTGAAAAAGACTACTTCTATTCAAAAAAACTCACCGCCATGCCTTATTTCAGCCGAGCCATGGATTATAATCGTTTTCTTCTAATTAAAAAGTTCCTTCACTTCACCAACAATGAAAGTCTTTCTTCTGATGCACCATTATCTGTGCGAAGGTTACAAAAGATTCAGCCCGTCTTGGACCACCTCTCAAATAAGTTTGAGACTTTATACCTGCCCGAGCAAGACATCTCTCTGGATGAATCCTTACTCTGCTATAAAGGCCGTTTGGGATTCGTCCAGATGATCAAAACCAAAGCGGCCGGTGCGGGTATAAAGTCTTACGAGCTTTGTGAGTCTTTTTGAGTTTTTTTCTGTAAAGAGGCTTTTCCAGATCTAGTCACTAAACATAACTAAGCCAATTCAAGCAATGTTCAATTCTGAATGGTGGTCCCTCACCAGAGCGATACTCAGAATCTCACTCTATAGCGAGGCACAATGATATTATTATGTATTGATTTTCTTAAATTATGAATAAACCAATAAACTGAATACATTTTTATTATGCCAAAGTGTGTAAACAATGTTTAAATCAATATACTGCTCTTTCATTGTAACCATACAACTGTAATATTGATTTAAAAGGATATTAGGGCTTAATAAATAAATCAATTATTGGTTCCATCAATTATTTTCCCCTCACCCATTTTTTTTCGATACCTTTGCGTTTAGATATAAAATTATCACTATGATTTTATTTGCATTCTACGGTCATACAAAGGTTTGATATATGTATATACAAATTTATCATCATTTTACATATTCCGATTTACTCTATGTAGATTGACCTTAAGGTAGCTGTCAGAAGTGATTTTTCGTCAAATATTGGTGAATTTCATCAACTTTCAAAGTATCCCCCTGAAATATTGGCAATGTTTATATCTATGATACATATCTCATTTTAAGCCTTATTTCCTCGTTTTGCACGTTATATAAAAACATGGTTACAAATCTCCAGTTCTAATTTACAATTATTTAAAAAGTAGCACCATGATTTTGACATCGTGAAATAGGCTCTCTGTATAGTTCATCAAATGAATAAAATAAAGCCAACACGGCGACTATGCTTATTAATAATTGTAGACAGTTAATGTATCTTCCTAACGTTATACCAGTTTTTGTGGTAAATTTATTATATAGTATAATACAGTGATTTCAATTTTGACACGTCACGCACTCAAATTTTAAAAAATTATTTTCTAACCAAACTTTTGAAGAGAGCATATCGTACAAAAAATTATTTTTCTATTACATTCTTGCATTTGTGGTTATCAAACAGGCCATAGAGAACATAAAAACGTAGAAAATATTCTATAAAGATATTTAGAACTGCC
The DNA here is from genome assembly GCF_061612785.1 of Hesperophylax consimilis. Taxonomy (NCBI): domain Eukaryota; kingdom Metazoa; phylum Arthropoda; class Insecta; order Trichoptera; family Limnephilidae; genus Hesperophylax; species Hesperophylax consimilis. Next base: position 30,022,955 of record NC_142854.1, read on the forward strand.
ACTGGCGGCAATTTCAAATTACAAAAACGCTAATTTCGCGCATTTATAAAGTTTAAGATTTTTTAATAATTTATCTATCAATTCTAAAAATATAGAATAATTATTAAAATATAGGTGAATTCATTGGCTGTATAGCACTACAATCAGTTTTATGCCTCCGTATTAAAATTCGGAGGTTTGATTTTTTTAATGTTGGCGGAAAATATTCAAATTCGTCGCCAAAAAACCGCGAGCAATCGGAGAAAAAAGTTTTTTGACGCGCGATCGTTCGAGTGGTTAGCAGAAAAAATGAACTGTTATTTTTCTAAGTTTGACCTACAACCTATGGACTGGGTACGAAATCCATTCTCTGATAACATTTCCCTTGGACACTTACCGATAAACGAGCAGAAAGAATTCATAGAGTTAAAAACTGATTGGACATTAAAACTAAATTTTTCCAAAGTAGAGCATGTGCTAGAATATAAAAAAATGAGTATCCACTGCTTTCAAAGCATGCCGTTAAAATATATATCCGTTTGCCAAACCTACTTGTGCGAATTGGGATTTTTAACTCTCACTACTATTAAATCGAAAAAAAGAGAACGCCTGAGGACGATCAATGAAGAGATGAGAGCAGTCTTATAAACGATTGCTCCAAATTTTGATCTCCTGTGCTCAGTTAAACAGGCTCACATTTCTCACTAAACATCTTTTGATGTTAGGTATATTCACAGACATATGAATATTAATAGACGAGAAGTAAAAGGCAAGGGGTTAAACCAATAGTTGCGGGACGCAGAGAAGAAAACTGACTGTGATTCGTCAATAAATCAATCTGACAGTAAATAGGCATCTCGCATTATAATATCACCATTTAGTTCTTAAAAGTAAAATCTGCTTTTGAATGAATAGACATTTTTACATGGGTGCGCAAATTACTCGCCACGTTATGAACAAATTTGCGAAGTCCAAATTCGGCAAAATAAATTTCTTCTATTTTCAGAGTCGAATATCTTGTTTACGTATTTAGTTAAGACACTTTTATAAATGTTCATAATTTACTTCCCAGCAACCAATCATGAGCACACTTGAGAATCGCTACATTCGACCAATGTTGGAGGGTTGTCACAACCGCTCTGTTCCTATTATTAATAAAATAATGAAATCTTTAAGAAAATATATAATAGAAGATAAATAGAATAATTAAGAAGATAATAGAAATGTAAAACAACTAAAAAAACAAATGAAATAATATACACACAGCTTTTACCAGCGATTCCTAAGAGTATTTGAACTAAAAATTTGGACATCATTTTGCCGTCCGATGACACTTTTTCAATTAAAAACAAAAACATGATTTTCTATCACACATCGCCAATCGGTATAACCTAGCGCATTACGTGATATGCACTCCTTCTCGTTCCAGCAGTACCGTACATGCGAAATAACGCGCGTACCTAACACTTGGTCCGTTGCGACGTGTGATAGAATGTTCCAAAGATAATATTTGATCGGTGGCGACGTGCTATAGAAAAATATTATATTTTTAATTTGAATAGATAAAAAATATCATCGGAGAGCATTAATGACACATACATTTTTCATTCCAAACATGCTCACTGTATCCAAATTTTACTTCCAAACATACCAATTTTTACAATTGATAACCAACCATTTATCCTTTATTAAGTGTTGTTTATGAGTTGTGTAAAATTCAAAACTCGTTTAGTAATAACGCCATTAAAGTGGAATAAATTTAAAAATGATTGGTTTATTATCTTTTATTAAAACGACGGAGTTCCCGCAAGATATAACAGATGAAAAAATAGAAGTTCCAAATGATACGATTATGTATGTTATCAAAGCGCAAAAGGCGAAGGCACATCCTTGATTCATGCAAACTGATTTGTGTTTCGCGTCCACTCGTATCTCGATGTGATAGTAGGTATATGTTTCTACACTGATCCATGTGCGATGTGAATAAGCTTAAAATAAAGTAAAATAATGTTTATATATTGAATGTAATACGACAATTGGGTTTATTCTCTTTTTCAAATCTATTTCGAATGTATGTATTTTAATGAATGTATTTTCGAATGTTATGCTCCGCATCGAAGGAGTACCTGGGCGCTCCATTCCATCCAATATGGAAACTCAAGAAATTATTAAAAACATTAAAGATTTAATAAACAAGATCACTTCAGTGAAAGACTCAAAAATAAAATTAACACTGGAACAGAACATTATATCACTGGAAGAAAAAATTCAACATGAACTAATAAACCTACAAAAAAAGATTATAGAATTACAAGAAACTAATATTAAAAACAATCATCACTACGCACAGAAACTAGAAGAAATTCATAATAATAACAAAAGGACATATGCAAATGTATTAGGTGACAATAAAAACTTCGTGAATACAGGTGCACACATCCCAGAACAGAAGCACGCCATCATAATTACATCTAAAAACACCTTGAAGGCCGAAGATATAAAAATAAAAATTCAAAAAAACATTAATTTAACTAAAATAAAAGAGTAAATGGAGTAAAAAAAATCGGAGGGCAAAAATTACTGATTTCATGTCAAAAAAAAGAAGATGCAGAAAAGTTAACCGAAGAAATTAATAAGGTAATTGGAAAAGAAATATTGGCCGAAGAAATTAAAAAAAAGAAACCGTGTTTAATGTTGAAAAGACTGCAATGCCAATTGACTGAAGAGGAAATAATAGATGGAATTATACAACAAAATGAAGGATTAACCCTGGAAGACAAAAACAACATCAAGCTTATCAAAGAATTAAAAAACAAATACAATGAAGGAAAAGAAAACGACACCACTAACTACATTATTGAAACAACCGGTAAATTAAGAAAAACGCTACTAGAAAAAAACAAAATAAACATCAAATTCCAAAGAGTATACATAGAAGACTGTAACCCGCTTACTCAATGCTACCACTGCCTTAAGTTCGGCCACACAGCGCAAAGATGTCTCGCCAGGACGCAGCCCCCCATTTGCCCTCACTGCACAAAGGAGCACATTCGGTCTAAATGTGAAAATAAAGAACAACCTCCAACATGCAACAATTGCTGTGTTCAAAACAAAAGATTTAATATGAATTATTCTACAGAACACAGAGTTGATAGCATGAAATGTCTCTATCGACAAAAAATGCTTCAACTAGCTAGAGAGCGCATCGACTATGAATAATACGGTAAATTTCATTTCTTTAAACTCTAATCTAAAACTTTAAAAATGAATGATTTTTTATGTAACGCATTAGATAAAAAAATGTATATTGAAGAAAATTTATGTCAATCTATGAAAGATTTTAACTTAATTTGCACTGAAAAAGGATTTACCCTATTTCATATAAATATTAGAAGTTTAGAACGAAACATGGATGAATTAGTTATAACATTAAAAGAATCAAATTTTTTCCCGGGCCTGATTGTCTTAACAGAGACACACTCTGCAGGCGAAATCAATTACACTATTCCAGGCTACACATACCATGCGACAATAAACAAAATAAACAAAAACTCAGGTATCGGATTATTTATTTCTAACCAGTATAATGTTCTCAATATTAAAGAAATAATTAATGTTAGTAATGTTAACATATTAAATATAGAATTTAAAGACGTAAATAAATATTACAACATTATTGCAATTTATCGCACGCATACATCAATAGTACCTCAATTTATAGATGAATTAAAAAAATATTTTGTTAAATTTTAGAAATAAAAATACCATTATTGTTGGAGATATGAATTTAAATATCGCAAACGACTATTCTAGTAAAGATAAAGACACATATCTAAATATGTTGGCAGAACTCAATTATTTATCGTGCATAAATTCTTATACTAGAAATGTTAAAGGTCAACGCCCCTCATGCTTAGATCACATTTTTACAAATATTCCTGATATCAAAAATATAAAATCAGCTGTAATTCATACATCTATCACTGATCATTATTCATGTATTTTTAACTATAAATTAAGCAATCCAACTTTGCCATTATTTAAACAAAATAATTACTCAAAAAAAGTACTTAATATGGATACATTAAAACACCAATTAGAATCAGAAAATTGGAATAAATTATTACAATGTAATGATGTCAATATATGTTGTAAAATGTTTGAAGAAAAAATATCTAAATGCATAAATGACTCGACAAATAATAATATAATAACCAAATCCAAAGTGTCGAACTTGAAACCTATAAAACCATGGATTACTCATGGTTTAGTAGTATCTGTACGACATAAGCAAGCTCTTTACAAATTAACTACTCAACAACCAAATAATAAAAATTTACTAAATCATTTTAAAGCATATAAAAACAAACTTTCATATATTATAAAAAACACAAAACAAAAGTATTATAAACAAAAGTTGAATCAGGCTGAAAATGATAGTAAAAGAGTGTGGACAGTTATAAATGAAATAATTGACAAGAAAAAAAACAAGAATAACGACATCGCTACTATATTTCATGACAACATGAAAACATGTTGTAAAGAAAATCCCTCAAAAGCTGCAAACATATGTAACACCTTCTTTGCGAATGTAGGGAAAATCTTGCCAATCTCATTCATACTGACCCAAATATAACATTTCCAGACTGTAGTATTGATACTGACAATAATATAGCAACATTCCAAGTCACCACAGAGAACGAAATAATATCAATTATAAACGGCATGCAAGGAGGTTCTGCCCCGGGTTTTGATGGAATATTAGTTAATATTTTAAAAAATATTAAAAATCAAATTTCTAAACCGTTAAAACACATAATAAATGTAAGTTTCCAAAGCGGAGTGTTTCCATCAATCTACAAACAAACTACCATTACTCCAATATTTAAATCTGGTAACCCAGAAGATGTTAGCAATTACCGACCCATATCAGTAATCTCGAACATAGCAAAAATTTTTGAAAAGATAGTTAAAAAAAGGATAAACCAATTTGTAAAATGTAATAAATTAATTAATGAAAATCAGTTCGGTTTTATGGAAGGTAGAAGCACTCAGGATGCAATTGCAAAATTAACTAGTCTTGTTCATAATTCATTAGATAAATCATTAAAATGCATTGGAATTTTCATAGATCTAAAAAAAGGTTTGGTAGCATATCACACGACAAACTTATAAGTAAATTAAGAAACATTGGATTAAGTGGTACAGCTATAGAATGGATAAAAAGCTACCTTTTCAAACGCCCTCAAGTCGTAAAAATCAACGATGTACTTAGTCAACAAAAAACAAGTCACTTCGGCATACCTCAAGGTACAGTCCTGGGACCGTTACTGTTTATCATTTATGTAAATGACATATTCAATCAAAGATTAAATGGAAAAATAATATCTTATGCTGATGACACTGTCATAATAATTGAAGGTACTGATTGGAATAATGTTAATAACTTAGCAAATACTGATATTAATATATTGAAAAATTGGTTCGATAAAAACCTCCTCTCATTAAATACTGAAAAAACAAAATGTATCCCATTCTCTATCAACAAATTTAAATCAATACCAGAATTAAAAATTATAATACATCAACTTAAAGGTAACAGAACTAATTGCAATCAAGAATGTTCTATACTTAGTCTAACTTCTGAAATTAAATATCTTGGTATATATATAGATCAACATTTTAAATGGAAAAAACAAATTTGTGAACTTGTCAAAAGAATTAGAAAATGTATTTATATATTTATAAGACTTAGAAATATTCTTAGACTAGAAAACCTAAAAAGAGTGTACTATGCAATTGTACAATCTATATTACAATATGGTATTATTGGCTGGGGAGGAACTTATAACAATATATTAAATCCACTTAAAATAGTTCAAAGATTGATAATTAAAGTAATATTGAAAAAACCATCCAAATTTTCTACTGAGATTCTCTTTTCAATATTCAATGTACCCACAATAGACAATATATATAAAAAATATTCAATTCTACAAATTTATAAAGAAATACAGTTAAATAACTTACAATTCAATTCATCAGTAAGATATCAAAAAACTATCAAAATCCCAAAACTTAATACAAAGCACACACAAAATACCTATCTCCTATCTAGGTATAACATATTTTAACATCCTTCCATTATATCTAAAAAATATTGAAGATATTCAGGAATTTAAAATTAAATTAAAAAATTACCTAAAACTACTATAAAAGTCCATATCTTACTCTTATTATTATTTCCTTCAAATCTTGAAACTGTATTATTGATAAATCTTGCCTATTTCTTACTTATCCCTTTGGTTTTGCAAATATATTATTTACTTACTTACATGATTCCATATAATTGAGCTAGGATTCACTCACCAAACACAAGAGCCTTGTCTCTTTATGGTGAGGAAAAGCTATTATTATTTACCTTGATAACACTGTATAATATCGTCACCTTAAAGCAATAGTGGGATATCTTTGAAAAATACGCTTTTGAGATAAGTATGCAGTTCGATGTAAAATTGTGAGCTCTACATGATGCATTATTGGGATATTTTGTAAAAAAAAAAATGTCAGTGTTACAAGTAAAATCTCAGTATTGAAATGTTCGGTCACTCAGAGCAACACTGAGATATTGATGTTGTCCCACTGTTGCTTTCAAAAGGTCGTTTAAAATACTGAAATAAATGCATTGTCTCACTGTAGCTCTATATTTTTCAACAAGTTGGGTGATCTTGGAAGAGAAACATAAAGAAACAGAAGGTGAATACTGGTCAGGAGTATGTAGCAAAGTCAGGAAAGGTATGCAGAGCAAAACTAATTAAGCCTGTACTGTGTACCAATTGTAAATACAAATGTTCTGAATCTGTTTTGGAAGTTGATCGATTAAAATATTTTAATATTTATGATTCCATGAATCCAAGCCAATAGTGGTTATTATTTTGAGAGAGATGGACATAACATACGTGTAAGATTTTTTTATGGCAACCTTAGATATAGGCAATAATAACATAACCACTGCATTAAAAAAGAAAACAGATAGCTTCCTGCAAAAGGATGATTTAGTTGATGATGTTATGAATCACATCAACAGCTTTAATAGAGTGGAATCGCACTATTGTCATGCAGGATCAGCTCGGATCTCCAAATATCCAAAAGATGTACAATTTGTACAAATAGAAGTGTGTCTCGATAGGTAATCTCTATGTTACACACTCTACGTACAGGAAAATATTCAATACCAAATTCAATATTTTTTTTTAAACCAAAAAAGAACCTTTGCGCATTTTGTGTATATTACAACTATAGTACTGCAAATGAGAAATTATAAAAAATAATAATATTCTGAACACATTCAGAATGTAAAGCTATCTCGACAAGAAAAATATAAAAACATTACCAAGACTACTGATGATACTGTAGTTGCCATTCATGACTTTCAAGCTGTTGTGCCGTTGCCGAATGGCAATATATCTATTTTTTTATAAGAGCAAGTTAAACGTTATAACTTCTGTATTTACAATACCAAAACACGGCAGGGCCATTGTTGCATGCGGCATGAGGGTGTAGCTAAAAGAGGCGCAATTGAAATATCTACCTGCGTGTACACATTTTTAAAAAACCTATGCCGAGGGAAATGGGAAGTGATCTTTTATTCTGATAACTGTGTGGCACATAATAAAAACATTTTTTTATTTCCATGTACATGCATGCACTATGAACACTTGATATTCAAATCATTACCCATAAATATCTAATAGTTGGGCACTCAGAGAACGAAGGAGACTCCATTCATTATTGCATCGACAGAGAAAAGGTCAGGGTTTTAAAACAAGGCCTAATATTTATTCCAACGGAGTTAGCGATGATCATAAAGTGTTTCAAGAAGAATGAACCTCGTTATAAGTTAACAGAAATGGAAACAACGGACTTCATTGACTTGAAGAAGGTATGTGAGAAGACTGGAAAAAATTCTCAATAATCGTGGACAAAAATAAATGTATTTGGAATAAAGTTAAGATTTTACAGATCACTAAAGATGAACAGTCAGTTATCAAATACAAAAGCACCTACACCGAGGATCCATTCAATCAGAGTATTACACAGTTGACACTTGTCACATGAGAACGGGTCGCTTCTACGATTCGTTCTTAAGTTCAACAGCTCGGCTGTGGAACGAACTGCCGGCCTCTGTGTTTCCTCCCTCCTACAACATGGGACTCTTCAAGACCCATGTTCACTCCTTCCTCTCCACAAAAAGACCCTCCACACAGCATCCCCAAAGATGACATAGGCCCTGAGGGAAATTATTTTCTTCAGGGCCTCCTGTGTGGAGTAAATATAAAAAAAAAAAAAATAAAAAAATTAATGTGAGAGAGCGACTAAAGAATGTTCGGAATGAGAATAGTATAATTCTAGGACCAGCTTATGCAGTTCCATCTGCAATTCCACCGAATAAAAATCGTGATTTCTTATTTCTTTTCCAAAGTGGTGTTATACCAAAAAAACCTCATATTTTTTTAAAATTAAAAAAAAAAATACAGACCGCGATGTACAAGAAGAAAATAACGATGAAAGTTCATTGTAGGTTTCCAGGGAATCAACACATATTTGTTTTATTTTTTTGTTCTTAAAGTTTTCTATAAAAAAAATTGAATACTATCTATTCTAAAGGTTTTCTGTTATTTTTGATACTTACCTACTTTTTATTCTTGGTTTTCTGTTAATTTTGTTACATACTTTTATTCTTAAGGTTTTCTGTTATTTTTGTTACATACATTATATCACGCTTCTCATAAATAAATTTATAAGCACAAATATATATTTTTTTCATTTTTATTCCACCTTACTCCCATACAATTGTCTAATTGACAAACTATAGGAGTGAGTGGGTGTGTACTGTTGAAAATGTATTTATGATTATAAACAGCATGGAAAAACGTGCAGAAATAACAATTATTAATTATTTTAAGCAATAATTATTAGCCTGAAACAGTCGTCTACATTGAAAAAATCTCCCAAAAAAAAAACAATTATTAATTCATTTATCCATCTAAACTCGAAATATTATTACTATGCTACACTGAGATAATTTGAGAAGATTACCAAACACTCCGCGCAACAGTGAGATATTTCCAGATTTACGTATACTTTGTCAAAATTAGTATGAAAAAATTAATTATTTTTCTATTATTACAATTTTGTATTGAAGTTAAATAATTTACCTCTCTTATACCATATCATTAATCTGCAAGATTAGTTAATTTGATGCTGCTAGAGCTCACGCAAACCTAAAAGTCCTATTATCTCAGAACAGCATTTTTTAAGATATCCCACTATTGCTTTAAGGTGACGATATGTATAATTGTAAAAAACATACAAATATTAAATAAATAAAAAAAATTAAAAAAATTTTTTTTACAAGTTTTCATAGCACAAACCACCATTTTGCCGTGTTATTTTGTAAAATGAACCGATGATGCCTCGACCATAGTTCGCACAAGAATAATGACGTCACGTTTTCTAAATTCACGGGAGGCCAGACGCGAGCCCAGCCGGCTCCAATGGAACCGGTATGGGGAGTGGGGAATAATACGCTTTTAATCACTAAGGGCAGGTCTATTAATATTCATATGTCTATGGGTATATTGATTTTAGTAATAAATAAATATTAAATAAAAATTGCTTTTTTCTTAAGTGTACCTCTAAAATTAATTGATTTGATAGGTGTACCTTGAACACAAAAAGTTTGCGGAACACTGCTCTAGCCTATTCAATAAAACAGTATGGTATCGTCGCATGGGGGGGAGCTTACAAATCATCACTTTTACCGCTGGAAATCACTCAAAGACTAACAATAAAAAATTAAATAAAAAAAAACCATTCAACTACCCAACCTCACAACTCTATAATTTTAGTGGTGGGATTTGTAATCTCCAAGACTTACAAATCCCACCACTAAAATATACAAAAATACGCTGCTTCAAATCCACAAAGATCTCTATAAGAAGTCACACCATGCCATGGTCGTGTTGAGAGAAATAGGCAAAAAAAAATGGGTCGCTTGTGCACTCCATTAATGCACACCTATTACTGAAGTGGTATGGTTTAGTCAACCAACGACTGAGATGAGGCTAAAACCGGACTATAATAATTTGAAAATAAATAAAAACTTTACTACATTAAATAATTCAGCTAATTAGAATCACGATGACATCTCATTATATTACTTTATATATTATTATATAAAAACAAAAATCTCTTCATTTTGTATGTTTTTACGATTTTTTTTCTTCTAAATAGATATATATATATATATATATATATAAATTTTTATTTAATTTATATAAGTGGGTACAAGATGTTATATAAGGACACATTGTTACAAAATATATTTATGTTCGCAATCTCACCAATGAAGAAACTGTTTCTTGTGATTAGTGAGCGAGTTAAACTAATTATACGAAAAATAGAATACGATTATGCTATTGGTAAGTATATGTATAATTTATTTATAATTTCTAAAATTTTATAATTTCTTTAATATAATTTCTTCATCATTGTGAATACAAATTAAAACCAGATATATTTTAACCACAATCAGAAATCGAAGGGATAACCTAAAAAAATGAACATTTCTGCTTTATGAGTAGGGCTCAACACGTTTAACTAGGTTAAACAGCCCCTTTTGGGTATTTAACTTTGACAGTTCTTTAAACGAATTTAACGACATTAATTTTGTGGTGCAAGACGCCAAGTCGACTTAAATCAAATAATGTGTTTAAAATGACATTTAAAACATATTTAACTTATGGTGCAAGCCGCCCTAAGATTTGTAAGCAGGAACTTGAAAACTTACATAGGTACTTAATTATAAAACAAACATTATTTATGATGTTTCTTTTAAATTCCAAATACGGAATCAAAAAAATAGACCAGTGCGTAAGTGTACCGTTAAATTTGACTTATGCTAGCAGAAGAGGTTACAATGGGGAAATGTATAAGGTTTTTCTCAAGTATGGGTAAGAATCTGATGTTTTAAAGATCCCCTTTGGGAACATGAACATTAAAGATGTTTTTCTGTAGTATGAGTGAGTAAGTGCCTTTTTAAAAGAGATTTGTATGAGCAGGAGTAGTAACAATGGAGACATGAATAAGGTTTTTCTGCAGTATGAGTAAGTAAGTGTCTTTTAAAGTGAGATTTTTGTGAGCAGGAGTAGTTACAATGGAAACATGAATAAGGTTTTTCTCAAGTATGGATGCGAAGGTGCCTGTTTAAGAGTGACCTTTGTGAGCAGGAGTAGTTACAATGGAGACATGAATATGGTTTTTTGCCAGCATGAGTGCGTTAGTGAACCGTTAAATCAGACTTCTGTGAGCAGGAGTGGTTACAATGCGAACATGAATAAAGTATTTCTCCAGTATGGGTGCGGAAATGTAATTTTAAAGGTGGTTTTTGTGAGCAGGAGTAGTTACAATGGAGACATGAATATGGTTTTTCTCCAGTATGGGTGCGTAAGTGCCTTATTAATAGTGATTTTTGTGAGAAGGAGTAGTTACAATGGACACACGAATAAGGTTTTTTGCTAGTATGTGTGCGTAAGTGCACCGTTAAATCTGACTTCTGTGAGCAGGAGTGGTTACAATAGGACATGAATAAGGTTTATCGCAAGTGTGGGTTCGTAAGTGCACTGTTAAATGTGATTTGCTAAAGCAGGATTGGTTACAATGGGGACATGAATAAGGATTTGTTCCAGTATGGGTACGAATATGATGTTGGGTGTATGGATGATGGGTGCGTAAGTGCATTTTCAAACGATATTTGCATGAGTAGGAAAAGTTACAATGGGAACATGAAAAAGGTTCTTCCCCAGTATGGGTACGTAAGTGTACCGTTAAAGATGACTTGCGTGAGCAGGAATAGTTACAATGTAGACATGAATAAGGTTTTTCGCCAGAATGGGTGCGTAAGTGTACCGTTAAATCTGACTTGCGTGAGCAGGAGTAGTGACAATGGGGACATGAATAAGGTTTTTCTCCAGAATGAGTGAATAAGTGCACTTTCAAACGTGATTTTTGTGAGCAGGAGTAGTTACAATGTAGACATGAATAAGGTTTTTCGCCAGAATGGGTGCGTAAGTGCTCCGTCAAATGTGTTTTTCTTGAGCAGGAATAGTTACAATGGGGACATGAATAAGGTTTTTCTCCAGAATGAGTGAATAAGTGCTGTTTCAAACGTGATTTTTGTGAGCAGGAGTAATTACAATGTAGACATAAATAAGGTTTTCCGCCAGTATGGGTGCGTAAGTGCACTTTTAAGTTTGACTTGCTTGAGCACGAGTAGTTACAATGGGAACACGAATACGGTTTTTCTCCAGTATGGGTGCGTAAGTGAATTGTTAAACATGATTTGGCGGAGCAGGAGTAGTTACAATAGGAACACGGATGAGGTTTTTCTCCTGGATGCATCTTCAGGTCCGTTATCATGTCTGAAAAAGATGACAGATAAAGCTCAATAAGTCGGTATCTATAATGAAACGATAAGATTATTAAAACTGATGCAGACGAAAAAAAATCCATTTTACCTGCAGTCTCGGTAATACTTTCAGAGTGCTCTAAGCATTCCTTTTTAACATCTGGCAGGTCTATGTCTATTTCCGTATAAGGGATTCTTCCTCCATCTTCTTCTCGGGATCCTGGTTTTTCCTTAATGGGTACAGTATCCACATTAATGCTACCTAAAACAAAACAAGAACAAAATGTTAAAATCTATATAAAAGACTTGAGAGCTTTGTGTATGATTATTTGTTTCCGACTTTATATCCGGGTTAAATCTTCCCCACCGAAAAAAACCAAATCGTTCCACACACTTTTCCAAAAATGATTATCAATCCAAATTATGCAAGTGCATTATATAAGGATACTAAATACAAAACAATACACGAACAACACGTCAACTCACCAGAGATCAAATGGGAAAATAATTCATCGACTCCAGATATTTTCATATCAGACGGTTCGGCTCAGTAGAACTCCTAACAGGGCCTATAAATCCTACTGATCCCTTAACATATATATTTAAAAATCTTTCGTTACCCTACATGTATTTAAAATGACTAGGTTTTTCAATTTTTATATATAAATTCTTTGACAGATCTCATACGCATAAATTTTGAATGAGAGAGCTAGGTATAATACCAGTAGCCGAAAAACCAAATGGTTATATTTTTATAGTCTGAGAATGACGAATTCTTTTAATCTCACTTTTCAAATTTTCTTATTTTTTCAGAAATAGATTTGTTTTAATATTACAGGAATCTGGATTAGCTATATCAATGATAAAGGTTATTTTTATATTTATTTTTCGGAATGACTTTATCGAGTAAAACCTCAAATTGTAATATTTAAATATTGAAGACAATATTAGTGATTTCTAAACGAAAATCTGAAACAGAAAAATCAGAAAGGGAAACGGTCACATCTGGGACATACGGTCACATCACAATATTTAAATATTACAATTTGAGGTTTTAAGAATATGTCTAGCAGAGTTAAGAGACGCAATGCCTGCTTATGAACTAGATATTTATCTACCCTTTTCCAGTTCTTTTACAAAATTATGTCAGTTGATAATCAGTTATGTAATTAAGTTCCTATAACTACTTCCACAATTAATTATACTATTATAATGAGTATTTAATTCAATGTCATTGTGTCTTTAAGAACCAAATAGAACGATAATAGATAAATCGTAGCATTAATATTAATTTCTGCGATATATTAGTTGTGTGAGTATTATATACGAGTATGTAAAAAAGTACGTTTCTAATTTAAGCTAATTTAATAAATTAACACAAAATTAAGATTTGTAAGTAGGAACTTAAATACCTATATGGTACTTAATTATATAGTAATTATAAAACATAAAATATTTTATAGGAATTTTTTTTTAAATTTCAAATAAGGAAATAAACAATAAGTCCAGTGAGGGTGTGATAAGTGTATCGTTAAAACTGACTTGTATGAGCATTAGTGGTTACAATTGGAACATGAATAAGTTTTTTTTCCAGTATGTTAAGGTGCGTTATGGGTGCAGTAAGTGTACCGTTAAATTTTACTTGCGTGAGCAGGAGTAGTTACAATTTATTTATTTAATTTTTTATTTATATAAAATTTATAAAAAAATTAATATGTACATGAACAAGGTTTTAAGATTTACGCAGTCAAAAGTATTTTTGTTATTTGTTTTTGGGGTGTTGTGCCGTGTTGCGTTAACGCATTCTTTAGCCAACTTTTCCGACAACGTTGGCTAAAGAAGAAGTTAGCGCATCACGGCATGACACCCCAAAAACAAATAACAAAAAAAGGTTTTTCTCCAGTATGAGGGAATAAATCCATTTTTAAAATTGATTTGTGTGAGCAGGAGTAGTTACAATGGAAACATTTTTTATTTATTTTTATATTTACTCCACACAGGAGGCCCTGAAGAAAATAATTTCCCTCAGGGCCTATGTCATCTTTGGGGATGCTGTGTGGAGGGTCTTTTTGTGGAGAGGAAGGAGTGAACATGGGTCTTGAAGAGTCCTATGTTGTAGGAGGGAGGAAACACAGAGGCCGGCAGTTCGTTCCACAGCCGAGCTGTTGAACTTTAAGACATAATGAAGGTTTTTCGCCAATATGGGTGCGTAAATGTACCGTTAAATCTGACTTCTGTGAGCATAGGAGGTTACAATGGGGACATGGATAAGGTTTTTCTCCGGTATGGGTGCGTAAGTGTACCCTCAAATATACCTCGCTTGAGCAGGAGTGGGTACAATGGGAAAATGAAAAAGGTTTTCTCCAGTATGGGTGCGTTGATGTGTCTTTAAATTTCCCTTGCTTAAGCAGGAGTAGTTACAATGGGAATATAAATAGGGGTTTTCTCGAGAATGGGTGGGCAAGTGTACTGTCAACCCTGAGAACAGTAGTTGGAAGTTGGAATTGGAAAACGAATAAGGTTTTTCTCCTGTATGGGAGCGAAAGTGAAGTGTTAAAGATGATTAACGTAACAGGAGTAGGTACAATGGGAACATGTATAAAATGTTTCTCCAGTATGGGTAAGAATGAGATGTATTAAATACAGCTTTTAAAACATGAAATGCTGCAGTAGGAACATATATAAGGTTTTTCTCCAGTATGCGTAAGTACCTTTTTAAAATTGATTTTTATGAGCACAGAAAGTTACGATGGGAACATAAAAAAGGTTTTTCTCCAGTATGAGTAAGTACTTTTTTAAAATTGATTTTTATGAGCAGAAGTATGTAGTTACAATGGAGACATGAATAAGGTTTTTCGCAAGTATGGGTGCGTAAGGGCATTGTTGAATCTGATTTGTGTTTGAGCAGGAGTTACAATGGAGACATGAAAGAGGTTTTTCTGTATGTGTCTTCAGGATCATTATTTTATTTGGAAAAGATGGCAGATAAATCTCAATAAGTCGGTATCTACAATAAAACGATAAGATTATCAAAACTGATTCAGACCGAAAAAATGTATTTTACCTGCAGTCTTGGTAATATTTTCAAAATGTTCTAAGCATTCCTTTTTCACATCTGGCAGGTATATATCTATTTCTGTATAAGGGATTCTTCCTCCATCTTCTTCTCGGGGTCCTGGGTTTTCCTTAATGGGTATAGTCTCCACATTAATGCTACCTTAAACAGAACAACAACAAAATGTTAATATATATCATGAGAGCTATGTGCATGATTATTTTTATTTCCTGTTAGATTGTTTTATATAGTTCAATAAAGATCCCACTGACAATATACTTTCCGACTTTGTAGTAGCTAAGCTAATTCAAATTCCCATCACATAAAAATTAATAATCGGATGGTTTATTATGTCGATTTACATCTGAAATATGGATACGATAGTACGTTTTTGAAATGTTTATTAATCTATGTCTAATGTAAACGATACATTAAACTAGCTAAGACGTGAAATACAGTGAAAAACATGGAACATTATGATTCAGATTTGGAAAATAAAATAACTTAATGTTGATTTATTTTAATTATATAAGTAGGTTCTTTACCATTTGTTTGAATAATTAAAACAAACTCTTTTGAAAACGACACTTAAATTCAAAGCATGAGTTCAAGTGTTCATTGAACCAGAGGTTGAGAGAAACACAACAGAATTGAGTAATTTTCATTATACTAGCTGAATTATCCAGCGTCGGCCGGGCTTCACGTTAACGTTCAAGTTTTTTCTAGATTTTGAACGCTTATTTTTATCTTTTTTGTATTTAATAAATTTTCAACTACCATACTAGGCTCATGCCTGTAATATGGTAATCGTATATGATTTTTGTAAGAATAACAATAATAAAACATAACGGAAACAGAAATTGTCATGGTAAAACAAAACAGAATGTTATGGCCAAACAAATCTTATATTATAGATAGGGATAGATTTTCAAAATCTCTTGTAGATAGTCGCCTTCATCTTGTTTAGAAGTTCAAGTGCGCAAAATGTCGGAACATCAATCTCTGAATATGTTTTATTCCGAGATTGATGTTCCGACATTTTGCGCACTTGAACTTCTAAACTACTGTTTGTAGATATGAAAATCAGACTCTCTTCTTTATACAAACAGATTTAAAGATGATGGATAGGTCCATTAATACAAAAATAAAAATAAATTCTCTCATTTAATAAATCAAAACCACAATTTCCTCTGAAGAGAGAAGATTTGTGAGTAGCAAGTAGGTTCGTAATATAAACCATTATTTTAAGTGTCATTTTTTTATTTACAATAAGGAATTATGAAATTCTCTTCAGGTAGGTAGGTACCATAGTTTTGATTATTCCAATTGATAGAATCTAAAATGGACACCATTGGAAACGGAAAATACAAACAAATTTATAGACGTACATAAATGATCAACGGTCGACTTAAAACAGAACTCCGCTTCGCTCTTTTGAGAAGAGAATTTTTGGAGTGGATTGATTTACTTTAATAATAAAATATGACGAGGCAACATTTGACGAATTAAGAACTGTTTGCGAGCATAATAAGTTAAACGTTTTCTTAGATCATCAGTTGCGTGTAAAGCAATATTCCAAAGGTAAAATTTTGAAGTGAAATAACACAGAACTGCGCTATATAATTATTATTATAAAAATTAAAAGTATGGACGACAATAGGGGAAGTAAAGAACAAGCAGCTGTTCTGATTATTTGCTTCGGAAACACTTCTGTGATATGCAATGCAACTTACTAGTTGGCTGAACACTCTCGGCATACTGCAAACATTCCTTCTTCACATCCGGGAGGTGGATTTCAACATCCTTATAGGCCATTTCACCTGACCCTTCTTCCTGTGGCCATGGTTCAGTTTTGATGGAAACACTCTTTGGGTTGGAATCCATGGCACTGCTGTGATAGCGTCCTGTTGTGTAATGATAATTATTCTCAGCTAAAAAATAAGAAAGGACTGTAACAAAAACTCTCTCTTTGAACAGTTCATATTAAAAAGAATCAACACTTATTTAAAACCGTTATTATTTTTCAAAAAAACAATATGTATCGTAAGCAATGCTTACTTCTTCAAAATTTACTTAATTAATGGTACCACAAAAAAGGTTTGCTGTTTTTAAATTAGCGAAAATGACTTATGTGATGTTCAAACAGGGTCAAGGTTAGATGAACTTACCAATCGCTTGATTTTATTATTTGACAGCGGCCGTAAATGAACAATAAACAAACTCACGTACTCTCTTTTGTCTCTCGTGTTATATCGCGAATGCTATTTAAACTGATCAATCAGGTGTCGAGCGATATAATCTTACAATTAACAAGCACAAATTTACGAGTTTAAGTGTTACTTAGTTAATATATAAAGGTCATACGTACATACAAGTCGAAGCACGGCGGTCAATTGAAGAAACCTTCAATATAGTAAGAGCATTTCAATTTCAATTATTGTGTGGTTCATATAATATTACTTTAGAAAGACAGAGCAACACTTATATACGTTAAGGAAGCAAAAGCAAAGGAGACACAATAGTCGGACACCTGACGTTTCCATCCGTAGAGATGATCGATATTCCTGGCCCGGTTCCCGGCTCCATTGCCGTCACTGGAACCGTTATTATTTTTGTCTGTGGAACTGGTACATTCTTGCACTTTTTATAATAAAATTAATTATTGACTTCTTTTGCAACTCACGCACGGTTTCTGTTACAGTAATGGCCACGTTAAATTAATGATACCAAGAAATATAATTGATAAGTTTTATTCTTTAACCGGTCAGCAACGTAAGCAGATATACACGATAAAATAACGATAGCAGTCAAGTACAATAAGCGTGTTTACACGTCAACGCGTGTGTTTCCACAAAAATCGTCATAACTCCGTTATTCTTCTAGTGACATCCCTAAAACAAAAAGTAGAATATTCGTATTGAATGAAGCTTCACATCTCTATTCAAAGTTATCCATAGAAACCCGTAAAAAGACCTACTCAGTGGAAGCAAATTTTACCCGCCAAATCGTAAAACGACGCCAAGAAAGCCGTTTGACGCGCCGACCGCGTCGCAAGTTTAATTATTTTTTTAAAAATATATTTTGTATGAAATGGTCAAAAAGTGAAGTGACAGAATTGTTTATTGTACATTTGTACGATGAAATAAGTGTTTTTTTTTACATTATCCGTGATTTTAGTATCGTTTTTACATAAAACATTACAGGTGAGTCATTTTTACAATTTTTTCATGTTTCCATTCTAAATTTAAATATTTACAAATGTTAATATTTATTTATGATACAACAATTTGAAAGCCTATTTTGTAACCTTTCTAAAACAGTTTTTACTATTCGGCTCCGTTCAGTAATGTTTCATTTATAGAGCTTTGATTGTGAGGCGGTAATAACACAACGTTTTCGTGAAATTGACATTTCGATAAAGACATTTTAGCTTCAAGTTCGCGAAAAGTCGGAGGGGTTAAAAACACACATCACTGGTAACAAAACAACGACCCTCGAATTCCTTAATTATTTCATGGTTGTTATTGATCCGTTATTTAGAGAGAGAAGAGAGAGAAAATGGGCTTGCAAGCCTATTTATAACCTAATTCATTTGAATGTGTTGGTATATATAATCAGAATTATTCCCCTTAGGGGAGACATCTGTCGGATATTTCAATTACTCAATACAGATACAGGTGGCATTTTCGTTTGGTTTGATTCTTGGCTAAAGTCTGAACATGCTGCCAGGGGACGGAAGAATTTATTTTTTTTACACATAAACAAAAAATAATTTTTAAAAAATAACCATAATATAAACAAAAATAATTTGAAAAATAAACATAATATAAATATGGACAAATTAATTTGAAAAACAATCATGAGATGAATATGAACAAAAAGTTCTAAAATAAGAGAATCATAATATGAACAAGTTAATTCGATGTTCCTAGGTCATCCTTCAGGTAGGTTGCTAATTCTTCTCCGTCTTATGACTGCTAGCAAAATTTTGATGGTCCAAGGTCATCCTTCAGGTAGGTTGCTAATTCTTCTCCTTTTTATGACTGCTAGCAAAAATTTGATGGTCCAAGGTCATCCTTCAGGTAGGTTGATGATTTTTCTCTTGTTTATGACTGCAGGAACTTATTTATTCAGTCCGGGGGGTACATCGGGCGTCCCTGTAGCAATGCTTGAATCCCTTTCCATGGGTAATAAACATATTTTGCTGATAGGTCTCTTAAATGTTCCTTGTGCGGTTTTGAGGGTAACCACCCGCACTTTCCCGTCAGCTCCAGGGTGAGTAGCTAGGATCCTGGCTAGTTTCCACATATTAGGCGGCAGGTTGTCCTCCTTTAGTATGACCATGTCGTCCCTTTCAACAGTCCTGAGGCCCTTGTCTTCCTTCCATTTGGTACGTCTTTGTAATTCTGCAAGATATTCCAGTTTCCACCTGCACCAAAATGTTTGAATCAGTGCATTTAATTTTTGATATTGATTCAATCGATTATATTGTATCTCCCGAACATCCTTCTCAGAGATAAATGCTATCCCTCCGCCAATCAGGAAATGATTTGGAGTCAAAGGATTCAGGTCAGTCGGATCGTTGGACAGAGGAGTGAGCGGACGTGAATTTAAACAGCATTCTACCTGACACAATAAAGTATATAATTGTTCAAAGGTTAAACTTGAATTATCGGTTATTCTTTTTAAATGATATTTGGCGGATTTCACTGCTGCTTCCCAGAGTCCAGCGAAATTCGGTGACCGTGGTGGAATAAATCCCCACAGTATTGACAAATCAGCTAAATATTTTTGAATCTTGTCATCAGATTTCTTTAACTTATCATACAATTCTCTCAGTTGATTATATGCTCCCTTAAAATTGGTCGCATTATCTGAATATATTTTAAAGGGTTTGCCCCTCCGCGCAATGAAACGTTTTAAACAATTTAAAAAGTTGTCAGTGGTGAGGTCCGTTACCAGTTCCAAATGCACAGCTTTCGTTGAGAAACAAACAAAAATGCATAAATAAGATTTCACCAATGGAGCCTTCCTGGTGATACCGCTTTTCATCATGATAGGACCTGCGTAATCAATCCCGGTAACCTCGAACGGCCTGCTAGGTGTTATTTTGTTTTCCGGCAAGTCACTTATGATAACTTGACTGGTTACTGGATTTTTTCTGAAACATACTATACATTTATGTAATATTTGCTTAACAGTGGTTTTTCCGGCAATCGGCCAGAACTGTAATCTCACTAGAGATAACAAAGTTTGTGTCCCTGCATGTAAATGTACATAATGAAGATGTCGAATAATTAATTCTGTTAACTTATTATTTTTGGTAAAATTATTGGGTGTCGTTGCTGGTATGATAAATGTTTCGCCTTTGTTAGCCTGCCCCCGACACAAATTAATCCATTATTTATAAATGGATTAAGCGACAAAATAACGCTACGTTTATCCAGTGAACATATTTTATTACTCAAAGCCCTGAACTCATCCTTAAAATGGTAGCGTTGAATTATTGCTATTAGACGATGCAATGTATTGTCCAGCTCCGGCACGCTTAACCTCCCGGTTATTTTACAGTTTTTTGTGTTACAATTATTAAAGAAACGCAATATATATGCAGTTACTCTCTTTAGCTTGTTGAGAGAGGAAAATTTTGAAAAGATGTCCCACTACGTGACATTAGTAGACACGCATACCGCCTTGGTTTTTATCTCTGGAGGATTTATACAGGAATTTTCTGGCTTCGGCCAGTGATCGGCCTCTCTTATTAGCCAATCCGGACCCTTCCACCAAATATCTGCTTGTAATAGTTTGTTTGCTGTAACTCCTCTTGATAAAATATCAGCGGCGTTTTCCTGCGATGAAACATGTCGCCAATGGGCGGGATCGCCGGCCTCTTGTATCTCGGCAACCCTGTTGGCCACAAAGGTATTCCATCTAGCTGGCTGTCCTCTTATCCAGCATAGTGCGATGGTAGAGTCACACCAGTAGTATGTATCCACCTCAACCATGTTGAGCGCTTCTTTGATGTTTTTTAATAATTTCGTTAACAGCACCGCACCACAAAGTTCCAATTTTGGCAGGGATATGTTTTTTAATGGCGCTATCCTGGACCTGGAAGATATTAACTGAGAGTGCATCTTACCCTCGGCGTCCCTGGATACTAGATACGCACAGGCTCCGTAGGCCTTTTCTGATGCGTCGCAAAAACCATGGATTTGTAGGCTGTTTTGACCCCACAAGATTCTTCTCTTTATTTTCAACAGGTTTATTTGAGATAAATTTTTCATGTAATTTTCCCAATCTTTTAATATTCCCTCGGGTATTTCTTCGTCCCAGGAAGTCTTAGATATCCATAATCTCTGCATAATTAGTTTTGCTACAACCGTTACTGGTCCTAGCAGTCCTAAAGGATCGAACGTTGAGGCGATACTTGACAATATCCGCCGTTTGCTTTGTACGGTACATACTGGTTTTTTCACTACATATGAAAAGTAATCAAACTCACTGTTCCAGTTTAATCCTAGTATTTTTTCTTCTTGGGGTTCTTTAGATATCAATCCTTGCATATCTTGACCTGGTTCGGAAGATAATTCTGCCGCGTTTGATCTCCATTTTCTTAGATTCATCCCTGCAGATTTTAGTAAACTGATTACCTGTTGTTTTAGAAGGTGGCACGATTCAACGTCATTTCCTCCCGTTAATAGGTCGTCCATGTAAAAGTCGTTTTCAATGACATTGCTTGCTATAGGAAATGAAAGTCTATTTTCAATACCTATTTGCTTCAGGCATCTTGTCGCCAGGAAAGATGACGGTCCTAATCCATAAGTCACTGTCCTTAGCTTGTAATGCTTCAAATCCTCATCCTGTGAAAAGCGCCAAACAATTTTCTGTAGATTGCGGTCGCTTTCCTGCACGTTTATCTGACGGTACATTTTCTCTATGTCCGCAGTTATGACTACAGGATGTTTTCTGAAATGTAAAATTTGAATATTTAAATCCTTTTGTATGTTAGGTCCGACCATCAGAGCATCATTAAGGGAAATACCAGAAGATGTTTTTGCCGATCCATCGAACACCACGCGAACTTTAGTGGTGGTGCTTGACTCCTTCATCACCGCATGATGTGGTAAAAAATATGATCTCGCATCGCATTCGGATTTTCGGCACTCTTCCATATGACCCAATTGTAAATATTCTCTCATAAACATGCTATATTGACATTTCAATTCTTTATTGGTGGAAAATTTTCTTTCCAATGTATGAAACCTTTTTTCAGCCATTGACAAAGAACTCCCTAGTTGGTCTATACAAGGGCGGGTTGGTAAGGCTACCGTAAATCTGCCCTCCGCGTCTCTACTATGACACTCTGTAAAGTTGACTTCGCAAGCCTTTTCTTCAAAATTCTGAGGTTTCATGGCATCCACCTCTTCTAGTTTCCAGAATCTTTCCATCTGGTTACCTATTTTATTAATGGCTAGATTACAATTAATTGATACTGGCCTTGTTTTAGTGATGATGTCGATCGCTCCGGAAACAATCCAACCGAGTTCAGTCCTTTGAATAGTTGGCCCGCCCTCCGTTAAGCGTATTCGATCATTATTCATTATTTCCCAAAAAACTTCCGCACCCAACAGGATGTCAATTGGAGACGTGACATTGAAATCCTTATCCGCTAGTTGCAAGCCAGATGGGATCTTCAACTCTTGTTTCTTGAAGGTCATTTGGGGTAGGTCGGTTGTTATAGCCTGCAATACTACACAAGAAATTTTCTTATTATTATCACTATTCACTGCTAACATGTCAATTGTAACTCTTCGATTGATATGTGTGATGCGATTTTGTATTCCAGACACCGGCGTATTTATTTTTTCTGTTTTTAATTCTAATTTTTTTGCAAAACTCTCTCTTATGAAATTCGATTGGGCGCCTGAATCCAATAATACCCTCGCTTTGTGTAAACGGTTGTCGCTACCTACGATATTCACGATCGCTGTAGATAATAAAATTATCTTTTCATTTTTATTTAACACCGTATGATTTGCCACTGATGTCGAGCTGTGTGCCTCTTCATTTGTGTTTTCACTATTTAATTCATTAACATGTATCAAAGTATTATGTTGATCACTTGCACAGATTTTACATTTGAATTTATTTTTGCAATCTTGTGTAAAATGTCCTACCCTCAAACATTTGAAACAGGCTCGGGCCTTTCTTAAAAATTCTAATCTTCCCTGGATATTTAATTTGAGAAATTTTTTACAATAATACACTGGATGATTTTCTTTACATAGGATGCATCCATGTTTGTTTGCTATCAATGAGACAGACAAATCTTTCTTGCGATCATCACGTGTTGTAACATTCTTGTAGGTAGGCCTTTTTTCTTGCAAATTTGCGAACTCCAGTACCTCAACACGTTTGGTTAGACATGAAATAAATTCTTTCAACGTTGGGAGTGCACCATCTATTGGCTGCTCTTCCCAAAATCTACGAGTTGATCCATCCAATTTATTAGATATTAAATATATCATAATCGCGTCCCAGGAATCAACATGAAATCCTAGATTTTTTAACGCTTCTAAATTTATATTAGCCTGATCAATAATATGCCTTAACGCGACTGGACATTCTTGTTTCATATCTTTTAACTGAAATAAGGATGCAACATGCCTATGAACTATTATTTTTTTATTCGCGTACCGTTCCTGCAGTATCTGCCACGCAGATTCGTAATTGTCGTGCGATATGGTCAAGGAGGCAATCAATTTAGCTGCGTCTTTTTTAAGGCACGATTGTAAATAAAAGAATTTTTGAGAATTGTTTAACGTATTATTTTCATGAACTAGTGCTTTAAAGGTCTCGGCGAATTTAGCATAGTCAGTAATTTCACCATGAAATTCAATAAGTTTCAAAGTTGGTAATTTAATTTCACATTTTTCATGATTTACTGAATTCAATAAACCTTTTGCTAATTTGATTCACGTTGACTTACGTTTTCTGCCTCGTCATCCGAAAGTTCTTCGATTTGAGATTGAATTTTTTCAAAGTCATCTAACAATTTTTCGACCTTTTGATAACGTAATTCTAGTTCCGTTTTATCGAGTGTCTTAAAAATATCATTTAACCTTGTCAATTTCGCTTTCAAAACTCCACGCTTGTTGATTAACGGCTTTAACTTTTCCATCTTTAATGGTAAATAATAAACAAGTTAACTTTTAACCTCAAACAACTGACAGTTTACGAATGAAAACACGGCGGTGTTAGTAAAAATGCTTGCCAGTGCCAGGGCTGACAACTTTTTAAATCAGAAATTCGCTGAAATTATTTTGTAGAGAAATTTAATTTACCCGGTAAATTTGAACATTCGCGTGAATTATTTTTAATTAAATAAATCCAATGACAAAACTCTTACAATTGAGATGCTCATTTAACAATAATCGTATCAATTTGCAATGTAGGTAGCTATTAAAATTTTATACAACTGAAAAATCAGAAACAACAATAATTTTTTTTCAATCTTTGTTGCATATTTAAATATTTCATTTGGGATAATTTGAAATAGGAAGAATTCGGGATTCGGTCACAGTTTTGATAGGATGGCATTGGGATACTTATCTGATGATGATCTGCATCTTCTTGATTTTTTGCTGGTTCATATTTCGGCTCTTTCTGGTGCACGATGCGGCTCGATTGGACCATATGTTAGAATATTGGCCTCGTTAAATTAATGATACTACGAAATATAATTGATAAGTTTTATTCTTTAGAACACACATCACTGGTAACAAAAATGACCACCCTCGAATTCCGTAATTATTTCATTGTTGTTATTGATCCGTTATTTAGAGAGAGAAGAGAAAGAAAATGGGCTTGCAAGCCTATTTATAAACTAATTCATTTGAATGTATTGATACATAATCACAATTATTGCCCTTAAGGGAGACATCTGTCGGATATTTCAATTACTCAATACAGATACAGGTGGCATTTTCGTTGGTTTGATTCTTGGCTAAAGTCGGAACAATGCTATCGATCCCAGTAAACTGGGCATCCGAGTCACTGGAATGCGAGAACTAAAAAATGGTGGGGTGTTAATACACCCCAGCACTTCTGCTGAGGCAGATAAACTCGCGAACTCTCCGGCGCTTAACGAAGCGGGATTAAAAGCAACAATTGCCCCAAATCGCCTCCCTCGCATCGCCATCCACAACCTCCCTCAAGATATTTCGGCAGAGGAAATTATAAGTGCCGTTCATCTTCAATCTTCCAACGACACTGGTCTATCTTTGGAGAACTTAAAATTGATCATGTCTTTTTCCCATAAATCTGTCCCTCGCACTGGAAACTGCATCCACATTTTTAGAGTCCCTCCATCTGTGCGTCACTCTTTAATATCGCGAACTAAACTTGCCATAGACTGGCAACTACACCGAGTAAGAGACTGGGTAGATAGTTTAAAGTGTGGCCACTGTCAATTATATGGTCACACAGCTTCAAAGTGCCAAACTGACTTACCTACCTGTCCCCACTGTGCCAAAGTTGGCCACAACCGTGATGCCTGCCCCAATAAGGTGAAATCACCAGTATGCGCCACCTGCACCTTCTTCAGGAAACCGGCTTCTCACAATACTGGAGCTCAGGACTGCCCCGCCCGCCAGGCTGCTGAAAGACGTGAACTCTCTCGGATTAATTTTAATTAATTTAGGTTGAACCTGTTCAATCGTTCTGTGAATAATTCCTTCTCAATGTACTACCAAAATGTTCGTGGCCTAAACACAAAACTGAACACCATTCGCTGTAACGTCAGTGTGTGTCAATACGACTTTATATTTTTTACTGAAACATGGCTCTCCGATAATATCTCATCTGCTGAGCTGGGATTTTTTGACTATAACATTTTTCGTAGTGACCGTTCTACTTCTTCTGCGAAATGTAAAGGTGGTGGAGTGATGATATGTGTAAACAAGAAATACCATTGCTATATTCTAGAGTCATCTAACAATGTGTCTGATCAATTGTTTCTATGTGTTCTATTAGGTAACAAAAAACTTGTACTCGGTTGTGTTTACATTCCTCCATCCTCTTCGATAGAAGTCTATAAATCACATACTGTTTTAACTGAACATGTTTCTAGAAACGCTGATTCCATATTTATTTGTGGCGATTATAATTTACCTAAAATATTGTGGCTGAACGACAATCAAGGTGTCAAAACTCCTCCTAGAAATCTTTCCCCACAAGCTACTGAAATTGTAAATTTTTTTGGCTACTTGAATCTGTTTAAGTAAATCCAGTCACTAACTATCTAGGTTCTTGCCTAGATTTAATTTTTTCTAGTATACCAAATATCATAGTAAGTGAAGCTGATGTCTCTTTGTTACCTATAGATAAATATCATCCACCTCTCTCTATTAACATCACTAATTTCTTCCAATTAGATTCTCTGAAACCAAGTGCCTCTTATCACTACAAATATCTTAATGGTGACTACTCTAATATGAACAAATTTCTTTCCCAGATTAATTGGTCAGTACTATTTTTAAAATCTGATAAATGACGCTGTATTTAAATTTAATGAATGCGTCTCACGCGCTATAGATTTGTTTGTTCCTAAGGGATGTTACTATCAACCCAAGTTTCCAAATTGGCTTAGCTCAAAACTCAAACAGTTAATAATTGAAAAAAAGAAAACTCATAAGCTATTTAAAGACACTGGCAACTTAAACTTGTATCGAAAATTTTCTCATTTAAGGGAACTGTCCAAAATCGAATCAGCCAAATGCTATAAATCTTATGTAGAAGTTACTGAGTCAAAATTACTGCAAAACCCTAAACAATTTTGGCAATTTGTTGCGCAAAAGCGTACTGATAATGATCTTACTTCTAGTATGCACTATAATGAAACTCATGCTACTAACGGTCTTGACATCGCCAACCTTTTTGCTAAACACTTCTCCTCTGTATATTCTGGTGCCTCATGCAACATCCCTCCACTCAACTATGACTACAACATTGACTTGAATGATTGCCAAATCTCACTTGTAGAGGTTTACCAATCTTTAAGTAAACTTTCTAACAAAAAAAGTACCGGACCTGATGGCATTCCAGAAATCTTGCTAAAAGAATGTAAATATTCATTATCTAACCCAATTTGTATGTTGTACAACTTATCACTCTCATCTGGAACATTTACTGATTCATGGAAAATTTCATATATTCGACCCATTTTTAAGTCCGGGAACAAGTCAAACATTGAAAATTACAGACCAATATCAATTATATCTTGTATTCCAAAAATATTTGAGTCGATAATTACAAAGAAAATCACTCCTATATTCAAAAATGTTCTGATTGATGAACAGCATGGATTTAGATCGGCGAAATCTACAACAACTAATTTATTGTCCTTTACAAATACCATTGTTAAAACCTTGGAAGACAACACTCAGGTTGACGTACTCTATACTGATTTCTCCAAAGCCTTTGATAAAGTAAATCACTCGATTCTCATGGCCAAACTTTATGCTATAGGCATTAGAAACCCGTTGTTATCATTCTTTCGCTCTTACTTGAGCGATACAAAACAAAGGGTTAAAATAAACAACTTTGAATCCTTTAACATTGACGTAACGTCCGGCGTTCCCCAAGGAGCTCATTTGGCCCCGCTTCTCTTCAACCTTTTTATTAACGAT
Source organism: Hesperophylax consimilis (assembly GCF_061612785.1). Lineage (NCBI taxonomy): Eukaryota > Metazoa > Arthropoda > Insecta > Trichoptera > Limnephilidae > Hesperophylax > Hesperophylax consimilis. The sequence goes on from NC_142854.1 coordinate 30,051,147, forward strand.
ATCACCAAAGTTTTTTCTCATACACGCTTCTGGCTTTTTGCTGATGATAATAAGATTCTTCAGATAATTAAATCCTACCTTGACTGCTTACATTTTCAACGTGATATTGACTCGTTTAATAATTGGTGCAAAATAAACTGCATGGAACTTAATGTTGATAAATGTAAAATTTTGTCCTTTTATAGAACCAAAAAACCTATTCAGTTTGACTATAAATTAAACAATGTTTGTTTATCTACTGTAACATCTATCAAGGATCTTGGGGTCACTCTAGACTGCAAACTTTCTTTCCGTGAGCACATGAACAACATTGTTAACAAATCACTTAAACTACTTGGCTTCGTTCATAGAATAACCTCTGACTTTAAACATATAAGTACCCTTAAAACTCTTTACTGCTCGTTAGTTCGCCCTCACCTTGAATACGCTAGTGTTATTTGGTCTCTTTTCTATGCTGTCCACATTTGTCACATAGAATCCGTACAACATCGCTTCCTACGAGGAATCGCTTGGAGGTTGGGTCTTGAAAGAGGAGAGTACTCATATGATGAAGTTGAACAAACTTTAAACATTTCTTCTTTGGAGAAACGTAGAAGGGACACTGATCTGATTTGCATATTTAAGATTATCAATGGTATTACAGACTCACCTGCTTTGTTGCAACTTATCCAATTCAACATCCCTTCCCGTAGACTCCGAAATAATGAATTGCTGTTCGTCAATCAACATTCTACCAATTATGGATACCATTCTCCTTTGTCCAGAATGTCGAGACTTGTCAACTCACTGTCAAGTCAAAGCATTGAATTTTGTGGTATATGCCTAAATGACTTTCGACAGTCAATACGCAATGTCTAATTTCTAATGCCCTTTGAACCATCTTCATGCTTTGACTTATTTTTTTTTTTTTTTATTTTTTTTTTATGTGACACCTCACAAGAGTGTCCCTGCCTGTGCAGTGCACAGACAGGGGAACTATGTCACCACCCGGTTGGGCGGCGTTGTGAGGCGGAGTAAGGTAGGGGCTGTAGGGAGGGATTTGTTAATGCGGGCCTTGAAGAGGCTCGGATTATAGGAGGGAGGAAAAACAGATGCCGGTAGCTCGTTCCACATACGAGCCGACTTACACAAAAACGAGTCGTAAAAACGGCCCGTTCTCATGAAGCCAACGTCAACCGTGAACGGGTGTTCAGTTCGTGTCCGTCGAGTTTCGCGCACGTGCACCGGTGCATCAGGAATCAATGCTGCTAGCTCCTTGGAGCAGGCTCCATTGAAATACCTGTAGAACAGACACAGCATGCCTATATTGCGTCTATGCATCAGACAAGGCAATCGGTCTGTTAACAACGGATTGTCAATCAGACGGATCGCTCTCCTTTGCACAGATTCAAGCAGGTTTATCAAGTATTTTGGGGCACCAGCCCAAAGGTGGCTCCCAAATTCAATAGTTGGGCGGACTTGAAACTTGTACAGGGTCAGCAGCTGGTCACTGTTGAAGAATCTCCTAGCCCTGTACAAGACGCCCAACTTTTTGGAGGCCTGATTTACTCGGGCTTCTATGGATCCCCGATACTTGAGCTGGTCTGATATAGTAACTCCAAGCATTTCAATGGAGTCTTTATTGGGGAGAGTGCTCCCATCAAATTGCACCAGACAGTCATTGATCTCCCTCTTTGCCGAAATCAGACACGCTTGGGTTTTTGAGACGTTGAAACTGACCAAGTTGGCCTTACCCCAGGCACGAACCATCTCTAGGTGGTGGTCAATTTTTCGCTTCAAAACTTCCCGAGCTGTTCGGACATCATAGGTGGAAGGGGGCCTGTCAAAAAGATAACCCTCGTGAACGGTGCTGTCATCAGCGTAGCAGTGAATTGGTGCACATTCAACGAGATCGTTGATGTGCAATAAAAACAGCGTCGGAGACAGCACAGATCCTTGTGGCACCCCCGCATTGATTTGGTGCGGTGAGGAAGAAGAGCCGTCAACCACGGTTTGAATTGTTCTTCCCCTCAGAAAGTCCGCAATCCAACTATGCAGGGTTGGGTGGATCCCATACGATGGTAATTTCCCGATAAGCGCCCGGTGCCAGACTCTGTCAAAGGCTTTGGAGATATCCAACCCAACGGTTTGGGTTTCACCAAAACGTTCCATGTACCGCCCCCAAATATGCGTTACATATCCGAGTAGATCGCCACACGATCGGTTTCGACGAAATCCATATTGCCGATCGCTTAGGATATTGTTATTCTCGAGATATGTGAGCAATTTGTTGTTAACCACCCTTTCTAATACCTTCGAGAGTATGGAAGTGATGGCTATGGGGCGGTAGTTAGAAGGGTCGGAACGGTCCCCCTTTTTTGGGATTGGGTGGACGATTGCCTTTTTCCAAAGATCTGGCACCTTTGCACCTTTGAGAGAGAGCCTAAATAATTTCGCGAGCACTGGAGTCATTTCTGCAGAACACCTCTTGAGGACCAAGGCAGGTATTCCGTCCGGCCCACTGGCTTTGTCGACTTTCAGCTCGTTCAAGACTCGGAGAACCTCTCTGTTCCGGATCTTTGGTTCCTCCATTTGAAAACCGCAGTGCGGAATAGAAGGGGGAGTCTCTCCGTTATCTTGAAGAGTTGAGTTTTCCGCGAAAATTTTGCCTAATAATTCAGCTTTCTCGCGGGCCGAGTTAGCCAGCCGACCATCAGGCTTGGTCAGAGGTGGGAAAGTGGTTCTGCAGAAATTTCTTCCGATCGAGCTAGCGAGTGACCAGAAAGCACGGCTACCAGTGGGGCAGTCAGCCAGCTTTTTCGCAATTCTCTGGTCGTGATCGCTCTTAGCTCTATTTAGAACTCTCTTACAATCCCTTGCCCGTTTTCGGTATTCCGAAAGGTTATTCATGGAGCTAATCTTCCGGAGTGCATTAAAAGCCGTATTTTTGAGTCTGACAGCTTCAGCACAGCGATGGTCAAACCACGGTTTTGTGCCCGCTCCAGAGGATTTGACGGAGAAGGGAATGTAGGTTATTATTATCTCCCATTCTTACTTTTATTTTACTATTGTCATTGTTATTGTCTTCGCTCCTCATTTATATATGCTCTCCTTTCACTGTCATCTCTGTTTATAAAATTTATTCGTGTAATTAATATGTTGTTAATGGACTATTTGTCCGTAAATAAATAAATAAAAAAAATAAAATAAAATAGATATAGATCGATTTTCCTGTGGTGTAAGACAACAATTCAGTATTGAAACGTTGCTTGAAATGGCTTTGGGCGTGTTTGGTGACTAGATCTGAATAGTCAGGTACTTTTCCACCTTCCTCGTGGGATGCCATAGTCTCACTGGCTCCAGAGGGTTGGCAGCAGTTGGGTTTCTTTCTTTAGATTTTAAAAAACTGATGAAATTAATGAAGAGTGGAGATTTAAAAATGAAACTTCCAGTGTCAGATATCTGAATGGTATTTAGAATTTAGTTTTTTAAATTAATGTTTGTTTGACTTGTGCATTTGTAAATACCTCGCAGGCTTCCATCAGACATTACGTCTTGGGCTTTTGTAAATACCTCGAAGGTTTCCATCAGACATTAAGTCTTGGGCTTTTGTAAATACCTCGAAGGCTTCCATCAGACATTAAGTCTTGGGCTTTTGAAAATACCTCGAAGGCTTCCATCAGACATTAAGTCTTGGGCTTTTGTAAATACCTCGAAGGCTTCCATCAGACCTGTGCTTTTGTAAATATCTAGAAAGCTTTCGTCATACATAAAGTAATAAAGTTTTTGACGAGTATGAAGGTGTCGAATTCCGCTGCATGCTTAGTAACACTTGGTTAAACTTTATTATATAATACTTATTTTCCTCAAAAAATGACTATTTATTTTCGTGGAAATGGAAAAGATGCATTTAAATTCCAGTTTTTCTCAATTGCGTTTGGTTCTGTTTAAAAATTACATCGAAAAATAAGGTCAGATTAGACATCAGCACTTTCGGCGAAAATGAAGAAATCAACAAATTATTAGAAATTGATTTACTTCATCTATTGGTATACTAGGAAATAAATTAATTACATCTTAGGACACAAACTTAGCGTGGTTATTGATTTCCAAATTCCATAAGTTATTGACAAATTATAACACATTCTTAACCCTTTCACACCAGCATTATTGATTCCACATTTTCAAAATATGTATTGCTTAGAAAATTATTTGAAATTTTGTTGGTCTTTGGTTTTTTTTTTAATTTGGCGTAACATTGGACGTCAGAGGGTATTTTTTAAATAGTAAGGTAGAATGAAGATAATACAAAAGTAATACAAATAAATCTTAAATACCAAAAATGCACATTTACAATGTTGTGATAATCTCTAAGGTTTTAAAAAAATAACATTAATTAAAATTCATTCAGAAATTAAGAAATACTCTTTGATTATAATTTTTGAAAATTCGCCATACTTGTTTAAAATTGCTTTTTTCCCGGGATGTGTCTTCAGGAAACACAAATTACAAATAACGAATAAAGCTCAATAAGTCGGTATCTGTAATGAAATGATTAGTTTATTAAAACCGATTCAGACAAACAAAAATCCATTTTATCTGCAGTCTCGATAGAACTAGTTGCCTAATAAGTTTATTCTGTTTATAAATTTTAATAAACCATAAAATTTTGGTACCTGTGGGTTACTTCAATTTTTTTATGTTAATTTTCAAATAAGTCACTAAAACAAATTTTCACTGCTTTTTTCATCAGCTTTTGACACTTATAAATAGGGTTATTCTGAATAATTTCAAAATGATATTCTTGTAAAAAATACACGGTCTTAGTTATGTTGTCACATTTTTCTATAATAATACACTTTAAAATAAACTGAAAATTTTTAATGCAAACTTAAAAATATTAAAATAAAATACAGTGTTTGGCAAGCCTACGCAAGACGGAAGTGAAACTTTTAGTATTCTTCTCTCTCTCTTTTCATTTTTTATTGGACAATTTTTATAGCGCCGCTTTTGTGAGATATTAATACTATTCAGAATGCTGTACATTATATTTAAAAAACAAAAAAATTATTTAAAGGCGTGTTGTTAACAAATGAACGTTTAACTAGATTCTTAATATTGACATCTTTATAAGTAGCATGTGATAAAAAAAATTAAAAGTTATAAAAATATGGGATTCGAACCCGGGTCCTGCATAACGAGTGTCGAACGCTCTGCCTCTAGACCGCGAGGAGAGGTATCTCGCGCGACGAGAACGGCGTATACAACGTGTACTCCTCAATTGTCTTGTCCCGCGCAAATTTATCGTTTTCAAACACGGCAAATGAATAATATCACATAACGTCTCGTTAACGCTTTATATAGGGTCGAATCGAAGATATATCGGCAGTGTGAAGTCATATCTGTCGTTTTTCAAAATATTTCCGTATATTTGTCCGTTGTGGAAAAGATCTATTGTGTTTTAACAGTCTCATACCCGTATGGAGTCTGAATTCGAAAAACATTTCTGAATTTTGAAAAACTCACTTACGGCTGAGTATTTTACTAAAAAAAACTTGTCACGCACGTCTGCGAGGGTAATTAGTCGCGTTATCGGACTTGATTAGTAATTTTAATGATTCAAAATAAAATAATTAATCAAAATACCGAGCGACTCTACCGGCTCGATGTGTAAGCTATATTTCGACCAAAATATCATATAGGTACCGACCTTTACTTCTATACAATTACTCGAGTGAACACCTGCCGGTCTAGAGTCTCACTAAATGGATTTAGACATTTCGGGAGACTCTCGGTTAAAATTAACAAATTAATGTAATTTTTTACTACATTATTACAAATCATGTAGATATCTTCTTAAATGTATGCCTGACAAAGTCGCAGCACGAGGGCGTTTTATCACTTTTCCTCGTATTAAAAAAATTACAAAAAGAAAAAAAAAATAGTTAAAGCGGGGATCTCGGTTCTTCAAGACGACAGTCGAGCGCTCTGCCTCTAGACCGCGAAGTTGAGTTTGGAGAGTGAACTTCACTAGGTATATAATATAAGCTAGGCTCCTATAGCGGAATGATCACGGTTTTTCGTGACGGTCATGAGTCGGTTTTACTCCGGTCCTCGAAAATGCATGACGCGCGTAAAGAAGTTTCACTTCAAAAATTAAAAATTGTGAAGGATGTAAAATGTGTTACAAAGGCAGATTGAGGGAGAGAGAGTTAGAAAGACAATTTTTCAAAAAATGGATAAGGTTTTCTTCTAGTATTGGTAAAAACGTATTTTGATTTTCCTTTCGAAAACTTTAATAAATGCAGCCAGTACATGAACAAGATTTATTCCTTGTACTAGTTTTAAGAATGCACCGTTTATACGGGTTTAGGTACACATACAATATTAAAGCTTACTTTAGTCAGCAGGAATAGTAACAGTTGGAACATGAATAAGGTATTTATGTCAAGTATGGGTAAGAATGTGACTTTTTTCTTGTTTCCTTTTCGAGATCGTGAAGAGCGTAAGTAGGAAGACGAATACCGTTTTATTCCAGTATGACTGCATAAGCGTAACGTTAAATCTGACTTGCGTGAGCGGGAGTAGTTACAATGGGAATATGAAGCAGGTTTTTCTGCAGTATGGGTGCGTAAGTGTTTCGGTAGATATGACTTGAGAAAGCAGGAGAAATTAAAATAGGAACATGAATAAGGTTATTTTACAGTATGGGTGCGTAAGTGTAACGTTAATCTTGACTTTTTTGAGCAGGAGTAGTTACAATTGGAACATGAATAAGGTTTTTCTCCAGTATGGGTGCGTAAGTGTACCGGTAAATTTGCCTTGCGTGAGCAGGAGAAATTACAATAGGAACATGAATAAGGTTTTTCTCCAGTATGTGTGCGTAAGTGTACCGTTAAATTTGCATTGCGTATGCAGGAGAAATTACAATGGAAACATGAATAAGGTTTTTCTCCAGTATGGGTGCGTAAGTGTACCGTTAAACTTGTCTTGTATGAACAGGTGTAGTTACAATGGGAACATGAATAAGGTTTTTCTCCAGTATGGGTGCGTAAGTGCAGTGTTAAACGTGACTTGCGTGAGCACATGTAGTTACAATGGGAACACGAATACGGTTTTTCTCCAGTATGGGTGCGTAAGTGGACTGTCAAATTTGACTTGCGTGAGCAGGAGTAGTTACAATGGAGACATGAATAAGGTTTTTCGCCAGTATGTGTTCGTAAGTGTACTGTTAAATCTGACTTGCGTGAGCAGGAGTGGTTACAATGGATACAGGAATAAGGTTTTTCTCCCGGATTCATCTTCAGGTCCGTTATTATGTCTGAAAAAGATGGCAGATAAAGCTCAATAAGTAGGTATCTATAATGCAACGATAAGATTATTATTATTATTAACGACTTTATATTTATGTTCAAAATTGTAAATGGTAGTATAGACAGTCCTGATTTAACTAACCTCATTGAATTTCATATACCCACGAGAGCTACTCGTTCTAAAATTTTGTTTAAATGCAACAATATTAGGACTGAGTATTCCAAACACTCGCTTGTACCTAGGTTGAATGAAGTTAGTAATAGATACGCAGATGTGGCAGATCTATTTAACTGCACGCAAGGTAGGTACAAGAGGGCTATGCTATCAAATCTTTTCAATCAATATTAATTTAATCTAATTCTACCTTATTTGCACTATAGAAGCTTATGTGCTTATATCTCTTGTTTACTTACTTACTCTCTAATGTCATTTCACAATCAAATGCCACATATATTTGTAATTCTTTTTTTTAAATATTTCTACGATTTTAACTGTGACATGTTATCATTGTTTATGGTATATTTATACCGTTGATATTAAATAAATAATTATTAAAACTGATTCAGATAAAAAAAAGATCCATTTTACCTGCAGTCTCGGTAATACTTTCAGAGTGCTCTAAGCATTCCTTTTTAACATCTGGCAGGTCTATGTCTATTTCCGTATAAGGAATTCCCCCACCATCTTCATCTCGGGGTCGTGGTTTTTTTTTAATAGGTACAGTCTCCACATTAATGCTTCCTGAAACAGAACAACAACAAATGTTAATATATATAAAGACATGAGAGCTATGTGTATGATAATTTGTATTTATTGTTAGATTGTTTCATATAGATTAATCAAGATCCTGCTGAAAGATATTTATCTTACCAAATACAAAATAAATTTCAATCATACGAAAATCAATAATCGGATAGGTTATTTATGTCGAAATCGACATATGGATATGCATCTGAAATATGGATACGGCGTAACGTTGATGAAATGTTAATATTTCAAATATTTGATCTTTTAGATTTTTCCAAGTTCAAAGCAAGAGGTGCATGTTACTTTATTACAGTTAACATTATGTTATCTAATTTTAAAGTTATTGGGAGGTTTGTTTTTACTGTTTTTATGAAAAGTTAGGTAAAATGTTTTATTATAGTTAAGGAAAAGTCTATTACAAGTTAGCCATGATAAGACACATGAAATACATTTGGTTGCATTTAAAAAGTTTCAGGCCAGGATTTTCCATTTACTATTATTGCTGTATCATCAGCGTAAGATACAATTTTACCAGGGATTACAACATAACATAAATCATTAATATATATTAGAAACAGAATTGGGCCAAGCACAGTCCCCTTTGGTACTTCATTTTTTATCACTGTTTCTGTGCTATAAAAATTCCCTTTTTTTGTAATCTGTCTTTGAGATAGTTAGTGAGAATTTTTAGTGCATCTTTTTTGAAAAATATTTGATTAATTTTGTTTATGAGTAGATTGTGATTTACAGTATCAAACGCTTTACGTCTAAAAATTTATCTAGACTTTTTAATTTTGATCAACAGATGTGTATAAATTTTTTGTCAGATCGAATATTGCATCTTCAGTGCTTAATTTACTTCTGAAGCCATATTGATTTTCGGACAGAATATTGTTTTGTTCTAACTAACTAACTAACTAACCATCACGCCGTTTCTCCGCAGGGGTAGGCAGAGAGGACGGACCACCAAACAACTCGGTCTTGGCACACACTTCTTGCCTCATTCACATTCATACATCGTCTCATACATACTCTTCTATTATTCTGACTCTTGACATGGCCCGACTCGAGTATCTGATTCACTTGATCGTGCCATGTCTTTCTCGGGCGTCCCCGACTTCTGCTACCATTCGCATTTGCATAATATATCCTCCTTACACTCCTATCTTTGCTCATTTGCTCTACATGCCCAAACCATCTAAGCGCCTTTCTTAATCTTACTCATTACGCTTACATCAGCCTTGCACTCTTTGCGGATCTCCACATTCCTCACACGATCAAACATGGTTTTACCACACGTACGCTTCAGGGATCTCATTTCAACAGCATTTAATCTACTTTCACCCTTTTTTTGCCAGTTCCATGCCTCACTTCTATACATCAAGGTAGGTACCAGCACTCCGTTGTGGACTGCTAACTTCGCTTCTTTGGACAATTTTTTGTTAGCGCCAACGGCGTTTAGTCCTCCATTAACGGAATTACCTGCATTTACCCTTCTTTCAATATCTCTGTCAGCCTTCCCATCTCTCGTAAACATACTTCCTACATACACAAACTCATCCACCTGCTCCAAGTATTCCTCATTCACAATTATATTGCATACTGTTTTCGTACCCTCTCTTTCAAACACCGTTACTTTAGACTTACTCACATTCATCATTAACTCATTCTTCATGCATACTTCGTTCATCCTAGTCACGAGAGACTGTAGATCATCTATACTATTAGCAATTGTTCTAGGTATTTCATAACTCTATTTTTAATACATTTTTCAAATATTTTTGAAAGGTTTGAAACTAAGGAGATAGGTCTGTAATTGTCTAATATGTGCGTGTCACCCGATTTGTGAATTGGTATTATAGTGGAGATTTTAAATTGTTCTGGGAAATACCCCACTTTTAGGGATATATTATAAATATGTTGCAAAGGAGTTAAAATATATTGTTTTATTTTTTTATTGTATTACCTGATAAATTATCAATTCCTGAAGAATTAGTTGGTTTTAGGCTGTCAATGTGTTTTTCAATTTCATTTGTTGTGATAGGTGTAAAATATTCTAATGAGTGAATTGAATTGTTTGTTGGTACCAAAAGCAGAGATGAGTCATCGGGCGCTGTATTTGCAATCTTACTGGATGATTCAAGTGCTTTATTTTATTCTTTTTTTATTCGTTATTTCGTTAATAATATTCCACGTTTTTTTGGTATCATAATTTGCATTATCAATTTGTTCACCATAGTATTTTTTTTTTACAACTTCTTATTAACCTATTTATATTATATCTAAATATATTTATTTATAAATATTTATTTGGGTACAAAAATTTTTTACAACATTACAGATATTTTATCTAACTAATTGTAAAAGGACCATTTCCGCAGTGAGAATGTAGCGTCAAAAGCCTTACAAACTCATTGAATTTTCCGAAGAATATGTCGAAATTTTTATCTAATATATTTAAATAGCGTATCGCTCTACCCACGGGCAAATTCGGGTACAGATTTGTACGAATCAATCGGCAATATAATATGTTATGGTGACGTGCCCGAGAGTGAGACTCTGGGACAAATAAATTGATTTGCGCCAGAATCTCACCGTTAGAGACGAGGCCATTGATTAATTGAAAGAAATATTATAGCAACGCAAAACGTCTACGAGTTTCTAGAGAATGGTAGTTAGTCATACCTAGAATAAATCTCGATGAATATAAATATGGATATGTTCCATAGAGGCGTAAAAAAAAAAACGTAGGAATTTTTTATGAACTCTTTCAATGTTTAAAATATAGGATGCTTCAAATGGGGCCCAGATAATACAATTCGACTCCAGTATACTTAGCACCAGTGAGTTGTAAAGTAGCCTAATTGTTAGTGGGTTTTGAAATGAGCGTGAATTGCGAATGACAAAGCCCAGCAGTTTATATGCTCTGTTGCATAAGTCATTTGTGTGCTGGTGGAATGTCATTTTGCTGTCAAAAGTAACCCCTAGATCTTTTATTTGACTAAAGCGATGAAAAATGTTATCGTTAATTGAATATTCAAATATGATCGTCTGTTTTGCCCTTGTGAAAGAGACTACATTGCATTTAAGTGCACTGAAGCTTAAGCAGTTAATTTTTGCCCAGTTTGCGACAGAGTTCACATCGATTTGTAGGAGGACACAGTCATCGAGATTTTTACTATGCGGTAGAGTTTTAGGTCATCAGCAAACAATAAATAAGAGGAATGAGTGATGATTGAGCCAATATCGTTGGTGAACAACAAAAATCATCAGCGGTCTAAGAATTGATCCTTGCGGGACTCCAGAAAAAACCAGGAAATGAGCAGAGCGAGAACCTTTATAAAAAACGTATTGTTTGCGATTAGTGAAGTAAATTTAGTAAATTTCTATAAAGTAAATATTTTGTTTTCGTGAAGGTGAAGTTTTTGTTCGGAAATTGTTTTTTTGACAGGCTCTTTGATAATTTAGCATCTCTCTGTACAGTTTATCTCTTTGTTTAATGGAGACTATTATTCCTTCAGTTTTCCAATATTTAATTTTTTTATATTTTCTCTTAGATATAACAATTTTATTTGTACTTTTTGAAATATATTCTTGGAGAGTTTTATAGTACGATTCTAATGATGAATGTGGGTTTGATATTGATAGAATTTGGTCCCAATTTTCCAAAAGAAGTAGATTATTTAATGTGAGGTAATAATTTTTTTTTTAACTGTTTCAGAATTTTCTTTTAAATTTGCAGTTATTAGAGTTGAAGATGTTGTTTTAACGCGTTTGTGTGATTTAACAAATATGTGATCTGGAGTCGTTTATTCAGATTTTCTCTAGTTGGTGAGTTTATGTATGATATCTAGCACACGACAAACAATCTAAGTACTCATTTATACAGTATGATCTTTTGTTATTTTCATTCATGACAAATAAACGCTTACTCTACCTGGCGAAGAAGACGGCTACGGAAAAAAAGCTAGCTTACGTATGGGTTAAAGCGGGAAAGGTCTACGTACGCCAAACATCAGAATCGCGAGCTATACACATTACATCTGAAAATATTCTTCTCACATTATGACTCACCAATACAAGCATACACATAATATTTTACTCAAACACCACACACACATCTGTACATTTACAAATCTTATCATTGTGGGTATACTTGCATTATACGGTTACTCCAACTAAAATTGCGACAGAGATAATAGAACGCAATATTCATCCTCTAAAATGGCCTCAACACTGAATATTGATTTTGAAATATCATGTAATGTAGAACACACTTTCACCAATACTACAGATTTTAAAGCAACCGTCGCCGAAAATAACTCCCTAAACATAATTTCTCAAAATATTAGAAGCATTCAAAAAAACTTTGACAATTTTGCAGTATTTTTACAAGACCTTAACACTCATTTCGATATTATCATTTTAAGCGAATGTTGGATAGACGAAACTTTCACTGACATTAACATATTAGGATATACGACTTTCCACACAACTACTAAACTGAACCAAAATGATGGGATCGTTATCTTTATTAAGGACTCGCTGAACTCTTCTCTATCAGAAATAAAATTAACAGAAGCAAATTGCGTCAAAATATCTCTAGGATCAGATTTATCTATTCTGGCTATTTATAGGCCCCCATGCTACAAAAATATATCACCTTTCCTAAACTCTTTACAACACCTCATGGAAAACAATAAAAATACTCAACAACTCATCTTAGCAGGAGACATAAATATAAACCTTCTTAACTGTAAACCCAAAACTAACGAATATCTAAGTCTACTCGCTCACTATGGCCTTCAGTCAACGATAAATTTTTCGACAAGAACCTCACTAGAGTCAAAATCCTGTATTGATCATATTTTTGCTAAAACAAAAAATAAAACCATCTCATCCACTATTCATTCCACCGTTACCGACCATTTCACCACCACACTTGGTATGCGATTGAAAAATGAAATAAAACGTAAAATATATACAAATATGTCACAGCATATCATAGATTTCAAAGCACTTAGCTCTGATATAAGTCACGAATCTTGGATTACAACTCTAAAAGAAACGGATCCAAATAAAGCGCTAAATGAATTTCTATTAACCCTGAATACGTTTACCACTAAACACACTATAATAAAAACACGTAAAAACACTACTCACAAAACACTTCAAATTAAACCATGGATTACAGCAGGTCTAGTAAAAAGTATACTCAGACGGAATATAATGCATGCAAGAGTAAACAAAAACCCAATGGACAGTAAACTAAAACACAATTATTTACTATACAGAAACCTATGTAATAGACTAGTAAAGCAGGCGAAACATGAGTTCTACAGGAAAGAAATAGATAATGCCGGAGGAGACACAAAAAAGATATGGAGAGTTATCAAAGATGCCGCTTATTCAAAACCTAAGAACAGTACTTCTATTAATAAATTGTTAGTCGATGGGGAAATCTGTTTAACACAAAACGAACCCAAAAAATTGCAAATCACATTAATTATCATTTTTCCAACGTTGGCTTAGATTTAGCGGAAAAAATACTTACAAAGAACCACACGACAGAAGAGCTACTTGTCAAAGAAAGTTCCTCCTTGCGACCAAATCATTCCTTTAACATTTATAAAATAAATAAAAAAGAAATTAACGAACTCATTCTTTCTTTCAAAACTCATTGTGCACCTGGCCCGGACAACATATCTAACCAAATCCTGATTAATTTACGAGAATATATCGGTATACCTCTCCTAAATATATTTAATCAAAGTTTCTTCCAATGTGTTGTACCTGACAAACTTAAAATTGCCAGTATTACCCCGATCCATAAATCTGGAGACAAAACGTTAATCTCCAACTACAGACCTATTTCACTACTTAACTCTCTATCAAAACTCCTAGAAAAAGCAATGAAAAAAAGACTGCTATCCTACCTCGATAAACACAACCTACTATAAGTCATCAATTCGGTTTTCGGGCAAAAATGGGCACAGAACAGGCAATTTCTGAATTAACCAACTTCATTGTAAAACATGTAGATAAGGGATCTAAAGTAATTGGAGTTTTTCTAGATCTGGCTAAAGCCTTTGACACCATCTCTCATGATATGCTATACGAAAAACTTAAAAATATTGGCATCAATGGAAAACCGCTCAAATGGTTCATCAGTTATACAAAAAATAGGAAACAAATAGTTGAACTTAATAAATGCTTGAGTGACACAGCAGAAATAAAGTACGGAGTGCCTCAGGGCAGTGTCTTAGGCCCTATTATTTTTCTTATCTATATTAATGGTCTCACTGATATTAAAATTCCAACACTCTGCTATAATGTGATCAGCTACGCAGATGATACTGTACTTCTTTTTAAAGAGCAATCTTGGGAAAAGGCATTTAAGAGCGCCGAATTTGGTATGAGGGAGATAAAAAAATGGCTCGACAAAAATCTTCTTACCCTACACACCTGGAAAACCAAATTTCTAACATTCAGTAAAACAAATATTGGGCAACCAAAAACCGTCCCGCTTTTACACCTGTATCCATGTACTACATCACAAACCAAAAACTGCGACTGCGAAAAAATTGAACATTCGGATAATATTAAGTATCTTGGTTTAACAGTGGATTGCAAACTAAAATGGGAACTTCACATAATTTCACTTGCAATGAGAATCCGGAAACAAATATACATTTTTAAAACGATTAGAAACATTATGTCACTTAAACTACTAAAAAATGTCTACTTTTCCCTTTGTCAAAGCATTTTAATTTATGGTATATCGGCATGGGGTGGTGCCGCAGACACATACATCAAGCTACTTAATACAGCTCATAAAGCACTTATTAGAACTATGTTCAAAAAATCATATCTTTATCCCACTGAAAATCTTTTAATTAAAAATAAAATACTTGATATCAGGAAGCTATTCATAAAAAAAATTATCCATACAAATTGCATAAAATCGTCACCTTCACACATATCTCACTCCCAGAACACTAGAGCTAAATCTAACAATCATTTACAAGTGCCAATAATTAAATCCACTCTTGCTAAAAAACATGAATCTTACCTCGCACCTTCCATATTCAATATTTTCTTAAAAGAAACACAACATACAACTCAAATCAACAGAAAATGTACATATAAAGACTTTTATACGTGGCTAATGAACAAAAAAAGAAATTGCATTAACAAGTTACTCGCAAACCTTCCATGCTAATTTTTATATGACATATTAAAATGTTCAATTAGTGTTACATATGAATGTAATAATTTATATTTAGTTTATTTTACCTAGGTAATCTTTTAGTTTTTAATTTACGTTTCTTTTTCCTGTATTTTGTATTTTTATTTATTTACTTTGTATTTTTATTCACGTTTTTTTTATTTTTTTATTAATGAAATATGTAATAGTAGATACTACTACCCGGCTTAGAACAGAAATTGTCTAGTGAGTCGGGTAGCGCACATAATTTGTAAACAAATATTGATATCAATAAACGCCCGGGTTACCGGCAATAAAAAAAAAATAAAAAAAATTGATATCACCGGTTAGTATTGCAAAGTTGAAGTTATTTCTGTTGGTCATTTTTAAAAACGAATTAAGTTCGTTAGTGAAGAGAGATTCATTTAGTGAAGGTGATCTATAGATAGCTAATAGCAGACAATTATAATTGTTATGGTTAAATGTTAATTTAATTGCATTTGCTGTTTTAAAATCTAAAATTTCGAAAGCAGTTTTCATAAGACAATTTTTCATAAATACAGTGATTCCAACGTATCCAGTATGTTTGCATTTAGATGAAATGGTTATATATCCTGGCAGGTTATAGGGGATTACCTCTTTAATCTGTTTCTCTGATAAAATAATAATACTAGGAGAAAAATCTAGATTTTCGATAAGGACACAGAGGTCATCAAAGTGCTTTCTTACGCTTCGTATGTTCATATTGAGAACTGAAAAATTAACATTTTTAAAGTGATTATTTAGTTCACTTGTGTTTTTACATATAAAGTTTTCATGCAAAAATTTTTCATCAGACATGTAGAACAATGATGAAGTATTTATACATGTATTATGGTCACTTGTTTATTTATTCGGAGGGAATGTCTTCCGGCTGCTTTATGCACATGATTGGGGCTGATTCATCTTTTCTCATCATTATGTTTTACCATTTTTTGCCCAGATAAACTTGTAGCCTAGTCTTGATGATTTCGCCAGGAATAGGAGGTGTTTATTATGTTTTGACAATTGTTCATTAATGTAAACAATATTTTTATTATCTTCAGAAAAATTCATATTTTTTGGGTATAAAATACCATATTTTCTTTTCTGGGTTATAATATTGTCCTTATTTTCTTTGTTTTGAAAAGACTACTATCCCTGGATTTTTATTTCATAGGTTTCTGTTTTCAATTCTATATGTGTTTGTTATTTTAGGTAATTCATTTTCGCATTTTATTGTTTCCAATATATTGTGAACTATTTTAGGTAAGTTTTCATTCTCTTTGAAAGGAACTCCTTGTAATTCAATATTATATTGTTTTTGAAACTATTCCATTTTGTTCAATTGCATTTTGATTTCCTTATTATCTGATTGTAATTGTTCAATTAAATTATCTTTGATTTTATTTTTTTCTTCGTATTCGTCAATTTTATTACAACGGAATTCCACAGACTTTTTAAGTTCTCTGAGTTCTTTTTTCAGTTGTACGTTAAAAGATTTCATTAACTGTTCTGATAGTAAGTGATAAGTCCTCAATTTTTTTTCCATAAATTTCATCATTTTGTTAGTGTGATAGTCTTCGTCCGAATCGCTAGATGGCGCCTTTTTGTGGTTTTCTTTTGCCTGTTCATCTTAATGTGTTTTTGGTGTATTGCACCTAGATGGCGTTGTAATTCATGTAGAAGAATAGTGTACTAATCGACTTATTTTACAGTAAAAAAGCCGTTAGGTTACGACGAGGAGCAAACTATGTTCCCTTGGGACTGCGCTTGAAGCAAGTGACGTTTGTCGCTCTAACCGCTAAGCCACCGCCGATATAGCGGGAACTGCGATTATACTGTTATATTAGTGCTGTGAGACTTAGAAATGTCAGGTATTCTGATGTTGAGTGGTTCTTACAGGCAACAACACTGTACAAGCTCACTTCACAGGTTTTAAATCACTTAAAAATGTGTATTACGATGGCGTTTTTATTTGAATAAAATAAAGAAGTTCACGGCTGTTACACAGTTATGCGATTATCAATGTCTTTTTTGATTAAATTCGATGTATAAACTATTGAATTGAATATTATTTGCGGAGAGATTTTTGGCGTTAACACTGTTTGTATTAGGTACGTATTGTTGTAATTATAATGGGAACTCATAAATAAGGTTTTTTCTAAATGGAATTTACAAATTTCCCATTACAGAACCTGAATAGCTGCAGTAGGAACATTAAGATTTAAGTCCAGTATGGATGAGTAAATGCCCTTTTAAATGTGATTTTCCTTTGCAGGAGAATTAACAATGGGAGCATTTATGTCGTTTTACTACAGTATGGGTAAGAATGTGACGTTTCAAATTCCCCTGATAAAAACATGAATAGCTGCAGTAGGAACATAAAGGTTTAATTCCAGTATGTGTGCGTAAGTGAACTATCAATGCTGACTTGTGTGAGCAGAAGTAATCACAAAGGGAATATGAATAAGGTTTTTCTACAGTATGGTTATGAATTACGCACTGTTAAATTTGATTTGCGTAGTAGTTACAATGGAAACATGTAACTGAAAAAGATAACGCTCAATATGTACGTATCTATAATAACTGGATAATTATTAAAACGAATTCAAAAAAACGAAAATCGTTTTTACCTGCAGTTTCGAGAATACTTCCAGACTTCTCTAAGCATTCCTTTTTTATATATGGCAGGTCTATATTTATTTCCGCGTAAGTGATTGCCCCTCCATCTTCTTCTCGGGGTTCTGATTTTGCTTTGATGGGTACAGTCTCCACATTAATGCTACCTGGAATAATAACATAATAACAAATTTATAGGATACTTACAGTTGATAAGCGGATACAAAATTCCATTGTATGGAAATCCGTAATCCAATAGGTTAATTATATCGAAATAGATCTGAGATAATGTAAAGAAGTTATTTTTTCTATAAAGAAATAGACGACAAACATGCAGTTAGAAGATAAAATATAACTATAATTGCCGTTGCAATTAGAGATAATAATTGTTATTTTCTAATGGCCTACAATTTTCTTGTTATAAACAGTGAGATATTTCCACTAAAATACCAACGGCAATGTATTTTTAAAATGAGTTTTCCAGACGTACACGCAGCTTGACGATGCCTGAAGAATCCTAGTAAGGTAATGCATGGAGATACGCGGGAATGTCCGTAAAAACAAAGAAATCTAAAAAATTTCAAATATCCCTGATATACGTCGTCAGTAAATATAACAAATATAATTGATTGTATTAAACTAGCCTAGTAAAGTAATTTTATAATGTTGATGTAGTTTGTTGCACAAAGATGATTTTTTTTATTTTTATTAATTTGTTGTGAGTATTCTGAATTGTGTGACTTAACAGCGGTTGTAGATAAAAGATTTCTATCTCTTCCCGGGGAGCGAAATTTTGGGTTTTGAATTGAGAAAATGGTTATTTACTTATAACATGCATTAAGATATAATCCAAAAGAATTTAAGGAGTGAGATGATTTTGTGTTACAGCTTATAGCTTCAGGAATTAGAAACTGTCTGTGGGCATAATAAGTTAAACGTTTTCTTAGATTGCCACTTGGAAAAATTTACAAGTACCGCGCTGTATTATAGGCGATAAAAAGGAGAGTCAAACACAAGTAGGGGTTGTGACTGCGCCCATCTGAAACACAAACAGATGGATAATGCCACTTACTGGTTTGCTGAACACTTTCGCCATACGGCAAACATTCCCTTTTCACATAAGGAAGGTGGATTTCTATATCAGTAAACGCCTGTTTTTCATCTGAGTCTTCTTCCTGCGACCATTGTTCAGTTTTGACGGTAACATTATCTGGGATGGGAAGATCCATGGCTCTACTGTGATACGGTCCTTTTATGTGATAGTAATTATTCTCAGCTGAAAATAAGTAACGTCTGTATTAAAACTTATCTACATCATAAAAAATATTCATCAGAGAGTTTGAATAGCTTTTTTTGTTGAAAAAACCAATATGATTCTTAAGCAATTCGGATTTTATTACTTTATTACTTAGTTTACTAAAAGCTAATCGTGCCACAAAATAAGATTGCTGTTTTTGAAAATGTATATTATGTTCACTCGGGGTAATTAGATGAAATTACTAGTCACTTGATTTAAATGTGTGACAGCGGCCGTAAATCAACAATGAACAAACACATTTAATCTCATCTGTCACGTGTTTACACGGTAAGTGTTGGGTAGCTTAGTATGTTATAAGGCTAGCATTACACTTGTAAGTTTTTTCGTAAATTTACGACTTCTAGCCAATGGGCATCTTGCATTTTGAAAATCCAATGCGCCCATTGGCTAGAAGTCGTAAATTTACGAAAAAACTTACAAGTGTAATGCTAGCCTTACGCTGTCATTACTAATCAATCAAGTACTTGGCGATATATTCTTACAATAAACAAGCACCAATTTACGAGTATAAGTGTTACTTTGTTAACATAATTAGAACCTACTTACATGCACGGCAAAGCGCGGTAGTCAATTTCAAGGCGTTGAAGAAACGTCACAAGGAATTCGAAGCACTTCAATTTTTAAATAATTGCATTAAAATTGTGTTCGTGGTTGAAATAAACTCAAGTGGTATAAATTTTACATAATTGTTATGAAGTTTATATGTTATTACTTTAGAAAGACGGTGCAACTGTTACTGATGTGAGGGAAGCACGTAAATAAACCATAAATCAACTATCTATAGATTGATAACTCCGCCCTCTTTCCATACGTTTGGTTTGGTCAAGTTTTAACCTTAGATCTGGCAAATTTGTAGACAACACGCATCGGTGACGTCACAACACACCATCGACAAAGGATAGAGGATATTAAAAAAAAGGCTCAACCATAGACAGTATAATTCTGATTCGGAACCTACCAAAAACCAAATTCATTAGCCTAAAACATATGTAAAATGTCACCCAAGACCACAAGGTCCCATCTGACAAAGCCCTGTCCTAAGAAAGAAATGACCTTTAAAGTATCGTCCTTTACAGCTCATTTTCTCAGGACAGCGTTTTATCAGAAGGAAGCTGAAAAACAAACTCATAATTACATGTACAATAATTTTATTTTTCAAATATAAACATGAGATACAATAATATAAGCACAAAACACATTTAGAAGGTGAATTTAGAAGAAATTACTGTATCAATATATAACTAGCTGTTGGAAATGATATATATTTTCTTTCAGCATCCAACGATATTGAAAAAATAAATAAGGCAGTCAATGATTCAACCTACTGTTTAAGCTGTATTAGCGTCTAATTACATTATTATTTTTTTGTTTCCCTCTTACTTATCTTATTACTTAAATATTTATACCTCTCATGTATAAATAGTAAATACATACTTTTGTGATACTTTTTAGTTTTAAAAACTATATATGCCTTTTAGATATTTTTAACTTAGGAATAGTACACAACATAAAGAATGTAACAGTGTAAACATTTAAGTAAATTTAACAATAGGTTATTGTTTTGACAATACATATTGGCACCTGATAAATGAATAGGGTATAATAATAACAAATAAAAACACCAAATACAAGAGTATATACGCACAAAATAAATTTAAAGAAGGTGTTGAGAGAATATTCATTATGATGTCAAGTATGAAATAAAAATGTTGAACTATATATAAACTAGACATATAAAATAAACTCATTTGACTATTTTTTTATTAACACTAGTCGGTGACTGAAAATGGGCTGCAGACTAATACGGCCAAACTGAACACTTAATGTAAACGCCGCATCAGAGAATATTTGGCTTAACATTACAAACGATAATAATATTTGACTTATATATTTATTTTTTCGTTATTATTCTACTACTCATATAGAGATGTCAATAGAAAATGAATTGGCAAGGATACACCACAACCATACAATGGACCTGATTTGATGAGGAGCATGGCAGTGCTACGATATTTAAAATATGCTTATAGGAAAAAATTGTGGTCCTAATTGGTTTTAACTTATTAAAAGAAATTAGTTATGACAACCACTTCTTCCTATATTTAGCATATTTTAAATGTCGCAGTACTACCATTTCTTCGTGGAGTCAGGTACATTGTATGGTCGTGTATCCTTGCCAATTTATTTTCTATTGACATCGGTACACCATGCATTGATTATAAATGGTACAGTAATTTTGATAATGAATGGCCAATTTTGATAATACATGGCCAACAGCGCCGTGTGGCCAACCACATGTTCACGTTCACAATAATAATAATATACCCGTACCAGTACCAAACTCGTACCGGCCACGTCATGATGAATCAAGTCGACTTTCTGCAATGTTTACTCACAGCAATAACGAATTAGATTATAATGCTGCGTATACATACGCGAGCCGAACTGCCCAGC
The DNA here is from genome assembly GCF_061612785.1 of Hesperophylax consimilis. Lineage (NCBI taxonomy): Eukaryota > Metazoa > Arthropoda > Insecta > Trichoptera > Limnephilidae > Hesperophylax > Hesperophylax consimilis. The sequence continues at coordinate 30,072,806 of NC_142854.1, forward strand.
TGAACCTCAACTTATGGGAAGCAATGAAGCAATTATTACAAAAGTACCTTACACAGTATATACGCATCTTAATCGCTCCGAACTAACATTAAAAATATATGATTTTTAACCCATGAAATAGAAAGTAAAAAGTTTTTGCGGTGTTTGAAGTGTTTACAGTGAAGGATTTCAATTCAATTTAACTCAAAAGTGACTTGTGTACTGAAAAACATTAAAAAACATTTGTGATCCAATGATAAAGTGAAGTAACAATCAAAAAGTGACAGCTCAATGTATTTTACCAGCTACGATTAAAATTTGTCTAGCGAAATACATCAAATTCTATTGATATAAAATTAGCTAACAATAATTAAATTATCATACGAAGTGTTTTTGAATCAGTGAAATAGGACTCATCTCTCTAAAAAAAAAATTAAATAATTAACAGCAATCAATGAACACAACAATAAACAACTATTTTTATTTTCTTTGCTGCTCGGTTCCTATTATAATCTGATAAATCCACGCATCGCCTTGCGCCGTTCGTGGGTCAGTGGTATAAACAGCCGGACGAGTTTATGCAGACATTCCGGTGAAGTCGGATCGAATCCTACTGAAGCCCAAAGAAAAAGTTATTTTATAAATTATAAATAAATTCGTACATTTTTATTTTTAAATTTAAAATATCCGATCATCGAACCTTTCTTCAAAATGAATAAGCAAAAGAAACCTCAAAAAAAGGCGCCATCTAGCGACTCAGAAGAAGAAGACACAATGACTAATAAAATGATCAAATGCATTGAAAAAAAATTTAACGAATTAACCAGTCAACTTATGAAATCTTTTAATGAACAAATAAAAGAACTTAAGAAGTCCGTCGAATTTTTTTGTGAGAAACTAGACGAATATGAAGAAAAAAACAAAAGCAAAGAATTATTGATTAAACAACTTCAAGCAGAAAATAAAGAAATAAAACTACATATTAATAAAATGGAGCAAAATGAAAAACAAAATAACGTCGAAATACAGGGTGTTCCTTTGAAGGAAAATGAAAATATCACAAAAGTATTTAATAATATATTGGATACACTCAAATGTGATAAAGAAACTATTAAAGTGGCAAATATTTTCAGAAGCAAAAATAAAAACCCGAACAAAAATCCTCCCATAGTAGTTTGTCTACAAAACAAAGATAGTAAAGACGTAATCATAACACATAAAAAGAAATATGGTATTTTATGTGCAAAAAACATAAATTTTGAAGAAAACAACACAATATATATTAACGAACAACTGACCCAATACAATAAACATCTACTTTACCTTGCTAAATCTTCAAGGCTTGGGTACAAATTTATTTGGGCAAAGAACGGAAAAATTTGGATGAGAAAAAATGAAAAATCTCCCATCATACAAATAAACAGCTCAGAAGACATCCCCTCCGAATAAATAATAATAACACCACATAGCAAACACCAATCAACCTTTAACATGGCCGAAGAAAACCATATACATGAAAATTATAAATGTACAAACCCAAATGAACTAAATCTACTTTTTAAAAATGTTAATTTCTTTATTTTAAATATGAATATTAGAAGTTTAAGGAAACACTTCGATGAGCTCTGTATCCTTATTAATAACCTAGATTTTTCTCCAAGCGTAATTGTTTTGACTGAAACACAAATGAAAGATGTTATTCCATATAACTTATCAGAATATACCACAATTTCCTCTGCCTGTAAGCATACTGGTCATGATGGAGTCACTGTCTTCTTTCATAATACTCTGAAAAATGTTGCCACTGAATTTATTGAATTTAAGTCAGCCAATGCAATAAAATTAACCTTTTTTCAAAACAACTATAAATATCACGTACTAGCCATATACAGATCCCCATCATTAAATGATTTTTTATTTGTAAAAGAACTAAAATCTTTTGTTAGAAATCTTGACAGAAACAATTTTACTTTTTCCATTTTGACAGGTGACATTAATATAAATATTAATGATAACAATATAAATGTAAATTGTCAAAATGAGTATCTAGATTGTTTATCAAGCTCTGGATATACGTCATATATTAGCTCACCAACTAGAGTAACCTTAAGTAACTCTGCATGTTTAGACCACATATTTGTCAAGTCGCACAAGGCGACCAATATTATCTCTTCAATTCTTGAAACTAATATCACAGATCATTACCCGACCTTTTATGGACACCATTTCAAAAATACACCTCTAAACCAAAATTCTGTAACTCTAGAAAAAGTAGACATTGATTATAAAACTCTAAACTCTTTACTTCAGTCAGAAAACTGGGAAAATGTAATATCAATAGAAAATCCACATTTAGCATTAGAGAATTTCTATAATACTCTTAGAGAGTATATTCTAAAAAGTGAAAGTAAAATAGTTGTCACTAACAGAAAATATAAAAAAATTAAACCTTGGATTACAGTTGGATTAATTATATCAATTAAACAAAGGGATAAATTATATAGAGAAATGATAAAATATCAAATGGATTGCCAAAATAATAATCTCAGAACAATGCCTTATCTGAAAACAAAATATCTAATGTACCGAAACTTACTAAATAGACTGATACGAAACTGCAAAAAGAAATACTATTGTGAACAAATTGAAAATGCTAAAAATAATACTAAAAAAACTTGGAATATTATAAATGAAATTGCCAACAAAAAAATTATGTCTTCAAATATTGTAAATGAGGTTAAAATAAATAATGAAATAATAACTAACAAATCGACCATTGCAGAATGTTTTAATAACTTCTTTACAAATATAGTAGACGAGGTACTTCAATCTTCCGGCATTAATGTTAATCATGATTATATGGAGACATCTCCTCAATTAGACTCTAATAACGATTCAATTAACTCAATAGAATATTTTTCTCCTATTACATTTAATGAAATTGAAAAATATATTGATAACCTAAAACCATCCAACTCTAAGGGAAATGATGGCCTATCATGTGATACATTAAAAAAAAATAAAACAACATGTATTAACGCCATTACAACATATCTTTAATATATGCCTCAAAGATGGTCATTTTCCAGAACAGTTTATAATCTCCACTATAATACCTATTAATAAATCTGGGGATACGCATAAATTAGACAATTACAGACCAATATCCCTTGTTTCAAACCTATCAAAAATATTCGAAAAATGCATCAAATTTAGAGTCATTGAACACTTAGAAAAATATAAAATTCTATCGAAAAACCAATACGGCTTTCGTAAAGATCCAAGCACTGAGGATGCCATATATGAATTGACAAAAAATATTTATACATCTATCGATAAAAAAAGAAATGTCTTGCCATATTCCTAGATTTAAGAAAAGCTTTCGACACCGTTAATCATAATTTACTCAATACTACTGGATGGTAATAATTGGACAGAAACTTTTTCTAATGCAACTGTATGTATTTCACTTGTTTCAAAATGGTTAAAATACAACAAACTTGTCTTAAACTACAGCAAAACATTTTACTTACCTTTTTATAAAAACATCAAAAACAAACCAAAAGACAACCTTAAAATTAGAATCCATAATACAACTTGCAATCAAGAAATGTGCTTCCTGTGCAACGAACTCTCTAATGTCAAAAATATAAAATATTTAGGAGTATCAATAGATATTAATCTTAATTGGAAATCTCATATTAATCAAACCACTTCTAAACTAAGATATCTAACCTACATATTTTATAGACTCAAGGAAATTTTAAACGCTGAAAAATTGAAAATGATCTACTTCTCTCTGGTGCAATCTGCAATCACTTATGGCATAATAGGATGGGGTGGTGCACCTGATACTTTTATTAAGCCTCTACAAATAATTCAAAAGCACATAATTAAAGTCATATATAACAAAAATAAAACCTTTTCGACCGACCTATTATACAAGGAATCTAAATTATTTAACATTCGTAAATTATTTATATTACAAACTATGAAATATCTATTTAAAAACAAAAACAATTTCAAAATAAATGAAAACAGAATGAGCAAAAGAACAAATAATATATTTTACACCCCCCAAACCAAACTTTGTTTACAGTTTTTTCGAGGAAGTGAAATGGCGGGAAGCATGAGTCGGCCACCTGGCGGCGAGAACACGCATTACACGGTTTGCGAACTCTCTCTTTCTGGCACACGAGTCTTAAGCTGCTGCCACACGCAAAGCTCACATCAAAAGTTAATGTACAGCGCATCATCTTTTCTACCGACACACGACGCTATCAAATATTTCTTCCTATGGTAGGAGAGGGGGTCAGTTGAATTCGAGAGCGGCCTAGGAACATAATTTCATCTGTCAAAGTGACAACTTTACTTACTGACAGCTTGAGCACGTTTTCGAAATGGATGATACTTGCCGCCTATTGCTGGATCTGTTGGACAGCTCATCCACAGATGATGATGCCGCCAACTATATAATTATAAATGCTATTTATAAACTTTTTAGATTTTAAACAATCTGCGCGTAAATAGCGCATTTTCATATAACCTGACATAACCTCTCCGTCGAATCAGGAAATTCGCAGTTCGCACGTCGATCGACGAAAGCGACATATAATAAATTATTGTAAAATAAGCTCAACTTTCGTCCAAGCCGTCCAACTTTTATCAAAAAACCGAATGATATTACCATATAAACATACTGAGATTAAAAATATGATTAATTTTGAAAGAGCGAAAATTTGTTTACTTCAAATTCAAATATTGATTATTTTATTATTTTAAATATATGTTAAGTATGTTTGCCAAATAAAGTTTTTTTTTTATGTTTCTAAATTTACTAGCACACATGACGATATGAGCTAACATAATAAATAAGAAATGCATTATTAGGCTGCTTATGTCATGGCTGTCAAAGGGAACACGGAACTTAGTTGGTAGCTCCGTAATTAAAATGACCCCCTCTCCTTTTTACGGCGGAGAGGGGGACGCATAACTTTTCAAATATCGCGTCGGGAGCGGTTACGTAAAATAAATTCGGTTAGCGAAGTTCAGAACCACACTTATAGCGCGTTATCTTTTTACGTGTGTCGGGTCTGTATGGGATTGTATGGCGAGCGCTATTGTGCTTTATATTATCTGTTGATGTGAGCTTTGCGTGTGGCAGCACCATTATGGTAAAGTGAGCGAGAAACAAAAAAAAAGCATCGCCGACGTCACAAACATAGATTTTCAAAATGCTTACAGTTTGTGTTGACGTTTTTAAGCGGAGTTATACCCCCTGAGGGAAGCACATAAATAAACCACTCTCCAGATCGATATCTTCGGGCTTTTTGTATGGCCCCATTTTGTCACCCCCTTAACCACAGACGACCACAGATAAAAAGCTCGTTTGGTCCAGACAGGTAAATATTTCGTGGACCATGAAGAAATCTCAAGGCCATTTAAAAAAAGTGCAAACATAGACAATATAACTGCACCCAGCTAACATCGTTCATTCACTAACCCAAAAAAATTATAGGATTTAATTTGACCTTGCACAAAAATACAAGAATATATACACAAAATACATATTCAACGTGTTGAAAGATATTCATTATGTCAAATAATAAAAAAAAATTAGAGTCAGGGCCGACCCTTTGCGGGCGCAATTAGAGCAGTCCGCTTCGGGTGCTGAATTAACAAGGGTGATAATACCTCAACTAACGTAAGATTATCTTTCATAAAACCCACGCTACGCATACATACAAATCATCAAAATATTATTGATTACAGTGATAGCCTATCTATTACCTAGGGCCTAGGCATCTACTGGTTTTGACAAGGAGCGCTAAAATTTTACTTGTGCCATGCGCCATTTGGCTCAGGGCCGGCCCTGACTAGACGAACAACAATAGTAACGCCTTTTGACTTTTACTTTTTGACTTTTATGGTATAATTTAAATCATAATACATAAAGCATAATATAAGAAATAAAAATAGTGTACATAATAAAAGCTTGAAAAGATAGCTTGTAAAACAACAAAAGATATTATAAAACAGAAGTTAAGAACATGAAATCAATTTTTCTATTTTGGAGACTGACAATTCGTGGTGGAATCCATTATCTATAAATAGTATAAAATAAAGTGACATTCTGTTAGTGCGCTTAGTTCTTCTTAACTTTGCGAGTGATTTTGATAAGGTTCACCATCATTTAGAGAATTTCTTCCGAAAGGTTTAGATAAATAACACATGCATTTTTTTTTTTTTTTTTTTTTTTTATGTGACACCTCACAAGAGTGTCCCTGCCTGTGCAGTGCACAGACAGGGGAACTATGTCACCACCCGGTTGGGCGGCGTTGTGAGGCGGAGTAAGGTAGGGGCTGTAGGAAGGGATTTGTTAATGCGGGCCTTGAAGAGGCTCGGATTATAGGAGGGAGGAAAAACAGATGCCGGATTTACACATATTGATAAAAAACTGAGAAAAGTAAATATGAAGATTATTTTTGGCCGCTTACATTGCTAACGCTGGCGAGACCTTATGAGAATATCAAAATAATGTACTACGGAATTGTATACCTTAAAAAGGCCTACAGAAAAGTCTGTTATATATATAACATATACAAATGTTATACATATCGCAGCTGCCGTCTGGTCCCCAAGATCTCCAAGTGCGTCTTCTGTTTCCTGGGAGAAAGGGCTGCCGTCGGACCAATGCAGCTCAAAATGCCCTTCGTGTTACCTAAAAAAAGACAAAATTTAAGACCAATGATTACACTATTCTAGTATTGTACACATATTTAATAAATTTCATGGATAAAATTAATTAAAAATATTTTAAGAAAAAGGGAACATTTATATTTCGCCACCAGTTATTGTGTGTGATAGATTGATGCACTGTCGAACTTTTGAACCTTATTATATGGGAAAAATCGTGTTTTATGCAGTTTCTGCAGAACTTGTTGGGACCGAAAACAAAACTTCTTGAGCGAGTTTCACTGTAATATAAATAAGGTGTATACCTTCAGAATATTCCTTCAAATGAGGATTCCACATCGTTGAAGTGTACTGTAGGTGACTTCTTATAAATATATTAGTTAAATAATAACAAATTTAACTGTTAATTATTATCGCCACAGCACTAGAAGTTATTCAAATTCTCCTGCAAGGGTTTTATATAATTTTCAAAGCTTTGTCGTCAGCAAACATCATAGAAAATGCTGGTTAAATCTGAATAAGGTACTTACATGATGCAATTCCGGAGAGGTTTGAATGACCTTGTTTGATGTAATCGTGGCTTTGTTTAGCAATTTTAGCATCCTAATACGTGGTATAGGATCGCGTCGGAAAACGAATAGGTCTGAAAAGGAATATTAATTCAATTATTAGCCAATGAAGTACATTCAGGAATCAGGAATATTGTATCAAAGAACTAAAGGTTAGTACCTGTATTTAACAACGGGATCGGGTCCTTCTTTCAGTTGGTGGAGATAGACCAGATATTTTATGATGGCTGGAAGATTAAGCGCTGGCAACGCATTTTTTTTTTAATGCCATAAGTACCGTATTTTTGCTTTCAATCGCGAAATGACACCCACAAACAAACGTATTTCTTGCTGCTTCTTGCTAGCATCGGATTATCGAATCCGTCTGAGCAACCTTTAACACAACACGGCATTAATTTATCACCTTGAAGAATTCTGGCACGCAACATTATTTTTAGATGGGTGAAAGAAAATTAAAAGGATTTACGCTAAAAACTTCAACTGACTTCAACCTTCAAAATGGCGTCTTGGAAATTACCGTTTATTTTTTATCGGAGCACAACCCATGCTTAGCTTCTCTTTTTGTTACTCAACTCGCTATGGTAGTGAGCGAGAGATCAAACTAAATTTTTGCTCTGAGCCAATGAGATCTGAGCTTTCAGCCACAACAGCTTTGTCTACAAGAATTTGGGTTGGGGATAACTCCTCCCATCAGGGTTACAAGGTCAGACGGGAGATATACGCCCCTGAAGAGAAGTCACTTATTAATTTTATTATAAATGGTGCAAAAATATACCAGTTCTACAGACATAAATAATAACGGTTCCAGTGACGGCAATGGAGCCGGGAACCGGGCCAGGAATATCGATCATCTCTACGGATGGAAACGTCAGGTGTCCGACTTTTGTGTCTCCTTTGCTTTTGCTTCCTTAAGGTATATAAGTGTTGCTCTGTATTTCTAAAGTAATATTATATGAACCACACAATAATTGAAATTGAAATGCTTTTACTTTTTTGAAGAGGTTTCTTCAATATCTTGCAATTGACCGCCGTGTTTCGCCTTGTATGTAAGCAAGACCTTTATATATTAACTAAGTAACACCTAAACTCGTAAATTTGTCCTTGTTAATTGTAAGATTATATCGTTCAACACCTTATTGACCAGTTTAAACAGCATTCGCGATATAACACGAGAGACAAAAGAGAGTACATGAGTTTGTTTATTGTTCATTTACGGCCGCTGTCAAACATTAAAATCAAGCAATTAGTAAGTTTATCTAACCTTGACCCTGTTTGAACATCACATAAGTCATTTTCGCTAATTCAAAAACAGCAAACCTTTTTTGTGGTACCATTGATTAAGTAAATTTTGAAGAAGTAGGCATTGCTTACGAAACATTATATTTTTGAAAAATAATAGCGATTTTAAATAAGTGTTGATTATTTATAATATGAACCGTTCAAAGAGAGAGTTTTTCGTCATGCTTTACCCTGTATGTAAAGAAGTTCTATTTATACTAACTAAGTAACACTTAAACTCTGAAATTGGTGCTGGTTTATTGTAAGAATATATCGCTTAACACCTAATTGATCAGTTTAAACAGCATTCTCAATATAACACGAGCGTATTTGAGAGAGGTTTTGTTACATTCCTTTCTTATTTTTTAGCTGAGAATAATTATCATTACACAACAGGACGTTATCACAGCAGTGCCATGGATTCCAACCCAAAGAGTGTTTCCATCAAAACTGAACCATGATCACAGGAAGAAGGCTCAGGTGAAATGGCCTATAAGGATGTTGAAATCCACCTCCCGGATGTGAAGAAGGAATGTTTGCAGTATGCCGAGAGTGTTTGGCCAACTAGTAAGTTTCATTGCATATCACAGAAGTGTTTTCGATTGAAATAATCAGAACAGCTGCTTGTTCTTTACTTCCCCTCTTGTCGTCCATACTTTTAATTATTATAATAATAATTATATAGCGCAGTTCTGTGTTATTTCACTTCAAAATTTTACCTTTGGAATATTGCTTTACACGCAACTGATGAACTAAGAAAACGTTTAACTTATTATGCTCGCAAACAGTTCTTAATTCGTCAAATGTTGCCTCTTCATATTTTATTTATCACCAGCCTTACATTCTAAATTCTAAGTATATTACACATTATAAAGATGATACATTAAATTTGTTAAAAAAAAACGAAACTTTAGTATTTTATGAATACATAAATCAAACCTAATATGTCAGTAGTTTCTAGTTGTTGACATATCCAAAAAAGCTGTTCAAATGTTGGACTTTATTTTAAGAGTATTTTAATGACTTTCATACTACCAACACTATCAAAATTTTGTATGCCACTTAGTAAGGAGTAATGCTTAGTAAATACTAAGGATATTTGAGAGTTGACATGTCCAGAGAATGTCTTTATTACGTCTACCTACTGTTCTAATTTAATTAATCAAAAAAGGTTGGATCGAATAATTATTTCCGATTATTGTAGAAAGCAATCACTTTGTGGTTTGACATATTTAAAATGAAATAAAATACTTTTTTGTTTTAAAACCACGAGTTTTTAATAATTTATTGAACCGACCGGTTTCGCTTTACTTAAGCATCATCAGGGTACAAATTATTACTAGTACTTATTTGTACTAATAATTTGTACCCTGATGATGCTTAAGTAAAGCGAAACCGGTCGGTTCAATAAATTATTAAAAACTCGTGGTTTTAAAACAAAAAAGTATTTTATTTCATTTTAATTATTTCCGATTTAAAATTACATATTAATTCGAAGTTGAATACGAAGATGTTTGATATCTGAAATGAGATGTTACTGCGGCTCTGATTACCAGATACTTATGCGGAACGTTAATTTAGTAACCGGTTCTTCAAAAAGAAATAAAATAAAACGTGGGTAAGTTTCAAGAGACTTGTGACTTTTTAATTTTCGATAAATAGTGCAAGAATGAACCAGTTTCACAAAAAAATATCAACGGTTCCAGTGACATAAATGTAGCCGTGAGCTGGTACAGGAATATCGATCATCTCGACGAACGGAAACGTCAGGTTTCAGACAAGTCAGACTAATCTGTCACAGAGTTTCCTTTGCTTCCTTCTCGTATGTAATTACTGTTCCGTCTCTCAAAAGTAATATTGTACGAACTACACAATAATTGAAATTGAACTGCTTTTACTTTGTTTGATGACGTTTGTTCAACGCATAAATATACCACTCTCTAGATCGATATCTTCGGGCTTTTTGTATGTAACGGAATTATACAGTACTTAACCACAGATATACAAGCAGCATACAAGCAGTACCTACCGTGCGGAGCAGAGCAGTAGACAATGTAGAGGAAACTCAAGGCCATTTAAAAAAGATGCGACCATAGACAACATAATTGCTCTCAGCCTACTCTATTCATTCACTAGCCCAAAAAAACTTTTATAAAAATAAAAATGTCCTTGAAGCAGAAAAATGTCGAAATGTTTTCCAAGGGCAAGGTTCATCTGACTAAGAAAATAAACTTTTACAGTGCATTTCCTTAAGATGAAACTTGTTAATCTGAGAAGAAGAAACCCAAAATGACAAGAAATTTGCAAAAACACTGAAGAAAATTTCCAAAACATGATTGTCCGACAGTACGACGAAGAATTCCGACATTTTTCAGCCTCATGAACTCATGGTTACATATGTTTAAAAATCTTTAATTTCACCAAAACAATAAGATAATACAGGATAACACTAATCAATAACATGAATAAGTTTATCGATATAATAAATAACATTTATACGTTGTGGAGGAAGACATATGCCAAGTATGGGTAAACCTAAAAACTGTCAATTCACTTTAAACTTGAACTTACGTAGGTAGGTTGAATATATGTTTGTAACTCGCTAACACTATACTGGCTTATATTGTATTTTTATCACGAACAACTTTAACACGCAATATTTTCGACGGAAATGATAGTATTTCGGCAGCAAATGACAACCCGCGTGTATAAATAAACCACACTCATTTTGTTTGAATGATTTGAAACTGTCAAACGGCAAAATTCCGTCATCTCTTTCTGTTACACGAGTCATTATGGTAGAGAGCGAGAGATCAAACCAATCCTTCTTTTTCTCACCAATGAGATCTGAGCTTTTAGCCATATTATTCGTTTTCTATAAGAATTTTGAGGTGGGCGTGGCGGTTTCGAACGAGTTTCAAGGCCAAAGCTTAGTTAAATGCCCCTGGTTCAACGTCTTGACCGTCATTGTCCGTCATGCTTTACCCTGTATGTAAAGAAGTTCTATTTATACTAACTAAGTAACACTTAAACTCTGAAATTGGTGCTGGTTAATTGTAAGAATATATCGCTTAACACCTAATTGATCAGTTTAAACAGCATTCTCAATATAACACGAGCGTATTTGAGAGAGGTTTTATTACATTCCTTTCTTATTTTTAGCTGAGAATAATTATCATCATACGACAGGACGCTATCACAGCAGTGCCACGGATCCCAACCCAAAGAGTGTTTCCATCAAAACTGAATCATGGTCACAGGAAGAAGGCCCAGGTGAAATGGCCTATAAGGATGTTGAAATCCACCTCCCGGATGTGAAGAAGGAATGTTTGCAGTATGTCGAGAGTGTTCAGCCAACTAGTAAGTTGCATTGCATATCACAGAAGTGTTTCCGACGCAAATAATCAGAACAGCTGCTTGTTCTTTACTTCCCCTTTTGTCGTCCATACTTTTACTAATTATAATAATAACTTATTATGCTCGCAAACAGTTCTTAATTCGTCAAATGTTGCCTCGTCATATTTTATCTTTAAATTAAATAATTGCAACTTCTGTACTCCTAAAATTCTGTCCTCACAAGAACGTAGCGGAGTCCTGTTTTAACTCGACCGTTTGACGTTTATGTATGTCTGTAAATTTTTTGTACTTTCCGTTTCCAGTTCAAGATAGTATTCAGGTTAGATTCTATCAATTGGAATAATCAAAACTATGGTACCCACCTACCTGAAGAAAACTGTATAATTCCTTATTGGATACATGAAAATGAAATTTAAAATAATGGTTTATATTACGTACCTACTTGCTACTCATAAATCTTCTATTTTTATTATGAAATTATTGTTTCGGTTTATTGAATTAGAGGTTTTTTTATTTATGAACCTATCTATCATATTTACATATATTTGAATAAAGAAGTGTTTGTGCTTTTGATATCTATTATTCCAAGATTGATGACATTTTGCACACTTAACCTTCTAAACAAGTTGAAGGCGACTGTCTACAAGTAATTTCGAAAATCTATCCCCATCCCTTTTTCTCACCCCTTAAGGATTTTGACACTTGTTGAAGAATTTTTGCACACTTGATGTCCAATATAAGATTTTTTTGACCATAAAAAATTCCTTTTCCGTTTTGTTTTATGATTGCTATTCTTACATCAATCATGTACGATTACCATAATACGGGCATGAGCCCTAGTATGGTAGTTGCAAACGTCACCAAAATTTTATTTTAACACATAAAAATTACTTTTCAAATTAAAACAAAAACTGGGTGAAGCCGACGCTGGTTCTTCAGCTAGTATAGTGAAAAATACGATATTCTCTTGTGTGTCTCTGAACCTCTGCTTCAATGAACTCTAGAATTCCTGCTTTGAATTTATGTGTCGTTTTCAAAATTGTAAAAGTTTGTTTAAAAAGACACTGTTATATAATATATTAATTTTGAGCATAAAGTCATGAACAACCAAATGCCAAAATATTTTTAGGATGAAATTGTTTTTAACAGACATGTTCATAATTACGAAACCAGCAATGTCAAAAGAATTAGATTGCCACATATGAAGAAATCAAAATCACAGAACTGCCCAATGTACAAAGGACTAAAGATGTATGATGAAACGCCTGAAAGTCTGAAGAATGAATGAATTTAAATAGAAATGTCATGTTTATTTAAAAATATTTAAAGTTACAAAATGAAATATTATCTTGTTTATATTCAAATATTGTATAAACTTACTCAATAAATAATTTAAAAAAATCTTTAAACAAACGGTAAAGAACCAACCTAAATAAAATAAATTAACGTAAATTTATTTTATTTTCCTTTTTTAATATTTGAATTATAATGTCCCTTCTTTTTCACGGTATTTCATGTTTAAGCTAATTCAATGTACAGTTGATATTAGATATATGATATTTTCAGTTGCGAACCAAATACAAGAGGTACATACAAGAATATTTCTTTGATGCTTTGTGAATAATGTTTATGTCTCTATTATGATTTGATTTATATCTACATCCTCTCTCCATGGCTATAAATGTATTGCTTTGTAAATTTTTTGTTTTATATAATCTTTTGTTTTGACTAAATTTTTTATTCATATTCCTTTCTCACAAATTTTATTTACTTATTCCATATTATGCTGTCTCAGTAGAGGTAAAGTCACAGTGTGGAAATCCATAATTGGTTTTATTTTACCAAATAATACTTATGTACAAACTGATTAAATGTAAACTGTCGATTTCCCGAAAATGAATAAATGTTTATCATTTTGTTGATGTTCTGTTTCAGGTAGCATTAATGTGGAGACTGTACCCATGGAAAAACCAGGACCCCGTGAAGAAGATGGTGGGGGAATCCTTTATACGGAAATAGACATAGACCTGCCAGATATTAAAAAGGAATGCTCAGAGCAATTTGAAAGTATTACCGAGAGTGCAGGTAAAATGTTTTATTTTTTCATCTGAATCAGTTTTAATAATCTTATCGTTACATTGTAGATACCTACTTATTGAGCTTTATCTGTCATCTTTTCCAGATGTGATAGTGGTCCCGAAGACACATGCCGAAGTAAAACCTCTTTCATGTCTCCATTGTAACTACTCCAGCTCAAGCAAATCACATTTAACAGTGCACTTACGCACCCATACTGGCAAAAAACTTTATTCATGTGCCCATTGTAACTACTTCTGCGTAAGCAAATCGCTTTTAACGATTCACTTACGCACCCATACTGGTGACAAACCTTATTCATGCCCCCATTGTAACTACTCTTGCTCACGCAAGTCAGATTTAACGGTACACTTACGAACCCATACTGGAGAAAAACTTCATTCATGTCCCCATTGTAACCAATCCTGCGTAAGAAAATCGGATTTAACGGTTCATTTACGCACCCATACTGGAGAAAAACCTTATTCATGTTCCTACTGCAGCCATTCATGTACTCGAAGGGAACACTTAAAACGTCACATTCTTACCCATACTGGAGAAAAACCTTATTCGTGTCCCCATTGTAACTATTCTTGCTCAAGCAAATCAAATTTGACGGTGCACTTACGCACCCATTCTGGCGAAAAACCTTATTCATATCTCCATTGTAACTACTCCTGCTCACGCAAGTCAGAATTAATGGTACACTTACGAACTTATACAGGAGAAAAACTTTATTCATGTCCCCATTGTAACCAATCCTGCGTAAATAAATCGCAGTTAACGGTTCACTTACGCACCCATACTGGCGAAAAACCTTATTCTTGTCCCCATTGTAACTACTCTTGCTCACGCAAGTCAGATTTAACGGTACACTTACGAACCCATTCTGGCGAAAAACCTTATTCATGTCTACATTGTAACTACTCCTGCTCACGCAAGTCATATTTAACGGTACACTTACGTACCCATACTGGCGAAAAACCTTTTTCGTGTTCGCATTGTAACCACTCCTGCTCACAGAAGTCTGATTTAACGGTTTACTTACGCAGTCACGCTGGCAAAAAACCTTATTCATGTCTCCACTGTAACTACTCCTGCTCACAAAAGTCACTTTTAAACAGGCACCTTCGCATCCATACTGGAAAAAACCTTACTCATGTTTCTATTGTATCTACTCCTGCTCACAAAAATCTCTTTTAAAAAGGCACTTACTCACTCATACTGCAGAAAAACATCTTTAATGTTCATGTTCCCAGAGGGGATCTTTAAAACATCAGATTCTTACCCATACTTGAGAAAAACCTTTTACATTTCCCCATTGTAACCTCTCCTGCTCGTAGAAGTCAAATTTAATGGTACACTTACGCACACATACTGGTCTATTTTTTTAATTCCGTATTTTGAATTTAAAAGAAACATCATTATAAATTATATATGTTTTAATTATTTATTTATATAATTTGTACATTTTTTTATAACAATTACAGGTAATATAGCCTAAGACGTTATAATTGTACCATTTATTCAGTGTACATGCAATTCCAAAAATCTAGCAAATGCGCTATAGGACACAAAAAATAAATCTATTTTTTTATCTACCGCATTCAAAAAGCACGTAGCTCTCCCCACAGGTGAGTTCATAAATAAATTAGTGCGGCTTGCTCTACTATATAGAAGATTGTGATTACGTCCTCGAGAGTGAGACTCTGGTACAAAAAAATTTAATTGGGTCAGTATCTGATTATTAGATAAGTGACCGTTTAGTAGTTGAAAAAAATATTTAAGCAAAGCAATACCTCAACGTGTCTCTAGGGAGTGGTAATTGGTCATGCCTAATATATAAATCGATGGGTAAAGCCAAGGGTAACGTCCATAGAGCCGCGAGAATAAAAACCTTAAAAAAAATTTATGGACTCTTTCAATTCGTAAGGTGTATGTTATTCATGTGGAGCCCAGATGATCGAGTTTAATTCAAGTACACTTAGGACTTGTGTGTTATATAATAATGTCAGTGTTTTTGTGTTACGAAACGGATATGAGTTTCTAATTACGAAGCCGAGAAGCCTGTATGCTCTGCTTATTAAATCATCGATGTGTTGGTGAAAAGTTAGTTTGCTGTCGTAAATAACTCCTAGGTCTTTGATTTTGTTTAGTTGTTGGAGAATAATTTCATTGATTGTATATTCAAATACATGCGGTTTCTTTGATCTTGTATACGAGACGATATTGCACTTGGGTGTACTGAAGTTCAAGCCATTTATTTTGGCCCAGTTTGAGACGCAGTTAATGTCACGTTGAAGGAGAATACAGTCAAGATGGTTTTTTATTGAGCGATATAGTTTCAAGTCATCTGCAAATAGTAAATACAGCGAATGTGTGATGACTGAACCAATATCGTTAGTAAAAATCAGAAACAGAAGTGGTCCAAGGATAGACCCCTGAGGAACTCCAGAAAAAACTATGAATTCAAGAGAACTGGAACCCTTATAATAAACAAACTGTCTACGATTTCGAAAATATGAAGCAAAAAAACAGAGTAGTCTTTTGGAAAAACCAAATGAAGCTAGCTTATTTAGAAGAATGTCAATGTCGACCTTGTCGAATGCTTTTTCCAGGTCGAAATAAGCAACATCCACCTGTCCCCGATTGTCGAGAGTTTGTGATAAGAAATCTGTGATGCATAAGATGTTTGATGTAACTGACATCTGGGGTCTAAAACCATATTGACGGTCATCAAGAATTGGATTAACGTGATTAAGTATATATTTATGTAGAATTTTCTCGAATATTTTCATGATGTAACATAGAACGGCAACTGGTCGATAATTCCGGATATCGCGTTTGTCTCCCTTGTAGATACGGGTTATTTTAGTTTATCTCCAGATGTCTGGGAGAATCCCGTTTTTTAGGCATACATTGAAGAGATGACATAATGGTGGTATTGAAAGGTCGGAACAACCCTTTAGTATAAATGTTGGAATATTGTCAGGACCGATGGAGTGAGGTGTCATTAAATTTGAGAGTGCCTCCTTAACATCTTTTTCTGAAATACTGACCAGGTTGAATGAGGGCCCAATCTGTACAGTGTGAAGGGTAGAGTCAATATTGAGAGTTGGTTGGACATATTTGTAAACAGATGAAAAAAAGGTCGCAAAACTATTAGCGATTTTATCATCAGTAGTCAATTCCTCTCCGTCAAGAATCATAGACTTAAATGAGTTGTTGGATTTTTTTAGAGCCTTAATGTACTTCCAAAACTGTTTGGGATCGATAAACAATTTTTCTTCCATTGAAGTTAAATGATTTTTAAAAGCTTCACTGATTTGACGTTTTATGATGGAGCGATAGGCTGAAAAACTAGCATAGTCCAAGTTGTGACGTGTTTTTTTCCACTGCTTATGAAAAATATGTTTAATTTTAATATTTGAAATAATACTATTGGTGTACCACTTAGGATATACTCTGTGTGCCGTAGTGCGAGGTGTGGAAATGGGTATACACTTGTCGAATATATTGTGAATTGAATTGTAAAAATTTGTACATAATGCATTTATGTCTGTTGAACTTTGGCAGACCGGTTGCCATGAGCATTCAGAAAGCAATTCATATAATAAGTGGAAATTTCCTTTGTTGAATCTCCAGGCGTTTATGGTTCTAGCTCCATGGTAGGAGGGAACTTCTATTGGACTTGGGTTGAGACATGAACTTGAACCACCTGAGTGAGCCTCACTAATACTTATAGACAAAGCAGGGTGGTGCTTGTCCTCGTTTGTAATAGGGTCATGACATTTCTCAACACACTTTACAAGATCCTTGGCATTACATAAAACTATATCCAGAGTGTTATAATTAAGTACCTTTGTAAGTTCTCAAGTTCCTACATACAAATCATAATTTCGGTTTTGATTATTAAATTAGCGAAAATTAGAAACGTTATTTTTGACATATTCGAAAATAAATTCTAATTAAACTATTAGACGGCAGAAATTAATAGTAATGCTACGATTAATCTATTTTTGTTTTATTTCTTATGGTTCTTCATCACACAATGACATTCAATTCTTTTTTTTTAATCAAGGGCATATACGATTTACTCGTAGTTCCCGTGAACACTTGGCCATATGCCTATTATGCTATCTCCCATTTTTCCTCAATCCTTCAACAACAACCCAGTCCCTTTGATAAAATTTTCCAGGGTTGTTATTGGGTATGTGGCTATGTTTTCTGGTTCTACTGTATGTCTCCCCAGGTATCTCATCCTAGTTCCCAGGGCAGAACATTGGCACCATAGTTGAATTGGAGTCTCTTCATCCTCTTCACATGTCCTGCATCTAATTGTGTTTTCCACTCCCAATATCTGTCTGTATCTCCTGAGATGGCAGTGTCCCGTTAGTAGTCCTACCAGTTCTCTTAGCGAGTTTCTGTCCATATCGAATAGTTCTTGGTTCGTCTAGGCTCTGGTCCTTTTATGAGTACTTAGGATTGTCTCATTCCAGGTGCTCTCTCCCTTTCTTTGCAGTGCTGTTATTTGACCCACCTTTCAATATGTAATTTTGTGTGGCAAGCTGCTACTCCTACGACCGGCTCGGATGATCTTAAAAGTGGTGCTTTCGCCCCTTTCCTTGCTAGTTCTTCAGCCCGCTCGTTGCCCTCAATACCTTTATATCTTGGTACCCAGATAAGGGTTATTTTATTGATGGCAGCGAGTTCTGTAAGAACAGTCCTGCATTCTATCACCAGTCTGGAGCCGCATCGGTTACTTCCCAGTGCCGTTAGGGCTGCCTGGCTTATGTTCTTATTCCGTATCCTTTACGTATATTCTTCTGTACGAAGGCCACGATGGCTTCCATCTCAGCTTGAAATACAGTACAGTGTGTTCCTAGTGGTATACTTAGTTCCCTCTTGGATCCCTGCAGACAGACTCCGGCCCCTATTCCCTTCTACATCTTGGACCCATCTGTGAACCGGATTAATTCCTTTTGGAGGTAGGACCTGGAACCGTGTCCCATTCCTCCCTTGTGGGGTAGATCATTACAAACTGAACAGTTCTTACAGTCTGAAGAAGTATTCGGCTTATTTGCCGTCCTGCTTCATTCCAGATGTCGGGTTTATTGCCCTCAGTCTTGTTCCGATCTCTGTATGACTGTTTTTGGGCAGCTCACCTCTCCATTGACCTTTGCATTTTAGCCTGTAGGCTGCCGCCATCGCTGCCCCTTTTATATCTAGGTTTAGTGGGGGTAGGTTCAGGAGCACTCCCATGGCTAGTATTGGAGTGGTTCGCATAGCTCCCGTGATTCCTCTTCATGTGAGTTCCTGTTTGTGATTTAGTGTGACCATCACTGTTTTTAGTGTTGTTCTCCTCCACCAGACTAGGGCTGCATGCATGATCCTTGGTTTTACAACGGCTGTGTACAGCCATTGTATTATTTTAGGATTGAGTCCCCACGTTCTGTCGCAGATCCGCCTAGTAGCCCACATTAGCGAATACGCATTTCTGCCCACAGATTCCGCCTGGTTTTTTCAGCTCAGTTTTGGAATCTATGATGACTCCGAGGTACTTAACCGTGTTTGAGGGTTCTAACTATTTTCCATAGAAGGCTAGATTGTTCCATCCCTCTAGTTTTCTTTTGCGTGTGAAGATTACTAGTTCTATCTTGTCTGGATTGACTGATAGCCCTGTTTCTTCACACAATTCTTCCACTGTTGCCAGTGTAGTAGTGGAATAGTGTTGTGAAAAACTGGTGTGCATTAATGGAGTGCACAAGCGACCCATTGTATTTTGCCTATTGCTCTCAACACGAACCGTGTCATGGTGTGACATCTTATAGAGATCTTTGTGGATTTGAAGCAGCTTATTTTTTGTATATTTTAGTGGTGGGACTTGAAAGTTTTGGAGAAGTTGTGAGATTGAAAACCTCAAATTGTAATAATTACAGAAAAGGATACGGTCACATCTAAGACTTGAACCCTGTTTCAGCTTCAGATTTTCGTTTAGAAATCGCTAATATTGTCTTCAATAATTAAATATTACAATTTGAGGTTTTACTCAATAAAGTTATTCCGAAAAATAAAATATTCATTATAGACTTGCAGAAAAGTCAATAGATGTCGCACATTAAAAATAAAAATAGAATAAGATAGGTTTATCTAAAAAACGGCGATGTCTAGATTGCATTTAGTTCGGGTTGAATCTTGCGATCATACATAAAGATAGTTGCTAATAAAAATGTGCGGTGAAAAAATGAAGACAATGTTGGTAGTTCTTATTCGAAGTATGATACAGTTAAAAGTGACCGAGGGGGATAGGGTCCCATTAGCTCAGTGGTAGAGCGGTGTCCCGGCAAGACAAGGGTCCTGGGTTCGAGTCCTAGATGTGACCGTATCCTTTTCTGATTTTTCTGTTTCAGATTTTCGTTTAGAAATCGCTAATATTGTCTTCAATAATTAAAAAAAATATTGTTAGTCTTTGAGTGATTTCCAGCGGTAAAGGTGATGATTTGTAAGCTCCTCCCCATGCGACGATACCATACTGTATTATTGAATGTGCTAGAGCACAGTAAATATTTTTAAGAATTTTTAAGTAAAGTATATTTTTTAGACTAATAAAAATGTAAATGAGTTTTCTTAATCTTTTTATTGTTAATGTGAGTTTTCCTCTATCTATTATTACACCTAAATTTTAAATTTCATTTTTATTTGCATAAACAGTCATTATTTTGAATTCCTATTTTTTTATGTGCTTTTTTTAATGTATTTTAATATTTAAGGTAATAAGAGGTTAATTTACATTTCTTATAACATGACCCATTCCCTGTCTCGTCAAATAACCACCGTAAAAATACAAGCTCTTATAACAATTTTTAAAAAAAATCAAAAAAAAAATCTATAATTTTACTTTTTAATTCGACTTCGTGTAAACGACTAAGATATGTTAAGGAACAAAAACGTTCAGCTGTCCAAAATTCTCTATAAATATTTTAATATAATGTCATTGCATAATCATTCTAGCTTTTTAGTTTCTCATGTTTATATGTTAAATATTGTTGTTTTCTATTCGCGTTTTATTGACTTTCACGTTAAATGAATAGCTAATTAATAATAATAATAATATTTGGCTAATTTATATAGCGCCGTTTTCGTGAGAAATCACCTCAAGGGCGCTGTGTTAATTAAATAGCTAAGCAACAATTGTAAAATATTTGGATGAAATAAAACATTAATTTCTAACGACGTTGATCTGGACTTGACTTTATGATTTTTTGGGGTGTTATGCCGTGTTGCGCTAACTCATTTGACTTTATGATAATCAGTAATGGATAATGTAAAAAATAGTTACTAGAAGCAAATTTTTGGAATGCCTCTTTATTCTCCTCTGCCATTCGTTGGAAATCGTCATTATTTTTTAAAGATCTTTGGCTACATAATTATTTTTTTTCGAACCCATGAATTATATCCGGTCTCTCCAGTTAACAAAAATGACCCTATTTCGAAGCGTGTAATTTTCAAAATATTGCAATTCTTAAGAAAAATCTATGTAAAAATCCCTAGAATATGTTTTAATTTTTGCAATAGGAAAAAAATATGATGCAAAGTCGCGTGTTCTTGAGGCTTATCGGTTATGGACAGACTGACAAGATGTGTCAGTAAGTAGGTATTTTCTTCATTGAGATGTTTTATTGTTTATCTTTAAAACATATTGACATGTTCAAGAATATTGTTAATAGTGTGATTCTTTCGTACTGCATATATGTTTTTTTTTTACAAAAATATGTCAGGTGATATAACCAGTTATGTAATTAAGTACCAATAACTACATCCACAATTAATTATATTATTATAATGAGTATTTAATTGAATGTCGCCACCTCGGTGGACTCTTCCCAATTGGGGCCTTCGAGGAACCGAGAGGGAGTGGAGATGAGACTACCGTGGTGGAGTCTTCCCTTGCGGGACCCTAAGGGAACCTACGTAAAGAGGAACCTCATAACAAACTAACGTAACTGGTTTTCTAGAGGATTCAGACGCGGGAAAGTAGTTACCCTCACGGGGCCTCCAAATTAACTTCTGTAAGAACCTCCACCTCCAACCGGGACCCTCGAGGAACCGGAGAAGGGGGGTGTAAAGGAGAACTGTCCAACAGCCATCACAGACAAAAATACGGTAAACTCCCTTACTGATGGAGTGGGGAAAATCCGCATCAATAAAATAATCTGTGCGGCTGCGAGAAGAAAATAAATAAAGAATTTACGGTCCCAGAGTTCCATCCGGGGAACTGTTGCACAGGGAACCGGCAAGGTGAAGCCGGGAACCTCTGGAGTCAGTTGGCAATTATTTTAATGACAGATTGATTGTTTATATTGGAACAAGATTTCACCTGACATGCGTTGTACTAAGAAAATGAGCTGTAAAAAAAGACACTTAAAGCTTATTTTCGCAGAACAACATTTTGTCAGATGGATTGTTAACCCTCCCGCACCGGACGGGGAGAACACACTTACACTAACGAGAGTTTTATGCTATATCTAAGTTGTTTTTTACACCACATACTCTGTAATTTAGATAATCCTAAAAAAACTATTTGGTCATCGATCTGCATTTAAAAAAATTATATCTTATTTCTAGTTTCTTGGATATTAAATAATTTGTACAAAATTCCGGAAAAATTCCTGTCCCTGCCCCGCACCTCAGCTTAGTAGCATCGGCTTAAATTCCCCCCTCTCTATCCCCACTCCCCGCTCTTCAGCGAGAACGATCCAGCGATCTGCGAACTGGACCGTAAAAGTTGCATTTTATGGAAAGGGCTAACTCCCGGTCGCGTACACTGCACTACTGGTATTTCCTTTTGCGATGCTAAAATGTTCACTAGCCGGACTAAGATCGGCCTGTCTGGGGTGCATCCGGTAAATTTCACATGTTTAATTACTTTTTTATTAGAGATTAATTGAATATGTAGAGATATAATTGAAATTTTGGTATTGAAAAATGTATAATAGTATTAAGAAAATTAAAAATTCTAAAGGGATCCTAAGTTTAGAAATCCAAAACATTACATTTTCATGATGACAATAATAATACACATTTGTAGCGATTGCAATAGACTGATACAAAGATAAAAAAAACCGGTTAAGTACTTACTTTGAACTAAAAGATCTGTCAGTTCGTTGATATAACTATTCCATTTATTAACAACACTTATCTTAAAAATGTCAAGTCGCATTATAATTTTTATAAAGCAAATTTTCCTAAAATTTCTGATTTCTTAAATTCAACAGACTGGTCTTTTCTGGAAAACACAGATATTAACAATAATGTCAATACATTTTATTCTATCCTTAATGATGCCATTGCAAATTTTGTGCCCATTCGACATAATAAAATTTCTCATTTTCCAAACTGGTTTAGCCCCGAATTGATCACATTAACATATAAAAAGAAAATTGCTCATATAAATTACAAGCGATCCAGAATGTCAAGTGATTACAATAAATTTCAATTGTTAAGAAAGGAGTGTTGTAAAATCTCAAAATTGTGCTATAAAAATTATATTGATAAAATTGAAAATGATATTCGTGTAAACATAAAACATTTTTGGAATTACACTAATTCTCAAAAAAATAATAACTTGGGTATTCCTCCTTGTATGAACTTCAATGGGAAAATTGGTTGTAATGATGAAAACATTGTAAACTTATTCGCCGATTATTTTAAGTCTGTATATGAAGAGGATATACCTAACAACGAAATTCCCCAATTCTCATCAAATCTTAGTCTGGATATATCTGAAATACGCATAGAAATTAATGATATCAAAAAGCATGTAAATTTATTTTTCGGAATAACTTTATTGAGTAAAACCTCAAATTGTAATATTTAAATATTGAAGACAATATTAGTGATTTCTTAACGAAAATCTGAAACAGAAAAATCAGAAAAGGAAACGGTCACATCTGGGACACGAATTTCGTGTCCCAGATGTGACCGTTTCCTTTTCTGATTTTTCTGTTTCAGATTTTCGTTAAGAAATCACTAATATTGTCTTCAATATTTAAATTTTGCATGTAAATTTGTTAGATGTTAGAAAAAATGCTGGACCTGATAATATTCCACCGGTGTTTATTAAGGAATGTTTAAACGGCCTAACTGTTCCTCTTTTCCTAATTTTTAATCAGTCTCTAGAAACAGGTTGTTTCCCTGATACATGGAAACACAGTTTTCTTACCCCTATTTTTAAAAAAGGGGACATAACGGACATTACAAATTATAGACCGATATGTATCCAATCAGCGATACCCAAACTTTTTGAAAAAATTGTACTCTCTAAGATAACTTCCAACATACAAAAAAGTATAACTTCCTACCAACATGGCTTTTGTTCAAATAAATATACTTTAACTAATTTACTAATATACGAAAACTTCATATCCAATTCTTTAGCAAACAGATGCCAGGTTGACTCAATATACACTGATTTTAGCAAGGCCTTTGATAAGGTGTGTCACAAAATATTAATTAATAAATTAGCCACACTTGGAGTTTATGGTAGTTTATTAAATTGGTTTATTAGTTATTTGTCCAATAGAAGTCTTAGTGTGAAAATAAATGGCACAAATTCATACACATTTATAGCCACAAGTGGAGTGCCACAAGGCTCTCATTTAGGGCCCATTTTGTTTATTATATTCATAAATGACATTGTTGATATATTTACTAACATAAAAGTATTACTTTTTGCTGATGATTTGAAACTTTATAAAGAGATTAATAACATAAATGATTGCATTATATTACAAACTAATTTGAGAAATCTTTTTGAATGGTGCTCTATCAACAAACTTGCATTGAACATAAAGAAATGTCAGTTCATTAATTTTTACAGAATAAATAATCCAATATTTTTTCAATATACATTAAATGATAAAAACTTAAATTGCGTCAGTGAAATTATTGACCTAGGTATATTGTTTGACAGCAAACTAACTTTTGTGTATCATATTAATAACATTATCAATAAGGCTCTTAAGACTCTTGGATTTGTTTTGAGAATTTCAAAAGACTTCAATAATTTAGGCACATTTATCATGTTGTACAAAACCCTTGTTAGATGCCAACTAGAGTATAACTTTACGTTATGGTCTCCCTTTTACAATATTCATTCCGATAATATTGAAAAGATTCAACATAAGTTCTTGAAGTATATAAACTATAAATTGCATATTCCTGTAGAAAACATTGATTATAACTACTTACTAGATAAATTGTCCTTATTAAAACTTTCTGAAAGAAGAATAAACACAGATTTAATAGTACTACATAAAATACTTCATTACAAAATTGACTGTCCTGAGTTACTCCAATTAATCAGCATCCACATACCCAAAAGATCTTGCCGAAATTTACTACCCTTTTATTTTTACAACACAAGGACACTGTCTTATCAAAATTCCCCAATTCCAAGACTTCACAGTCTCGGAAATAAATACTCTGATCTGGGAGATATAATATTTCATCTTAAAAATAATCAATTTAAATTTTGTTTATTTCAATTCTTTTATAGATCGAGACACAAATAGACATCTATAATTTCCGCAATATATATTTTGAATATCTATTTATGTGAGACTTCTTATCATTTTTACTAATGTATCTTATTTTATTATATGCTTTTGTTGTAACATTTAATATTTTTTTCTTTTTTCGTAGTAGGTATTATGTTTCCTTTATTGTTTTAATTTTGTAGAATCTATAATAACTGTGATACTCTACTATTAAACTTTGTGGTGTGTAAAAGCCCATTAGGGCGTGTAATAATAATAATAAATAATAAATAGTAAGAGTGAGAAAAATAAGAGTAATCACAATCTTTTCTAAATACTCGTACATATTGTCAAAAAAATTATGTTCATGTATAAATTCCTTTAGCCAAGTTTCGCATATAAGATAAATATCAAAATTGTTCAAAAGGACCTGATTTAAGAAGTTATGAGTTTTTGTGCGCAGACCTCGCACATTTTTAAAATATTTGTTGGTAAAATTTCGATCGCGCTGGCCTCGCTTATTATGAATATTTTTTCGATCAAAGCTTTAGATTCACCTTAATTACTGTATATCACAACTTTTCGCATTCGGGGCGGTGGAAAATATTGCAATAAAAATTTCAATTACGTAAAATTAAAATCTACTCTCGCTTACGAAACCAGCGACGCGGCGACGGTCGGCCTCCATTTCTAACACTCGCTGACATTTTGTTATGTTGGTATTCCTGACACTTTACGAAGAGCTAGAAGCTAGATGCTAGACAATCGTAGCCGACTTCATGCGGATACATAAATGATTCGTATAAAAACACTATATAGCGCCTGCTCGCGTCAAGGCAAGAAAAACATCCCATTTTTCAAAGAGTTTAGCGGCTACGCTAGGTTTGTGTAAAACGGTTTGTGATTCAAAAGAAAGTGTCCCCTTAATACCGCCTGCTCACGTCAAGGCAAAAAAAACATCCCAGTTTTCAATTAGTTTAGCGGCTACGCTAGGTTTGTGTAACTTGGTATATATATATATCTCTCAAAAACCATGCTACACAAACCTAGCGTAGCCGCTAAACTAATTGAAAACTGGGGTGCCAACTGGGTGTTTTTTCTTGCCTTGACGCGAGCAGGCGGTATAAAGGGGGCATTTTCTTTTTCATCATAAACCATGTTACACAAACTTAGCGTAGCCGCTCAACATCGCAGAAATAGTTAACTTAAATAAAATTTGAACGTAAAAAAATAAAATCGGGTATGAATATCATTCTTGGAAATGAAAAGCTACAACATGTTCAAGTAACGAAATATTTGGGGTTACTCATAGACTCTAACCTCTCGTGGAACTCCCATGTTGAGAATGTAAAATCCAAAATTTCCCCTATAACCGGTGTACTTTATCGACTCCAAGGTGTGCTCCCCACATCTTTACTGCGTGCAACTTATTATGCTATGATTCACTCCCACCTGAGTTATCTAGTTAGTATCTGGGGCACCATTACCAAAAAAAAGTTCGGAAATACAAGTAATTCAAAATAGAGCCGTACGTAATATATATAATCTGCCATGGGATACACATGTCAAAGATATATACTCACAGACAAAAATACTTCCCTTTACAGTCCTGCCAAAGTATAACATCACAACTGCCATTCTACAAATAATTCAACACTCCTCACACACCAACACTAAACCAGTTTTTAATTCTGACATACACCAGCACAAAACACGATCACAAAATCAAATACATTTATCGTCATCTACTTACACGACCAAATTTGGAATTAACTCCTTACAATACATTGCACATAAACAATATAACGCATTACCTTGTAATTTAAAACTTCCGGCAACAAACAAAAAAACATTGGCAAAAGCTCTTAAAAGCTATTTCCTTAACAGTTTCATTAATGACTAACACAATCTTTCTCTAGAACTCCATAATAACATCTGCGTTTATTTATTTTAATGTATTTATTTTAATGTATTTTATTTATTTGCCTTGTCCTTTCTAATGTTGTCTTTCCCGAAATGAGTTTTATAAACTCATTGGGAATAATACATTATTACTTTGTTATCATTTTGTAATGTATTATCTTGTAATAATTTTTTTTTTTTTAAAAACGTGTATATGGAAAAAAATTTACTTAAATAATAATTTCTATCAATTTAAATAATTTTAGTAAGCTTATAATTGAGATGAATTTATTGGTGATGATCTGGCTTGTAGTCACACAGACCATCAGGGATTAAATTAATTCCCTTTGAAAAAAATGGATTGATTATTAAATTCACTCTGCAAGAGAAGTAACAACTTATAATACAGCCACCAAATACATAAAAACAGAAGACTAACAAAAAAATATCACTCGCATTGAGTTTAGCTCCTTAATCTTCAAATTCGGCAACGGACGGCAAATCGGAACAATAGTATTTGCATTCGCACTATGAAATTATAATCTGTCAACCAGCTCTCAAGAGAGTAGAGTTTAGAATAATAATGAATTAGCACATTGTAATTCCAAAAGTACTGCCACATTATTGTGACAAAAAATATTTTAATCCTTTAGTCTTAATTCGACCTCTTTTTTCAAACGATATAATCGGATGAATCCATCTGATTAATGCAAAGATGACTGTAATTCATTATCACTCACCTGCAGAGTAAAATGTATACAAAACTGACCAGAGATGTCTCTTCTGTCCACTATTTTTAATTTTTAATTTTATTTCAAACTAATTTTTAAGTCTACTTCTTCTCCATCCATTGTATTTGCGTTTTTCGTAAAAACAAGACTTAGAAGCGCTATTTCTCCCGATTTACAATTTGTTCTGTTGGATAAAAATGAACTAGAGCGACGATGTGGCATCACATTTTTAGATAGTCAGTAAATTTTTGCACCAATATTTAAACGTATCGTCAGCGTAAAGGAACACTTTAATTTTTAAACCTTATTTTATACAAAACTAATTTCCTGAACTCTGCAGTCACTTCATCACGGAATATAATTCAGCATTGGTCCCTATGATGTTAAAAAGTTATATTAAAAATTATGTCAACTTAAATTGTGCCACAAAACTCGTTGTGAAAAAGGAGCAATAGGATTAAGTATTCATATGAAGGTTTATTAGATCATATAATAAAGATATAAGAGAATTTAAAAAAACGTTGTTATAATTCGCGGAGCCACTGGGAGGAAGTCTGCTCCCCATGGCACCCCAGCGCACGATTTAAAAACCACCGCCGTCAGTGATTCTTATAGCTTACTAATACGTTTTCAACTGTGGTAATAGCATTCTATTCGAAATTCTAGTCTATATTACGTGAACTTTTATTAAAAATCGAAATCTTTTTAACATTTAACTTTCGGATTTTTTTTTTGTGCAGCTGTTCTTCAGTATAAAGCATTAAAAAGGTTTTTTTCAAGTATTTCATCGAATAAGACTTCTTCAATCTCAACATCAGAACACGAATAGGTGCAGTAAGAACATGACTAAGGTTTTACATCACAATGGGTGTTTAAGGGCCTTGTTAAACTTGATTTGTGTGAACAGGAGTAGTAACATTGGGAAAATGTAAAAGGTTATTCTCCAGTATGGTAAAGAATGTGATTTTGTAAAGATCTTCTTTGACAACATGAATAGCTTCAGTAGGAACATGAGTAACGGCCGTTGTGGCCAATCTAATCTGTGCCGAATACTCGACTCAACCCTGCTGAAATGCCCAAATCCGTTTTGCCCAAAGCACTTGATCGCCACACCACTCAAATTTAAGGAAGCTAACCTCGTGGATTAAAGACGCTTAAGGAAGACCTACTTATAAAAACTGACAACAGAGCGAAATACGCGAAAGCAATCGATCTGTCATCGCTGTCATCTGTCATCAGTTCACGCTCTTGTCGGTTTTTTAATTCAAAAATTCAACCTCGTAAGACATTTTACGTCGAGTACTGAATATTTAATATTTGCTCATCAAAACCTAACAAAACTGCATGTATTTTCATTGGTCGATAGTTTAGAGAGACATGACAGCAAAAATAGATTAAAAATCAGTAAATTAACTGCCAAATCCATCCACAAAGAGAATAAAGCTTTTTCTAGTAGCGTGGATTCATTTATTGCAATATATGAGACATTTGTATAGCAAGAAGAGATTGTTTAATTTATAAATGTACCTAACCTTCCATTTCCCAACCCTTATGGGTCAGTGAATGACCAACAACCAACTGAAAACATGAACAAGTCATAAGTAATGTGCGCTTTCCAGCTATTGTTGAACTACAATGACAATGCATTGACAAGCTTTTGGATTCCACTACGTAATGGTAGTACTAATAGTGAGGGTTTATTTGAGTGCGCCAATTCTGGGTCTACTGCCATATACCGTTTAAAGTTTCAACTGCATAAAACGTCAAACTTGACGTAAACAAAAAAGTTAAGTCAATTAACACCTTATTTTTTACATATTAAATACGTTTGTTTTAAAAATATGAAATTTCGGTTTATGTATTACACTATTTAAAGTAAATTATCTGTATAAATAATAAATACAATTAATTAATGCTTCGGTATTAATTTAAAATGTAAAGTTTCTAATTTGACGTCATTTTTTTGTCTATGTAAATAAACAGTGCTACACACGAGGTGTTATGATCAAAATGTTGGCTACAGGCGAAATGGAGCAAATCACTACGATCACTTAACTGAGCAGCGCCTGGCTCAGGCTCAGAATTCCTTTGATAATCCATCGAAATTGTTGGCCACAACGGCCGTAAGGCTTTAGTCCAGTATGAGTGCGTTCGTGACTTGTTAAATGTTATTTGTCTGAACAGAAGTAGTTACAATGAGAACATGAATAAGGTTTTTATCCAGTATGGGTGCGTAAGTGTACTGTTAAGTACGACTCACGTAAGCAAGAGAAGTTACAATGGGAACATGAAAAAGGTTTTTCTCTAGTATGGGTAAGAATGTGCCTTTTTAAATGTCCACTTTGATAACATGAATAGCTGCAGTAGGAACATGAATAAGGTTTTAGACCAGTATGGGTGCGTAAGTGCACTGATAAGTCCGACTTGCGTAAGCAAGAGAAGTTACAATTGGAACATGAAAAAGGTTTTTCTCCAGTATGGGTGCGTAAGTGTCGTGTCAAACGTGATTTTTCTGTGAAGGAGTAGTTACAATCATGACATGAATAAGGTTTTTCTCCAGTATGGCTACGAATGTGAGTTTTTAAATGTTCCTTTTGAGAACATGAATAGCTGCAGTAGTTACACGAAAAAGGTTTTTCTCCAGTATGGGTGCGTAAGTGCCTTGTTAAACTTAAATTGAAAGCGCAAGAGAAGTTACAATGGGAACATGAAAAGGGTTTTTCTCCAGTATGGGTGCGAAGGTGCACCGTTAAGGTTGAATTGTCTGAGCAGGAGTAGTAACAATAAGAACATGAATAAGGTCTTTCTTGAGTATGGGTACGTAAGTGCCTCCTTAAATTTGATTTAAATGAACAGGAAAAGTTACAATGGGAACATGAATAAGATTTTTCTTCAGTATGGTTACGAATGTGAATTTTTAAATGTTTCTTTTGAGAACATGAATAGCTGCAGTAGGAACATGAATAAAGTTTTTCTCCAGTATGGATGCGTAAGTGCCGTGTTAATCTCGATTTGAGTGAAGAGGAGTAGTTACAATGGGAACAAGAGTAAGGTTTTTCTTCAGGGTGCAGGTCCGTTATCATCTCTGAAAAAATAGGAGAGAAACCTCTATACTCAATAAGATATCAATAATGAATAGAGAAGATGATTAAAAGAAATTTAGACAAAATAAATCAATTAATAAGTATATTTGTACAGCGCTCTTGGTGTGATTTTTTCACGAAAACGGCGCTATAAAAAATAGACAAATATCATTATTATTATTCTTACCTGCATCGCTTACAGAGCGCTCTAAGCATTCCGTTTTTACGTCCAGCAAGTCTATGTCTATCGCCGAATAAGGAATACCTCCACCGTCTTCTTCTCTGGGTCCCGGTTCTGCCTTGTTGGAAACAGTCTCCACATTAATGCTACCTGGAATAACAAAACCACAATACATTGATAATACGTTTAAAGACATGGTAATATTACATTAAACATCGTCGTGTTTTATTATTAAGATTTATTGTTGAATTGAATTACATTGTTTAACAAACCTCCTGCTGATTAGCTACTTGCGTTTACTTAACGAGTACATATTCCAATAAAAATCATAATATCAGATAGGTATATCATGACATGGGCATATGCAAAAAAAAGGTCATGAAAAAAGGAGAACTTTCGTAAAAGTTATAATGGGCGAGAAAATTACGAATCTTTAATTTTCTATTGAAGGAAGTCAAAATTTTTGTACTGATGGAATACGCTATTATTATCAGTTAAATACGAATTAATTAAAAGGTAAAAAGTAAGAGATTCCTTCTTTAATGACTACCCAGAGAACCCTTTTTGCGTGTGGATGAAATAGATAAAATTTGTTTAAACTATGAAAACTGAGTAAAACAATAAAACATATATTTTATATATAAACCTGATACATATTTCTCAGAACTTCTGTCTAAAGAATGTGAAGTCAAAATACTAAGGACGAGTTTTTTCACAGAATTTGAACAATTCGTCAAATTTAAATATTAATTTAAGAGTTCTGAGTCCTGTTCATGTTCTGTTAATGCATCACTATGAGCCAGTTGTTTCACAGTATTGAAATCAGAACTTGAATGGAACTTCCACAGAACTTTAAAAATTACTTTTTGATGAATTGTTCAAATTTTGTGAGAAAAATGGGTGTTAAGTGTATTATACTTTCATTATGTAATTTAAAAAAGGTAAAATCGGATAATATTCAAAATAAAATTGCACCATTTAACATGGAGCACTTTAACTATAAATTTCTTGTGGTAATTTTGATTTCCGGAAGTATCAGAAATTAAAAAAAAAAATTAAAAAATAAACGGAAAAATAACACATATCTCTTTCGTACTAGCTAAGCTTTATTAAGGTGGTACCTACATCATAACTTGTAGTAATTTTTATTTCAGAAAGTATCAGAAAAATAAATAATAATAAAATTATAAAAATAACACACATCTCTCACACACTATCTTAGCTTTGTTAAGGTGGTACATCATATGTATAAAATTATATGAAACGATTACTTTATGACATTTCTATATTATCTGTAAAATAACGTAACATTATTTTTTTGAGGACACAAACAGCTTTAAAAATTATGAACTGTTCAAGGGCATAACATGTTCACAAATTTCTTAGTTCATGTTAAGCAATATTTCAATGGTAAAATAAAAAGTACCAACGGACGACAAGAGTGGAAGTAGAAAACAAGCAGCTGTACGAACTGTGTCCATCTGAAACACTTTTGTGATATACGCAATGCAACTTACTAGTTGGCTGAACACTCTCTGCATACTGCAAACATTCCTTCTTCACATCTTGAAGGTCGATTTGTATATCGGTATAAGCCATTTCACCTGACCTTTCTTCCTGCGACCATGGTTCGCTCTTGATGGAAACACTCTTTGTGTTGGAAAGATCCATGGCACTGCTGTGATGGTAATTATTATAAGCTGAAATAAACAAGAATTGTATTAAAACCTCAAAAAACGTAGATTTTATAAAATTTTCAGATTAAAATAAAACCAAAATTGTATCAATATATAACACGGATTTCCTAATTAGAAAAATCTTTGATATATTATTTATTTATTTATACGCCCATTTGACTTTTACATACACAGTTCATAAAAAAAATCTTCTGAAGATTGTAAGTTAACAATAGTAACAGTAATAATTCATATAACCATATCCATTTGACATATTATAACAGCAAGTAAATAGTAAATGCATACAATAATTATTTATAGAAAATATATTTTTAACAAAATATGGAGCGTTTGATTGGTTATCGTGGCCTGTTAAATCGAGGGCGAAATATTGTGAAGATTATAGGTATAGAATAGTAAAAGCAATAATATAACCTTCACCATTTGACATATAAAAGCAAGCAAAAAGCAAATTTAAACATGATAGTTTGTAGGTATAAGCCTGTTGTAAGAAAATAAGAATATGCCTACTTCTAAGGTATAAAGACGAAAATTGTTTATAAAAATGTTAAATTTATATGTACATACTAGGTAGCAGTTGTATTAACATTATATCTATGCGACACATAAAAGCTAGTGTATATATTTATTCATTCATTCAATTATCTATTCACGAGCTAGCGGGCTCCATAAGCTAGCCAGTTCGTAAATTGGTAAATAAATAAAAATAAAATAACATTTTTACTAAATGATAACAGTAATTACATGTGAAATAATAATGCAGTTGTAGTAATTGCAAAAAGACTACACCTTTTATTGTGTATCTTGAGGAAATAATTCGATAAGAGGTGCAATAGCTAGATGTTTATTGTTTTATTGTAAAAGTTCTAATAAATTGGTTTTAAATTTGGAAACCGATTGGAAACGGTAGACATCGATTGAACTATATTTGTTTCCAAGTGTATGAAGCCTTTGAATTGGAGAGTTTACGAAGTAATTATTGGCAGATTTGGTAACAAAATATAGAACATTTGAACTGGTATCGCGGGTAGGTATACGCAAACTAATTAAGCTCATTAAATCGAAGGCGTCCAGGCTGCCATTTGATATATTGAAAAGGCAAACTAAGTCACTCACTGTGCGTCTTGTAGTTAAATCGCTTAGGTTTAGTAATTCCATTAGACATGTATAATTAAGTTCTTCGATTGGTATTCCAAGTTTGTAATTAATAAACCTTAGAAACTTATGTTGTACTCTTAACTTGTAATTAATAAACCTTAGAAACTTATGTTGTACTCGGAACAAAATTTAATTTACTGTCAAATATTTTACCAAAGTCCTTAATTTGTTTTACTCTTTTTAGGAAATTTTTGTTGATGCTATATTGATATTTAATGGGATTTTTGATTCGGGTAAAAGTTATTGATTGACATTTTTTAATCTTGAGAAACAGTCCATTAAGGGTGCACCACTCTTGTAGCCTCACAAGATTTGATTGCAATACGCTACAGTCATTATGATTTATTATTGTTTTGTAAATTTTGAAATGGTCCGCAAATAAAAGTATCATAACTCAATCAAAGATGATAGTTATGTCGTTGATAAACAAGGAAAATAACACTGGGCCCAGATGTGACCCCTGTGGGACTCCGGTGAAGATTTCAAACTGATGTGAAAAATCTGAATTGATTTTTACTGATATTTTTCTTTTGTGAAGGTAGATTTCGAACCATCTTAAAATATGCCCAGTTATAGCTGGGAATCTTAGTTTGTTTATAAGAATTTTGTGTGAGACTTTGTCTAAAGCCTTACTAAAGTCTGTATGCAGTACGTCTGTTTGAAGACGATTGTTCATGGAATTAGTTATATATTCCTGATATATCATTAAGTTTGTTAGAGTAGATCTTTTTGCTATGAAGCCATGTTGTCGATGTGATATTACATTATTGATTTCAGGCGAGAGTTTAGAGAGCAGGGCAGATACAAGTATTTTCGGGATTGACGACTGGATACATATAGGTCTATAGTTGGATATATCAGATTTATCACCTTTATTGAATATTGGAGACCGAAAGTTTATTTTCCATTTTTTCGGAAAAATGCCAGTTTTTATGGACAAATTAAAAAGTTTAGTTAGAGGATAATTCAGGACTGATGAGCACTTCGATAAGAAGATTGGTGTAATTTTATCAGGACCGGCCGATTTGTGAAGGTCAAGGGATTTTAATTTGGTGCTTATATCACGTTCTTAAAAACAAACATTAAAAATATTAAAAAAAACAAACATTAACAAATATTAAAAACAAACCATTAACCTATTGTAACCATGAGATTAATAAATTCATTAATATATAGAAGACTCATTTCCAAGCAATTGTTTATGATATTATAGACAGCCCCGGTTATTTGACACTAAGTGTAAATGGAAGATAAAAAAATGTTTTAATAATGATTTTTAATTAATGGAATAGGGTAAAGTATTTCACTCGGGTTCAAGATTAGATGAACTGCATTACTAATCGCTAGGTTTTACTGTGTGACACGTGCCATACAATGAACAAACTAATGTACTCTCGTCTGTCTCGTGATTGGTGTTGGGTAACTCAATATGTTATAACACGAATACTGTAAAATCTCATGAATAAAGTGTTAAGCGATATATTCTTACAATAAACAAGTACTAATTTTGGAGTTGAGGTGAAAATTAGTAAATTAGTTAATATAACTAGAACCTACTTACTTAGAGGCGAAGTGCGGCGGTTACTTATAAAGCGTTTAAGAAACGTCTATAGAAAAGTGGAAGCTTTTCAGTCATAAAAACTTTGCTTTAAATGTATTGGTCATTAAAATAATCTCAAGTGACATAAATTTAACACCATTATTGTCTAGTTCATACGAAATTACTTCAGAAAGACGGGGCAATAATAATTACTGGCGACAAGAAAGCACAAGAGACGGAGACGCCCATAAATAATCCACTCAGACGCCAAATATTGACTGACTGATGTTAATTTGACAATGCACTAGAGATGGTCGATATTCTTGTCGCAGTTACAAGGAACCGGTTTCATTCACGTCACAGATTTCTCATAAATACAGGCTGTTTTTGGAGCAGGTTCCTTTTGGAGTATTAATTTTATCAAAAATGAAAAAATATTAGCAAAATTATCACACTAACATGTGAGAATTTTAGAGGAACCAGATTCTTTTTCACAGAGTTCTCTAGCTACAGTACAGTTTTACTCGTCACTTACCACTAGACTAAATACTGGCGTGGTGTAAAACTGCCATTTATTTGAAGTTCAAAATGGCTGAGTATTTTTTGTTTCAAATGGCTATGAGTATGCGTATGAATACTTTTTGTATTGAATGAAATGAAAGTATTTTTTTATTGAATATAACTCAAAAATAATTTTATACTTTTTAAGCTTTTAGAAGTTTTAATACGTTTTCTAGAGAATAAATTTGTTGATAAAGGTTTGTATATCATTAATTTAATTTATCAAAATGACTTAAAAATATTGAAAAAATCGATGAAGCATGATTTGAGATTTTCACGGCTAAAAGTATTCTAGTGATTTGTTTTGGGGTATTATGCCGTGTTGCCGTGGGCTACCTCCTTCTATAGTCAACGTTTCGTACAGCATTTCAGTGTCCATTATACACATCTGCCCTGATGATGGACATTGCAATGCTGTCCGAAACGTTGGCTATAGAAGGAGGTAGCGCAATACGGCATAATACCTCAAAAACAGATCACTTTAAAAATCGATGAAGCTACAATGTATACAGACGCGTAGAAATCTAAAAATTATTGGCAAACTCAATTGGAGTACTTTCTATTTTCGCAGTTTTAATCCTAAGGCATCACGCGTCCCGTAAGGTTATGTGCAAACTCTGATTTAGTGATTTTCTCAGAGAGTGCCTAAAGTTGTACACTTTATTATTTTTTAAATTTGATTAAAATCAAATTTAATAATATAATTATTAAGTTCTGCAAGTATTTTTTGGTTTTTGTTATTGTTACAACTGTTTCGGCTTTCAAGGCCATTTTCAAACTGTGCTATAGCCACGTTAAGACGACTTTTAGATGACGTTTAGACGACAAACCACAGTTTGAAAATGGCCTTGAAAGCGTAAACAGCTGTAACAATAACAAATACCAAAAAATACTTTCAGAACTTAATTATTATATTATTAAATTTGATTATAATTAAATTAAAAAAAATATTAAATGGAGTTCTACGAATTAAACACAAAAACAATAAATAAATATGTACACTTTAGAAAAGGACAATAAAATTGTGGAAAAGGTAACAGGATGTAACGTAAAATGTGACAAATGTCACGTTGGGTATCAAATGGAACATACATATAATAAAACGTTAGGTGTCAAAATGTCAAGTATGATATGGTTTTAGGTGTAAAGCAGGATTATATCTTTCAAGGGATTGTGGGACAATGGATTCATGAAAAAAAAACTCATTAATTATTTAAATGTGCGTTCACAAATAAATGTGCGGTCAGAAAATGAAGACAATCTTGGAAAATCGTATTCAAATTATGATACCGTTAAATATGACCAAAGGAGATAGGGTCGCATTAGCTCAGTTGGTAGAACGGTTGCAAGGCAAGGGTACTGGTTTCGAGTCCTACATATGACCGTATCTTTTTCAGAATTTTCTGTTTCAAATTTTCCATTAGAAAATGATAATATTATCTCCAATAATTTAAAAGAATACTCAACTTAAAATAAATGTGTATAACTTAGAGAATTCTCTTATCAAGTGGCACATCAATCAATTTGTTATAATTTATGGTGGTGAGGAAAATAAATTATTGGATCTCGCAGATGCCAAATTTTCCAAACAATACTGTTACCAGATTATTGCACATATATAGAAAAATACATAGAGGCATGAAATACCTGTCTTACATAAATAACGTCGAGACTAACAAGAAATCTCTTAAGAAAAAAACAATTGCAATTTACTGAAGATATTTATTTATTCACGCCCTATTTGGGCTTTCACAATTTATTACAAAGAGACAAGATAAATACAGAGTTCAGTAACAAAATATTGTATGACTTTTAAATAACAGCAGACAATTAAACATTATGGTTGGTAGATTTTCAATATCCAAGGTGTCTATGATGTGCCGATCTCTTGAACTGCACAGACAATTCATCACCTTGTATTTATTTATTTATTTTAAAAATAGTAATGTTATTACAATGAGATCTAAGCCGCTCATCTCACTAGGAAATTTTTGTGTCAAGATGTGCAGCTTTACAATTAAGTACAGCAAATATATATTTTTTAATACATGTGAACTTAATGTAAGATTGAAAATTATAAACCTACAAAAATAAACACAACAGTTAACCAAACTAAATTTAGAGGTACATTACAAGAACAAAACCTGGTTCAATTTGGGGTACAAATATTTTGACGCTAGTGATGTCTTGCGAATAACGCAGGTGGTCCTCAGTAATTCAATGTAAAACAAAAAATATATACCGTTAACTTTAGTGGTATCTCGGAAATCGTTATGACAATGTATAATAGGATTAGGTATTCGAGTATAATAAGATTATAGAATAAAGAGAAGAAAATTGCAATAATGTATTCATAAATCGCGGCGCCACAGAGCGAAATCGAGACAGCAATTCTGTGACACGATATTCATAATATGTGGTTATTGTATTCTATTTATAGTCTAATATTTACACATTGCTAAAAACAAAGTCCTCTCAATGTTGCCTTTCCTTGGAATGCATCATAGATCTGTTTTTAATGACTTCTGATTTGTTCGGGTATTCTTGTGTTGTCAAACATAATATCTCATGTGTCGTATATGACTCGCTATTTTGACAGTGTAATAAAAGCACGGAATAAATCAAAATGAATAAATATAGCGCTGTGGTTTTAAGGACCGATATACGGTCTCATAAATATGAATTTAATATATGTGGGCGAGCTGCCTACACTCCGCGCGATTTAACCCAGAATATGAGAAGGTACTGCGACACGCGGGATGACGTTGAACAAACGAGGCATCAATAGTATTTCCTAATTATTAATTTATTGTTTGAATCAGCACGTGACATATTAAAACAATCATTTCGTGAATGTGAATTGGGAATGTCAGAAGGATGAAAAGAATTTCTGCGTTCAATGAATCCTTGTGCGGTTTATTAAATTTGTTTACTATATTAAATAGCAGGAACAGAAAAATATTTTTCTCTACAATGTGTAAGAATGCTATATTTCAAATTTTCATTCCAAAATAAACGTGAATTACTGCATTAGGTACATTACTAAGGTTATTTTAAGGTATAGGTGCGTAAGTGCCTTGTTAAAGATGATTTATCTGAACAGGAGAAGTTACAATGGGAACATAAATGAGGTATTTCTTCAGGGAACATGAATAAATGCTGTAGGAACACGAATACGGTTTTCAGCCAGTATGGGTGCGTGAGTGCGCTGTTAAACGTGACATTCGTGAGCAAGTGTAGTTACAATGGGAACATGAATGCGGTTTTTCTCCAGTATGGGTGAGTAAGTGCCTCGTCAAACTTGATTTCTCTGAACAGGAGAAATTACAATGCGAACATGAGTGAGGTTTTTCTCCAGTATGGGTGCGTAAGTGCATTGTTAAATGTGATTTGGATGAACAGGAGTAGTCACAATGGGAACATGAATGATGTTTTTCTCCAGTATGGGTGCGTAAGTGCACCGTTAAACGAGATTTCTCTGAACAAGAGTATTTACAATAGGAACACGAATAAGGTTTTTCTCCAGTATGGATGCCTAAGTGCACCGTTAAACGAGATTTGTCTGAACAAGAGTATTCACAATAGGAACATGAATAAGGTTTTTCTCCAGTATGGATGCGCAGGTGCTTTGTAAAAGCTGACTTGCGAGAGCAGGAGTAATTACAATGGATACAAATATGAGGTTGTTTTCCAGTATGGGTGAGGAAATGCCTTCTTAAAGGTGATTTTTCTGAGCAGTAGTAGTCACAATAGAAACATGAATACGTCTTCAGATCCGTTATCAAGTCTGAAAAAGATGGCGGAAAAAGCACAATAAGTAGATATCTACAATGAAACGAGAAAATTATTAAAACTTATTTAGACAAACCAAAAACCATTTTACCTTCTGCTCTTTCAGGGTGCTTTAAACATTCTTTTTTAACATCTGGCAGATCTATGTCTATCTCCATATAAGGGATTCCCCCTCCATCTTCTTCTCGGGGTCCAGGTTCTGTCTTGATGGGTACAGTCTCCACATTAATAATACCTGAAATAACGAAATAACAAAATAACAGAATAAAACTGTCACTCCATAGTTATCCATAGATAAAAACTAAATTTCTAACTGTCATCATCGGTACTGTACCTCTACTTCAATATCTAAAACCGGGGCAGGTTGTTACATTTAACAGTAACCACTAGAGGAAAGGGTGCCAACATTGAACGTGAAGAAAAATTCAGCATAGAAAAAATTACACTGATTTTCGAAAAAAAATTAGATGCTATGAAAAAATAAATTATTTCAAAAATTGAGAAGCAACAACAGGACACCCAAAAAAGCATGGAATTTATGAGTACTCAATACGATGAATTAATTAAAAAACTAGAGATAACAATCCTACAAAACAAAAGAATTGAAAATGAATTTATAAACCTGAAAAAAGATCACCAGGAGAAAAATACTAAAATTAAACATTTAGAAATAAAAATTTCAGATTTGGAGTACAAAACCCGCTCTAATTATATTGAAATAGCAGGCATTGCACAAAAAAATGGGGAACAGCAAATTGAAGTGGTTAAAAAAGTGGAAGCGGCGGCAGGAGTGGACCTAAAATACGGCGAAATTATTGACGTAAAAAGGATACCTGATAGGCGAATCAATGCACCACCTAAAATACAAGTGCAATTTTCAGATAAATTGACCAGAGACAAGCTTATTGTAAATAGAAAAAACATCAATTATGCTGCGATCAAAGATATTTCAACTGAAACAATATACATAGCTGAAGAACTGAGCCCTTACCATAAGGAACTTCTTTGAAAACCCAAACAAATCTCAAAAGAAAAAAACTATTCATACGTCTGGCACAAAGAGGGAAAAATAATGGCAAGAAGAAATTCAAACGAAAAAATAATTTACGTTAAACATAAAGACGATTTGAAAAACATCATTTAAATAATTTGGCTCATAATAACCCAAACTTAAACTCTAATGGTAATTTGTTAATATGATGTATTACATTTTACAATTCGTCGTGGTTCGGTGCAATATAAGTGATGTATTGTAGAATTGAATTATATAATTTAACAAAGAACCTCCTGATAAGCTACTTACAGTAGGTTAGCGGGTACGAATTCCCATTTCATGAAAACCAAAATATCGGATAAGTAAATTGTGTGGATATATAAGCGGAATACATTATTGAAGGGGTGATTATTTTCTTAGCGATTTCTCAAGCGATTTTCGGTAGATTATAGCCATTTTGAAAAAATGTTTTGATTATCACTATTATAACTCATAATATGCCAAATTTAGGGAAACTAAAAATACGGAAAAAACGTCGAAAGGTGGATTCACTGGCTTTAAGCCGCGGTAAGCAGTTCATGTTTCGATATTAATATTTTGAGGAATGAAATTATTTAAATAATACGGATAATGTATAAATTTACAACCAAACGCTCGAGTGGTTGAAAATACAATTTAGATACGGATAAAAATTAAACCTCTAAAATTGCTGTTGCTGCATAAGAATTTAATAATATTTGTTTTCTAATGACCAACAGTTGCCCTGTCATCAATGGTTCCAAACATCGAAACAATTACAAACCTGATAATTTAAATTTAAAAAAAAACTATAAAAAACCGTGGCCAACACTGGAAAATAACGATGAGGGGGAATTGGACTTAAGTTAACTTACTTACTTTCCTCCAGGGTAGCCAGAGAGGATGGACTGTTATAAAACATTTTCTCGGCGCACATTCACTTTCGTACTACATGTCTGACTCTTGACATGAACCAACTCAAGTATTTGATTCATTGATCGTGACTTGTCTTCCGCGGGCGTCCTTGAATTCTACCAAACACTTCCACGTCTTATATTTTCACAAAACGAATAATTCGTTTATTAGTTTATCATGCCCAAATCATCTAAGCGTCCCGTTCTTTATCTAAACTATTACGTCACTGGAAGTATAATACGGGTGACGTCATCCTTCCACTCGTTCCGAATCACCACATTTTTAACACCGTCATAAAAAGTTTTACCACACTCAGAGATCGTAAATCTACAACATTCTGTCCCACTTTTCAACACTCTCTTTCGAACTACCGATAGAACAAGGACAGCATACCTACCTGACGCCTGTGCTCTAAAGATTGCAGTCCGTTTGTTAAGATTGGGGAATCTATCAAACGGACCGCCCGTTTTTGCACAAAGTCGAGGGTTTTTTTTCAGGTATTTAGGGGCTCCGGACCAGAGATGGCTGCCAAATTCGACAGTAGGGCGCACTTGCGATTTGTACAGGGTCAGCAGTTGTGTACTATTAAAGTATCTGCGGGCCCTGTACAGTACGCCCAGCTTCTGAGAGGCCAGCTTTACTCTGGCTTC
Organism: Hesperophylax consimilis; assembly: GCF_061612785.1. Lineage (NCBI taxonomy): Eukaryota > Metazoa > Arthropoda > Insecta > Trichoptera > Limnephilidae > Hesperophylax > Hesperophylax consimilis. The sequence goes on from NC_142854.1 coordinate 30,115,520, forward strand.
GATGGAGCCCCCATACCTGAGCTGGTCACTTATAGTTACACCAAGCATATCAATGGAAGGCCTGTTCGGAAGATTGCTTCCGTTGAAGGAGACTAGATTATCATTTAGATCCCTTTTAGACGTAATCAGACAGGATTGGGTCTTTGAAACATTAAATTCGACGAGATTATTTTTACCCCAGGAGGAAATACTCTCGAGATAACCGTCCATTCTCTGCTTCAAAGCCCTCCGAGCCGTTGGAGTTTGTGTGCCCTTTGGGGGCTTGTCAAACAAAAAGCTATCATGAACTGTACTGTCATCCGCGTAACAATGAATCGGTGCACATGTCAAAAGGTCATTGATGTGCAACAAAAACAAAGTCGGAGACAGAACCGATCCCTGTGGGACGCCAGCATTTATAGAGTGTGAGGATGAGGTGAAACCGTCAGCAACTGCCTGAATCGACCTATCCCTTAAAAAGTCAGCAATCCACGTACACAGGGATGCGGGAAGTCCGTAAGAAGGCAATTTGTTGACAAGTCCTCGGTGCCAGACCCGGTCAAAGGCCTTGGATATGTCTAGTGCGACCGTTTGGGTCTCACCGTGACGTTCCAGGCACCGCCCCCAAACATGCGACACATACGCGAGAAGATCACCGCACGAGCGGTTCCGCCGGAATCCGTATTGACGGTCGTTGATAATTTTGTTTTTCTCGAGGTATGTGAGCAGTTTGTCGTTGATTACACGTTCCATCACTTTGGACAGAACTGATGTGATCGCTATGGGGCGGTAGTTGGCCGGGTTGGAGCGGTCACCTTTCTTGGGAATAGGGTAAATGACCGCTTTTTTCCAACCAGAGGGCACAGTGCCACACTTCAAGCCGCAGTGAGGAACCGACGGCGGAACAGCACCTCCGTCATCGAGGGTCGAGTTTTCCGCAAACATTTTCCCTAATAAGTTAGCCTTTTCGGTGGCGGTGTTTGCTAGTGAGCCGTCAGGTCTGGTAAGAGGTGGCAAACTGGGTTTGCAAAAATTACGACCTATTGAGCCCGCAAGCGACCAGAATGCTCTGCTGCCATGCGGGCAGGCAGCCAGCTTTTTGCTGATCTGCAGGTCGTGTTCGAATTTTGACCTCTTAATGATTCTCTTGCATTCCTTTGCCGATTTGTTGTATGCTGATCTGCTTTCGGGCGTTCGAGATGTGTTGTAGGCTCGGTAAGCCGCGTTTTTTCGTCGAACTGCTTCGGAGCATTGTCGACTGAACCACGGCTTTGAGCCCACACCAGTTTCTTTAGTAGTCGATTGTATGAAGCCATCCATCGCCGATTTGATGACTTCACCAATCTCCTGGGCACATCTTGAAGGGTCCGAAGTCCGAAAACAAACAGCTGACCACGGAAAAGCGTTGAAATGGGCCCGCATACCGAACCAATCTGCTGACCTATAGCGCCACACTTTTCTCCTCAGCCTCTCATTGGTTGGTCTGAGGCTAACGGGGATTGATGTCGTCACTAGGCAGTGGTCAGATGATCCCAGAGGCGCTGTGACGTCAATCTTATAACCGTGTGTCACAGTTGTTAAGAATAGGTCTAACAGATTGGAACGGTGAGTCTGGACATCAGGAACCCTTGTAGGCTCCTGAACCAGTTGCTCTAATCCGTAGCAAATGGCAAAGGATTCCGCCTGTCGGCCAGCCGAGTCCGTTGGGCCAGAGAACTTCAACCATGGTTTGAAGACCATTTTTAACCATTTTTAGAAAGACCAAACGCGCAAGAGTCCCTTCCAGTGGTTGTACTGGAAAAGAACTCGCCAAACCGACCAACCGACGGTAGAGCATAATTCTCCATACAGGGCGGGGAAAAATATATCCCATCTACAAGATGTTTGAAAGGAAATTGCAAGGTTATAAAATGAAAGTATTCTGGTTAAACTTTGGACTGGCCGTAACAAGGTATATTTTGATAAATTTCACAGAGATATACAAAAAGGTGAAAACTTACCCCCATCGACCAGAACGTAGAATCTATCTACCCTGTCTAAAATAATATGAACGTATATAGTTATGAGGAACGAACGCTGAGTGCCGCGAATGGCGGACTAGATGAATCAGCCAAGTAGCTAGAGGACGACGGCTTCAGATGTGACTGGTATCGGCCCAGTGAGTACCAGCCAGGATGAGGAGTAGACGACAGCTTCAGAATGTGACTGGTATCGGCCCAGTGAGTACCAGCCAGGATGAGGAGTAGACGACAGCTTCAGAATGTGACTGGTATCGGCCCAGTGAGTACCAGCCAGGTTGAGGAGTAGAAGACAGCATCAGAATGTGCCTGGTATCGGCCCAATGAGTACCAGCCAGGATGAGGAGTAGACGACAGCATCAGAATGTGACTGGTATCGGCCCAGTGAGTACCAGCCAAGATGAGGAGAAGACGACAGCATCAGAATGTGACTGGTATCGGCCCAGTGAGTACCAGCCAGGATGAAGAGTAGACGACAGCATCAGAATGTGACTGGTATCGGCCCAGTGAGTACTAGCCAGGTTGAGGAGTAGACCACAGCATCAGAATGTGACTGGTATCGGCCCAGTGAGTACCAGCCAGGATGAGGAGTAGACGACAGCATCAGAATGTGACTGGTATCGGCCCAGTGAGTACCAGCCAAGATGAGGAGTAGTCGACAGCATCAGAATGTGACTGGTATCGGCCCAGTGAGTACCAGCCAGGATCAGAAGGAGACGACGACAGCATCAGAATGTGACTGGTATCGGCCCAGTGAGTACCAGCCAGGATGAGAAGTAGACGACAGCATCGGAATGTGACTGGTATCGGCCCAGTGAGTACCAGCCAGGATGAGGAGTAGACGACAGCTTCAGAATGTGACTAGTATCGGCCCAGTGAGTACCAGCCAAGAAGCCGGTTCCACGGATAACCCGTAAGTTGCCCTTCCATGAGGCGAGGTGGGACTTAAAAATGCCCCGAATCAAAATGCTCACGGCGAAAACAGTCCATCGGCAGAAATAACAACCGATCACTTGGATAAACTCTGATTACCTCCACGGCCGCACATGGCAAAATACGTTTTCATTATCCACGCCACCCGTGGCGAATTCCACTCGCGGGAAATATTATTAAACTTCTAAACTTGAAGCACAAACCGAACATTTCGGTATTAATCACAAATCCATGAAATATCTTTCGATCAGATCCTCAGACCCCCAGAAATTATAATTGACCCCCGACCGGACGCGCACACTCCTCTCTGTCTGGCCGGGAAGTGACGCCATCTTCGATTTTAGTCACTTCCTGTTATTGCCAGAGCATAAACAATAGACAAGACAAATCACAGATTTGACAGGTTCTTACTTACTGCAAAGTAAGAAAAATAATCCTATGTTATATACATAACAACCGTTTGAAAGAAATAAAACTATATTTCACACTTTTCAACACTCTCTTTCGAACACCGTTTGATAGAAATAAAACTATAGTGCACACTTTTCAACACTCTCTTTCGAACACCATTTGATAGAAATAAAACTATACTGCACACTTTTCAACACTCTCTTCCAAACACCGTTTGAATGAAATAAAACTAAATTGCACACTTTTCAACACGCTCTTTCAAACACCGTGAACACCGTCTCTGGAACCGCCCACATGATTCTTTGTTATAACTCTACTCAAGGGGAGTTTAAATATTAATATTATTCATGTAAAGGAAAAGGAGGAACGAGTAAAAAAATATGAGTTACTTAAGTTCGAACACTGTTTAACATTTATTTAAAAAAATGTATAAAGTTAAAAGTTAATCGTAGTCTACGCTTAATACTAGTCTTAAATTGTAATTCTTAAAATTAATTTTCCTTTTTCTTAATCCTAAATTATTGTTCATTCACTATCTTTAAAAGTTGGGTCACGTTACGAGATAATTAGGCAAAAATTGTGCAGACGCTTCCCTTTACGATGATTCTGGAACCGCGGATCTCCACGTTCGCACTTATCACCGACATCACACAAGCGGCAACTTGGGTTGGATCCGAAGGGCGGAAGTAGTTCAACCTGGGCAAAGGCTCCGAAGGGCGGAGTCGCAGGCAGCGACTCCTGAGAGGGCAGCTTCCTGGTAGGGATATCCTCGGTGCCGCTCCAAGGGGGAGAGCAGGAAATTTCTCGGCGGAGGCGAGACGGTAACTTCTGCTAGGGCAATTCCCTGGTCGGCAGCTGCCTCGGCACCGCTCCAAGGGGGAGAGCAGGATGATGACTGTCGAGTGCGGAGTGGGAACTGTCGAGAACTAGGCGAGATCGTGACCGCCGAGAGGGCAGCTTCCTGGGCGGAGGCCCCTCGGCGACCGCCCCAAGGGGGGGCGAGATGATGACTCTCGGGTGCCAAAAAATCAACTGTTGAGGAATGGAACAGTTAACTGCTGCGCAATCCGGCGACCGTAGCGCGCCTGTCGTGGGGTGCTGGAACTAAAGTGGTTCCGCTTTACCCCACTTCGGTAAGTTGTCTGAATCCGTGGCGCTAGCATCGCCATCCTCACCGCTAGTGTTATTATTATTTTAAAAGATGTTAAAATTACATTTGTGCAAAAGACCTTCAAACAATTGCAATAGCCTAGCCTTGGGCAAGGGTTTTTACTGCCGGGTCGCCGGCTTAACAATACACCCATTTCGGATTACGACTTGATGGGTGTATTTCCAAGTTGGCTTTCTAATTTTTTTATTGCGGGACCGGTGAAACTATTCACTAAATACTTACGGTCTAATAATTCGAACTGCCGCCTCCATCTGCGTGTAAAATCACAGAGACAAATGCTGGAGCACGTGTTCACTTTGGTCTTTCTGTGAATTCAAGTCACGTAGATACCTAGGGACATATCATCTTCATAGGAACAGGCTATTTTGGAACTAGTTTCTTTTGGAATATTTATTTGATTAAAAATGAAAAATAATGAATTAACTATTAAAAAGCAAGGAAACTTTAGAATTGTTGTGTAACCGGTACCTTTTTCTTAAAATTTATTTTCCAGTTTTATTTTCCACTAACCACTCGACTAAATAGGTACTGGGGCGGCAAATTGAAAGATTGTTCCATTGTTTGTTAAGATTTCCTAACCAGATTAGTAATGGGCAGGATCAAAATATTTCAATGGAAACATCAAAAGAATTGAATGATTAATCGATTTGATTGATCGTAGTATAAACATATCCATAACGTAGGTGTTTTATCTAGGTACATAACCTTAAATTACATGTCAACCTTAGATTATTAATACAGCGCCAACGAGTTGTTTTTTGCAAAAGCAGCGAAACATTGGAAGATAATATCATAATTAAACAGCAAATATATAATATGTACACAACATATGACAAATACCAAAGAATAATTTCATAGACAATATCCGTGTGACTAGTTCATATTAATTTTACTTCGTTTAAAAGTTTATTTTTTGAAGGTTAAATCGCAAAATTCAGTAAGAAACTATATTGCTTCCTGTCGTGGCATCAAAGTTGAACATATTCAAATAATATCAAGGTGTTTTACTGTCGCACTTAGTTTCATTCAGAAAATATACTAAATTTATCAAAACATCATCGTGTCGGTAGTTATTAAAAATCAATCACAATGCATTGCCGCGTATGCCCTGAAGTTATTCTATCAGACGAGTCGATATTTGTGTGTTCGGTGTGTAAAGGCACATACCATCTAGCCTGCGGAGGAATAACGGAAAGCACCTACCGTCGACTCACTCAAGAACGTTGAGAGCAACAGAAGTGTAAGCAATGTAAGAAGGACACACGAACGGCCGCCGCCAGCGATAACGCACCTTTGGATCCGCCCAAAAAATTAACGGCCACTAAGGATCAAGGAGTTCCATCATCATCATCTTCCCCCGCTAATCTCGAAGATATTCAGGTCTTAGTCACGACCAAAACAAACAACCTGGAAAAAAAAACAGAACGACATCATGGACCAAAACAACAAGATACTGGAAAGCATTCAATTTATGAACGCGAAATATGAAGAATTTATGGCCAGAATCCGTGACGTCGAACACCGTAATGATGAGCTTACTGCGAAGAATTCTGCACTGGAAGCCAGAATCGTTCTACTGGAGAATAGTATCGAGTTCCAAGAACGGGCCTTAAAGTCAAGTAATGTAGAAATAAGAGGCATCCCTGACATTAAGGACGAATCACTAAAAGACGTGGTATTCAACATCTTCAAAATAACAGGATCTCCCATTGAAACTAAGGACATCGATGCTGTATATCGTCTACAAAAAAAACAACCAGAAGCAGCCAAGGACAATTGTTCTTAAATTAAAATCAAACCTGGCTAGGAACCAACTGTTAGCTGATGTGAAATCATTCAACAAGAACAAACACAATACCGAAGAAAAACTCAACACGTTAAACATCGGTCTCGCCGGCCCCCGGTTGCCAATCTATATTTCTGAGCAACTAACTTTTCGGGCGAAGCAGATTTGGTATAAAACTCGTCAAGTTGCAAGAGAGAAACGATATCAATTTGCATGGATCAAAGAAGGACAGATATATTTGCGGAAAGAGAGTGGTGCAGGTGCTATTCTTATATCAGATGAAAACAAGCTCTCTTCCCTATGACTATCTCAAACACAATACACATAATACCGACAACAAATATAAGATGAAGGTTTTATTATTATTATTGCCATATTTATATCCAGTGATTATCCTCACCCAGTCATTAGAACCAAATATACTCACGAGGTATGCTACTTTCCGCTATTCATTATATTATTATTATGTTTCCGATTCTACTATGTATTTATTCACTAATACTTCTATGTTCACTTACCTGGGAATACTTCGATTATTATCACATGCTTGTTTTCATAAATACTATTATATTATGTATGTTATACTGTTTCTGGAAATGTATCAAAATCGTATAGTAGTGAAATATTCTGTGCTAAGCATTTCACCTGAATAATTATGATTCAATTACCTCCTGATATCTACAATGACACAGATATAACTTGCAACTCGAATTTGATTGTCGATCTCAGCAAATTAAATAATTACAGTTGGAAGTCTTATAGTTTAAAGATTATTCACCAGAATATCAGAAGTATGTCAAACGTTGATGATTTTCTGTTATTTCTAGATCAATTCAACCATACTTTTGATGTTTTAATTTTATCAGAGTGTTGGATCAACAAAAACTACACATCTAAAATAATACAAACTTACACGGAATATCACTCAATTAATAATATAAATAAATCTAGTGGGGTCGTTGTTTACATCAAAGATGGTATTCAAGCGCAAGTCGAAGAAATCTTAGTATCGCAAGGTAACTGCCTTAGAATTGTTCTTAATAATAACTTATGTATTTTTGCTATATATAGATCACCTTCTTTCCTGAACATAGATTCTTTTTTGAATTCACTCCAAACTGTTATCAGTAGTTCCGATAAATTTGAACGTCAAATCATTATAGGCGACCTTAATATTAACACTTTATCTCCATTTCACCCCCAATTCGATGACTTCCTATGCATGCTCACAGAAAACTGATTCATAGCAACAATCAATACACCTACTCGTGAACAGGGCACGAACAAATCCTGTTTGGATCACATCAACGTAAAAAATATTAACTTTACTGACTCTTTTGTTATCCACACTTCAATTTCCGACCACTACACAACAGCCCTCTGCTTTAAAGATAAACCGCCCACAAATGCAAAAATTAAGTACGTCCCTCGAACAAACTACAAGAATTTAATTGAGGACTTGCAATTAGAATACTGGCAAAAAGTATTTGATCAAACTGATACTGACATTGCGATGAACGAATTCATCTCCATCCTTCATACATATATATCTAAACATACAAGTAACAAACTCATACCGAACAGTCAGTTAAAACTTACGCCCTAGATATCTCCCGGCCTTGTCAAATCGATTCACAAAAGAAACAAACTACACAAAAGGGCGCAAAAGTTTCCAGATAATATTTTAGTTCAAACTTACTATAAGAAATACGGGAACTTATGGAAAACGATTATTAAAAATACTTAAGAAAATTATTATAAAACGTTCGTTTACGAAAATTCTTATTCTCCAAAACGTATGTGGGAAGCATTTCGTAATATTAGTAAAACAAAAATCTACAGGTTTTCCGAAATTAAATCATTAGATATCGGTAACACAAACTCCTCTAATCCAAAAAATATGGCGTATTTTGCTAATAACTACTTCACGTCGGTGGGAACCACACTTGCCAAGAATATCCTCGATAAATGCAATAAAACTGAAACCGATCTTGCAAAGTTGGTCACCTCTAACCTCAACCATAAAATAGACAATATACAAACATCGACGAACGAAGTCATGGAAATAATTGACGACCTAAAGCCATCCAACGCTTGTGGACCAGACAAAGTTTCGACAAATCTACTAAAAGTAATTAAGTCATTCATAGCAACTCCAATAGCTTTTGTCTCAAATCTAAGTCTCAAATCAGGAATATTCCCTAACCATCTAAAACATTCAATTGTTGTATTGCTACATAAAAATTGAGATAAATCTGCGATTCAAAATTACCGGCCGATATCTCTGGTCAATTTGGTCTCAAAAATTATCGAGAAAATTGTCAAAAACCGTCTTAGCTTTTACCTTGAAAATAATAACATTCTTTCTGAAAGACAATTTGGCTTCCGACCGGGTTTAGGTACCGAAAATGCCATTGGCAATCTTACTAAAGTAATTTCTAATAACATCGATCGAGGAATTAAAAGCATCGCGCTCTTTCTGGATCTGGCTAAAGCTTTCGATACCATCTCGCACAAAATCCTTTTGAAAAAACTTCAACGAATCGGTATTCAGGGGCAGTTACTTAAATGGTTAGGAAGCTATCTATAAAATCGAAGCCAAAGAGTTAATATTAGTGGCACTCTAAGCGATCCAGCCAATATCGAATTTGGTGTTCCACAGGGAAGTACTTTAGGACCGATATTGTTTAATATTTATATCAATGATCTTTGTAACAGTAACCTTGCCGATCATATCATCACTTTTGCTGACGATACGGCCTTAATATTTGAGGCGAAAAACTGGTTTGAAACGCACAGAAAAGCCGAAATTGGGATAAACAATGTTAAACACTGGCTAGACAATAATCTCCTTACTCTCAACACGGAAAAGACAAAATTTATACGTTTTAGTGCAACTCAAGCGGGACAACCCAAGGAAATACTGAATATTACTATTCACATTTGTAAAGAACCGAATACTTGTACTTGCAAAAACCTAGAATCCGTAGATAGTTTAAAATATTTAGGAATCACCATTGACAAATATCTGAGATGGGAAGAACACATTAACTCAACTGCCATCAGAAATATTCTCTCTGTAAAAGATATGAAATCAATATACTATGCCATGTGTAATTCTTTACTCGAATATGCATCCCTAGGTTGGGGATCTGTCTTTTGGCTGTGCCAAAACAATATTAGACTCCCTGGTTAAAGCACAGAAATCACTACTAAGAGTCATTCTCAAAAAACCATTCAGGTACCCCAGTGATGCATTATTCACGGAAATAAAAGTTCTCGATGTTAGACAACTGTATATTAGAAAGATTATATTACTTGCACAAAAACAACGTCAGCACTTCCTTTCCATCGACCACCTTCACGACACCCGACTTTCAAGGAATAATCCAATAGTCCCAATAAAAACCACGACATCCCTTGGGCAACGGCAATTCTCGTACTTAGGACCTAAATTATTTAATATCATTCCTAATGCTTGGAAAACGAAAAGTACAAATGTTTCGCGCAAATTGTTCAGTGACTGGCTCCTTGATTTAGGGAGGGTAAAAAGTGAAGATATGTTGATCAATAAATGATCTCATTATAAAAAAAAATATAAAAAATATATATATACATTGTTGTCAAAACAATGATACATAATTTTTTAAAGTCCATACAATACAAAAACACGTATTTATCACCTCTGAACACAATTGTCTATTCTGTATTAATCTGTACTTTATTTATCAATGCTATCGATTATTTTCTGATCATCCAACTATATTATAAACTTATAAAATACCCTTCCCATTTTTTCTACCTTACAACTCCTGTGGTGATCTGTCTTTTTATTACTACTATCTGGCTGTTATTTACTTTACCGGTTTTGTTTTGTTTATATTAAGTGCTAAATTATGATATGAACTAAACTTGTCAATTTGACTGGCCTAAAACAGGATCCATTCCTAGTTAGCTAGTCAAAGTTTCCGCATGTTTTATTGTATGATTTTTTATGTGAAATAAATTTATTATTTATTTATTTACGTATAAAGACGTGGTAATACTACATTAAACATTGTCGTGTTTTATTATTAAGATTTATTGTTGAATTGAATTACATTGTTTAACAAACCTCCTGCTGATTAGCTACTTGCGTTTACTTAACGAGTACATATTCCTATAAAAATCATAATATCGGATAGGTATATCATAACATGTGCGTCGGCAGTAAGCAGGCAGCTACCCCCTCTATGCAAAAAAAATGGTTACGAAAAAAGAAGTCAAAATTGTCAGTTAAATACGAATTAATTAAAAGGTAAAAAGTAAGAGATTCCTTCTTTACTGACTACCCAGAGAACCCTTTTTGCGTGTGGATGAAATTGATAAAATTTATTTAAACTATAAAAACTGAGTAAAACAATAAAATATATATATATAAACCTGATACATATTTATCAGAACTTCTGTCTAAAGAGTGTGAACTGAGGACGAGTTTTTTCACAGAATTTGAACAATTCGTCAAATTTAAACATTAATTGTAGAGTTCTGTGTAAGTCCTGTTCAAGTTCTGTTAATGCATCAGTATGAGCCAGTTGTTTCATAGTACTGAAATAATAACTTGAATAGAACTTCCACAGACTTGAAAATTAACTATCAATTTTGATGAATTGTTCAAAATTTGTGAGAAAAATGGGTGTTAAGTGTATTGTACTTTTAATATGTAATTTAAAAAAGTAAAATGGGATAATATTCAAAATAAAATTGCACAATTTAAAATTAATAGAAAACTCAGACGTACGTCAATTCTTCCAACTCAAAAATGGAAAAAAAAACCATGGGGCGCTTTGACTAAAAAATACTATAACACATTGTAATAATTATTATTTCAGAAAGAATCAGAAATATAAAATAAAATATAAATACAAATTATAAAAATAACACATATCTCTTACAGACTAGCTAAGCTTTATTAAGGTGGTACATCATATGCATAAAATTATGTGAAACGATCACTTTATAACATTTCTATATTATCTGTAAAATTACGTAACGTAATTTTTTAGAGGCCACAAACAGCTTTAAAAATTATTAACTGTTGAAGGGCATAACATATTTACAAATTTCTTAGTTCATGTAAAGGAATATTTAAAAGGTAAAATCAAAAGTATCGACGGACGACAAAACGGGAAGTAGAAAACAAGCAGTTGTCCCGACTGCGTCCATCTGAAACACCTTTGTGATATACGCAATGCAACTTACTAGTTGTCTGAACACTCTCGACGTACTGCAAACATTCCTTCTTCACATCTTGAAGGTCGATTTGTATATCGGTATACGCCATTTCACTTGACCTTTCTTCCTGCGTCCATGGTTCGCTCTTGATGGAAACACTCTTTGTGTTGGGAAGATCCATGGCACTGCTGTGATGGTCATAATGATAAGCTGAAAATAAACAAGAACTGTAATAAAACTTCAAAACACATAGATTTTATAAAATTTTCAGATGAAAATAAAATCAAAATTGTCTCAAAATATAACACGGATTTTCTAATTAGAAAAAATCTTAGATATATTAAAACAAACCAATAACCAGGTGTATTGAAATCATGAATTAAAATATGAATTAATTCATTAATTTATAGAAGACTCTTTCCAACCAATTGTTTATGATATTAAAGACAGCCCCGGTAATTTGACACTGACTGTAAATGGAAGATAAAAAAATGTTGAAATAATAATTTTTAATAAATGGAATCGGGTAAACTAACTAAATAATAATGTGAAGTAACATGATACATCCGTTATCAATAACTACCGACCGATTTCACTCTCGACCGCCCTGGCAAGAATATTTGAAAAAATTTTATCGACGGTCGTAACAGGCTATCTTAAGACAGAGGATAACCTGTTCGGATTTAAATCTGCCCTGTCAACATCTTTGGCAATATATTCCCTAAACGAAGCCATTAGCTATTATAAACTAAGGAAAACGCCAATCTATACCTGCTTTCTAGATCTAAGCAAAGCGTTTGATTGTGTGTGTCACAATAAACTGTGGGAAAAACTCAGGAAAAGAGCAGTTTCAGAAGATATAATAGCGATTCTTTCAATTTCTTTCAACTATTTCACTCGGGTTCAAGATTAGATGAACTGCATTACTAATCACTAGGTTTTACTGTGTGACACGTGCCATACAATGAACAAACTAATGAACTCTCGTCTGTCTCGTCCTTTGTGTTGGGTAGCTCAATATGTTATAACACGAATACTTTAAAATCTCATGAATAAAGTGTTAATCGATATATTCTTACAATAAACAAGCACTAATTTAGGAGTTGAGGTGTAAATTAGTCAATATAACTAGAACCTACTTACTTAAAGGCGAAGTGCGGCGGTTACTTACAAAGCGTTTAAGAAACGTCTATAGAAAAGTGGAACCTTTTCAGTCATAAAAACTTTGCTTTAAATGTATTGGTCATTGAAATAATCTCAAGTGACATAAATTTAACACCATTTTTGTCTAGTTCATACGAAATTACTTCAGAAAGACGGGGCAATAATAATTACTGGCGACAAGAAAGCACAAGAGACGGAGACGCCCATAAATAAAAAGTCAGACGCCAAATATTGACTGACTGACGTTAATTTCAAATAATTTGACATATGGACTAGAGATGGTCGATATTCTTGTCACGGCTACAAGGAACCGGTTCTTTTGCTGTCATTGTTTTCTCATACCTACAAGCTGTTTTTGAGGCAGTTTCCTTTTGGAATATTAATTTTATCAAAAATGAAAATATGTTAGCAAAATTATTTATTTATTCATTTTCGGGAAATTGACAGTTTACATTTCATCAGTTTGTACATAAGTATTATATAGTAAAATAAAACCAATTATGGAGATCCTCCTTGTGACTTTAACTGAGGCAGCATGATATTTTCAATAAGTTATTTAAATAAATTATACAAACAAAGATTATATAAAACGAAAAATTGACAAAATAATACATATTTAGCCATGGAGAGAGGTTGTTGGTATAAATCAAATCATAATAAAGATATAAACAATAGAGACAACCACTGGAACGATTTCGGTCGAAAAATCGACCACTTTTATTTTTCTGCGATTGATATCGGTCCAAAAATGGACCGATTTTTCTACCATTCGTAAAATATTTATTGTAATTATTTAAAACGTTTCCATGGCCAGCTACTTGTTTTATCGAATAGCTGATAATATATTCTCTTTGTCTATGAACTTATCCGTTGTCTTTGAAGTGTTATTTAACGAGTTTTCGCGGTTTTTTTATGGCGTCCTGTCAAAAACAAAATTATAAATTTTCAACATTCACGAAATTTTGGACTCTTCCTAAAATGCCGTAAGTAATTAATTTATTGGGTTTTTAACGCATAATTATATATCTGTGTAATCATGATTGACTTATCTATCTTTGAAATGCGTTTTTAATTCGTTTGTTTGTATTATATTGTTTTGGTTGAAGTTTTTGTGTAAGATTACGTCAACTGAAGACGTCATCTGTTTTTGATTTACAATAATGTCTTAAATACTGCACTCGCGCATTTGAAATATAGATATTCCATCACAGTGATTCAAAACAAAGAGATATATATAAGTTTTATTTGAATTGGTTCATTATTAATACAGATATTTGCTAACCAATTATTTTAAGTCATATGTCAAAAAGTTGACTCTTTTTCACATGTAAAATGGTGTAAAGCCTTCGTCACACAATAAAAATTTAGTAATTTAGTTGTATAATTAATTAATTTGTTTACTTTTACCAAATTTGTGAAAAAACAGCTGTCGTCCAGGGAAAGGGATCACTCCACAACCCAATAATTATTTTCAAATTTTATATTAGTGCAATATTTAACAAAATTTAAACATTTAAGTACTTACATTAAGTGTTTTCAATTTAAAATTTATAGAGCGGTGCTGACTGCAAGAGGAGGCAGAGGAAAAGGGAGACGTGGGGTACGAGCTGGTGCCGGACTACCTGCACGTGGACGTCAACGCAGAGCTGCAATTGCAGCCTCGTCTGGAGTGTTAGTATTTTTTAATGTTTTTTTATGAAAGTACTTTGCTGTGGCCGTTGAACTCATCATATATTTGTATTTATTTAAACAGCGACCCTGCTTTGCTACTGGTGCGAGAGGATCGCGTCAAGGCCCTAAAGGCTGTTAGGGCCCTGCCTGCTTCCATCCGGCTAGAGCTGGAAAGCCGAAAATTCAAGAAGCAGGCGGCGCGCATTTTGCTCCCTACCGCACCTCCAAGAAAAACTAAAGAAAAGTAAGTAATCGTATTTAGATGCTTGGTACAATATTATTGTTTTTTCCTGACAGCGTTCCACTCTTACAGTGAGAGTTGGTAAGTTCAGCGCTCTGTGCATTTGGCACATTCAGTGCATATTTTACAGAGTTCTTATTTTATTGTTTATTTACATACTGTACTTACTGTTTCACACGTGAATGAGAACAATTTTCTATGATTTATGTAAATGTTTTCAGAATTCCATCTCCGGAGAGAACAACGTGTCCCTTTTCACAAGGGACGCCTTCACCGTTGCCACGACCCGTACCACCACCGTGGATGTCCACTCCCGCACAGACCCAATCAACGGCTCCCAATGCACCAATTATGCCTATCCGTGCAGCATCTCCCGAGCCGTTACCTGGGACATCGCGGAGTGGGGAACTCTTCTCTCCGGAAGCCGGCTATCACAGCGAGCTGTGGGTGGACGTACCATTCTACGAAGAATTGTCGGCGTTTGGGAACGGTGAGTTTATTTTTTGAAATGTCATACCAGGGGCTCAATATAAAATCAATTATCTATATTTTATATTGATATCCCTAGCACAGTTTCACTGTTGGTATATTGGCAGGAAATAAGCATAGTACTTAAAAATTCCACATAACAAACATACAAAATGTATTGTTGTTATGTCGTGGATGCATCATTACACATCTTTTTTCTGTAACGGGTATTGCAGAGTGAGAAATAAGACATGCCGAACTTCTTTGCGAGGATTACATTTGATTCACCGGCTTCTAAACGGTGTAATACAGCATTTTTTTCTTAAATTGAAAAAACACTTTCGCTTCACGGGACTCATTGTGTTGCGAGGCTGTATTGGTAGGTGGGTTTTGTAACCGGACAAATTATCATTAAAATAGGTCGCTTTACGTAGTTGGTCACTTTAAACGGATACGTTTTCCTACTAAAAGCTATGAAACCTTACTAGAGTTTACATTATCGTCACTTAAAACAGTAGACCGTTAAATGCAAAGTCATTATATCCAAATTCTACAGTAAATTTGTGTTTTCTTTTATTTCAGAGTCAGACATGGGCAGAAAAAGTAACGTGGACGAGGCAGCTGTACTAGAAGAGTCTGTACTTGGAAACCGTGAGTTATAAAACTAACTAACTTACCTTCACGCCATTTCGGTAGGCAGAGAGGATGAACCACCATGCAACTCGATCTTGGCACACACACTCTTTTCTTCATTCCATACCTACCTGACTGTGCTATTCTGACTCCTGACATTGCCCGCCTCAAGTATTTGATTAACTTTTTATATTTTTTTTTATATGAATACCTCACAAGAGCCTCAGCTGGAGCCAGTGAGACTATGGCATCCCCAATTGGGGGATGTTGTGAGGCTGAAGGTAAGTGGGGAAGGGAAAGAGGAAGATGGGGAAGTACCTGGCTATTCAGATCTAGTCACTAAACACGGCTAAAGCCATTTGGAGCAACGTTTCAATTCTGAATGGTGGTCTTACACCAGGGCGATACTGGTAGTATCTTCCACTCTGGAACGTGCCGCAAATATACTATATATTATTTTAATTATTATTTTAATTAATTAATTGTGAAATAACACAAATCAATCAAATAAAATTTATTTGCGCACGCCGGGTTCGAACCGGCGACCTTCGGAATGGCAGTCCAATGCGTTACCACTGGACTATGCCGGCCGTCAAAAGCCATTTCAAGCAACGTTTCAATTCTGAATGGGGTCTTACACCAGGGCGATACTATGGGTATCTTCCACTCTGGAACGTGCCGCAAATATAATATATATTATTTTAAATGAATTTTGTGTGAAAATAACACTAATTATTCAAATATAATTTATTTGATTTGATCCCGCGACCATCGTATTGCGAGTCATAAGCCGTACCAGAGGCAGTGGGTTATCGTAATATAGACACATTAAATTAATTTGGGTTTTCTGTTGTTTCAGAAATGGATATGGACAGATCGAGCGACGAGGATGACGAAGCGAGCGACGTCGACCACGAAGAGAGCGATGAGGATACCTTCTGCATGCCACCAATACCTTATCATAATATTATCAACGTTTCACCTAACTCCCATAGACTTTAGTAGACAAGACCAGGTAGATAGTGAGGCAATGCGTTTGATTTTGCCGCCTGAAGGTTACTCTTTCGATTGGTCTAATGATATCTTACGTTTTACTGGGATAAGGGAGACTTTCACAGGCACGCCGGGACCAACTTTCAATACCGACGAAATGGGCAAACCTGTGGATGCCTTTCTTAAAATCTTTGATGCAGATTTCGTTGAACTGATCGCGAGAGAGACCAACAGGTATGCAGATCAATGGATTGCGAAAAAACAATTTAAGCGTCATGCGCGTACCAATAAATGGGCTCCCACGAATAAAGAGGAAATGTATGTATTCTTGGCAATTTTAATGTATCAAGGAATTAGTCCCCTTCCTGTTGAAAAAGACTACTTCTATTCAAAAAAACTCACCGCCATGCCTTATTTCAGCCGAGCCATGGATTATAATCGTTTTCTTCTAATTAAAAAGTTCCTTCACTTCACCAACAATGAAAGTCTTTCTTCTGATGCACCATTATCTGTGCGAAGGTTACAAAAGATTCAGCCCGTCTTGGACCACCTCTCAAATAAGTTTGAGACTTTATACCTGCCCGAGCAAGACATCTCTCTGGATGAATCCTTACTCTGCTATAAAGGCCGTTTGGGATTCGTCCAGATGATCAAAACCAAAGCGGCCAGTGCGGGTATAAAGTCTTACGAGCTTTGTGAGTCCAAGTCTGGCTATCTTTGGAAATTCCAAATTTATACGGGGAAGACCATTTCCAGACAGGCTGAACCGACAAATCCGGACCAGGAAGATATGACGGAAGACATAACGGAAGATATGACGGACGACATGACACAGGCCAACTTTTTGGGTGCTCACAATATCTGCCCAGTTGGGGCCACTGCAAAGATAGTATACGACCTGGCCAGCCCTCTGTTTAACAAGGGGTATACATTAATAATGGACAATTTTTATAATAGTCCATTATTGGCACGATGCCTCAAAAGAAATGGGATGGATTGCATGGGCACATTGCGGTTAAACCGAGAATTTGTGCCCTCTGCATTTAAGTCCCATCTCCGGACCAAACTGAGGGAAGGTGAGGTTGTATACTCGAACTGCGGGGACCTCAATGTAATGGTTTGGTTGGACAAAAACCTGGTAAGTATGTTGTCCACCTACCATAAGGCAGAAATCGGGGCAGTTGAAAAGTTTGGTACCTGGACTTACAAACCTCAACTCGTACTAGACTATAACAAGGTAATGGGGGGGGTTGACCGAAAAGATCAGCTTTTGTCAGGCTTCCCCATTGAACGACAGCGAAACCTGGTCTGGTACAAGAAGCTTTTCAGGAGACTACTAAGCGTTTCGGTGCAGAATGCGTATATATTGTACGGCTCAAAGCTCCGCAAGGAAAATAAACGCATTTTGTACCGAAACTTCAGGAGTGAGGTTGCGGATGAACTCCTTCTGCTGTTCTGTCGTAGTCAAATTGACACGACTGTGCGGACCATTGGCCTAATAGCTGAAGGAAAGACTCTGCGACCTATCCTGAAAGGCAACCACTTCGTGGTCCGTAGCGGGAAAAAGGTGAAATGTGCGTGGTGCAACATAAATAACATATTCAAAAGGACCCTTACAAAGTGTGATGTGTGTGATGTGGCATTATGCTATGATTGCATGAAGCCATATCACACCACAATATAGATTTGCTGAGGGATTTTTTTATTTCATTTTTTTCTTTTTTGGTTTTTTAGTTATGAAATTCAAATTTATAAATTTAATTAAATTTGTTTGAACATCAATTATGATGGCCTGGATGGCTGGACTTAATCATTTCTTTCCGCATACTCACGTCTCATGTTATGTTGTCCTCAAAGGTTCTATATGATAAGGTTCGGTGGACATTTAATATGTATATTTCAATTCTGATCATTGAAATATGCATGTTAACAAATGCAAAGGTATTCTCATTTTTCCCTGTTTATTGTACACATTAAATAACTCGTTTTATTTTTATGTCTTAATTATATTTTGTCAATTTTTCTGTAAAGAGGCTTTTCCAGATCTAGTCACTAAACATAACTAAGCCAATTCAAGCAATGTTCAATTCTGAATGGTGGTCCCTCACCAGAGCGATACTCAGAATCTCACTCTATAGCGAGGCACAATAATAATAATTGGATAATTTGTAGAGCGCCGTTTTTGTGAAAAATCACCTCAAGGGCGCAATGATATTATTATGTATTGATTTTCTTAAATTATGAATAAACCAATAAACTGAATATATTTTTATTATGACAAAGTGTGTAAACAATGTTTAAATCAATATACTGCTCTTTCATTGTAACCATACAACTGTAATATTGATTTAAAAGGATATTAGGGCTTAATAAATAAATCAATTATTGGTTCCATGAATTATTTTCCCCTCACCCATTTTTTTTCGATACCTTTGCGTTTAGATATAAAATTATCACTATGATTTTATTTGCATTCTACGGTCATACAAAGGTTTGATATATATACAAATTTATCATCATTTTACATATTCCGATTTACTCTATGTAGATTGACCTTAAGGTAGCTGTCAGAAGTGATTTTTCGTCAAATATTGGTGAATTTCATCAACTTTCAAAGTATCCCCCTGAAATATTGGCAATGTTTATATCTATGATATATATCTCATTTTAAGCCTTATTTCCTCGTTTTGCACGTTATATAAAAACATGGTTACAAATCTCCAGTTCTAATTTACAATTATTTAAAAAGTAGCACCATGATTTTGACATCGTGAAATAGGCTCTCTGTATAATTCATCAAATGAATAAAATAAAGCCAACACGGCGACTATGCTTATTAATAATTGTAGACAGTTAATGTATCTTCCTAACGTTATACCAGTTTTTGTGGTAAATTTATTATATAGTATAATACAGTGATTTCAATTTTGACACGTCACGCACTCAAATTTTAAAAAATTATTTTCTAACCAAACTTTTGAAGAGAGCATAAAGTACAAAAAATTATTTTTCTATTACATTCTTGCATTTGTGGTTATCAAACAGGCCATAGAGAACATAAAAACGTAGAAAATATTCTATAAAGATATTTAAAACTGCCACTGGCGGCAATTTCAAATCACAAAAACGCTAATTTAAGTTTAAGATTTTTTAATAATTTATCTATCAATTCTAAAAATATAGAATAATTATTAAAACATAGGTGAATTCATTGGCTGTATAGCACTACAATCAGTTTTATGTCTCCGTATTAAAATTCGGAGGTTTGATTTTTTTAATGTTGGCGGAAAATATTCAAATTCGTCGCCAAAAAACCGCGAGCAATCGGAGAAAAAAGTTTTTTGACGCGCGATCGTTCGAGTGGATAAACATTATTAACAAACCATCAGAGAAAAAAAAATATTTTATGGACCTCTTGTATTTGGTAAGTTCGGAACTGAAAATATCAATCTTGGATAATATGCTATTGTAATTATTGCATAATCTGTTCAGGCAAGAATTCTGCTTAGAGTTCGTTTTGCTTAACCCTGAACAGGACACAAGAGCGTGTTGAATGCGCAGGTACATTGAATGGAATCTTGTTAAGCAACTCTGGGCATTGAATATTATTGTTAACTACTTTATACGAGAATGGTGCATCCTTATGATGCCTCCATGTGAGAATTTTTGAGGAAACAGGTTCTTTTTCACAGAGTTCTCTAGCTACAGTCCAGTTTTAAGTGTCACTTACCACTCGACTAAATGCTGGCGTGGTGTAAAACTGCCATTTATTTGAAGTTCAAATGGCCATGAGTATGAGTATGAATACTTTTTTATTGAATGAAATGCAAGTATTTTTTTATTGAAAATATTGCAAAGATAATTTTAAACTATTTAAGCTTTGAGAAGTTTTAATACCTATTCCACAGAATAAAATTGTTAATAAACGTTTATTTATCATTAATTTCATTTATCGAAATGACGTTAAAATATTGAAAAAATCAATGACGTATAATTTGAGATTTTCACGGCCAAAAGTATTCTAGTGATGTTTTGGGTATTATGCCGTGTTGGGCTACGTCCTTCTATAGCCAACGTTTTGGAAAGCATTTCGGTGTCCATCATACACATCTGCCCTGATGATGGACACTGCAATGCTGTCCGAAACGTTGGCCAAAGAAGGAGGTAG
The DNA here is from genome assembly GCF_061612785.1 of Hesperophylax consimilis. Classification (NCBI taxonomy): domain Eukaryota; kingdom Metazoa; phylum Arthropoda; class Insecta; order Trichoptera; family Limnephilidae; genus Hesperophylax; species Hesperophylax consimilis. The sequence goes on from NC_142854.1 coordinate 30,136,370, forward strand.
CGCAACACAGCATACTCCTTTCTTTGCTCATTCACTCTACCGGTACCAGCACTCAGCAGTCGGTACCAGCACTCCATTGTGGATTCAAGATAACCCTCCAAAAGTATTTTGTAACAAAAAAAATGATAATTTCGACATGTCGGTTTTATGGGATGAAGACAACGTGCAGCGTAGATCAAGTTCACGATATCAAACCACAATAAATTATACCAATCACCCAGCACTTTTTCATTGGTGGATATAGTTTAGCGATGGGCACAATCGATGATTTCGGACAAATCGATTCTATCAAAAATCATCACACAGTCCGAGACAATGGTTTTGAAATGTCATCGAACAAGGAATCGATTCTGTCAAAAATCATTCGAAACCACATCCGTCACGTCATTGATCAGAATTCATCGATATTAAAGCAGTCACGTCATTGGTCAGAATTCATCGATTACCAAATCCGAGATACGTGAAGAATGTCTCGGATTGCTTCGCTTACGAAACATTCCGAAGGGTACATTGTGTTACGTACTACTAATATAATTTGACTTTTTATTATGACTTTTTTCATACTTTTTGCTTGCCACAGAAAAAAAAAAATGGGTGTGTCAAGCCTACGCAAGACAGAAGTGAAACTTCTAGTATTCTTCTCTCTCTCTCTTTTCATTTCATTCTCTCTTTTTTTCTGTCTATTGACATATTTATAAGTAGCATGTGATAAAAAAAATTAAAAGTTATAAAAAAAGAAAAAAAAAATTAGTTAAAGCGGGGATCGAACCTCGGTTCTTCACGACCACAGTCGTGCGCTCTGCCTGTAGACAGCGAAGATGAGTTAGGAGAGTGAGTTAAACTAGGTATATAATATTAGCTAGGCTCCTATAGCGAAATGATCCCGTTTTTTCGTCACGGTCATGAGTCGGTTTTACTCCGGTCCTCGAAATTGCATGACGCGCGTAAAGAAGTTTCACTTCAAAAAATTCCTGCAAAGTTATGGATGTAATTACGATCTTTTTCAAGCGCGTATGTAATGATTATTTTTATCAACGTCGCATACACCTTGCTAATGTTTTCAGTATTATTAGGGCTTTTTTATACTAATTTTCATATATTTATTGGCAGGTAGAGTAGAAATTAATATTGTTTAGCGTTTGCCAACGACCATACCATGTTGAACACACCGGTTCTCGTCCGATCACCGAAGTTAAGCAACATTGGGCGCGGTCAGTACTTGGATGGGTGACCGCTTGGGAACACCGCGTGCCGTTGGCCCATTTTTTATGGTAATTTCATGTTTTTTTTTATTTTTTTATCGTTACTATCATTAATAATATCATAAAATTCTTTAACTTTTCAAGTATGCTACAGGCCTAAAATATTACTTAGTGGATTGATATTATGGTCAACCATTGAAAAAAAAAATTCCTGCAAAGTTATGGATGTAATTACGATCTTTTTCAAGCGCGTATGTAATGATTATTTTTATCAACGTCGCACACACCTTGCTAATGTTTTCAGTATTATTAGGGCTTTTTTATACTAATTTTCATATATTTATTGGCAGGTAGAATAGAAATTAATATTGTTTAGCGTTTGCCAACGACCATACCATGTTGAACACACCGGTTCTCGTCCGATCACCGAAGTTAAGCAACATTGGGCGCGGTCAGTACTTGGATGGGTGACCGCTTGGGAACACCGCGTGCCGTTGGCCCATTTTTTATGGTAATTTCATGTTTTTTTTATTTTTTTATCGTTACTATCATTAATAATATCATAAAATTCTTTAACTTTTCAAGTATGCTACAGGCCTAAAATATTACTTAGTGGATTGATATTATGGTCAACCATTGAAAAAAAAAATTCCTGCAAAGTTATGGATGTAATTACGATCTTTTTCAAGCGCGTATGTAATGATTATTTTTATCAACGTCGCACACACCTTGCTAATGTTTTCAGTATTATTAGGGCTTTTTTATACTAATTTTCATATATTTATTGGCAGGTAGAATAGAAATTAATATTGTTTAGCGTTTGCCAACGACCATACCATGTTGAACACACCGGTTCTCGTCCGATCACCGAAGTTAAGCAACATTGGGCGCGGTCAGTACTTGGATGGGTGACCGCTTGGGAACACCGCGTGCCGTTGGCCCATTTTTTATGGTAATTTTATGTTTTTTTTTATTTTTTTATCGTTACTATCATTAATAATATCATAAAATTCTTTAACTTTTCAAGTATGCTACAGGCCTAAAATATTACTTAGTGGATTGATTATTTTTTTATCGTTAACATCATAAACAATCTTATATCATTCTTTAACTTTTCAAGTATGCTACAGGCCTAAAATATTACTTAGTGGATTGATATTATGGTCAACCATTGAAAAAAAAAAAGGCGTTAAAAACAAAAAAATAATGTGCGATGGCCGAGAATCGAACTCGGATCAACTGCTTGGAAAGCAACTACGCTGACCATTACACCACCAACGCCAGTTGTCGAGATGAGCTAAGAAGCATTTATATTTTACTTCAAAACTTTGACTAGATCAAATGAACTTTAATCGGTCCCGCATTTTCGTTTCGGTCATGAGTTCGTTTTACTCCGGTCCTCGAAATTGCATGACGCGGGTAAAGAAGTTTCACTTCAAAAAGGTATCCAAACTTCTTCCTAAAAGCGTTTTACTTCGGAAATTTAAATCCTTGAGTTTTATTTGTTATATTTACTAATAAAATCCATCCGTAATCATTACTCGGCAGAACAAATCCGTCAATTTGCCACCCCAGTATTTAGTCGAGTGGTTAGTGGAAAATAAAAGTGGACTGTAGTTAGAGAAATTTTAAGAAAAACGTACCGGTTACACAAAAATTCTAACGTTTTCTTGCTTTTTAATAGTTAATTCATTATTTTTAATAAAATAAATATTCCAAAAGAAACTAGTTCCAAAATAGCCTAGTCCTAAGAAGAATCATGTGGGCGGTTCCAGTGACAACAAAGGAACCGGTTCCATTTAACCTTGAAAGAAATATCGACCGTCTCTAGTGGATACGTCAGATCGCGTCAGATTAACGTTAGTTATGACGTTAGTCGGCGTCTCCGTATCTTGTGCTTTCTTGTCGTCAATAATTATTATTGCTCCGTCTTTCTAAAGTAATTTCATATAAAAATTATAATAATGGTGTTAAATTTATGTCACTTGAGATTATTTCAATAACCAACACATTTAAAGCAAAGTTTTTATAATTGAGGAGCTTCTACTTTGCTTCAACGCTTTAGAAGTGACCGCCGCACTTCGCCTTTACGTAAGTAGGTTCTAGTTATATTGACTAAGTAACTTCTCAACTCCTTGTTTTGTGCTTGTTTATTGTGAGAATATATTGCTTAACACTTGATTGATCAGATTATACAGAATTCGTGTTATAACATATTGCGGTACTAACACCTACCAGGTTAAAACGTGTCGTGACGGACGAGATTACACAAGTTTGTTAATAGTTGACTCACAGCCGCTGTCACATATTAAAACCCAGCCTTTAGTAATGCAGTTCATCTTAGTGGATCCATCACCATCTTTTGTCCCAACGTCCCAACCTTCTTTTCCTATCTGAAACTCAGTTAGCCAAGCCGCCAGACTCCTCCTATCTGGACTACCCGGGCTTTACCCTCGCAAGCAAATTCCGACTCAAAGGAGGAGTCTGCCTCTATAGTCGAGCTGACGTCAACTGTGTACGACTATTGAGTCTGGAAAACTCCAGATTCGACGTAATGTGGGTGCGCGTCAATCTTGCCAGTACGGCAATATTCTACGCATGTCTATACCGCTCACCGAACCATAGCGAATCAGACACTTCCGAGCTCTTCAAACATTTGAGCGATACTATTGATGATCTCTTGCCCCGCTACCCTTCGGCCGAGTTTGTTGTTCTGGGGGACTTCAATGTTCATAACGAACCATGGTTGAAGTTCTCAGGCCCAACGGACTCGGCTGGCCGACAGGCGGAATCCTTTGCCATTTGCTACGGATTAGAGCAATTAGTTCAGGAGCCTACAAGGGTTCCTGATGTCCAGACTCACCGCTCCAATCTGTTAGATCTATTCTTAACTACTGTGCCACACGGTTATAAGATTGACGTCACAGCGCCTCTGGGATCATCTGACCACTGCCTAGTGACGACATCAATCCCTGTTAGCCTCAGACCAACCAATGAGAGACTGAGGAGAAAAGTGTGGCACTATAGGTCAGCAGATTGGTTCGGTATGCGGGCCCATTTCAACGCTTTTCCGTGATCAGCTGTTTGTTTTCGGACTTCGGACCCTTCAAGATGTGCCCAGGAGATTGGTGAAGTCATCAAATCGGCGATGGATGGCTTCATACAATCGACTACTAAAGAAACTGGTGTGGGCTCAAAGCCGTGGTTCAGTCGACAATGCTCCGAAGCAGTTCGACGAAAAAACGCGGCTTACCGAGCCTACAACACATCTCGAACGCCCGAAAGCAGATCAGCATACAACAAATCGGCAAAGGAATGCAAGAGAATCATTAATAGGTCAAAATTCGAACACGACCTGCAGATCAGCAAAAAGCTGGCTGCCTGCCCGCATGGCAGCAGAGCATTCTGGTCGCTTGCGGGCTCAATAGGTCGAAATTTTTGCAAACCCAGTTTGCCACCTCTTACCCGACCTGACGGCTCACTAGCAAACACCGCCACCGAAAAGGCTAACCTATTAGGGAAAATGTTTGCGGAAAACTCGACCCTCGACGACGGGGGTGCTGTTCCGCCGTCGGTTCCTCACTGCGGCTTCTATATGAAAAAGCTGAGGATCCGGCATCGGGATGTACTCCACGTCATACGGGGGCTCGATGTTAACAAAGTTAGTGGAACTGATGGAATACCTGCCCTGGTATTGCAGAGGTGTGCTGCGGAAATAGTTCCAGTTTTGACAAAGCTCTTCAAAATGTCCCTGAAGTGTGGCACTGTGCCCTCTGGTTGGAAAAAGCGGTAATTCACCCTATTCCCAAGAATGGTGACCGCTCCAACCCGGCCAACTACCGCCCCATAGCGATCACATCAGTTCTGTCCAAAGTGATGGAACGTGTGATCAACGACAAACTGCTCACATACCTCGAGAAGAACAAAATTATCAACGACCGTCAATACGGATTCCGGCGGAACCGCTCGTGCGGTGATCTTCTCGCGTATGTGACGCATGTTTGGGGGCGGTGCCTGGAACGTCACGGTGAGACCCAAACGGTCGCACTAGACATATCCAAGGCCTTTGGCCGGGTCTGGCACCGAGGACTTGTCAACAAATTGCATTCTTACGGACTTCCCGCATCCCTGTGTACGTGGATTGCTGACTTTTTAAGGGATAGGTCGATTCAGGCGGTTGCTGACGGTTTCACCTCTTTTTCGCACTCCATAAATGCTGGCGTCCCACAGGGATCGGTTCTGTCTCCGACTTTGTTTTTGTTGCACATCAATGACCTTTTGACATGTGCACCGATTCATTGTTACGCGGATGACAGTACAGTTCATGATAGCTTTTTGTTTGATAAGCCCCCAAAGGGCACACAAACTCCAACGGCTCGGAGGGCTTTGAAGCAGAGAATGGACGGTTATCTCGAGAGTATTTCCTCCTGGGGTAAAAATAATCTCGTCGAATTTAATGTTTCAAAGACCCAATCCTGTCTGATTACGTCTAAAAGGGATCCAAATGATAATCTAGTCTCCTTCAACGGAAGCAATCTTCCGAACAGGCCTTCCATTGATATGCTTGGTGTAACTATAAGTGACCAGCTCAGGTACGGGGGCTCCATCGAAGCCAGAGTAAAGTTGGCCTCTCAGAAGCTGGGCGTACTGTACAGGGCCCGCAGATACTTTAATAGTACACAACTGCTCACCCTGTACAAATCGCAAGTGCGCCTTACTGTCGAATTTGGCAGCCATCTCTGGTCTGGAGCCCCAAAATACCTGAAAAAAACCCTTGACTCTGTGCAGAAACGGGCGGTCCGTTTGATAGATTCCCAAATCTTAACAAACGGACTGCAATATTTAGAGCACAGGCGTCAGGTAGGTATGCTGTCCTTGTTCTATCGGTATTACAGTGGAAGATCCTCTGAGGAACTAGCGTCATTGATCCCTTCGGCACCGGTGCGTAGTCGGGATACACGCCAAACGCGCGCCCAACATTTGTACACAGTTGACACTTATCACATGAAAACGGGTCGCTTCTACGATTCGTTCTTAAGTTCAACAGCTCGGCTGTGGAACGAACTGCCGGCCTCTGTGTTTCCTCCCTCCTACAACATGGGACTCTTCAAGACCCATGTTCACTCCTTCCTCTCCACAAAAAGACCCTCCACACAGCATCCCCAAAGATGACATAGGCCCTGAGGGAAATTATTTTCATCAGGGCCTCCTGTGTGGAGTAAATATAAAAAAAAAAATCTAATCTTGAACCCGAGTGAAAGAGTTTACCGGATTCCATTAAGTAAAAATCATTATTATTTTTTTTTGTCTAGCATTTACACATAATATCAATAATAGGCGTCAACAAGTATGTTTTATATTTCACCGTAATGTTCATAAACCAATATTGTTTTCTTTATCTTTAAGGATTCATTTTCAATGCAACTAGTCTAAGAAAAGAGGGGCTATAATATCACAAACAAATGTTTTCAATATGAAATTCAATTCGGAAATTAATCTTCTATCTTGTTTAACCCCGTAGTAAGCGCTCAAAGATGGTTAGAAAAGGGAGATATGTAAATACGAATGTAACAGGGAGCGCGCTAGTATTAAAAAAACGATAATAATCAAGCGAAAATGGTGAAAATATTAATATAACGCGACTCTTTTTAAATATAGCAAACATCTCTCGACAAATACTTCAGTTGCATTTAAAGATACACTGTGGATTTTTTCATGCCTATTACATATAAAATAACAGAAAAAAATGTGTTTTTAATAATTTTCGGACCTTTCTTTTCGATTTTTTCTATCTAGGAAAATGTATATAATTAACGTTACGGAATAACAAATGTATATACATTATCTTCAAATATGACTATAATTGGACCTTAACTCAAACAGTTATCGAAATACTTGTTATAAATCGGTAGAAATTGGGTATGGGCTTAATTAATTTAATTCTTCTATCTCTTAGTTTATAGTTTCAATATACCTATGTAAGAGTGCAAGGCTGATGTCAACGTAATGAGTAAGATTAAGAAAGGGACGCTTAGATGGTTTGGGAATGTAGAGCGAGTGTAAGGAGGGTATATGATGCAAATGCGAATGGTAGCAGAAGTCGGGGACGCCCGAGGAAGACATGGCGCGATCAAGTGAATCAGATAATCGAGTCAGGCCATGTCAACAGTCAGAATAATAGAAGAGCATGAATGAGACGATGTATGAATGTGAATGAGGCAAGAAGTGTGTGCCAAGACCGAGTTGTTTTGCGGTCCGTCCTCTCTGCCTACTCCTGCGGGGAAACGGCGTGATGATTAGTTAGTTAGTTGATACATATAAGTTTTTTTCACAGTAAGATTTTTTTTCAAATCCATATCATGTTTTGAGTCGACTTGAGTTTTATTTCCACATTAACATTATATCAAATTTTTGTGTAGAGAGGTTTCGTAACAGGTCTTGTTTATTTTCAGCTGAAAACAATTAACATCACAAAACAGTACCCTATCACAGCAGTGCCATGGATCTTCCCAACCCAGATAGTGTTTCCATCAAGACTGAACCACGGTCGCAGGAAGAAGGCTCAGGTGAAATGGCGTATACAGATATACAAAACGACCTCCAAGATGTGAAGAAGGAATGTTTACAGTATGCTGACGGTGTTCATCCAACTAGTAAGTATTATATCGGGGATTATTAAAAATAAAAGACTGTTGACTCAGACCTATGACGTTTATTGACACTGCGCACACTCGTTATAATCTCTCACGTGACGCATCAGGACTGCCAACATGGCCATACATAACATCCTTTCCTCCTTTATTTTTTTTTTATTTTCAAACAATTTACAATACCAAATAAAACTTAAACATAATCACTATGACTAAATCTGACAGGAGGTTTCACCAATCTGCCAGCCCTAGTTACTACATCAGTTTTCCCACTAGTGCTGGGTAAAGGCTCACTATCATTTTTATTTTCTTGACTTCCCAAGTCATACCATTTATCGGGATTTTCATAATTTGATTTTAACTTAATGCAACTTTTTTTTATTTGGTTAACATGGACCTTTTTTACCTCTCCTCCGATTAAAAGAATTAAATACACCCATGAACTTAATTTTAACTTAATAGTTCCCTGAACCCATTTCATAGGACCTTTCAAATGTCTTAAGTATACCAATACATTATCATTTTCCTCATACTCTGTCAATGCATTTTTACTTGATTGCTTACTTTTATTTACATTATTTTCTTCTGTCAAAACATGAAGAGGTGTACGTGGCTCATACGAAAATATTTTAGCCATAGGAGACAAACCCGTGACAGAAGTAGGGGTGGAACGATAAATATACAAACAATCTATTAGACGTTGAGCTGGTGACAAAAATTTAGAATTTTTTGAAAACATAAATTTAATTAAAATCTTTTTGAATGTTTGAACAGATCGTTCTGCTAATCCATTTGACTCGGGATTATATGGTGGAGAAAATAATAATTTAATAGATTTTTCTTTACAAAAAATAGAAAATTCTTTACATGAAAATGGAGGACCGTTATCACAAACAATAGTTTTCGGAAACGCAAATCTGGAAAAAAACTTCACTTAATTTTGATAACAAATCCGAATATTTAGTATTTTTCATATAAAAACATTCTATCCACTTTGAATATGAATCACAAACTAACAAGTATTTGGAACCTTTTAAGTCAAAAAAATCCAAATGGACTCTTTCCCATGGACTTTCAGCAATAGGCCAATTATGACGCACATTTTTGTTAGCTTTTTGTACCGACTGACACATTTCACATCTAGAAATAATATCTTCAATATCTTGATTCATACCTAACCACCAAACATAAGAACGAGCAAGAATTTTTGATCTGACTATACCAGGATGACCATAATGTATTAAATTTAAGACTTTAGACTTAAGAGATTCTGGTATTACAATTCTGTCACCAAATAAAAGACATTTTCCCTTGACCGACAGTAAATTTCTGAACTTGAAATATTTTTTAATTTCTGGACTTGACAAGTTTTCAATCCAACCGATTGAAACATACTTAATGACTTTAGATAACATTTCATCTTTTTCAGAATGACTTTCAACTTCTGAAAATGGAATTAAGGGTGTTGACATGTATACAAAATTACATTCCTCTACATTAAATTGTTGTTCACTTGGCAAACGTGACATCACATCAGCTTGAGGAATTTTCAGTCCATTTTTAAAAACTAATTTATAATTGTACGCGGACAATATTATAGACCATCTTATGAGACGTGATGCAGCTAAAACGGGGACTTTTTTATCTTCGGCAAATAAAGACAACAATGGAGCATGATCAGTATATATAGTAAAATGACGACCAATTAAATATTTATGAAATTTCTTGATTCCAAAAATAACAGCAAGGGCTTCCTTGTGCAATTGGCTATAATTTCTTTGAGCTGAATTTAACGTTGCAGACTCAAAAGCTATAGGAAATTCTTGATTCTTTACGACATGACTTAAGACACATCCGACACCGTATGCACTGGAGTCGACTGTAAGACACAATGGTTTTGACGGATCAAATAAAACTAACATAGTTTTATCTGACAAGAGAGACTTACTATTTATAAATGCTTTTTCGCATTCATCAGACCAACACCATTCTACATTCTTTCTTAATAAATTATGGAGTGGTTCTAGTACAGTAGGACACATAGGAATAAAATTCCTATAAAAATTCAACATTGACAAATACGATTTTAGTTGAGTAACATTTTCTGGACACCCAGTAGACTTAATTTTCTCAACTTTCGACAAAGACGGACTTTTGCCTTGACCTGACAAAGTAAAACCTAAAAATTCAAAAGAAGATACAAAAAATTCACTTTTTGACACATTAATTTTTATATTAAACTCATTTAACTTTGACAAAACTTTTTCTAAAGTATTACAACACTCCGTTTCATCTTTACCACCTACACAAATATCATCAATGTATGCAGCACAGTTTTTTATGCCTCCCAAGACTGTATCAATGACCATTTGAAATGTGGCAGGAGCCGATGACAACCCAAAAGGTAAACGATTGTAAACATATAAACCATTACATGTATTAATTGTAAGTAATTCTTTACTAGAATCTGACACAGACAACTGTAAATATGCATTTGTTAAGTCTAATTTACAAAATACTTGACAACCTGAAAATTTATTAAAAATATCCTCTGGACGTGGAATAGGATATTGATCAATTCTCAATTGTGGATTGACTGTAGATTTTAAATCTGCACATAAACGTATTTTTCCATTTTGTTTTGGTACACAAACTATTGGAGAAGACCAAGTACTATATTTAACTTTAAAAATTATGCCTTCGCTTTCAAGACGATCTAGCTCTTGGCATACTTCTGCACGCAGTGCATAAGGGACCTCACATGCTTTGTGGAAAACAGGAGTTGAATTATTTTTTATTAAATTTACCGAAAACTCTTTAATTGGTATGTCGTTATTCGTTTTAGAAAAAGAATTTAAATATTTTTGTGACAATTTTTCGACAATGTTTGATTTATTTTTTCCACTGACAGACACTGAATTTACAGTATTATCATTACCAATATTTGACATAAAAGAATTTATAAATGTATTTTCCCAAGACGGATTCAAAACATTTATCCAATTCCTACCAAGAATAGCTTCAGACGATAGATTTTTAATAACTAATACTGGTAAATCCACGACCAATTTAGAATCATCTTTTACACTTACTTTTGCAATAAAAAATCCAAAACAATATAAATTTTGACTATTTGCTGTAAACAAATTACCATAGAACTGACTTAATTTACAAGTTTTGAAAAATTTTATGTACATTTTGTGACTTATCAAGGTCGATGAACTCCCTGTGTCAATCATGAAGGACATTTTCCTACCGTTTACAAACAAATCAATATTAGCTGTTTCAGACACGGACATATTTAAAACATTTATATTACCCACACATTTGACATGATTAATAACAATTGATTTTACACTAGAACAAAATTTTGACGTATGACCGTATGTATTACACTTGTAACATTTCCAATTCCTTGACGGACATGACTCTGGTTGATGACTGATAAAACACCTCTCGCATCTTTTTCTGGGATTTCCACGTGATGGAGATGAAAGACGACTTGATGAGATTGAACTTCTTTGACCTTGTTGCGGACTAGTACTCCTTTGACGTGACGTTTTCGGCTTTACTTCGAAAACTCCCGATGAAAGATCTTCTTTGTGTAATATTTCTGCAGAACAACTTACTGTCTCCATATTCTTCACAATTTTTTTTGCTTTTTCGAAACTCAGCGATTCATCTTCAGACAGTAATCTTATAGTCATGGCTTCATTTTTCACACCGCACACCAATTTATCCCTCAAGGCTTCATCCAGAAATGCTCCAAAATTACATGATATTGACAGACTTTTTATTTCTGAAATGTAATCATCAATTCCCTCGTTCGACTGTTGCTGACGATTATAAAATTTATATCTTTGGGCGATCGTACATTTTTTCTCTTCATATTTATTTTGAAGTGTTGTTACAATCTCGTTATAAGTTAACTCTTCAATATTTTTCGGATGAACTGTTTCTTTTAAAATTTTATATTTTTCCGCACCAATAATCATACAAAGATATCCAATTTTCTCTTTGTCCGTAATATTAATTACTTTTAAATAAATTTTAACACGTTCTAAAAACATTCCGAAGGTTTCACAACTCGACTCGTATTGCGGCACTGGCAAAGTACTCGTAGACATGTTAAAATGATTGAAAAAACAAAGACGAAATCACTGTTTTACACTGGACTTAATATTACTCGTTATTAATTTAACTTTTTCGATTATCCTTGTTGCCAATTATTATATCGGGGATTATTAAAAATAAAAGACTGTTGACTCAGACCTATGACGTTTATTGACACTGCGCACACTAGTTATAATCTCCCACGTGACGCATCAGGACTGCCAACATGGCCATACATAACATATATCATGGATGTGTTTCAGATGGACGCAGTTAGAACACCCACCTGTTTTCTTCTACAATTCTTGTCGTCCATCTGTACTTTTGATTTTACCTTTGAAATATTTCTTTACTGGAAACTGACAAACTAAGAAATTCTTAAACTGATTATGCCATTACAGTTTTACTTATTATTACAGTTCCTAATTCCTCAAGTAGTTGCCTCCATCGATGTGTAATAAAAGTTGTTTCGCCATATTTTATTATTACAGTAAATCATCTCCAAAACTTCTTTCAATTATAAGATAAACATTTCCATTCCTTACGAAAATAACCTTATTCTACAATAAATTTAATATCATTACTTATGACCTATTACACGTGTAATGAATCGTGTAACTATTACTCTCTCTTGTGTCAAAATAATTTATTAATGAATTCAATTAAGTCCAAACTCACGGTGTTTGAAAGAGAGTGTTGGAAACAAGTGTTTGAAAGAGTGTGTTGAAAAGTGTGCAATTTAGTTTTATTTCATTCAAACGGTGTTTGAAAGAGATTGCTGAAAAGTGTGTAATTTAGTTTTATTTCATTCAAACGGTGTTTGAAAGAGATTTTTGAAAAGTGTACAATTTAGTTTTATTTCATTCAAACGGTGTTTGAAAGAGAGTGTTGAAAAGTTTGCAAGTTCTATTTCTTTCAAACGGTGTTTGAAAGAGAGTGTTGAAAAGTGTGCAATATAGTTTTATTTCTATCAAACGGTGTTTGGAAGAGAGTGTTGAAAAGTGTGCAATATAGTTGTGAATTATAAATACTTTGAGCAAGTGGATCATTTTTTGTATTGGGAAGTATGTTTATGAGAGATAGAAAGGCTGGCGTATATTGACAAATAGGTAAATCCAGGAAACTTCATTTGTTGAGGACTGAATGCGGTCGGCACTTATTAAAACAATCTTCAAATTAGTGCACAATGGAGTGCTGAAAACAATCTTGATGTATGACTGTGAGGCATGGAACTGGTAGAGGAAGGATGAAGAAGACAGAATGTTGTAGAAATACGATCTCTGAGGCGCATTTGTGGTAAAACTTTTTATGACGGTGTTAAAAATGTGGTGATTCGGAACGAATGGAAGGATGACGTCACCCGTATTATACTAACAGTGACGTAATAGTTTAGATAGAGAACGGGACGCGTAAATGATTTGGGCATGATAAACTAATGAACAAATTATTCGTGTTGTGAAAATATGGAAGTGTTTGGTAGAATTCAAGAACGCCCGCGGAAGACAAGTCACGATCAATGAATCAAATATTTGAGTTGGTTCATGTCAAGACTCAGACATGTAGTACGGAAGTGAATGTGCGCCGAGAACGTTTTATAACGGACTATCCTCTCTTGCTATTCCTGGAGGAAAGTAAGTTAACTTAAGTCCAATTCCCCCTTCTTGTTATTTTTCAGTGTTGTCCTTAAACGGTACTTTATAGTTTTTTTTTTTTAAATTTAAATTATCAGGTTTGTAATTGTTTCGAAGTTTGGAACCATTGATAATAGGACAACTGTTGGTCATTAGAAAACAATTATTATTATATTCATATGCAGCAACAGCAATTTTAGAGGTTTAATTTTTATCCTAATTTAAACTGTATTTTTAACCACTCGTGCGTTCGGTTGTAAATATATACATTATGTTCATTATTTAAATAAGGTCATTCTTCAAAATATTATTATCGAAAAACATGAACTGCTTACCGCGGCTTAAAGCCAATGAATCCACCTTTCGCCGTTTATTCCATATTTTTATTTTCCCTAAATTTGGCATATTATGAGTGATAATAGTGATAATCAAAACATTTTTGCAAAATGGCTATAATCTGCCGAAAATCGCTAAAAAAATAATCACCCCTTCAATAATGTATTCCGCTTATATATCCACACAATTTACATATCCGATATTTTGGTTTTCATGAAATGGGATTTCGTACCCGCTAACCTACTGTAAGTAGCTTATCAGGAGGATCTGTTTTAAATTATATAATTCAATTCTACAATAAATCACTTTTATTGCACCGACCTACGACGAATTGTAAAATGTAATACATCATATAATCAATGTATTGTTATTTTATTATTTTAGGTATTATTAAAGTTGAGACTGTACCCAACGAGGCAGAACTTGGACCCCGAGAAGAAGATGGAGAGCGAATCCCTTATTTGGAAATAGGAATAGATCTGCCCGATGATAAAAAAGAATGCTTAAAGCACCCTGAAAGAGCAAAACGTAAAATGGTTTTTGGTTTGTCTAAACAAGTTTTAATAATTTTCTCGTTTAATTTTAGATACCTACTTACTGTGCTTGTTCCGCCATCTTTTTCAGACTTGATAACGGATCTGAAGACGTATTCATGTTTCCATTGTAACTACTCCTGCTCCGAAAAATCATCTTTAAGAAGGCACTTACGCACCCATACTGGAATAAAACCTCATATTTGTTTCCATTGTAATTACTCCTGCTCTCGCAAGTCAATTTTAACAAAGCACCTGCGCATCCATACCGGAGAAAAACCTTATTCGTGTTACTATTGCAGCTATTCATGTTCTCAAAAGAGATCTTTAAAAAGTCACATTCTTACCCATACTGGAGAAATAACTCATGTATGTTCCTATTGTAAATACTCCTGTTCAGACAAGTCTCGTTTAACAGTGCACTTACGCACCCATACTGGAGAAAAACCTTATTCATGTTCCTACTGCAGCTATTTATGTTCTCAAAAGGGACATTTAGAAATTCATCTTCTTACCCATACTGGAGAAAAACCTCATTCATGTTCCCATTGTAACTACTCCTGTTCAGACAAATCAGGTTTAATAAGGCATCTACGCACCCATACTGGAGAAAAACAATATTCATGTTCCTTTTGTAAGTTCTCCTGTTCAGCCAAATCACGTTTAACAAAGCACTTACTCAACCATACTGGAAACAAACCTCACTTATGTTCCTATTGTGACTACTCCTGTTTAGTCAAATCAAGTTTAAGAAGGCACTTACGCACCCATACTGGAGAAAAACCTCACTCATGTTCTCATTGTAACTTCTCCTGTTCAGACAAATCAAGTTTGACGAGGCACTTACTCACCCATACTGGAGAAAAACCGCATTCATGTTCCCATTGTAATTACACTTGCTCACGAATGTCACGTTTAACAGCGCACTTACGCACCCATACTGGCTGAAAACCGTATTCGTGTTCCTACAGCATTTTTTCATTTTTTCTGAAGAAATACCTCATTTATGTTCCTATTGTAACTTTTCCTGTTCAGATAAATCATCTTTAACACGTTGACAGTTACGCACCTATACCTTTAAATAACCTTATTAATGTACCTAATGCAGTTATTCATGTTTACTTTGGAATGAACATTTGAAATATAGCATTCTTACATTGTAGAGAAAATATTATTCTGTTCCTGCTATATAATATAATAAACAAATTTAAAAAACCGCACAAGGATTCATAGAACGCAGAAATTCTTTTTATCTTCCTGACATTCCCAATTCAAATTCACGAAATGATTGTTTTAAAATGTCACGTGCTGATTAAAAATAATAATTAATATTCAGTAGATACTATTCATTAAGGACGGGTTGTTTCGGAAAATTTGAACAATTCTTCAAATTTCAAAGTTAATTTTCAGGTTCCGTGATAGATTTTTTCAAGTTCTGTTTTCATTTCAGTTCTGTCAAGCAACTACCCTATGCTGATATAATAACAGCACTTGAATAGGACTTTCACAGAACCCGGAAATCAACATTGAAATTTGATGAATTGTTCAAATCCTCCGAAACAACCCGTCCTAAGTCCAATTTTGTTCAACGCCAGCCCGCGTGTCGCATTACCTTCCTATATTCTAGGTTAAATCGCGCGGGGTGTTGCTTACACCTTATATTTTAAAATCTTATTTATGAGACCATTTATCGGTCCTTAAAACCACAGCGCTATGTTTATTCATTTTGTTTTATTCCGTGCTTTTATTACATTGTCAAAATAGCGAGTCATATACGCCACATGAGATATTATGTTTGACAACACAAGAATACCCGAACAAACCAGAAGTCATTGAAAAACAGTTCTATGATTCATTCCAAGGAAAGGCAATATTGAAAGGACTTTGTTTTTAGCAAAGTGTACATATTAGACTAGAAATATAAATGGAATACGATTTCTACATAATTTGAATATCGTGTCACAGAACTGCGGTCGATTTCGCTCTGTGGCGCTGCGATTTATGATAATATTATTGCAATTTTCTTCTCTTTATTCTATAATCTAAATATACTCGAATACCTAATCCTATTATACTTTATATACTTTTATATACTATTTTCGAGATACCACTAAAGTTATTGTTGTATATTAGGGTGTCCCAAAAAAATTAAAGTTGTTATTTTTGAACGCATACCCTCTAATTTTGTTTTAATAATGACAAAACACTCATAAAAAAAAATTCGTTTACTTTGGACAACTGCAACCTGTGCCGACTTGCATCGAAAGATGTCAGTACTTGTACATTAAGACGCCAGCGAGCAAACGTGTTGATGAGCTTGTAGTAACTTGCTATTTTGTTAGTAAACGAAAATCACTCGTTCAGGCAAGATGTTGTTAGATTTACGCACTTCTAAAAAGAGTATATTTTTAATAGGAGTCGTAAAACACCAAATATCGGGTTCTAAACTGCTATCTAATGGACAAGTTCTTGAAGTTTTGTTCTACAATATCCGGAAAGTGAATTTAACTGTCAATATATACCAAATATGGCCATAGTTGGTATTAAAAGCTGTATTTGAAGTAAAAATCAGTTAAGTGACTACAAGCCCTGACATACCACTCTTCAAAAAGTTTCGAGATAACTGTAAAAATGTTGATCCCGATAAAATTCAGTGCTACAGAGAAAATCTCACATCGCACCTAACCGCTTCCGAAATCGATGATTTGCTTGACTTTTACCGTACTGCACTGACAATAAAAATACTTGGAGATGACTATTGAGAGTTTTAGAGCTCTGTGAGATAGTTTTAGAAGGAGATACAGCGAGAAAATTTAAGATTCGGCCTCCAGGTGCTCGATGGATGGCAAAGGCGCTTTATTCCTTGAAAATATCACTAATTTGTGCGCAATTTAAAATTACCGGTAAGGATAAGCCGGCACTTTTAGACGTTTGCCTTTTCATAGTAACATCCTATGTTAATCCATGGTTACAATGTATTATAGCAGTTAAAGCACCTTACCAGGACTTGTGCTTTTTGAAATCGATGAAGGCTTAAGAAAAAATTGATGAAAACATCTCAATGGCAGCTTTATTTCTGTTCAGTAAGCAGTTATGGTATTTGACCGATGAAGGATCTATTTTATTGCTGTTTGACGACGCTGTGGATCAAATAACTAAAATAAAAATGCTCGAAATTTCAAAAAAAAAAAAATTATCAACCCATGACAAACGTTACATCCCATCGAAGGAAGATCTTGATGGTAAATTGTATGGTAAGTTTATTAAGTAGTTTAAATTATGATTTGTATTGAGGTTTTTGTTCATATCATAATTTAGTGACTTTTGTTTCAGAGAAAAATATTTACAACTTCATTTCAGTCAAAAGCAAGTATTTATTTGATCGTCTGAAAACAGATGCCAGTTTTCTTAACGAATTACCTACGATGTTGTCAAATAATGCTTCGTATCAAGAAGTCAGAAAGAAGGTGTCGCCGCTGAGGGTAGTGAATGATACAGCTGAAAGAACTGTTAAGTTAATGCAAGATTTTCATGGCTTAATCTCACGGTCGAAGAGGAACAAAAATAATTTTTATTACGATGCGTTCAGGAACAAAGGAAGATTCATCCTGACTGTAAAAAACAAACTATGAAAAAAAAATTTAATCAATAAACCATTTTTAAATATAAAATACTACATAATTGAACATTTGTGCATTTTTAAATTTTATTTATCCGACAAAAATGAAAGTTGAAAATCCTTCCATATTAACTCTGTACAAATGTTTGTACCATATGTTTGGCATCAAGTCGGCACGGGTTGCCGGTGTTTAATCAAAATAATATTTATTATATGTGTTGGCACCTAGCATCGTGCTACCTACCTTTATATCCTTTATAAAATTATTGTGGCCTATCGACCTCTCCCCTCCTTTCCTCTCCTATGCCGACGTTAGTTGATTAAAAATATTCGTCCTGTCAACATCGTTTGATTACGGAGCCCCATTTATCGACCGTGTCGAAAATTCAAAGCCACCGTGAGCTCGCGCGTGGTGAAATTTGTGAATTGTTGTGAACCAGCGCAAAGAAGGATTTGAAAACCGTGGAAGAATAGAAAAGGGTAAGTCGGCATTCCGAACCATTCCAATTCTTATTATTCCGCGTTGCGACGGTGCTATATCCGTCCCCAACATTGGTCATTCGAGCCTGATAATTTATATTAATTGAAAAAATTGTGGTTAATTTAATTATTTCAAGGTTAAATTGTTCATAAAAGTTGATCTATGTGTAAAATTCGCGTCAGCCGTGCTGTTCGCGAAAATTGCCTGTAGGTAGTAAAAAATACTTAACTGGTGACAAATTTGTTAATATTTAAAATAAATTGTTGTATTCACTCGGCATTTTTGTGCAGATTAATTTCTCAAAACAATGGCTGAGAAAAAAGTACTTTTGTTGCAATCCCGACGTGAGCGAATAGTATCTCGTATTCGTATTACGCAAGAGCTCATAACGAGCACTTATGATGATAGTAAGAAAAAATATACGTTTCTTGCTAGATGTGAAAAGTTAAAAGATTGGTTAGAAGAATTTGAATCAGTTCAAAACGAGATTGAGGAACAATTACTGTCATTAGACAAGATTACAGAAATGTCGGAACTAGGAAACATTGCGAATAATGTTGATTCAATGTATTTCGAGATCATGCAAATGAAAAGCGTTATCACTAGTAATGATGAAAATTCAATTCCTAAAACGGCAAGTAATTCGGTGATTCGTGCACCAGTGATAAAGTTGCCTACTTTTGATAGTAACATTAAAAGTTGGTGCTCATTTCATTCATTATTTAAAAGTCTTATACATGACAGCAATGCATATACGAATGTAGAAAAATACCATTATCTTTTATCGGTAATTACAGGGCCGGCACTGGCACTTATACAATCATTGCCTCTTATCGAAGAGAATTATGACATTGCCTGGAATATTCTGGTAAATCAATACCAAAATTCTAGAATTCTTTTCACGCATTATGTTGATGAAATTCTTAATTTCAAAATGTTACAAAACGAGTCTGCGTCAGGTATAGCGCGGTTACTCAGTACGTTTCAAGAGAATTGCGCCGCTATAAAAGCGATGAATATAGAAAATATCTTTGATAAATTTGTTGGTCATATTATGATACGATCGATGGATCTGACTACTAAACGTCAATTTGAATCCAAATTGCCCGGTGAAGAGATTCCAGGGTTGGATTCAATTTTCGAGTTTCTGAGAAATCAAACGCGTATTTTAGAAATGTTATCTCCACATACTACAAAAGAGAAAAAAGGTTCGTTTAAAACGTTGTTATCTGCCAATAAGAATTATAAAAACCTTAATTGTCCATTATGTAAAGGTGCACATTTTCTTTACAAATGTGCATCTTTTACATCTTTAAGTCCCCATCAAAGGAGGGACAAAATTAAAACTTTAAACCGTTGTTTCAATTGTTTGAAACAACACCATGTAAAAGATTGTGTATCAAAATTTACATGCCAGGTTTGTAATAAAAACCACCATTCAATGTTGCACATTGCCGCCGAACCATCGGGCGAAAATGAACTTAATAATTCAAGTGCAGCCCTGGCCGCAACAACGATTCCGAGCGTTTCTACAGTTTTGTTAGGAACTGTACAACTTGAGGTCCGAAATCAGTATAATGATTATATACCTATCCGCGCCGTCGTGGATTGTGGGAGCCAAGTCTCTCTGATTACGGAAAGATGTACTCAGCTCTTGGGTTTGTCAATTAAAAAACATCGTATTTCACTGAACGGTTTAGGAAATTCTAGTATAAATTCTTGTCATGGAAAAACAAAATGTTTTATAAAACCTCGAAATAAAAAGGGGCCTATTCTTCAATGTCAAACTGTCGTGATTACAGAAATCACTTCTAATCATCCGTCATATGATTTACCATCGAGTGGAACGTCACAATTTAAAAATTTAAAATTAGCTGATGAAGCATATTACATGTCGGGCAAAATAGACCTTTTGTTAGGAGCTGACGTATACTTGGATATATTTAATAGTGGCCATGAAATAATTCACGGCTCTCCATGTGCTGTAAACAGTGTATTCGGTTACATTATAATGGGGAAGATGGAAAATTCGTCATTTCAAACGCCTTCGTCTTTATTTGTTGAAACAAATTCGTTAAGCAATACTCTTAGAAAATTTTGGGAAATTGAAGAAACACCTTCAATTGTGACGAGTAATCCGGACGACGAATTAGCCGAAACAATCTACGCTTCGAATCACTATCGAGAATGTGATGGTAGATATGTTGTACCATTATTAACAAAATCTGAAATTATGCCTTCTCAAAATTCCTTAAAACTTGCGGAATCGCGATTGAACAAACTAGAAATTCGTTTTAAAAGGGATCCCATGTTAGCAATTAATTACGGAAATTTTATACAAGAATATGAGGGTCTGGGACACATGACACGGGTACCTCGGAATTTAGATGCATTCTATTTACCTCATCATTGTGTTTTGAATCCTGACAGTAAAACTACAAAACTACGTGTGGTTTTTGATGGGTCGGCAAAAACCCAACCAAATAACTTATCTCTAAATGACTTATTATTGAACGGTCCAAAATTGCAAACTGAAATTCCACGTATGATTTTAAATTTTCGTTTTCATAAGTATGTATTTACAGCTGATATTTGTAAGATGTATAGGCAAATATTAATTATTCCATCTCAGCGTAAATTCCAAAATATTTTGTGGAGAGAATCTCAGAATGAACCGGTTATTGATTTCGAGTTACAAACTGTAACGTACGGGTTGTCTAGTTCACCATTCTTGGCCATTCGTACCCTTCGTCAGCTAGCACAAGATGAAGGATCAAAGTATCCTGACGCTGCCAAGGTTCTATGCGATGATTTTTATGTAGATGATTTGGTAACAGGGACAGAAACGATTAGCACAGCCCTCAGACTAAAACAAGATATCATTGGATTGTTAAATCTTGGGAAATTAGAACTTAGTAAATGGCAATCTAATACACCTTCACTTTTGGATCACGTTTCGCAAGAGCACCAGCAAGATGGTCATTCTTTTGATAACGCCGGAACTGATCAAATTGTTAAAATATTAGGCATTCAGTGGAGTCCAACGACTGATAGTTTTACCTACAAGGTCGATCTACCTTTAAATGAGATATGCACAAAAAGAACAATTTTATCAACGGTAGCTCGTTTATTCGACCCACTTGGGATCATCACCCCAGTGACATTTTTCGCAAAATGTCTATTACAGGAACTATGGAAGTTAGGTGTCGATTGGGACGATCGTGATGTTCCGCCACATATTCATAATACGTGGAGTAAATTTGTAAGTCAACTTTCATTACTTCGAACATTGAATATTCCTAGATATTACAACACGGTGATGACAAGTCGTCTTTTCCTCGTAGGGTTCTGTGACGCTTCACAATTGGGTTATTCTGCAGTGGTATATTTATTAGAGCATAATAGCAATACCACTCACATCTTAATGGGAAAATCGAAGGTCGCTCCTTTGAAAACCCTGTCAATTCCACGACTAGAATTATGTGGGGCCGTTCTTCTCACGAAACTTGTAAAGTATATTATGTCATCTGTAAAGTTTGCCGAACAAATAGAAAACGTTTTTCTATTTACAGATTCGACTATTGTACTAGCGTGGCTAAAAACGCCGCCATATTTATTGAAAACATTTGTCGCTAATAGGGTTGTACAAATACTGGAAAATACACCAAATGCTGTTTGGAAGCATGTTGTCTCGGAGGAAAATTGTGCCGATTCTGGTTCAAGAGGGCTTTTCCCAGCAGACATTATATCACACCCTTTGTGGTTTACGGGACCAAAATGGCTTCACCAACCAATAGCACTCTGGCCTTGTTCAGCTGTGTACAATCAATCTGACGGAGAAATACCAGAACTCAAAACATGCAACCTTAAAACGTTTGTATCATCTCAAATAGTACCTAATTCGATTATTAGTAAATATTCTTCATTTTATAAATTGCAACGCGTCGTCGCTTGGATAATGCGTTTCGTAAATAATTGTCAGAAACGTCCTGGTAGTGGAAATTCAAACTCGACTTATCTAAGTTCTCGCGAATTAAATGATTCGCTTATGAAAATCGTACGCATTGAACAGGAAACGTATTTTTCTGTTGATATACGTAATATGCGAAATGGCAGTCCATGTTCAACGCAAATTCAAAACTTGAAACCGTTTCTTGATAGCCACGGTATTATCAGGGTGGGCGGTCGACTCAAGTATTCAAATTTGTCATATGAAAGTAAATTTCCGATCTTACTTCCGAAAATCTGTCATTTAGCTTATTTAATTATAGATTATTATCATAAACTATATCTTCATGTTGGGCCACGAAGCCTTCAATTCACTATTCAGCGTAAATTTTGGATAGTGGCTGCACGGAATAAAATTCGCTCACAACTGTCGAAATGCATTGTCTGCTATAAAATGAAATCTTCGGTGCTACCTCCCCTAATGGGTGATTTACCTCCCTCTCGAGTGCAACAAAGCCGTGCTTTTTCTCGAGTTGGTGTAGATTTCGGAGGACCTTTCACTTTGAAAGATCACAAACGTAGGGGAGCAAAAACGTCAAAGGGTTATTTATGTCTATTTGTATGTATGGCGACGAAAGCAGTTCATTTAGAGATCGTGTCTGATTTATCTTCTGAAGCATTTATTGCAGCCCTTAGCCGGTTTACAGATCGTCGAGGGTTATGTTCTGAAATCATAAGCGATAACGGAACAAATTTCGTCGGTGCAAATCGGTACCTACTCGGTATAAATAAATTCTTGGCATCACAGCGTGAGGTTATATCTAATCATCTAATTCAGAGCGGCATTATTTGGTCTTTTAACCCTCCAGCGAGTCCTCATTTCGGAGGCTTATTTGAGGCAGGGATAAAATCTGTAAAATACCATTTAAAACGGGTGATAGGTGAGACCGTTCTAACTTATGAAGAATTTGCGACAGTTCTCACTAGAATTGAGGCCATCCTCAACTCCCGCCCTTTGTGTTCAATGAGCTCAGACCCCGAGGATGTGAATGGACTCACCCCGGGCCACTTTTTAATCGGTGGATTCCTACTAGGTTTGCCTGAATATGACTTTCTTGACACCACGTCTAATCGTTTAAGTAGGTGGCAACATCTCCAAAAGATGTCGCAACATTTCTGGAAACGTTGGCATTTAGAATATTTAAATACGCTTCAACAACGATCAAAGTGGTGCAAAATTAATCCAAACATTAAATTAGGTCAATTAGTGTTAATAAAGGACGATCGTCTTCCACCGATGAAGTGGGTATTAGGACGAATTATCCACGTTCATCCCGGTAAGGATGGAATAGTTAGGGTAGCTACTGTTAAAACTCAATCTGGTTCCTTGGTTCGACCAGTGATAAAGCTTTGCCCGTTACCGGAAGAATAAAATTATTATTAGTGATAATTCTTAAGATATACATCTAAAATAGAATACGTTTTCATTTTCCAGTTTGTTATGTTTTATTTTTATTTTATTTACCATTGGGATCTATATATATTTTTTTTGTTGTTGTTTAGATGTCTATACTCTAATTCTCGTTTTGTTTCTTACTCAGATTCTAGACCAAAGGAATATTACCAATTTTAAATATTTTTCAAAACCAAAATTTTTGTTATGGTCCAGGAACCATTCTTTGAAAAGTTATACTTAATTTAGTAAAGAGTTATTTTTTTTTATTGTTTTCTGCGAGGCATTCCGGATACAACTTGAATGAACAATTTACCCATGTATATATTTGAATTTACCTTTTATTAAATTTTGTATCATAATTATTAATTCGTTCAAATTAGGTGGGCGGAAATGTTGGCACCTAGCATCGTGCTACCTACCTTTATATCCTTTATAAAATTATTGTGGCCTATCGACCTCTCCCCTCCTTTCCTCTCCTATGCCGACGTTAGTTGATTAAAAATATTCGTCCTGTCAACATCGTTTGATTACGGAGCCCCATTTATCGACCGTGTCGAAAATTCAAAGCCACCGTGAGCTCGCGCGTGGTGAAATTTGTGAATTGTTGTGAACCAGCGCAAAGAAGGATTTGAAAACCGTGGAAGAATAGAAAAGGGTAAGTCGGCATTCCGAACCATTCCAATTCTTATTATTCCGCGTTGCGACGGTGCTATATCCGTCCCCAACAATATGAGTTATTGGGATCAAATGGAATAAAATAAGAGGGTAAGCATATTTAAATTCATGAAAAAAAATTCTTCCTTATGTCCTGGGACACCCTATTGTATATTTTATGTTTTTACAATTAATTACTGAAGAACCAGCTGCGTTATTCGCAAGAAATCACTCTCGTGTAAATATTTGTTCCCCAAATTAAACCTGGTTTTGTTCTTACAATGTACCTCTAAATTCAGTTTGATTTACTGTGGTGTTTATATTTTCAATATTACATTAAGTTCAAATGTTTTAAAAAAAATATATTTACTGTACTTTGTACTGTTAATTGTAAAGCTGCACATCTTGACACAAAAATTCCCTTGTGAGATGAGTTGCTTAGATGTCATTGTAATAAAATTACTATTTTTAAAATAAATAAATACAAGGTGATGCATTTTCTGTGCAGTTCAAGAGATCGGCACATCATAGACACCATGGATATTGAAAATCTATCAACCATAATGTTTTTTAAATTGTCTTCTGTTCTTTAAAAGTCATACAATATTTTGTTAGTGAACTCTGTATTTATCTTGTCTCTTTGTAATTAAGTGTAAAAGCCCAAATAGGGTGTGAATAAATAAATATCTTCACTAAATTGCAATGGTTTTTTTCTTAAGAGTCTTGAGTTATTTATGTAAGACATGTATGTTATGCCTCTATGTATGTGCACTAATTTGTTAACACCTCTTGCGTCCTGAAGTACACTGTATTGTACCTGTGTTATTCTTTTTTTCCTGACAATGTTATTAATATTTTTACGCTGACAACACTTTTCATAGACAAATAGTATATATTTCTTCCGCCAGGATTTGTCAGCTGTGGCATTTATCACAAAATTATTATTTAAAACTTGTTTCAATGTCTTGTAAAGTGCATTATTTCAAAATGGCGTCCGGTTACTCGTCTCGCCCGGGTAAGTTATTTAATTTCTTTTGAAATATGGAATATTTTAATGATATTTAGATTTAATATAGTTATGAAAGTAACATATTTACTTGTTAGATTATTAATTATGTATATATTGATTGTTAAGTAATCCAATTTGTCAAAACAATAGTAGGTACATTGTAGTGTACCTCGGATCAGTATTGTGACGTTTCATGTTGGTTTTGTTCTTTCAGTTCGGTTTCTGAATGATATTTCGAACATCCTCAATGGGAGCGATGTTGAAGTGTCCGACGGTGAAGAGTCAGATGATGGCAGTTTGAAATTCCGGAAGCAACCTCTCCACCACCTCTGGATGAACCACCAGAGGATCTCTTCGAAGAGGAAGAAATAATGGATAGGCAGCCCAGACTTTTGCCATGGCTTTCAAAAGTGTGAGTATTTTAGTAATATTGAAGAGTGTAGTTAATTAGCTAATGAATTTATGTAGAGTTAATTAGCTTCTGAATATATATTATTCCCGCATCATTGACCTATGTGACACCTTCTATCAATTGTATGTAAACAACAAGAGTTCACGTCGTACGAGTTCCTATTTGTGTTGTTCCCTGATATGTTATTCAATTAATGTCTTTATAATTTTTGTTTTACTGTTACAGAATGCCAACTGTAGGACCAGCCTCGGAAGAAGTTCTCATCACCGAAGGAGACTCTTCCAAAAAATGTAATGAAACTGCTGTTCGAATACTTGGACCTTCAGTTGTGGGAACTAGTGGCGGATCAGACGAACCTGTATTCAATTCAGGAACGGCAGCACAAGTCCGTTAATACTAATTCCAGGGAGTTGATTAACTTCACTGGGGTCCAGGTGCTGATGAGCAGCTTAAAGTTTCCACAAACTGGGATGTTCTGGTCGTTAGATTTAACTTTACCAATTATAACTAATTGTATGTCCAGAGATCGATATTTTGACTACGCAATTTTTTCATTTTGCGGACAATTTGCAGGACAGAAGAAACGATCCAGATAAGCTTTGGAAGGTCAGACCCTTCATTCATAACATCATCAAAAAATTCACTCTTAGCTCTAGGCAATTCACTCTTGCCTCATTTGTCAATAGACGAGCAAATGATTCCCTTTTCTAGACGCTGCCAGCACCGACAATATGTTCCATCCAAGCCCAACCCTCTCGGCCTGAAAAATTTTGTTCTTGCTGCAAGGGATGGGCTTGTATTGGATTTTCACATCTATTTAGGAGCTGGGACGGTCAGCGAAGAAGACGTAAAAGCTTTAGGCCTAGGTGCAAGTGTGGTAAAACTGTTGTGTCGTACTGTACCTAAGAATAATTCCTGCATCATTTACACAGATAGATTTGTTACAAGCTTAAAGCTTGCAGAAATGTTGTCAGTCGAAAAAATATTCATAACAGGTACAGTACGAACAAACAGGATTGGAGATGTTGTGAAGAAGCTGAAACCTGACAAAGATCTGGCACGGGGAAGTTGGGATGAGAAGGTACGCCAAGATGACAAAGAGTGTGTCGTCAAATGGAAAGACAACAAGTCTGTACTTCTCCTCTCAACTTCTGCAGGGAGCTCCCCTTTGGGGACTTGTAAACGATGGTCAAAGGAGGAATGTAGAAAAATTGACGTTCCTCAGCCAGCCATCGTAAAAAAATTACAAAACCTCAATGGGGGGAATAGATCTCTGCGATAGGCTCATTGCCTATTACCGTACGACAATGCAAATGGCCCGTAAGAGTGTTTAATCACTTTATAGATTTGATAATAGTCAATTGTTGGCTAATGTACCGGAGGAATTGTGCTACTGAGGGAGTTCTTTGCACGAGATAAGATGGGACTTTTGGCCTTTAGGATGCGGGTAGCCACTGCCATGATCAGGTGGTGATATAGATTTCACCCCACGATCGGGCAGAGGCAGACCTAGAAATGCCTCCCCATCACCTCAATGTGAGCCAGATTCTCCGAAGAAGCACAGAAAGGTTATTCCTCAACCTATTCCCGAGGTACGTCTTGATAACGTAGGACATCTTCCACGTTTTCAAGATGAAACGAATGCCTCAAAATGTATATTTCCTGGATGCAAGTCTAGGTCTAAATTTATTTGTATTAAATGTAATATGTTTTTATGTTTAAAGAATTGTTTTGAAATGTATCATACCGTTCGATTATAAGATGTGCACTAATTTTGTAAATTTATAATGTAAATCCTAATTTTATGTAGAAAATTAAAGTTTTTTTTAAGATACGTGTTTTTATTATTTTTTAATATACTTGTAAAATGGGATATCTTATATGTCCTAACGTTAGTTAAATTACTGTTTTATTTGTAATTTCAGACTCTTGTATTAATGAATGCGAGATCCAATAATTTATTTTCCTCACCACCATAAATTATAACAAATTGATTGATGTGCGCCACCTGATAAGAGAATTCTCTCAGTTATACTCATTTATTTTAAGTTGATTTAATAACCAAGTATTATAGTTTGAGATCAAGTGAGTATTTTTTTTTAAATTACTGAATACAATATTAGCGATTTCTAATGGAAAATTTGAAACAGAAAAGTCAAAAAAAGATACGGTCACATGTAGGACTCGAAACCAGGACTCTTGCCTTGCAACCTTTCTACCAACTGAGCCAATGGGACCCTATCTCCTTCGGTCATATTTAATGGTATCATACTTTGAATACGATTTTCCGAGATTGTCTTCATTTTCTCACCGCACATTTATTTGTGAACGCACATTTTAACCCATTACCTCCATGATTTTATTTTTATTTTTATAAACTTGAATCATCATTATAACCCGATAGTATAGACTTAAAGGAGAGCCCAAAATCAGTTTTAGAATTTTCCGCCCGTCCACCCTCTTACCGGAGCGTCTAGAAAATTGATGCCTAAACGCAACGCTTGGAGGTAACCCCCCTAAGCAAAATTTACGTCAACTATGGGTAAAATGCAGTAAACTGTATGATTTATATTGATAATTTAAAATAAATAATTGCCATTGTTTATAATTCAATGAAAATACAATGTATTAATGGAAAATACGCAAAATAACAAAAAATTCAATATTAGAAAAAACCTTCTAGAATGAGGAAAACTAACCAAATCTAACCAAATTATTCTCCAAGTGATACCGTTCGAAGCAGTCAAAATGAAGGGCGCGGTTGCAGGCCCGGCATCGATAGACTGCTGGATTTTTTTTACATAGAGTACAACGAATTCGAGATTTGCCACGATATGTCAAATGAAATTCTTGCATTCGACGCACACGATTCCCATCTTCCTTCACACGAGAATCTCCGAATTCGGCATTGACCTGATTTGGAAAAGACAATAAAAGAGTACGGGTAACCTCCACACGGAATGCCTTCTGGGAAGGTTTTCTCTGTCGCCTAGTCATCTGGTTTCCCATATCATGCTCTTACTTCCTAAAGAAGCATAGCAACTTCCATCCATTTAAAAGAGTGCTGCTCAGGCAAGATGCAAATAAAGGCCAGTACCACTTCTTTGACCGAATGTTGACCCGATAATTTTGTATACCATTATCATGGAGGTCTACCCCACCCATTCCCAAATTATAATTTCGTGTTGGCACGCTGGGAAACCGATTTTTTTTGGATGCTTCCTTCAAAACTTTGCCTTTTTTGTCTTTCTTCAATTTCTGACAACTCTGCACTTGACTTACTGGCTCCATTCGATCATAGTTCGGGCCACTGTTACTTCACGGTTGTCCTGACCAACGGCATACGAGAATTTGGCTTTCTACGTCTACCACCGCATCAAATTCACCTGCTTGGTAAATGTTCGCTATGTGCAAGGGAAATATAGAAGAAAATGTTACCTTTAGGCAATTACTTTCCTGTCTTCAACTTGCCTGAAGCTTCAAGGTTAGGAAAGCGAACTGGTTTACATATATGCCAGTAGCGCACATTCTCTTATCCTTCAGGATACACATCAAATGGTGAGATGTGAAGAAATTGTCCATAAATAACTCATGGCGTGCGGGGAACTCTATATATTCCATCATAGACAGTACGAAGGATAATCTTTGACCTAATACGGGGTCATATGTATCAGATGCTCAGGAATATGGCATTGCTTGGAAACAGGTAGCCTTCGGACGAAGCAAGACACCAAATCTCGTAGCCAACTTTGATTGTCTTATTATTAATGTACATCTTGCAATAATGTCGACCGAAATATGGCACCATTTGCTCGTCGATGGAAAGTTTGTGTGCAAAAACATCAAATACAAATAAAGATGGAACGTTAGTCATTATTATACCTTAGCCATTCTGTCGGTTTTATCTAGATTGTTGTTATCGCAAAAATGTATTTGGCGCTTTATAAGCTCGAAATGTGGACGTTGGTTCCTTTTTTGATGACGCTTACACCCAAGGTCGGGTCAGACGAATAATAATCTGTGGTAGATGGCAATGTATTGTAGCTGGTCAACACAGAAACCAAGAAAACGCTTCAATTCGTATATATCTTACTGGAATTCGGTATTGGTTTTAAATCGAGCGTATTTGATCATCCTCTCAAGAATAAACTGAATCACTTCGTCATCAAAGAGTAATGAAAACACTTGAAAAGCATTATAAGACTTCAGCTTTTCGTACATATCTTTATGCACCACATTCAGCGGTTCAGGAACGCAACAGTTTACTGTAGTTTTAATTTTTTGGCTGGTGGTGCATTTGAAATAGATATTCGCAAGGTATTACGACTCGCACCAGAGGATGTCGAAGGCTGATTCCAGTAAAGTCGTGATTTGCCATCAAATCATCGTCAATCAGCTCTTCATCCGTCTGTTCATCAACATTCTCTGTTTTAAAATATCCGAAAACTGCAGACTAACTATTATTTTTAATAAAAATCACCCATAAAAACACAACAAAACCGTATTATTTGAAGGCAAGCTAACCAAAAACATATGAAAACACTGTCACAGCTAACCTCCAAACGTTGCGCGCAGGCATCACCTGATTTCAGTGACATCCAGCGGTCATCTAATGCAAATAATACTATGTTGAAACAGCGTTGTCGACTATTTCATCTTTTGATAACAATATGTGATTCACACATGTTTTATTTTTTTCCGTTTTAATTTTTTTTTTTTTTTTTTAAATGGGTCTATTTTCAGGTCTTTAGTAAAAAAAAATTAAAAATAGAATAATTTATAAAATTTATTAAATTATGTTAATTATTGAAAGCTAACATACCAATCTGTAAATGCTGCATAACAACTTGGTGGGATTTAGCTTTATTCACAGTGAAAAAAAATCATACTTTTCATCTATTTTTTTGATGCCTATAGACATTGTCATGGAGGTAATGGGTTAAGGTCTATGAAAATTCCAATGCATTTTAATGATTTATCTAATGAAGTATGAACAAGACTAGTTCATTTTGCAATTGCATCCTGAGTGCTTCTACCTTCCATAAAACCGAACTGATTTTCAATAATTAATTTATTACATTTTACTTGGTTTATCCTTTTTTTAACTATCTTTTCAAAAAATTTTGCTATGTTCGAGATTACTGATATGGGTCGGTAATTGCTAACTTTTTCTGAGTTACCAGATTTAAATATTGGAGTAATGGTAGTTTGTTTGTAGATTGATGGAAACACTCCGCTTTGGAAACTTACATTTATTATGTGTTTTAACGGTTTAGAAATTTGATTTTTAATATTTCTTAAAATATTAACTGTTATTCCATCAAAACCCGGGGCAGAACCTCCTTGCATACCGTTTATAATAGATATTATTTCGTTCTCTGTGGTGACTTGGAATGTTGCTATATTATTGTCAGTATCAATACTACAGACTGGAAATGTTATATTTGGGTCAGTATGAATGAGATTGGCAAGATTTTCCCCTACATTCGCAAAGAAGGTGTTAAATATGTTTGCAGCTTTTGAGGGATTTTCTTTACAACATGTTTTCATGTTGTCATGAAATATAGTGGCATTGGTTTGATCTCTCGCTCTCTACCATAATGACTC
Source organism: Hesperophylax consimilis (assembly GCF_061612785.1). Taxonomy (NCBI): domain Eukaryota; kingdom Metazoa; phylum Arthropoda; class Insecta; order Trichoptera; family Limnephilidae; genus Hesperophylax; species Hesperophylax consimilis. The sequence continues at coordinate 30,168,021 of NC_142854.1, forward strand.
GTGTAACAGAAAGAGATGACGGAATTTTGTCGTTTGACAGTTTCAAATCATTCAAACAAAATGAGTGTGGTCTATTTATACACGCGGGTTGTCATTTGCTGCCGAAATACTATCATTTACGTCGAAAATATTGCGTGTTAAAGTTGTTCGTGATAAAAATACAATATAAGCCAGTATAGTGTTAGCGAGTTACAAACATATATTCAACCTACCTACGTAAGTTCAAGTTTAAAGTGAATTGACAGTTTTTAGGTTATGGTTCGGTTTTTCGTTCGCTTACGTTCGGTTTTTTGAACAATGCTTCATACTAAACAACAAATGTAGATCCTAGGAAATAAATTGTACAGCGCCCTTGAGGTGATTTTTCACAAAAACGGCGCTCTACAAATTATCCAATTATTATTATTATTATACTTGGCATATGTCTTCCTCCACAACGTATAAATTTATTATATCGATAAACTTATTCATGTTATTGATTAGTGTTATCCTGTATTATCTTATTGTTTTGGTGAAATTAAAGATTTTTAAACATATGTAACCATGGGTTCATGAGGCTGAAAAATGTCGGAATTCTTCGTCGTACTGTCGGACAATCATGTTTTGGAAATTTTCTTCAGTGTTTTTGCAAATTTCTTGTCATTTTGGGTTTCTTCTTCTCAGATTAACAAGTTTCATCTTAAGGAAATGCACTGTAAAAGTTTATTTTCTTAGTCAGATGAACCTTGCCCTTGGAAAACATTTCGACATTTTTCTGCTTCAAGGACATTTTTATTTTTATAATAGTTTTTTTGGGCTAGTGAACGAATAGAGTAGGCTGAGAGCAATTATGTTGTCTATGGTCGCATTTTTTTTAAATGGCCTTGAGTTTCCTCTACCTTGTCTACTGCTCTGCTCCGCACGGTAGGTACTGCTTGTATGCTGCTTGTATATCTGTGGTTAAGTACTGTATAATTCCGTTACATACAAAAAGCCCGAAGATATCGATCTAGAGAGTGGTATATTTATGATTGTGATTCTGCTGATGTCATAATACTTGTCTATGACTTAATTATTGTCTTTGTAAAACTAACCTAATTTGTTGACTCATCCTTTTGTCATCGCCAGTCGTATCACCCGGTTTTTACTCTCTAATTCTACATTTTATCCCTTACACTGTTTAACCCACGAAGTTTAATTTATATTCCCATACTTGTGATATTTATAATGGAGTTCTAATGCTTTTAATAATTACTCTAATCATTTCGGTAGTGGCCCTTATCGGTACACCTAAGTTAGGAAATCTATTGGCGTTTTGTTTGCGTAACGTTCAAACTGTCAATTAGACGTCTGCTTATTTTAATAAAGTGTTTGGAAAATATTTAAATTTTTAGTTAAAAATATTTTATTAAAAGCGGATTAGCGCGGACTTAACAAAAGGTTTACCCGCTAAACTTTACTTCTAGTTATAGTTATATTAACATATCAGACGATTAACGACAAATCTTTCAACAGATTTCAAATGTCAATTTCAAGGTCAAGATAGTCACAATATGTATATCCCTATTTCCAAATATGAGTATCGCATAAGATATCATTGTTTTGACAGAATATTTCAACCAAAAAATATTAAGCTCATTCAAAAGAGGGTTCCGTTACAACTATGTTCTGTTTCAGGTACATATATGTGTGTTTGGGCTTGTACCAATTACCAAACCCTACCACAGCAGTGCCATGGATCTAGAAAACCAAGAAACTGTTTCCGTCAAGACGGAACCAGGGCCCCAGGAAGGAGGCGGATGTGTAATGCCGAACACGTTTATGGATTTCGACCTCCCAGATGTAAAGAAGGAATGTTTGCAATATGCGGAGAGTACTCAGACAGCCAGTTAGTTGTATTACATCCGTAAAATAAATTATATATTATTAATCCAAGTCCATTTTGGATTGCCATGGCGACAGAACATAATATGCTTGTTCACGCGGTCCTCTTTTGCCGTAGTAATTTTAATTTTTATCATGATATATATCTTTACCAGAACATCCAAACTACAACATTAGTCAAAGTTAGTAATTTTTATTTAGTTTTTGTGAATTCCCCAAATGAGTCCTAACTGCTCTGAACCTCTTGGTTTAATATGTGTATGTTGAAAGGCTGATAGAAAGGAGGAGATGAAGATGGGTAGGTGATAGGTGTGAAGTCCTGGCTATTCAAATGGCGTTATTTCAATCAATGTTTAAATTGTGAATTGTTTATATTTCACCAAGGCGATACCGAAAGTATCTCCCACGCTGGAACGCGCTACAAAAATAAATTGTGAGATATCATGAAGTCATCAAATAAAATTTACTTGCATCCGCTGGAATTTTATCCCGGGACCTCCAGATTACTAGTCGAGAGCCATACCCTACAATCACAGAAGCCGCCAATGCTCACAATAAGTGCTTGATTCATTAAGTTGTCCACTTTATACTCATACGTTAACGTAGACAATTTGTCTCGACGCCATCTAGTGAGAGAGTTAGCACTTTCAATGCCTTTCTCATATACAATAAAGTTGGTTGTTTTCTGGTGAAAAAATGTAATAAATAGTAATTGTTGAATGAAACATTAGTATATATTGAATTATTTCGCGGATAAGAGATAAGCCGCCATAGCTCAGTGGTCAGAGCTGTCTACCGGACACGGGTTCAAGTCCCGTTGGCTTCATGTATCTTTTATCAGGAGATTTTTCAATGTGGATGAGTGTTTCAGGTTAATAATTATTGCTTATAAAAATAATTGTTACCCTTTGTGCTATGCATAAAAAATCTTGTCTAAAACTTTAGTTTACCAAAAAAATAATAATCGATTGTCAATGTACGAACATGTTGTTTTATAGCTTGCATTAATGAGGAGACTATAACGGTCAAGGCGGAACTTGGACGCCGAGAAGATAATGATGGGGGATTCTCTTGTATGGAAATTGATATAGACCTGCAGGATGTAAAAAAGGAATGCATAGAACGCTTTGAAAGAATTGACCAGTCCGGTAAAAATAATTTATTTTGTTTATAATTTCTGTCTTCTCATTTTTTTATAAATTTTTATCAATTTTCTGTGCTTTCTTATCCTTAGTATTGATATTAAGTCGTACTGAGCCTTTATAATCGTATTTCTTTATTTTTTCTACAGATCTGAAGACGCATCCTATGGAAAAACAGTTATTTTGTCCTCATTGCACCTATTCCAATTTTCATAAGTCGAATTTTAAAAGGCACTTAAGCACCCATACAGAAAAAAAACATTTTTTATGTTCCGAATGCAACTATGCATGTTCTCAAAAAAACTATCTGACAAAACACACGCTGACTCACAGTGGAGAAAAACCTTTTTCATGTTCTGAGTGCAACTACTCATCTTCTCAAAAAAGCCATCTTACGAGGCACATGCTGACTCACAGTGGAGAAAAACCTTTTTCATGTTCCGAGTGCAATTATTCATATTGTCAAAAAAGCCATCTAACGAGGCACATGCTGACTCACAGTGGAGAAAAACCTTTTTCATGTTCCGAGTGCAATTATTCATATTGTCAAAAAAGCCATCTAACGAGGCACATGCTGACTCACAGTGGAGAAAAACCTTTTTCATGTTCTGAGTGCAATTTTTCATGTTCTCGAAAGTGGAATCTAAAGATCCACATGCTGACTCACAGTGGAGAAAAACCTTTTTCATGTTCCGAGTGCAACTATTCATATTTTCAAAAAAACCATCTAACGAAGCACATGCTGACTCACAGTGGAGAAAAACCATTTTCATGTTCCGAGTGCAGCTATTCATGTTCTCAAAGGGGCCCTATGACGAGACACATGCTGACTCACAGTGGAGAAAAACCTTTTTCATGTTCTGAGTGCAACTATGCATTTTCTCAAAGAAGCACTCTGAAGAACCACATGCTGACTCACAGTGGAGAAAAAGCTTTTTCATGTGCTGAGTGCAACTATTCATATTCTAGAAAAAGCCATCTAATGAGGCACATGCTGACTCACAGTGGAGAAAAACCTTTTTCATGTTCTGAGTGCAATTATTCATGTTCTCAAAGGGGCTATATGACGATACACATGCTGACTCACAGTGGAGAAAAACCTTTTTCATGTTCTGAGTGCCATTATTCATGTTCTCGAAGGGGATATCTGACGAGTCACATGCTGACTCACAGTGGAAAAAAACCTTTTTCATGTTCTGAGTGCAATTATTCATGTTCTCGAAAGGGAAATCTGACGAAACATATGCTGACTCACAGTGGAGAAAAACCTTTTTCTTGTTATGAGTGCAATTATTCATGTTCTCGAAAAGGCGATATGACGAAACACATGCTGACTCACAGTGGAAAAAAACCTTTTTCATGTTCCGAGTGCAATTATTCATGTTTTCAAAAGGGTAATCTGATAAGACACATGCTGACTCACAGTGAAAGAAAACTTTTGTCACGCTACGAGTGAAACTAATATTTATCTTTTCTTACGAGTTACATGCTGACTCACAGTTAAAAGTTTAGGGAAAACATTTTTAATTTAAATATTCAACTACATTGATTTTCATCAACTTCTTTATGAAATGCAAGGTTATGGTGCACACCAAAATTTTTTAATCGTTAGTAAAGCTAAGGTTAAAAAGCTTTGTTTAATTTTATATAGTTTGGAAGCAGATCTGACTCTCACACAGCTCGTGCTTCTGCGAACGTTCAAAGTGTATCTCAAGAAAATATGAAAATGCGGCAAACAAGAACGAAAAGATGGATGTGTTGAAGATCGATAATGCCGGCCAATTGGCCGCGCTTAATTGAAATTGGACTGAATGACCTAAATTTCGCACAAAAGATACTTTATATCTAGTACAAGCTATCCTGGTTTAATAACCTGGTTTAGAAAAAAAATAAACTTTACTGCTTCGCAAGAAATTAGCTGTCTCTCGGAGTGAACTCGGGACGGGGATATTGAACAATGTAAATGATCTCACAAACAAATATACACATTCATCATCAAAGTCTTGCTAACGACAGCGGATGCACTGTAACCGATGGTACCGAAAACCGAAACTTACCCACTGTTCTCGCTTTAATTTTTTAATTATTAACGTTTTTTAAAAACATCTTCTGAAAGTAATGCAAAATGGGCGAATGATTATTAAAATTTGTAACTCCTATGATAGCCAGCTATTAATAATAAATTAATGTTATATCTTTTTAATGTACACATTTTAACTCGATTGTATTAACATTATAATTAACATTTTAAAATAGAAATGTGCCGAGTGGCCCAGTTGTAGCATTGTGAACCATGTCATTTTACTAACTTTTATTGTCTATTTACATGTATTTTTATAATAATCATATTTCTTATAATCATTATTATTTTATTTATTTAGGTTTTAATCCATCAGGACTGGGAGGATAGTGCAATCCCAGTCTGCCATATAACATGAAATGCAGTAAAACAGGGAAACAATAAAATAAAGTATAAAATTATAAAAATTGATATAAGATAAAACAAAGAGAGAAAAAAAATATATATTAGGCAGGTACCTAAACATAAAATTAAAATAAAAAATCAAAAATAAAATAGTCATATAAATAGATAATACAATAAAAAACAATTAGATTAAATTAAATTAAACCGTCCATCAGGGAGGTCGCCGCATCATCTGCATCCATCGCTCATTGAGTGGGGAACTGAGCCACTCGGATGCAGCCACAACGATGATGTTGGTTGAGTCCTACCCCAGAAGCTGGCTAGTCGGTGGCGAAGTAAAGCGGGGAATGAGTGCACCCTAAACATTGTGGAGGCACTGCAGAACCTCGGTAGTTGCATGAGCTGCCTGTATGCATTATTGTAGCACACCCTCAGCTTGTCCCATTGCGCTGCTGGGTATTGTGTCCACAGCTCAGATGTGTCACCACAGTGCAGTGCAGAATGCCTTGAAAAGTAATTTTCTGACATCATCGCTACAGTGGTAGAACCGCCTTGAGAGCATTCCGGCCCGTATATTGATTGCTCTTCTTTGTCGTTCCATGTCTTCTATATCCTTTATATCTTTGGTTAGGATATGTCCCAGATATTTAACCTGCGAGGTTACAAGTAGTTCTTTTCCGTCTAAACAGATTGGTGGAATATTTATTGGTTCCTTCTTGTATTTAAAAACCACGATTACTGACTTTTTTGCATTGTACAGCGGGTTATGTAAGATTGCATACTCTTCGCATATTTGCACAAGTCGTCTCATCGCTTTAATCGAAGGCGCCAACAGCATCATGTCATCCGCGTAATTAATGTTGTTACTGCCTTGACCGCAGATATGACAACCAATTCGTATATCATTCAGTTCTTGTACGAGGTCATTAATGTACACATTAAATATAATATAAGACATATTACCCCCTTGCCTAGGGTTGCCATCTCTAAAATTTGGCAACCAGGACAAGAGGCGTGAAAACCCCGGATTTTAGAGCCCATAACCCGGACATGTCAACAGGTTTTTTAAACACAGTCAGTGTAATAAAAACAGTTTAAAATGTCATAAATCACCTTCTTATTTATTTTCAGACCTTAAAATTGAATTTTACATCTTTTATCATCATTTTAAATGTACCTAACAAAACAGAATCTTATTACAGTTTGTTACACATTGTTTTCATAATCAGTTAGAATTTTTTCATTCTTTAAATTGTTATGAAAACTAAACCTTATTAAAATATTAAACTTAACAAAATTCAATTAAATTTTTAAACAAAAATCTTAAAAATACTGAGACCATTTTAGTATTCAGTCTTGCATTTTTTGAGGTAACTCTTTTAAAACCTTTCCTCATCTGTGGTGTGTATTTACTACACATTGCTTCTAATAACTTTAATAACTCTATAAATATAATAAATTCTGTGTTCAGATTTTAGGTATTCCTCCGCTATACATTTATGCACTGAATCAAAAAATAATATATTACATAGTTTTCAAATTCAATTAAAAATCAGAGTTTTTTGTTAAAAATCGGGAACAAATACACAAATGCAATCAACCGTGTGATACTAAATACGCGAAGAGTGTGCGAGGAAATGACACGCTATTGATGTCCCGCTTTAATTCGCTATGCGGGAACATGAGACATCCACACTTCTGCAGTTGTAGTTTATGATTTAGACCATCGATACCTACGACCGCACAGCTGTGTTGGTGCCAGGCGCGCCTCTAGCCAAGCCAGTTGGCCGCGAACCGTCGTTAGATGTGGACCCCTCGCACGTTTCTTTAGCATCTGCCGATGGTTTTTTCATGTTTTCAGCAATTAAATTACAATTATTATCACTTTTGATATAAAATATAATAAACATAATCGATTAGCTATGAATATTCATATTTTTCCGACATTAAATCGCTTATTTTGAGATGTGTATTGACTACGCAGCACCGTAACGCGTGTATTTTTTTAGCCCATCTTCTACCAATACAAGTAAAGAGGGGATTATATTTTAGTTTAATTCAATCCCATCTAAATTATCTCACAGAAATATGGGGAAACACAAACATCACATATCTAAACGAAATTCAAATAATACAAAATAAAGTTATAAAAAAACTTTTTAACTATAGACCAGATACCCCCACCAAAAGAGTATACCAAGAAACTAACTTACTTAAAATTAGAAAACTGTACGAATACAACATATGCCTATTAATTCACAAAATACAAAATGGCCTCATACACACAAATACTTCATTTATGAAAACATCACAAGTACCTACATGACCACCACACAAGACAACATAATAAATTATACACAAATTCAGCAAAGACAGAGTGTGGTAAAAGAAACATAGGCCATGAGGGTGTACACATATATAATCTCCTTCCTGATAGCCTGACAACAGTAAATAAAATAAGTATATTCAAGAAAAAACTGTTTGCCCTCAAGATCAATGAGCAAAACCAAAATGCTCCTACTTAATAAAAATATCATATAATTATTAATATATATATATATATATATATATATATTATTCTGTTTTAATCAATGTACAGTTAAGTTAACAAAGCGAAATATGTATTTCTTTTAACTTAATAAATAAATAAATAAAAAAAGCACAGTAAGGGAAAGGTTAACTGAATAATAATAATCTTCTTTAAATTTGTATCAGCATCCATTTACATAACAAAATACCTCTTAACATAATATGAACTAAATTCAGTCTTCTTAAATCTTAAGCAACAAAACTGACCCTTTTTAAAGTTTAGACTTACTGGAATGTAAGTTATATTATTATTTTTTTAAAACATAAAATATCCAAAACTATTCTCATTTATATCACCTTAAATTTTAATCAACAGCCATATTACCTTAACACAGGCATTAGCCTAGTATGGTTGTAAAAAAAACATAACAATTCTAATTTCAAGAAATCTATGAAATAATAAAAAATATAAATTCTACGTTTCTTTTACGTAATAAAAACAATCATAACTTTAACTACAAAAATGAATGGAAATTATAGCATTTGTAAGTACATTATTTGATTATCTAGCTATTAAAGATTTTTCCTCAGCCTCTTGCCTTTTTACTTTTCAGTTTTTTTTTGTATTTATCACTCTTTCTGATAAGGAATTTGTAAAAATCAATGCAGCTGCATTCTTGGAAATTGAATTTAATTTTAATTACTGACGAGATTGTTTCTACGTTTAGTAAATGTCTTTCTTTTGTCCATTGTTGTGAAATTAATGAGAATATTCTCTCTACGTTGGCATTATGAGCCGGAATGCAAAAAAATACTTTGCAATTTTCAGCAATTCCGAATATAAATACTTTTTTTTTTATTTTTTTTTTTTATTAATATCAATAGCAAAATTTGTACATTATGTAGGTTAGTATAATATAAGTATATTTTTTGTATTTTTTTCACAGTCCTCCTCACTAGGGTTTCCTGTTCTGAGGCAGCCTGTAGTTTTTCTTAAATTTTTGTATTTAGTTTTGAATTGTCTTTACATTGTCTTCATAATGTTTGTAAGTTTGGTGTTTTAAAAAATTGTACCCAAAGTTGATTTGAATTTAAAAGCTTATCTTGTTCAGTTAGGTTTTGACTAAAAGCCTTTAAATTCACCCACTCGTCAAATAATTTTGCGTCGTCAATATCTGTTTTTGTCTTTTAAATAAAGAACAGTGTCTTTAATAAGAGTCCATTCTGTGTTGTTATTAATTTTTGGCAAAAACATCCAGTCAAATTTCTCAAATTGTTTTAACGGTTGCATCCATTCTTCAATGTACGTTTTGATTTCCTTGTAGAAGTCATGCGAGCATTTTATAAACTCTTGTTTCGTGTTTTCATCTTTATTTATAATACTTTGACATTGAACATTCAACGGCACGAAATTTCCTTGAGTCGGTCATCTAAGCTTTTTGTTATGAATGCAAGTATGCTTCTGGTTTCAAGGACTGAATTATCACTTTTCTGTAATTTCTGTATTTTTGAGTGAACGGTGTGGTGTGAATAATTGAGTGTATGAGAAATAAGTATGCCTCCGAGAGAGGATTTTCAAAAAACTGTTTAATTAAAACAGGTTTCCTTTCTATGCTTTCAAAATAATCTTTTAATGGACGGTAGAGCTTCAGGAGTCGATCGACAGCTGGAAACAGGCTTAGCCAACGCGTCTTGGAATGATACATAAGCTGTTTATATTCGACCTCAGCTGTTTCACAGAATTCTTTAAGAGCTTCGGTTCGTACTGTTATAAGAGGCAAAAAATTATAAATTTTTAAGATGATGGATTCCACGTCTACTGGCAGTAAATCACATCCGTTAATGACATGGACAGAGCATCCCACACCAACCATGTTTGGGTTTAGATTTTCTTTCAGCTTGTGGAAAACATTGTTGGTTCCATTTCGTTTTATTCCACCGAAGTTTGTATTGCAATTATCTCCAGCAAAAGCAATACATTTAGTCAAGAGGTCATGCTGGCCGGCCCAAGACTTTAAATTTTTAAACCCGGACTACAAATGAAACCCCGCCCGGACGCTCCCCGGACGCCTTCTAAACTAGGACAAATCCGGGGAAAACCGGACGGATGGCAACCCTACCCTTGCCTTACTCTGCTTTTTAGGAATAAGTGTCTTGAAGAAGCTCCTGCCCATTGAACGTAATTTTTCTGCTGTCCGTACCAAATAGCCAACATATTAACCACTGCTGCTGGGACATCTCGTTTTATGAGTTTTTCCCATAATAATTTATGAGAAACACGGTCAAAGGCCTTGCTTAGGTCGAGAAAGCACCCATAAACGGTGGTTTTTCTTTTTTTGTAGTATTCTATTGTTTGTTTAACTCCATAAATGGCCATATCGGTTGATGAGGCGCTTTTGAAGCCGAATTGGTTATCTAGGGTAAATAGCTTGTCTTTTACTAGCGTGAATAGAATTTTTTCAAATAGTCTTGAGATCATTGTCGCTAGGGAAATAGGTCGGTAGTTTCCTAGTATCGATGCATCCAGTTGGTTGGATTTCAAGATTGGTATGATATCAGCTCGACTCATGTCCATAATATGTGTGTGTCGTAAGAGGCTTGAGTACAGGGCGGCTAGAATAGTATGGAGATGATTTCCTTATGTGCTCGATACCAATACCGTCGTATTCTGGACTTTTACCGAGGGCGGTTTGCTTAATCGCGCATTCGATCATTTCAGGAGTAATTTTCATGATCAGGTCATCATTTACCGCAGGCAAACATGTCATCATATATGGTTTCATGCCATCTCCTTGATCCTTGCTTAGAGAAAAAAAGTCTCTAAATTCGTTAGCAATGTTTTCATCCCCCGTGATGTTGTTGACACTTAGTGGAGCTTTGCTCTTGGCTTTCAGCACTGTTGAAGTTTTTTGCCAAAACTCTTCGAAGTCTTTGTTATGCATAGCCGTAGCTATGCTATCCATTATTGCTTGATTTGCCGAGTGCTGACATTTTCGGAGAGCAATTTTAAAACATTTCTTACTAGTTTTTCCTTCGTCTGCAATACGACCTTCCGTAAGGTTTCCGGCTTGGACCCAGCAAAGGAATGCATGCCTTGAATGGCGATACAGAGTTGATACTTGATCATTCCACCCTGGAACAGAGGAATGCATGCCTTGAATGGCGATACAGAGTTGATACTTGATCATTCCACCCTGGAACAAAGGAATGCATGCCTTCAATGGCGATACAGAGTTGATACTTGATAATTCCACCCTGGAACAAAGGAATGCATGCCTTGAATGGCGATACAGAGTTGATACTTGATCATTCCACCCTGGAACAAAGGAATGCATGCCTTGAATGGCGATACAGAGTTGATACTTGATAAATCCACCCTGGAACAAAGGAATGCATGCCTTGAATGGCGACACAGAGTTGATACTTGATCATTCCACCCTGGAACAAAGGAATGCATGCCTTGAATGGCGATACAGAGTTGATACTTGATAATTCCACCCTGGAACAAAGGAATGCATGCCTTGAATGGCGATACAGAGTTGATACTTGATCATTCCACCCTGGAACAAAGGAATGCATGCCTTGAATGGCGATACAGAGTTGATACTTGATAATTCCACCCTGGAACAAAGGAATGCATGCCTTCAATGGCGATACAGAGTTGATACTTGATCATTCCACCCTGGAACAAAGGAATGCATGCCTTGAATGGCGATACAGAGTTGATACTTGATCATTCCACCCTGGAACAAAGGAATGCATGCCTTGAATGGCGATACAGAGTTGATACTTGATAATTCCACCCTGGAACAAAGGAATGCATGCCTTGAATGGCGATACAGAGTTGATACTTGATCATTCCACCCTGGAACAAAGGAATGCATGCCTTGAATGGCGATACAGAGTTGATACTTGATCATTCCACCCTGGAACAGAGGAATGCATGCCTTGAATGGCGATACAGAGTTGATACTTGATAATTCCACCCTGGAACAAAGGAATGCATGCCTTGAATGGCGATACAGAGTTGATACTTGATCATTCCACCCTGGAACAAAGGAATGCATGCCTTGAATGGCGATACAGAGTTGATACTTGATAATTCCACCCTGGAACAAAGGAATGCATGCCTTGAATGGCGATACAGAGTTGATACTTGATCATTCCACCCTGGAACAAAGGAATGCATGCCTTGAATGGCGATACAGAGTTGATACTTGATAATTCCACCCTGGAACAAAGGAATGCATGCCTTGAATGGCGATACAGAGTTGATACTTGATCATTCCACCCTGGAACAAAGGAATGCATGCCTTGAATGGCGATACAGAGTTGATACTTGATAATTCCACCCTGGAACAAAGGAATGCATGCCTTGAATGGCGATACAGAGTTGATACTTGATCATTCCACCCTGGAACAAAGGAATGCATGCCTTGAATGGCGATACAGAGTTGATACTTGATAATTCCACCCTGGAACAAAGGAATGCATGCCTTGAATGGCGATACAGAGTTGATACTTGATCATTCCACCCTGGAACAAAGGAATGCATGCCTTGAATGGCGATACAGAGTTGATACTTGATCATTCCACCCTGGAACAAAGGAATGCATGCCTTGAATGGCGATACAGAGTTGATACTTGATAATTCCACCCTGGAACAAAGGAATGCATGCCTTGAATGGCGATACAGAGTTGATACTTGATCATTCCACCCTGGAACAAAGGAATGCATGCCTTGAATGGCGATACAGAGTTGATACTTGATCATTCCACCCTGGAACAAAGGAATGCATGCCTTGAATGGCGATACAGAGTTGATACTTGATAATTCCACCCTGGAACAAAGGAATGCATGCCTTGAATGGCGATACAGAGTTGATACTTGATCATTCCACCCTGGAACAAAGGAATGCATGCCTTGAATGGCGATACAGAGTTGATACTTGATAATTCCACCCTGGAACAAAGGAATGCATGCCTTGAATGGCGATACAGAGTTGATACTTGATCATTCCACCCTGGAACAGAGGAATGCATGCCTTGAATGGCGATACAGAGTTGATACTTGATCATTCCACCCTGGAACAAAGGAATGCATGCCATGAATGGTGATACAGAGTTGATACTTGATCATTCCACCCTGGAACAAAGGAATGCATGCCTTGAATGGCGATACAGAGTTGATACTTGATAATTCCACCCTGGAACAAAGGAATGCATGCCTTGAATGGCGATACAGAGTTGATACTTGATCATTCCACCCTGGAACAGAGGAATGCATGCCTTGAATGGCGATACAGAGTTGATACTTGATCATTCCACCCTGGAACAAAGGAATGCATGCCTTGAATGGCGATACAGAGTTGATACTTGATCATTCCACCCTGGAACAAAGGAATGCATGCCTTGAATGGCGATACAGAGTTGATACTTGATCATTCCACCCTGGAACAAAGGAATGCATGCCTTGAATGGCGATACAGAGTTGATACTTGATCATTCCACCCTGGAACAAAGGAATGCATGCCTTGAATGGCGATACAGAGTTGATACTTGATAATTCCACCCTGGAACAAAGGAATGCATGCCTTGAATGGCGATACAGAGTTGATACTTGATCATTCCACCCTGGAACAAAGGAATGCATGCCTTGAATGGCGATACAGAGTTGATACTTGATCATTCCACCCTGGAACAAAGGAATGCATGCCTTGAATGGCGATACAGAGTTGATACTTGATCATTCCACCCTGGAACAAAGGAATGCATGCCTTGAATGGCGATACAGAGTTGATACTTGATCATTCCACCCTGGAACAAAGGAATGCATGCCTTGAATGGCGATACAGAGTTGATACTTGATCATTCCACCCTGGAACAAAGGAATGCATGCCTTGAATGGCGATACAGAGTTGATACTTGATCATTCCACCCTGGAACAAAGGAATGCATGCCTTGAATGGCGATACAGAGTTGATACTTGATCATTCCACCCTGGAACAAAGGAATGCATGCCTTGAATGGCGATACAGAGTTGATACTTGATCATTCCACCCTGGAACAAAGGAATGCATGCCTTGAATGGCGATACAGAGTTGATACTTGATAATTCCACCCTGGAACAAAGGAATGCATGCCTTGAATGGCGATACAGAGTTGATACTTGATCATTCCACCCTGGAACAGAGGAATGCATGCCTTGAATGGCGATACAGAGTTGATACTTGATCATTCCACCCTGGAACAAAGGAATGCATGCCTTGAATGGCGATACAGAGTTGATACTTGATCATTCCACCCTGGAACAAAGGAATGCATGCCTTGAATGGCGATACAGAGTTGATACTTGATAATTCCACCCTGGAACAAAGGAATGCATGCCTTGAATGGCGATACAGAGTTGATACTTGATCATTCCACCCTGGAACAAAGGAATGCATGCCTTGAATGGCGATACAGAGTTGATACTTGATAATTCCACCCTGGAACAAAGGAATGCATGCCTTGAATGGCGATACAGAGTTGATACTTGATCATTCCACCCTGGAACAAAGGAATGCATGCCTTGAATGGCGATACAGAGTTGATACTTGATAATTCCACCCTGGAACAAAGGAATGCATGCCTTGAATGGCGATACAGAGTTGATACTTGATCATTCCACCCTGGAACAAAGGAATGCATGCCTTGAATGGCGATACAGAGTTGATACTTGATAATTCCACCCTGGAACAAAGGAATGCATGCCTTGAATGGCGATACAGAGTTGATACTTGATAATTCCACCCTGGAACAAAGGAATGCATGCCTTGAATGGCGATACAGAGTTGATACTTGATCATTCCACCCTGGAACAAAGGAATGCATGCCTTGAATGGCGATACAGAGTTGATACTTGATAATTCCACCCTGGAACAAAGGAATGCATGCCTTGAATGGCGATACAGAGTTGATACTTGATCATTCCACCCTGGAACAAAGGAATGCATGCCTTGAATGGCGATACAGAGTTGATACTTGATAATTCCACCCTGGAACAAAGGAATGCATGCCTTGAATGGCGATACAGAGTTGATACTTGATCATTCCACCCTGGAACAGAGGAATGCATGCCTTGAATGGCGATACAGAGTTGATACTTGATCATTCCACCCTGGAACAAAGGAATGCATGCCTTGAATGGCGATACAGAGTTGATACTTGATCATTCCACCCTGGAACAAAGGAATGCATGCCTTGAATGGCGATACAGAGTTGATACTTGATCATTCCACCCTGGAACAAAGGAATGCATGCCTTGAATGGCGATACAGAGTTGATACTTGATAATTCCACCCTGGAACAAAGGAATGCATGCCTTGAATGGCGATACAGAGTTGATACTTGATCATTCCACCCTGGAACAAAGGAATGCATGCCTTGAATGGCGATACAGAGTTGATACTTGATAATTCCACCCTGGAACAAAGGAATGCATGCCTTGAATGGCGATACAGAGTTGATACTTGATCATTCCACCCTGGAACAAAGGAATGCATGCCTTGAATGGCGATACAGAGTTGATACTTGATAATTCCACCCTGGAACAAAGGAATGCATGCCTTGAATGGCGATACAGAGTTGATACTTGATCATTCCACCCTGGAACAAAGGAATGCATGCCTTGAATGGCGATACAGAGTTGATACTTGATAATTCCACCCTGGAACAAAGGAATGCATGCCTTGAATGGCGATACAGAGTTGATACTTGATAATTCCACCCTGGAACAAAGGAATGCATGCCTTGAATGGCGATACAGAGTTGATACTTGATCATTCCACCCTGGAACAAAGGAATGCATGCCTTGAATGGCGATACAGAGTTGATACTTGATCATTCCACCCTGGAACAAAGGAATGCATGCCTTGAATGGCGATACAGAGTTGATACTTGATAATTCCACCCTGGAACAAAGGAATGCATGCCTTGAATGGCGATACAGAGTTGATACTTGATCATTCCACCCTGGAACAAAGGAATGCATGCCTTGAATGGCGATACAGAGTTGATACTTGATAATTCCACCCTGGAACAAAGGAATGCATGCCTTGAATGGCGATACAGAGTTGATACTTGATAATTCCACCCTGGAACAAAGGAATGCATGCCTTGAATGGCGATACAGAGTTGATACTTGATCATTCCACCCTGGAACAAAGGAATGCATGCCTTGAATGGCGATACAGAGTTGATACTTGATCATTCCACCCTGGAACAAAGGAATGCATGCCTTGAATGGCGATACAGAGTTGATACTTGATAATTCCACCCTGGAACAAAGGAATGCATGCCTTGAATGGCGATACAGAGTTGATACTTGATCATTCCACCCTGGAACAAAGGAATGCATGCCTTGAATGGCGATACAGAGTTGATACTTGATAATTCCACCCTGGAACAAAGGAATGCATGCCTTGAATGGCGATACAGAGTTGATACTTGATCATTCCACCCTGGAACAAAGGAATGCATGCCTTGAATGGCGATACAGAGTTGATACTTGATAATTCCACCCTGGAACAAAGGAATGCATGCCTTGAATGGCGATACAGAGTTGATACTTGATCATTCCACCCTGGAACAAAGGAATGCATGCCTTGAATGGCGATACAGAGTTGATACTTGATAATTCCACCCTGGAACAAAGGAATGCATGCCTTGAATGGCGATACAGAGTTGATACTTGATAATTCCACCCTGGAACAAAGGAATGCATGCCTTGAATGGCGATACAGAGTTGATACTTGATCATTCCACCCTGGAACAAAGGAATGCATGCCTTGAATGGCGATACAGAGTTGATACTTGATAATTCCACCCTGGAACAAAGGAATGCATGCCTTGAATGGCGATACAGAGTTGATACTTGATCATTCCACCCTGGAACAGAGGAATGCATGCCTTGAATGGCGATACAGAGTTGATACTTGATCATTCCACCCTGGAACAAAGGAATGCATGCCTTGAATGGCGATACAGAGTTGATACTTGATCATTCCACCCTGGAACAAAGGAATGCATGCCTTGAATGGCGATACAGAGTTGATACTTGATCATTCCACCCTGGAACAAAGGAATGCATGCCTTGAATGGCGATACAGAGTTGATACTTGATAATTCCACCCTGGAACAAAGGAATGCATGCCTTGAATGGCGATACAGAGTTGATACTTGATCATTCCACCCTGGAACAAAGGAATGCATGCCTTGAATGGCGATACAGAGTTGATACTTGATAATTCCACCCTGGAACAAAGGAATGCATGCCTTGAATGGCGATACAGAGTTGATCCTTGATCATTCCACCCTGGAACAAAGGAATGCATGCCTTGAATGGCGATACAGAGTTGATACTTGATAATTCCACCCTGGAACAAAGGAATGCATGCCTTGAATGGCGATACAGAGTTGATACTTGATCATTCCACCCTGGAACAAAGGAATGCATGCCTTGAATGGCGATACAGAGTTGATACTTGATCATTCCACCCTGGAACAAAGGAATGCATGCCTTGAATGGCGATACAGAGTTGATACTTGATCATTCCACCCTGGAACAAAGGAATGCATGCCTTGAATGGCGATACAGAGTTGATACTTGATAATTCCACCCTGGAACAAAGGAATGCATGCCTTGAATGGCGATACAGAGTTGATACTTGATCATTCCACCCTGGAACAAAGGAATGCATGCCTTGAATGGCGATACAGAGTTGATACTTGATCATTCCACCCTGGAACAAAGGAATGCATGCCTTGAATGGCGATACAGAGTTGATACTTGATCATTCCACCCTGGAACAAAGGAATGCATGCCTTGAATGGCGATACAGAGTTGATACTTGATCATTCCACCCTGGAACAAAGGAATGCATGCCTTGAATGGCGATACAGAGTTGATACTTGATAATTCCACCCTGGAACAAAGGAATGCATGCCTTGAATGGCGATAAAGAGTTGATACTTGATCATTCCACCCTGGAACAAAGGAATGCATGCCTTGAATGGCGATACAGAGTTGATACTTGATCATTCCACCCTGGAACAAAGGAATGCATGCCTTGAATGGCGATACAGAGTTGATACTTGATCATTCCACCCTGGAACAAAGGAATGCATGCCTTGAATGGCGATACAGAGTTGATACTTGATAATTCCACCCTGGAACAAAGGAATGCATGCTTTGAATGGCGATACAGAGTTGATACTTGATCATTCCACCCTGGAACAAAGGAATGCATGCCTTGAATGGCGATACAGAGTTGATACTTGATAATTCCACCCTGGAACAAAGGAATGCATGCCTTGAATGGCGATACAGAGTTGATACTTGATCATTCCACCCTGGAACAAAGGAATGCATGCCTTGAATGGCGATACAGAGTTGATACTTGATAATTCCACCCTGGAACAAAGGAATGCATGCCTTGAATGGCGATACAGAGTTGATACTTGATCATTCCACCCTGGAACAAAGGAATGCATGCCTTGAATGGCGATACAGAGTTGATACTTGATAATTCCACCCTGGAACAAAGGAATGCATGCCTTGAATGGCGATACAGAGTTGATACTTGATCATTCCACCCTGGAACAGAGGAATGCATGCCTTGAATGGCGATACAGAGTTGATACTTGATCATTCCACCCTGGAACAAAGGAATGCATGCCTTGAATGGCGATACAGAGTTGATACTTGATCATTCCACCCTGGAACAAAGGAATGCATGCCTTGAATGGCGATACAGAGTTGATACTTGATAATTCCACCCTGGAACAAAGGAATGCATGCCTTGAATGGCGATACAGAGTTGATACTTGATCATTCCACCCTGGAACAAAGGAATGCATGCCTTGAATGGCGATACAGAGTTGATACTTGATAATTCCACCCTGGAACAAAGGAATGCATGCCTTGAATGGCGATACAGAGTTGATACTTGATCATTCCACCCTGGAACAAAGGAATGCATGCCTTGAATGGCGATACAGAGTTGATACTTGATAATTCCACCCTGGAACAAAGGAATGCATGCCTTGAATGGCGATACAGAGTTGATACTTGATCATTCCACCCTGGAACAAAGGAATGCATGCCTTGAATGGCGATACAGAGTTGATACTTGATAATTCCACCCTGGAACAAAGGAATGCATGCCTTGAATGGCGATACAGAGTTGGTACTTGATCATTCCACCCTGGAACAAAGGAATGCATGCCTTGAATGGCGATACAGAGTTGATACTTGATAATTCCACCCTGGAACAAAGGAATGCATGCCTTGAATGGCGATACAGAGTTGATACTTGATCATTCCACCCTGGAACAAAGGAATGCATGCCTTGAATGGCGATACAGAGTTGATACTTGATAATTCCACCCTGGAACAAAGGAATGCATGCCTTGAATGGCGATACAGAGTTGATACTTGATCATTCCACCCTGGAACAGAGGAATGCATGCCTTGAATGGCGATACAGAGTTGATACTTGATCATTCCACCCTGGAACAAAGGAATGCATGCCTTGAATGGCGATACAGAGTTGATACTTGATCATTCCACCCTGGAACAAAGGAATGCATGCCTTGAATGGCGATACAGAGTTGATACTTGATAATTCCACCCTGGAACAAAGGAATGCATGCCTTGAATGGCGATACAGAGTTGATACTTGATCATTCCACCCTGGAACAGAGGAATGCATGCCTTGAATGGCGATACAGAGTTGATACTTGATCATTCCACCCTGGAACAAAGGAATGCATGCCATGAATGGTGATACAGAGTTGATACTTGATCATTCCACCCTGGAACAAAGGAATGCATGCCTTGAATGGCGATACAGAGTTGATACTTGATCATTCCACCCTGGAACAAAGGAATGCATGCCTTGAATGGCGATACAGAGTTGATACTTGATCATTCCACCCTGGAACAAAGGAATGCATGCCTTGAATGGCGATACAGAGTTGATACTTGATCATTCCACCCTGGAACAAAGGAATGCATGCCTTGAATGGCGATACAGAGTTGATACTTGATCATTCCACCCTGGAACAAAGGAATGCATGCCTTGAATGGCGATACAGAGTTGATACTTGATAATTCCACCCTGGAACAAAGGAATGCATGCCTTGAATGGCGATACAGAGTTGATACTTGATCATTCCACCCTGGAACAAAGGAATGCATGCCTTGAATGGCGATACAGAGTTGATACTTGATAATTCCACCCTGGAACAAAGGAATGCATGCCTTGAATGGCGATACAGAGTTGATTCTTGATCATTCCACCCTGGAACAAAGGAATGCATGCCTTGAATGGCGATACAGAGTTGATACTTGATCATTCCACCCTGGAACAAAGGAATGCATGCCTTGAATGGCGATACAGAGTTGATACTTGATAATTCCACCCTGGAACAAAGGAATGCATGCCTTGAATGGCGATACAGAGTTGATACTTGATCATTCCACCCTGGAACAAAGGAATGCATGCCTTGAATGGCGATACAGAGTTGATACTTGATAATTCCACCCTGGAACAAAGGAATGCATGCCTTGAATGGCGATACAGAGTTGATACTTGATCATTCCACCCTGGAACAAAGGAATGCATGCCTTGAATGGCGATACAGAGTTGATACTTGATAATTCCACCCTGGAACAAAGGAATGCATGCCTTCAATGGCGATACAGAGTTGATACTTGATCATTCCACCCTGGAACAAAGGAATGCATGCCTTGAATGGCGATACAGAGTTGATACTTGATCATTCCACCCTGGAACAAAGGAATGCATGCCTTGAATGGCGATACAGAGTTGATACTTGATAATTCCACCCTGGAACAAAGGAATGCATGCCTTGAATGGCGATACAGAGTTGATACTTGATCATTCCACCCTGGAACAAAGGAATGCATGCCTTGAATGGCGATACAGAGTTGATACTTGATAATTCCACCCTGGAACAAAGGAATGCATGCCTTCAATGGCGATACAGAGTTGATACTTGATCATTCCACCCTGGAACAAAGGAATGCATGCCTTGAATGGCGATACAGAGTTGATACTTGATAATTCCACCCTGGAACAAAGGAATGCATGCCTTGAATGGCGATACAGAGTTGATACTTGATCATTCCACCCTGGAACAAAGGAATGCATGCCTTGAATGGCGATACAGAGTTGATACTTAATAATTCCACCCTGGAACAAAGGAATGCATGCCTTGAATGGCGATACAGAGTTGATACTTGATCATTCCACCCTGGAACAAAGGAATGCATGCCTTGAATGGCGATACAGAGTTGATACTTGATAATTCCACCCTGGAACAAAGGAATGCATGCCTTGAATGGCGATACAGAGTTGATACTTGATCATTCCACCCTGGAACAAAGGAATGAATGCCTTGAATGGCGATACAGAGTTGATACTTGATCATTCCATTCCATTGGAAAATGGGCGGCACAGTCCGAAAATGATGTAAAAACTTACAACGCCTGGGCGGAAAAATTATCGCCTAAAATTAAACCTCCAGATGCCATAAGATGTCAGAGATTTAACTGTGATAACAGAGTTCACAAAATGGAACTAGATTCTCTCTACGACACTATCGTGAAAACACTGAGAAACTCCGCCATAAAAGCATTCAAAAATAAAGGACCCAAAAAAAAGTATGACATTGTTCCAGGGTTCCAGGGTTTTCCCAGACAAAGGCCATCAAGTAGATTGTTCATACAATGATTTTTCAAAGGTCTTCGATACTGTAAATCACGACGTTTTACTCAATAAACTGGCTACAATAGGATTCTCCATAAGACTACTTACTTTTTTTGCTAGCTATCTTGCAGACAGGAAACAGTTTGTATCTCATGGACTATTCCAATCTAAACATTTCTTTGTACGATCGGGGGTACCCCAAGACAGTTGTTTAGGCCCACTTCTCTTTTCCAAATTTATAAACGATATTTCAGAAGTAATTCGGCATTCTAGGTTTCTTCTCTTTGCTGATGACTTAAAACTTTTCTTAGAAATACTAACTTTAGAAGACTGCAATCAGACATTAAGTCCCAGCATATGCTGTTTGGAATTGCGATTTGGGTGACACCCACCTCTTTTAGTTTTCACAACTGCGCATAGGGTTTTAATTGGCGCTAAGATAGCAATTTTACATATTTCACTTCTTGCGTTTGCTACATCTGTTGATATTATTGAGAACTAAAATTAATTTTACCAAAAGTTGGACATACTCTCCATGTGACTAACAAAATTCGCCGTGCATTTAACGGCAATACGTAGTAAGGGTCGACAGGAGTCCGCCGAATCGTTAGGTATTTGGTGTTTGATAAATAAACTTTTATTTCGGTGGACAAATACTAGCGACGTTACTTGACCTGGACGCGCGCGGGACTTAAAACGCCTACAATTCTCAAACTAAGGATATTTCAGATTTAATTAATTAAATGTTTTTTTTTAATATTAAATTAAAATGTAACTTATGCATATACTTTTATAAAATGAATACATATTTAAAAATTTCTCCTATAAAATTAAACACATTTTTTTCGAAATGAATTAAGGTTTACTTTTATTATTATTTTATTTGGTACAGTATTTATATTTTAAGTTTTCCAGTAATGTTGGCCTCACTGGATGGCTTGCCCGATTTTTTCTTGTAAGATTTATGCATAAATATATTAAACCTACTTTTCTATACATAACATACACTTATATCATGTATACTTATAATAATTATATATCATAAAGATAATTTTTATTGTTTTAAGCTTTTTTATATCAACAGGGTTTGAACTCTAGGTTCCTCCTAAAGACTTGTAAATCAGAAGACTTTTTAAAATTATTTATTTATTCATTTAAACAATACAACATAAAGAGTTATCTAATATGTTTGCAATATAACATTATAATAAAAATAACGCACTCGTGGCTGGTCAAAGTATTAAATATATATAAAATCAACCCCATTATTATTAGCTTTGGAAAATATGATGTCCTTTTGAATACCAATTTACTTTTCAATTTTAAAGGTAAGAAAATAGTAATACCGGGCATTTCAATTAAAAGAGGGATTTTTCAAGGAGACTCATTGGGTCCTTTTTGGTTTTGCGAAATATTGAATCCTCTATCTAAAATGTTAATTAAAAGCAAGTTTGGAATAAAAATTAAGGGTAATACAAGGGAGAGTATTACAATTTCGCAATTTTTATGGATGATATAAAATTATTTTCGAATTTTGAACAAAATTTAGAGAAAATGATCGAGGTAGTTAAAAATTTTTCAGATGATATCAAAATGACTCTTGGTTTAGATAAATGTAGAACGATCTATAAAGAGAAAGGCAAAATTTTAGATGGAGACGAGAGTATATTTAGAAATTTCCAAATTACTAGTATGAAAAGGGACGAGGTTTATAAGTATTTAGTATACCCACAATCAAATAGGTTAGACCATACTAGTATTAAAAATGATTTAAGGATTAAATTTCAAACTAGGATCAGGAAAATTTTAAAATGCAATATATCTGCTAAAAATTTAGTAAAAGCAATAAATACTTGGGCAATACCTTTATTAACGTACTCATATGGCATAATTAAATGGTCCAATACAGATTTAAATAACTTAGAACTATTAATTGGAACTACGCTAAAAAAGTTTAATTGCCAGCATCCAAATTCAGCTAAAGAACAAATTAATTTACCTAGAAATTTAGGAAGTAGAGGTATAGTCAAAATAACTTCTTTGAAACATAATCAGGTAGAAATGCTAAGAAATTTTTTCCATAGGAAAGCTCATAGCTCAGAAATGCACAAAATAATTTGAAAGTTAGATAGAAACATTACACCTTTAAATTTATACGACGAGAATGCCATTTTTTTTATAAATCCCAACCAGGAATTATTAGATTCCTGGTCAAATAAAATTTTACACGCAAAACACTTCAATTATCTCAACCAAACGTATGTTGACAAATTTTCGTCAAAAAAATGATTGAGTATTGGAGAGTTGAGCGCAAAAATATAAGGATTTATGCTTGCCATTCAGGATAGAGTTATTAATACTAAAAATTTGTTATGAAAATAGTTCATTTAAACATAACAATTGTAATCAGGTACTGATTATCACTTCAATTATTGTCTATGGGTTTTTTTTTACAACCACATTTGAGCGCAATATAGGACGACAGGAATTATTCTTGCGGGTTTTGGCACTTACCCAGGGGCGTATAACTCTCGCATAACCTTGTAACCCTGATGGGAGGAGTTATCCTCAACCCAAATTCTTATAGACAAAGCTGTTGTGGCTGAAAGCTCAGATCTCATTGTCTCAGAGCAAAAATTGTATCTTGATCTCTCGCTCTCTACCGTAGCGACTCGTGTAACAGAAAGAGAAGCTAAGCATGTGTTATGCTCCGATAAAAAAATAACGGTAATTTCCAAGACGTCATTTCGCAGATTGAAGTCAGTTGAAGGTTTTAGCGTAAATATTTTGAATTTTCTTTCACCCATCTAAAAATAATGTTGCGTGCTAGAATTCTTCAAGGTGATAAATTAATACCGTGTTGTGTTAAAGGTTGCTCAAATGGATTCGATAATCCAGTGCTAGGAAGAAGCAGCAAGAAATACGTTTGTTTGTGTGTGCCATTTCGCGATTGAAATAAAAAATACGGTACTTTTGGGATTAAAAAATAATGCGTTGCCAACGCTTAGTCATCCAATCATCATAAAATATCCGGTCTATCTCCACCAATTGAAAGAAGGACCCGATCACGTTGTTAAATACAGGTACTAACCTCTCGTTCTTTGATACAATGTTCATAATTCCTGAATGTACTTCATTGGCTAATAATTTGATTAATTTTCCTTTTCAGACCTATCCGTATTCCGACGCGATCTTATACCACGTATTAGGAGACTAAAATTGCTAAACAAAGC
The DNA here is from genome assembly GCF_061612785.1 of Hesperophylax consimilis. Classification (NCBI taxonomy): domain Eukaryota; kingdom Metazoa; phylum Arthropoda; class Insecta; order Trichoptera; family Limnephilidae; genus Hesperophylax; species Hesperophylax consimilis. The sequence continues at coordinate 30,192,988 of NC_142854.1, forward strand.
CACGATTACATCAAACAAGTTCATTCAAACCTCTCCAGAATTACATCATGTAAGTACCAGTATTTTCAATGATGTTTGCTGACGACAAAGCTGTGAAAATTATATGAAACCCTTGCAGGAGAACTTGAATAACTTCTAGTGCTATTTTGTGTATATATATATTCTTGTATTTTTGTGCAAGGTCAAATTAATCATTTAATACAATATTAACAACTCAAATGAATAATTAAACCAGAAAAAGATTTAGTCGCAGACTTGGTACCAATTTAAGGTGTATTTTGTACTCGTGAATTCTGTATTAATATTATTTTTTTAATAACTTTATGACTAAATCCTCAAATTGAAATATTTAATCATTTAAAACCGTTTGAACATTTTGACCGGTCAGTGGTTTAGTGGGCATAGCGCTTGGGTCTCACCCGAGCGTCGCGTGTTCGATTCCTCGGCTGGCTAAGTCCTCCATCACAACACAAGAAACATTTTCGGCTTTCTGTGGTGGTAGTAGGAGATTTTCAAACATTGTTGGGTTATTCGTAACCTGGGAATGTTTGTCTTTCTTTAAAAAAAAAAAAAAAAAAAACAATATTAGCGACTCAAATGAATATTTAAACCAGAAAAAGCTTCAGTCGCAGACTTCGTAAACATTTAAAATGTATTTTGTGCTTATAAATTTATTTGTTTGAAATAAAAAAAAAAATACTTCACAAAATGTAACAAAGTTTTTAATTTTTCTGATAAACAGAGAAATGTTAAAATTCAATGCTGTCGTAGAAAAGCACAATCATTGTTTGAAAATGTTTTTCCTTTAAAAGTGAAGGAATACCTTATAGCTCATTTTCGCAGGACCGCACTTTGTGAGTTGGAGCCTTGTCGTCCTGAGAGAATCTGTTAACATATATTATCTAACATTTATTTTTAAAATAATATTTAGGCTGATGAATAGCACAATATGATCTTCCCTACGTGCCTACCCAGGTAAGATCATATTGTCTATGGCCGCGCTGTTTTTTTATTGTCTCCTCTACTTTGCTGAGTGGTTTGTTTATGATTTAAATCTTGTAATGACGTCATCCGTGGACAAAATTTCTCCCTACAAAAGGCCGAAGTTATCAATCTAGTGATTGGTTTATTTATGCGTTAGGTGTCCGACTATTGTGTCTCCTTTGCTTTTGCTTCCTTAACGTATATAAGTGTTGCTCTGTCTGATAATGATTCTACTTTTTTGAAGAGGTTTCTTCAATATCTTGCAATTGACCGCCGTGCTTCGCCTTGTATGTAAGTATGACCTTTATATATTAACTAAGTAACACTTAAACTCGTAAATTTGTGCTTATTAATTGTAAGATTATATCGCTCAACACCTGATTGATCAGTTTAAACAGCATTCGCGATATAACACGAGAGACAAAAGAGAGTTCATGAGTTTGTTTATTGTTCATTTACGGCCGCTGTCAAATATAAAAATCATGCGATTAGTAAGTTCATCTAACCTTGACCCTGTTTGAACATCACATAAGTCATTTTCGCTAATTTAAAAACAGCAAACCTTTTTTGTGGTACAATTAATTCATTAAATTTTGAAGAAGTAAGCATTGCTTACGAAACATATTGTTTTTTTTTTTTTTTTAAATAATAGCGGTTTTAAATAAGTGTTTATTCTTTTTAATATGAACTGTTCAAGGAGAGAGTTTTTGTTACAGTCCTTTCTTATTTTTTAGCTGAGAATAATTATCATTACACAACAGGACGCTATCACAGCAGTGCCATGGATTCCAACCCAAAGAGTGTTTCCATCAAAACTGAACCATGGTCACAGGAAGAAGGCTCAGGTGAAATGGCCTATAAGGATGTTGAAATCCACCTCCCGGATGTGAAGAAGGAATGTTTGCAGTATGCCGAGAGTGTTCAGCCAACTAGTAAGTTGCATTGCATATCACAGAAGTGTTTCCAATGCAAATAATCAGAACAGCTGCTTGTTCTTTACTTCCCCTCTTGGCGTCCATACTTTTACTTATTATAATAATAATTATATAGCGCAGTTCTGTATTATTTGACTTCAAAATTTTACCTTTGGAATATTGCTTTATACGCAATTGATGATCTAAGAAAACGTTCAACTTATTATGCTCGCAAACAGTTCTCAATTCGTCAAATGTTGCCTCGTCACATTTTATTATTAAAGTAAATCAATCCAAATATATATATATATAAAGAACACAATTTTAAACTTTTTTCCAGTTGTTTTTATTTGACCGTGACCGGTTTCAGCCTGGTACATCCATCTTCAGACTGGTACAATTTTTGTCTTAAACTAGGGTTTATATACATAGGCAAATTACATTGACGGGAGGGGTTAACATAGTAGGTTGGTTTGAATTATGAGGGGTTTTTCGTGAAATATGATATTTCCCAAATAAGTATTGTTATTAAAATCAAATGAATTTATCTGTAGATCTATGATAATTATGCCTATTAGGACTATCAATTTAAGGATTTACCCAAAATAAAGTTATCGGTAATCTATTGTGTGGTTAGGAAAAAATATTTTAATGGATTTTATATAATTCAAATACATATTTAGGATAGGTGACATACTGATTATAATGGATATAGCAACGGAGATTTAGCAACTGATTCTAATTTTGTGTTCATAACATTGTTGGAGTTTACTTTTTTAGTTAGGCGGGTTATATCTAATGACTCTAGCCTATCTAATTTATGACCTTTGTCGCAGGTATGTAAAAATTTTACGTCTCTATCCGTCAAACGAGTGTCTATTCTCAAGTAAGTGTGCCGCAACATTCGAAATTTCGCCTTTGTCATTAACCCAGCTTGAAGAATGTTCTTTTATGCGGGTTTTGAATGATCTACCTGTTTGGCCTATGTAGTAAGACGGGCAATTGGCACAGTTGATTTGGTAAACTCCTGAGTTTTCCATTTTATCCCTTTTATCTTTATTATTTATTAGGATTTTACCTAATAACTAATAAAGAGACCGGTCACGGTCAAATAAAAACAACTGGAAAATAGTTTAAAATTGTGTTCTTTATATATATTTATAATGGAATTCCACCACGAAATAACAGTTTCAAATATTAAAATAGTAAATCAATCCACTCCAAAAATTCTCTACTCAAAAGAGCGAAACGGAGTTCTGTTTTATGTCGACCGTTGAGCATTTATGTACGTCTGTAAATTTGTTTGTATTTTCCGTTTCCAGTTCAAGATGGTGTCCATTATAGATTCTGTCAATTGGAATAATCAATACTATGGTACCTACCTACCTGAAGAAAACTTAAAATAATGGTTTATATTACGTACCTACTTGCATTATTATTACTGTTTTGATTTATTGAATGAGAGAATTTATTGTTATTTTTGTATTAATGGACCTATCTATCATCTTTAAATCTGTTTTTATAAAGAAGAGAGTCTGATTTTGATATCTACTGTTTTATTCCGAGATTGATGTTCCGTCATTTCGCACACTTGAACTTCTAAACAAGATGAAGGCGACTATCTACAAGAGATTTTGAAAATCTATCCCTATCACTTTTTCTCACCCCTGTAGAATTTTGACACTTATTGAAGAAATTTTGCACACTCGATGTCCAATGTAAGATTTGTTTGACCATAACATTCTGTTTTGTTTTACCATGACAATTTCTGTTTCCCTTATGTTTTATTATTGTTATTCTTACATAAATCATATACCATTACCATATTACGGGCATGAGCCTATTATGGTAGTTGAAAATTTATAAAATACAAAAAAGATAAAAATTAGCGTTCAAAATCCAGAAAAAACTTGAACTTGAACGTGAAGCCCGGCCGACGCTGGTTAATTCAGCTAGTATAATGAAAATTACTCAATTCTGTTGTGTTTCTCTTAACCTCTGGTTCAATGAACTCTTGAATTCATGCTTTGAATTTAAGTGTCGTTTTCAAAAGAGTTTGTTTTAATCATTCAAACAAATGGTAATGAACCTACTTATATAATTAAAATAAATTAACAGAAGTTATTTTATTCTCCAAATCTGAATCATAATGTTCCATGTTTTTCACTGTATTTCACGTCTAAGCTAATTTAATGTACCGTTTACATTAGACATAGATTAATTAACATTTCAAAAACTTACTATCGTATCCATATTTCAGATGTAAATCGACATAATAAACCAATCCGATTATTATTTTTTATGTGATGGGAATTCGAATTAGCTTAGCTACTGCAAAGTCGGCAAGTATATTATCAGTAGGATCTTGATTGAACTATATAAAACAATCTAACAATAAATACAAATAACCATGCACATAGCTCTCATGATATATATTAACATTTTGTTGTTGTTCTGTTTAAGGTAGCATTAATGTGGAGACTGTACCCATTAAGGAAAACCCAGGACCCCGAGAAGAAGATGGAGGAAGAATCCCTTATACGGAAATATATATATACCTGCCAGATGTGAAAAAAGAATGCTTGGAACATTCTGAAAATATTACCAAGACTGCAGGTAAAATGCATTTTTTCGGTCTGAATCAGTTTTGATAATCTTATCGTTTCACTATAAATAAACGACTTATCGAGTTTTATCTGCCATCTTCTCCAAATAAAATAATGATCCTGAAGACACATACAGAAAAACCTCTTTTATGTCTCCATTGTAACTCCTGCTCAAACACAAATCAAATTAAACAATGCACTTACGCACCCATACTGGCGAAAAACCTTATTCATGTCTCCATTGTTACTACTCCTGCTCATAAAAATTAATTTTAAAAAGGTACTTACTCATTGTGGAAAAAAACCTTTTTTATGTTCCCATTGTAACTTTTCGTGCTCATACAAATCATTTAAAAAAGGTTCTTACACACCCATACAGGGGAAAAACCTTATTTATGTTCCTACTGCAAAATTTCATTTTTTAAAAGGGGTATTTAAATTTTCACATTCTTACCCATACTTGAGAAATACTTTATACATGATTCCATTGTGTCTACTCCTGCTTACGTAAATCATCTTTGACAGTACACTTACGCACCCATACTGGAGAAAAACCTTATTCATTTTCCCAATGTAACCACTCGTGCTCAAGCGAGGCATATTTTAAGGTACACTTACGCACCCATATTGGCGAAAAACCTCCATTATGCCTCTATTGTAACTACTTCTGCTCACACAAATCACCTTTAAAAATGGATTTACTCACTCATACTGAAGAAAAACCTTTTTTGTTATTTGTTTTTGGGGTGTAATGCCGTGTTGCGCTAACTCCTTCTTTAGCCAACGTTGTCGGAAAAGTTGGCTAAAGAAAGAGTCAGCGCAAAACGGCACAACACCCCAAAAACAAATAACAAAAATACTTTTGACTGCGTAAATCTTAAAACCTTTTTCATGTTTTTATTAATTTTTTTATAAATTTTATATAAATAAAAAATTAAATAAATAAATTGTAATTACTCCTGATCACGCAAGTAAAATTTAACGGTACACTTACGCACCCATACTGGAAAAAAAACTTATTCATGTTCCAATCGTAACCACTAATGCTCATACAAGTCAGATTTAACGATACACTTACCACACCCGTACTGGACTAATTTTTTTATTTTTTATATTTACTCCACACAGGAGGCCCTGAAGAAAATAATTTCCCTCAGGGCCTATGTCATCTTTGAACATGGGTCTTGAAGAGTCCCATATTGTAGGAGGGAGGAAACACAGAGGCCGGCAGTTCGTTCCACAGCCGAGCTGTTGAACTTGAACATGTCGTAGAAGCGACCCGTTCTCATGTGACAAATGTCAACCGCGTACAAATGTTGGGCGCGCGTTTGGCGTGTATTCCGACTACGCACCGGTGCCGAAGGGATCAATGACGCTAGTTCATCAGAGCATCTTCCATTGTAATACCGATAGAACAAGGACAGCATACCTACCTGACGCCTGTGCTCTAAAGATTGCAGTCCGTTTGTTAAGATTGGGGAATCTATCAAACGGACCGCCCGTTTTTGCACAGAGTCAAGGGTTTTTTTCCAGTACTTAAGGGCTCCGGACCAGAGATGGCTACCAAATTCGACAGTAGGGCGCACTTGCGATTTGTACAGGGTCAGCAGTTGCGTACTATTAAAGTTTTTGCGGCCCCTGTACAGTACGCCCAGCTTCTGAGAGGCCAACTTTACCCTGGCTTCGATGGAGCCCCCGTACCTGAGCTGGTCACTTATAGTTACACCAAGCATATCAATGGAAGGCCTGTTCGGAAGATTGCTTCCGTTGAAGGAGACTAGATTATCATTTGGATCCCTTTTAGACGTAATCAGACAGGATTGGGTCTTTGAAACATTAAATTCGACGAGATTATTTTTACCCCAGGAGGAAATACTCTCGAGATAACCGTCCATTCTCTGCTTCAAAGCCCTCCGAGCCGTTGGAGTTTGTGTGCCCTTTGGGGGCTTGTCAAACAAAAAGCTATCATGAACTGTACTGTCATCCGCGTAACAATGAATCGGTGCACATGTCAAAAGGTCATTGATGTGCAACAAAAACAAAGTCGGAGACAGAACCGATCCCTGTGGGACGCCAGCATTTATGGAGTGTGAGGAAGAGGTGAAACCGTCAGCAACCGCCTGAATCGACCTATCCCTTAAAAAGTCAGCAATTCACGTACACAGGGATGCGGGAAGTCCGTAAGAAGGCAATTTGTTGACAAGTCCTCGGTGCCAGACCCGGTCAAAGGCCTTGGATATGTCTAGTGCGACCGTTTGGGTCTCACCGTGACGTTCCAGGCACCGCCCCCAAACATGCGTCACATACGCGAGAAGATCACCGCACGAGCGGTTCCGCCGGAATCCGTATTGACGGTCGTTGATAATTTTGTTCTTCTCGAGGTATGTGAGCAGTTTGTCGTTGATCACACGTTCCATCACTTTGGACAGAACTGATGTGATCGCTATGGGGCGATAGTTGGCCGGGTTGGAGCGGTCACCTTTCTTGGGAATAGGGTGAATGACCGCTTTTTTCCAACCAGAGGGCACAGTGCCACACTTCAGGGACATTTTGAAGAGCTTTGTCAAAACTGGAACTATTTCCGCAGCACACCTCTGCAATACCAGGGCAGGTATTCCATCAGGTCCACTAGCTTTTGTTAACATCGAGCCCCCGTATAACGTGGAGTACATCCCGATGCCGGATCTAATATTATAATATTATATACCGGATGCCGGTATATAATACTCACGCAACTAATATATCGCAGAAATGAATATTAATGCTTCGATTTATCTATTATCGTTCTATTTGGTTCTTCAAGACACAATGACATTGAATGAAATACTCATTATAATAATATAATTAATTGTGGAAGTAGTTATAGGTACTTAATTACATAACTGATTATCAACTGACATAATTTTGTAAAAAAACTGGAAAAGGGGAGATAAATGTCTGGTTCATAAGCAGTCATTGTATCTCTTATGTCTAGCAGAGGCTAGACATATTCTCCATCACTGTACAAGCAAAATTTTCCCACTACAATGAGCGGTTCAAATTTAATCTTATTTTTATTATAACTTTTTTCGACATTTCTTTTTATGTATTACAGCAAACATATGTGTATACACTTAATTTATCATAAATATGGGTTACATGTGAATTCAAGTTGTCATTATACTTGCCTGGTCGCTATTAATTCCTAACTAGACATAATTCCTATTATAAACAATCAAAATATTGAGTTAAATGGAAACATGTGTAATTTTTGTAGTTATTATTTATTTAATTCATTGTCAATTTGTTTCCGAAATTGTGCTTAGTGTATGCTTAGAAAAAAGAGAAAAATTAAAGTAAGAAAATATAGAAAATTGTCATATAGTTATGTATTTTAGTGTTCCATGTTAACACAACATAATTAAAATGCAACACACTTTTAAATAGTGATTGAAAGTCATGTGACTCTTGAAGCTGGTAAAACATCAACATTACAATTACATCAATTCTTGTGTGTTTTGTGTTTGTTTTGGCTTTTTCAACAAATGTAATTCTCACACTAAACCTTGTTATTTTGTCCAGTAGTTAGTAAATTAAGACTGTTTATGACACTTTACGAATAAAACTCAGAACATATGATAAATGGGCATTTACATAAGCCTTATTTTAATGTTTTTCTTATTTTAAACACTTATTGTAATGTTCTACAGCATGGCAAATGTTAATTAATACTTCCCAATACAAAGTCGCAAAACCAAAAATTCACAACTACGGTCAACAAAACATATTTAAAAAAAAATGCGAAAAAATATATATGCAGTACCAAAGTATCACACCATTAACTAAATTCTGTTTTCAAAGGAAATTTTGGTTTTGATTTATTGAATAATGAAATTTTAAATTTTTAACCTATCCATCATATTTACATCGTTTGTATAAAGAAGGTAGTCTGATGAAAAAAAGAAAAAAAGATAGATCTACTGTTTTATTCCGAGATTGAGGACATTTTGCACACTTGACCTTTTGAACAATATGAAGGCGACTATCTACAAGAGATTTCGTAAATTTATCCCTTTCCCCTTTTCTCACCTCTGTAGAATTTTGACAGACCGAACGATTAGTCATAACAGACCGGATATAGTTTTACATGACAAAATTAAACTATAAAAACAACCTATATCATTGATGTAGCTAATCCAGATTCCTGTAATATTAAAAAAAATCATTTTCTGAAAAAAATAAGAAAATACACATTTGAAAAATGACATTAAAATAATTTGTCATTCTCAGACTATAAAAATATAACCATTTGGTTTTTCGGCTACTGGTATTATACCTAGCTCTCTGATTCAAAATTTAGGCGTATAAGATCTGTCAAAGAATTTATATCTACAAATGGAAAAATCAGTCACTTTAAATACATGTAGGATAACGAAAGATTTTTAAATATATATGTTGAGGGATCAGTAGGATTTATAGGCCCTGTTAGGAGTTCTACTGAGCCGAACCGTCTGATATGAAAATATCTGGAGTCGATGAATTATTTCCCCATTTGATCTCTGGTGAGTTGACGTTTTGTTCTTGTATTGTTTTGTATTTAGTATCCTTATATAATGCACTTGCATAATTTGGATTGATAATCATTTGTGGAAAAGTGTGTGGAACGGTTTAGTTTTTTTCGGTGGGGAAGATTTAACCCGGATATAAAGTCGGAAACAAATAATCATACACAAAGCTCTCATGTCTTTATATATATATATATATATGTTGACATTTTGTTCTTGTTTTGTTTTAGGTAGCATTAATGTGGAGACTGTACACATTAAGGAAAAACAAGGACCCCGTGAAGAAGATCGAGGGGGAATCCCTTATACAAAAGTAGACATAGACCTGCCAGATATTAAAAAGGAATGCTTAGAGCACTCTGGAAGTATTACCGAGACTGCAGGTAAAATTGTTTTTTTTGGTCTGAATCAGTTTTATTAATCTTATCGTTTCATTATAGATACCTACTTATTGAACTTTATCTGCCATTTTTTCCAGATGTGATAATGGTTCTGAAGACAAATCCCGGAAAAAAACCTCATTCATGTCTCCATTGTAACTACTCCAGCTCAAGCAAATCACATTTAACAATGCATTTACGCACCCATACTGGCGAAAAACCTTATTCATGTGCCCATTGTAACTACTCCTGCTCACGCAAGTCAGATTTAACGCTACACTTACGTACCCATACTGGCGAAAAACCTTATTCATGTCTCCATTGTAACTACTCCAGCTCATACAAATCATATTTAACTTTGCACTTACGCACCCATACTGGCGAAAAACCTTATTCATGTCCACATTGTAACTACTCCTGCTCACGCAAGTCAGTTTTAACGGTACACTTACGTACCCACACTGGCTAAAAACCTTATTCATGTCTACATTGTAACTACTCCTGCTCACAAAAATCACGTTTGAAAGTGCACCTATTCACTCATTCTGGAGAAAAACCTTATTCATGTCTACATTGTAACTACTTCTGCTCACGCAAGTCATCTTTAACGGTACACTTACGTACCCATACTGGTGAAAAACCTTTTTCATGATCGCATTGTAACTTTTCCTACTCACTCAATAAAGTTTGAAAATGCACTTACGCACCCATACTGGAGAAAAACCATATTCATGTCTCCATTGTAACTACTCCTGCTCACAAAAACCACCTTTAAAAAGACATTTACGCACCCATACTGTAGAAAAACTTTATTCATGTTTGCATTACAATGCGATAATAATACAACGCATTACAGTGGTTACAAACCACTTCTGCTCACAGAAGTCTGATTTATCGGTTCACTTACGCAATCATGCTGCCAAAAAACCATATTCATGTCTCCATTGTAACTACTCCTGCTCATACAAATCACTTTTAAAAAGGCACTTACTCACCCATACTTCAGAAAAACATCTTTAATGTTCATGTTCCCAAAGGGGATCTTTAAAACATCAGATTCTTACCCATACTTGAGAAAAACCTTATACATTTCCCCATTGTAACCTCTTCTGCTAGCAGAAGTCAAATTTAACGGTACACTTTTTGCACTGGTCTATTTTTTTAATTCCGTATTTGGAATTTAAAAGAAACATCATAAATAATGTTTGTTTTATAATAAAGTACCTATGTAAGTTTTCAAGTTCCTGCTTACAAATCTTAGGGCGGCTTGCACCATAAGTTAAATATGGTTTAAATGTCATTTTTAACACATTATTTGAATGAAGTCGACTTGGCGTCTTGCACCACAAAATTAAAGTCGTTAAATGCGTTTAAAGAACTGTCAAAGTTAAATACCCAAACGGGGCTGTTTAACCGAGTTAAACGTGTTTAGCCTTATTTAGTTTAGTTTTATTTCTCAGTCGGTAGACCATGAGACTCTTAATCTCAGGGTCGTGGGTTCGGGCCCCACGTTGGGCGCCAATGTACCGAGATTTATTGGTGTGTAATTTCTGAAAAGTGTATAAACATATAACTCATGTGTTGCACAATCTTAAATAAGGGAATCAGAAATTAAAGAATTGCGTCAGTGCTCAGAACAAAATTTATTGAGTTTAATTATCAAAATACTTAATCATCTATTAAATTACATTGTTATCAAGTTAAATAGCAGGAGACTCTACGTTCATTATTAAGATCAGGGCATGTTCAGATCGTTAAACAAAATCTGACTAGTGATGCGAATATACAATACTAATATGTTAATCTGCGGGTAGTAAAAATTAAAAGGATAAGTTTCACATCTCAAATATTAATCTTGCTTGATTACATAGGGCGCCAGCTCTCCCCAATCATCTTGTGAAGAACAAAATTTATAAAATTAAAGTAAACCATTTTGTGAAATCTAATTAGCATGATGACAATCGCTCACGTTTTTAATGGCGCAAATCTCTCTGGAATCCGTTCCGTGACGCACCTCCTGACTGTTGTCCGATTCCCCTAGAACTGGCTTGCAATCTCTGAGGTCTATGAATATGTACCCGGCCGTCGCTGTGTTCACAGATGCACGCTTCTTGTGTTAATTAGTTCTTCCAAGCGCTTGACACCGGGGCGAGTAGTTTCAAATCGTTACAAAATGAGTTTTCTTAATCTATTTATGATATTGTTAATGTGAGTTTTCCAATATCAATTATTACCCCTAATATTAAATTTAATTTTTATTTGCATAAACAGTCATAATTTTGGAATGCTGATTATTTTTATGTGCTTTTTTGTATGTATTTTAATATTTATGATAATAAGAGGTTAACTTACATTTCTTATAACATGACCCATTCCCTGTTTTGTCAAATAACATCAGTAAAACTACAAGCCCTTATAACAATTTAAATCAAATATAAAAATAAAATGTATCATTTTACTTTTTTATTCCACTTTGTGTAAAAGACTAAGATATGTTAAGGAACAAGAACGTTCAGCTGTCCAAAATTCTATATAAATATAATGTCATAGTAAAATCATTCTTGCTTTTCAGTTTCTCGTGTTTATATGTTTAATATTGTTGGTAAATATTCTCGTTTTATTTACTTTCTTATTAAAAGGTGGTAGGGTGAGTGTTGGCACCTAGCATCGTGCTACCTACCTTCTATCCTTTATAAAATTATTGTGGCCTATCTACCCAACTCCCCTCTCCTCTCCTCTCCTATGCCGACTTAGTTGAGTTAAAATATTCGTCCTGTCAACATCGTTTGATTACGGAGCCCCTTTTATCGACCGTGTCGAAAATCAAACCGTGGAAGAATAGAAAAGGGTAAGTCGGCATTCCGAACTTTTTCCAATCCTATGATTCCGCGTTGCGACGGTACGTTTCCGTCCCCAACATTGGTCATTCGAGCCTGATAATTTATATTAATTGAAAAAATTGTGGTTAATTTAATTATTTCAAGGTTAAATTGTTCATAAAAGTTGATCTATGTGTAAAATTCGCGTCAGCCGTACTGTTAGCGAAAATTGCCTGTAGGTAGTAAAAAATACTTAACTGGTGACAAATTTGTTAATATTTAAAATAAATTGTTGTATTCACTCGGCATTTTTGTGCAGATTAATTTCTCAAAACAATGGCTGAGAAAAAAGTACTTTTGTTGCAATCCCGACGTGAGCGAATAGTATCTCGTATTCGTATCACGCAAGAGCTCATAGCGAGCGCTTATGATGATAGTAAGAAAAAAGATACGTTTCTTGCTAGATGTGAAAAGTTAAAAGATTGGTTACAAGAATTTGAATCAGTTCAAAACGAGATTGAGGAACAATTACTGTCATTAGACAAGATTACAGAAATGTCAGAACTAGGAAACATTGCGAATAATGTTGATTCAATGTATTTCGAGATCATGCAAATGAAAAGCGTTATCACTAGTAATAATGAAAATTCAATTCCAAAAACGGCAAGTAATTCGGTGATTCGTGCACCAGTGATAAAGCTGCCCACTTTTGATAGTAACATTAAAAGTTGGTGCTCATTTCATTCATTATTTAAAAGTCTTATACATGACAGCAATGCATATACTAATGTAGAAAAATACCATTATCTTTTATCAGTTATTACAGGGCCGGCACTGGCACTTATACAATCATTGCTTCTTATCGAAGAGAATTATGACATTGCCTGGAATATTCTGGTAAATCAATACCAAAATTCTAGAATTCTTTTCACGCATTATGTTGATGAAATTCTTAATTTCAAAATATTACAAAACGAGTCTGCGTCAGGTATAGCGCGGTTACTCAGTACGTTTCAAGAGAATTGCGCCGCTATAAAGGCGATGAAGATAGAAAATATCTTTGATAAATTTGTTGGTCATATTATGATACGATCGATGGATCTGACAACTAAACGTCAATTTGAATCCAAATTGACCGGTGAAGAGATTCCAGAATTGAATTCAATTTTCGAGTTTCTGAGAAATCAAACGCGAATTTTAGAAATGTTATCTCCACATACTACAAAAGAGAAAAAAGGTTCGTTTAAAACGTTGTTATCTGCCAATAAGAATGATAATAACCTTCATTGTCCATTATGTAAAGGTGCACATTTTCTTTACAAATGTGCAACTTTTACATCTTTAAGTCCCCATCAAAGGAGGGACAAAATTAAAACTTTGAACCGTTGTTTCAATTGTTTGAAACAACACCATGTAAAAGATTGTGTATCAAAATTCACATGCCAGGTTTGTAATAAAAAACACCATTCAATGTTGCACATTGCCGCCGAACCATCGGGCGAAAATGAATTTAATAATTCAAGTGCAACCCTGGCCGCAACAACGATTCCGAGCGTTTCTACCGTTTTGTTAGGAACTGTACAACTTGAGGTCCGAAATCAATATAATGATTATATACCTATCCGCGCCGTCGTGGATTGTGGGAGTCAAGTCTCTCTGATTACGGAAAGATGTGCCCAGCTCTTGGGTTTGTCAATTAAAAAACATCGTATTTCACTGAACGGTTTAGGAAATTCTAGTATAAATTCTTGTCATGGAAAAACAAAATGTTTTATAAAACCTCGAAATAAAAAAGGGCCTATTCTTCAATGTCAAACTGTCGTGATTACAGAAATCACTTCTAATCATCCGTCATATGATTTACCATCGAGTGGAACGTCACAATTTAAAAATTTAAAATTAGCTGATGAATCATATTACATGTCGGGCAAAATAGACCTTTTGTTAGGAGCTGACGTATATTTGGATATATTTAATAGTGGCCATGAAATAATTCACGGCTCTCCAAGTGCTGTAAACAGTGTATTCGGTTACATTATAATGGGGAAGATGGAAAATTCGTCATTTCAAACGCCTTCGTCTTTATTTGTTGAAACAAATTCGTTAAGCAATACTCTTAGAAAATTTTGGGAAATTGAAGAAACACCTTCAATTGTGACGAGTAATCCGGACGACGAATTAGCCGAAACAATCTACGCTTCGAATCACTATCGAGAATGTGATGGTAGATATGTTGTACCATTATTAACAAAATCTGAAATTATGCCTTCTCAAAATTCCTTAAAACTTGCGGAATCGCGATTGAACAAACTAGAAATTCGTTTTAAAAGGGATCCCATGTTAGCAATTAATTACGGAAATTTTATACAAGAATATGAGGGTCTGGGACACATGACACGGGTACCTCGGAATTTAGATGCATTCTATTTACCTCATCATTGTGTTTTGAATCCTGACAGTAAAACTACAAAACTACGTGTGGTTTTTGATGGGTCGGCAAAAACCCAACCAAATAACTTATCTCTAAATGACTTATTATTGAACGGTCCAAAATTGCAAACTGAAATTCCACGTATGATTTTAAATTTTCGTTTTCATAAGTATGTATTTACAGCTGATATTTGTAAGATGTATAGGCAAATATTAATTATTCCATCTCAGCGTAAATTCCAAAATATTTTGTGGAGAGAATCTCAGAATGAACCGGTTATTGATTTCGAGTTACAAACTGTAACGTACGGGTTGTCTAGTTCACCATTTTTGGCCATTCGTACCCTTCGCCAGCTAGCACAAGATGAAGGATCAAAGTATCCTGACGCTGCCAAGGTTCTATGCGATGATTTTTATGTAGATGATTTGGTAACAGGGACAGAAACGATTAGCACAGCCCTCAGACTAAAACAAGATATCATTGGATTGTTTAAATCTTGGGATATTAGAACTTAGTAAATGGCAATCTAATACACCGTCACTTTTGGATCACGTTTCGCAAGAGCACCAGCAAGATGGTCATTCTTTTGATAACGCCGGAACTGATCAAATTGTTAAAATATTAGGCATTCAGTGGAGTCCAACGACTGATAATTTTACCTACAAGGTCGATCTACCTTCAAATAAGATATGCACAAAAAGAACAATTTTATCAACGGTAGCTCGTTTATTCGACCCACTTGGGATCATCACCCCAGTGACATTTTTCGCAAAATGTCTATTACAGGAACTATGGAAGTTAGGTGTCGATTGGGACGATCGTGATGTTCCACCACATATTCATAATACGTGGAGTAAATTTGTAAGTCAACTTTCATTACTTCGAACATTGAATATTCCTAGATATTACAACACGGTGATGACAAGTCGTCTTTTCCTCGTAGGGTTCTGTGACGCTTCACAATTGGGCTATTCTGCAGTGGTATATTTATTAGAGCGTAATAGCAATACCACTCACATCTTAATGGGAAAATCGAAGGTCGCTCCTTTGAAAACCCTGTCAATTCCACGACTAGAATTATGTGGGGCCGTTCTTCTCACGAAACTTGTAAAGTATATTATGTCATCTGTAAAGTTTGCCGAACAAATAGAAAACGTTTTTCTATTTACAGATTCGACTATTGTACTAGCGTGGCTAAAAACGCCGCCATATTTATTGAAAACATTTGTCGCTAATAGGGTTGTACAAATACTGGAAAATACACCAAATGCTGTTTGGAAGCATGTTGTCTCGGAGGAAAATTGTGCCGATTCTGGTTCAAGAGGGCTTTTCCCAGCAGACATTATATCACACCCTTTGTGGTTTACGGGACCAAAATGGCTTCACCAACCAATAGCACTCTGGCCTTGTTCAGCTGTGTACAATCAATCTGACGGAGAAATACCAGAACTTAAAACATGCAACCTTAAAACGTTTGTATCATCTCAAATAGTACCTAATTCGATTATTAGTAAATATTCTTCATTGTATAAATTGCAACGCGTCGTCGTTGGATAATGCGTTTCGTAAATAATTGTCAGAAACGTCCTGGTAGTGGAAATTCAAACTCGACTTATCTAAGTTCTCGCGAATTAAATGATTCGCTTATGAAAATCGTACGCATTGAACAGAAAACGTATTTTTCTGTTGATATACGTAATATGCGAAATGGCAGTCCATGTTCAACGCAAATTCAAAACTTGAAACCGTTTCTTGATAGCCACGGTATTATCAGGGTGGGCGGTCGACTCAAGTATTCAAATTTGTCATATGAAAGTAAATTTCCGATCTTACTTCCGAAAATCTGTCATTTAGCTTATTTAATTATAGATTATTATCATAAACTATATCTTCATGTTGGGCTCCGAAGCCTTCAATTCACTATTCAGCGTAAATTTTGGATAGTGGCTGCACGGAATAAAATTCGCTCACAACTGTCGAAATGCATTGTCTGCTATAAAATGAAATCTTCGGTGCTACCTCCCCTAATGGGTGATTTACCTCCCTCTCGAGTGCAACAAAGCCGTGCTTTTTCTCGAGTTGGTGTAGATTTTGGAGGACCTTTCACCTTGAAAGATCACAAACGTAGGGGAGCAAAAACGTCAAAGGGTTATTTATGTCTATTTGTATGTATGGCGACGAAAGCAGTTCATTTAGAGATCGTGTCTGATTTATCTTCTGAAGCATTTATTGCAGCCCTTAGCCGGTTTACAGATCGTCGAGGGTTATGTTCTGAAATCATAAGCGATAACGGAACCAATTTCGTCGGTGCAAATCGGTACCTACTCGGTATAAATAAATTCTTGGCATCACAGCGTGATGTTATATCTAATCATCTAATTCAGAGCGGCATTATTTGGTCTTTTAACCCTCCAGCAAGTCCTCATTCCGGAGGTTTATTTGAGGCAGGGATAAAATCTGTAAAATACCATTTTAAACGGGTGATAGGTGAGACCGTTCTAACTTATGAAGAATTTGCGACAGTTCTCACTAGAATTGAGGCCATCCTCAACTCCCGCCCTTTGTGTTCAATGAGTTCAGACCCCGAGGATGTGAATGGACTCACCCCGGGCCACTTTTTAATCGGTGGATTCCTACTAGGTTTGCCTGAATATGACTTTCTTGACACCACGTCTAATCGTTTAAGTAGGTGGCAACATCTCCAAAAGATGTCGCAACATTTCTGGAAACGTTGGCATTTAGAATATTTAAATACGCTTCAACAACGATCAAAGTGGTGCAAAATCAATCCAAACATTAAATTAGGTCAATTAGTGTTAATAAAGGACGATCGTCTTCCACCGATGAAGTGGGTATTAGGACGAATTATCCACGTTCATCCCGGTAAGGATGGAATAGTTCGGATAGCTACTGTTAAAACTCAATCTGGTTCGTTGGTTCGACCAGTGATAAAGCTTTGCCCGTTACCGGAAGAATAAAATTATTATTAGTGATAAATCTTAAGATATACATCTAAAATAAAAATACGTTTTCATTTTCCATATTTTTGTTGTGTTTTATTTTTATTTTATTTACCATTGGGATCTATATTTTTTTTTGTTGTTGTTTAGATGTCTATACTCTTATTCTCGTTTTGTTTCTTACTCAGATTCTAGACCAAAGGAATATTACCAATTTTAAATATTTTTCAAAACCAAAATTTTTGTTATGGTCCTGGAACCATTCTCTGAAAAGTTATACTTAATTTAGTAAAAAGTTATTTTTTTATTGTTTTCTGCGAGGCATTACGGATACAACTTGAATGAACAATTTACCTATGTATATATTTAAATTTACCTTTTATTAAATTTTGTATCATAATTATTAATTCGTTCAAATTAGGTGGGCGGAAATGTTGGCACCTAGCATCGTGCTACCTACCTTCTATCCTTTGTAAAATTATTGTGGCCTATCTACCCAACTCCCCTCTCCTCTCCTCTCCTATGCCGACTGAGTTGAGTTAAAATATTCGTCCTGTCAACATCGTTTGATTACGGAGCCCCTTTTATCGACCGTGTCGAAAATCAAAGCCATCGTGAGCTCGCGCATGGTGAAATTTGTGAATTGTTGTGAACCAGCGCAAAGAAGGATTGAAAACCGTGGAAGAATAGAAAAGGGTAAGTCGGCATTCCGAACTTTTTCCAATCCTATGATTCCGCGTTGCGACGGTGCGTTTCCGTCCTCAACAGTTAGATTTAGAACTGCCAAAGTAAGGAAAGGTGAAGGCGGTAGTTCCTGAAAACGGTGCAGTAAGCACCGAGAAGCTTCTGCAACAGCTGGAGAACCAGACCCCGCGGCTTCACACTAAAAAGTGGATCGTCCACGACTCGGTTAGGGAGAAAGACAGATATCGCCTGATGCTGAGACAGTGTGAAGGTGCTGAGGGAAATGGGTATGACGGCGCACGTCGGCATAAGGAAGGCCATCTTCACAATGCGCGGACCCAACACCGAGGAGCGGATATATGGTTAAAGTGTAAGGATTAGACCCCTAAAAATAGCCTTTATTTAAAGGATTTCAAATTCTAATTCATCTGAGATTATTTTTACGACAGAATGCAGGTAACTCCATTAATGGAGGACTGAACGCAGTTGGCGCTAACGAAAAATTGTCCAAAGAAGCGAAGTTAGCAGTCCACAATGGAGTGCTGGTACCTTCCCTGATATATGGAAGTGAGGCATGGAACTGGCAAAGAAAGGATGAAAGTAGATTGAATGCTGTTGAAATGAGATCCCTGAGGCGTATGTGTGGTAAAACCATGTATGATCGTGTGAGGAATGTGGATATCCGCAAAGAGTGCAAGGCTGATGTAAGCGTAATGAGTAAGATCAAGAAAGGGACACTTAGATGGTTTGGGCATGTAGAGCGAATTAGTGAAGAAAGGAGTGTAAGGAGAATATATGATGCAAATGTTAATGGTAGCAGAAGTCGGGGACGCCCGAGGAATACATGGCACGACCAAGTGAATCAGATACTTGAGTCGGGCCATGTCAAGAGTCAGAACAATAGAAGAGTATGTATGAGACGATGTATGAGGCAAGGAGTGTGTGCCAGGACCGAGTTGTTTGGCGGTCCGTCCTCTCTGCCTACCCCTGTGGGAAAACGGCGTGATGGTTAGTTAGTTAGTTGATTGTTTATCTTGGAACGAGATTTTATCTGAAATGCGTTGTCCTAAGAAAATGAGCTGAAAAGAGGTCACTTAAAGCTCATTTTCGCAGAACAACATTTTGTCATCAACATGATGGATTTTTCTTGTTGTGACGGAATATTTAAACAATTAAAATTTTTTATTTTTAAAATAATATTTTAGGCTATCGAATAGGGTAGGTTCCGAATGAGAATTATATTGTTTATTATTTCTTATATCCTCGTCGATGGTGTGGGACCTATTTTTGTTGCACGCATAAAATTTGTCTAAATATTGACATATCTATGGTTAAATAGAGGACCAATTTGCTACGTACAAAAGCCCGAAGATATCGATTCAGTGAGTGGTTTATTTATGATTGCTTCCCTCTCATCAGTAACAGTCTTTCTAATGTAATACCGTCTGAACCACATAACAATTATGTAAAATTTATACCACTTGAGATTATTTCAACAACCAACACATTTTTAAAGCAATGATTTAAAAATTGAAGTGCTTCTAATTCCTTGTGACGTTTCTTCAACGCTTTGAAATTGACGACCGCACTTTGCCTTGCATGTAAGTAGGTTCTAATTATGTCAACAAAGTAACACCTCGTAAAATGGTGCTTGTTTATTGTATGAATATATCGCTAAGCACTTGATTGATTAGTTTTAACAGCGTTATAATATTATACTGAGCTACCCAACACTTGTAAATACGTGACAGATGAGATTAAATGGGTTTTTCATGGTTGATTTACGGCCGCTGTCGCACATTAAAACCAAGCGACTAGTAAGTTCATCTAATACCTCGAGTGAACATCATATACATTTTGAAAAGAGGAAATTTATTTTGTGGTACCATTAGTTTTTAGTAAACTCTGACGAAATTCGAATTGCTTACGAATCAAATTGGCTTTTTCAACTACAAAAGCTATTAAAACTATGTGATGAATATTTTTTTATGGTAAAGATAAGTGTTGCTAATGACCTTACTTATTTTCATATAAGAGCCATGGATCTTCCCATCCCAGAGAATTTTACCATCAAGACTGAACCATGGTCGCAGGAAGAAAGCTCAGGTGAAAAACAGGCATTTACGGATATAGAAATCCACCTGCCTGGTGTGAAAAAGGAATGTTTGCCGTATGCCGAGAGTGTTCAGCAAACCAGTAAGTGGCATTAACAATTGCATATCACAGAGGTGTTTCAGATGGGCGCAGTCGGAACTTATATTTATGTTTTACTCTGACAACAAGCTAGTATATTTACCAACAAATTTTTAATCTTTGTGCAACAAACTACATCAGCATTATAACATTACTTTACCAAGCTAGTTTAAAATAATCAATTATATTTGTAATATTTACTGACGTTGTAAATCAGGGATATTTGATTTTTTTGTACATTTTTTTGTTTTTATTGGATATTCTTGCGTTTCTCCATGCAAACTTTACTAGGATTTCCCAGGCATCGTTATTAACTGCTCATGTAGCAACGGCAATTATGGATAATTATTTTTCATCTTGAACTGCATGTTTGACGTCTATTTCTCCATAGAAAAAAATAATTCCTTTACCATATTTCAAATCTATTTCGATATAATAAACCTATCGGATGACGGATTTTTATACTATGGATTTTGTACCCGCTTAGCAACCGCAAGTAGCTTATCAATTTGTTATTGTTTTATTATTACAGGTAGCATTAATGTGGAGACTTTACCCATCAAAGCTAAATCAGAACCCCGAGAAGATGATAGAGGGGCAATCACTTATGCGGAAATAAACATAGACCTGCCAGATATAAAAAAGAATGCTTAAAGCAGTCTGAAAGTATTCTCGAGAATGCAGGTAAAATTTATTTTCGGTTTTCTGAATTAGTTTAAATAATTATCTAGTTATTATAGACACGTACTTATTATTATCTGCCATCTTTTTCAGAGATGATAACGGACCTGAAGACGCATCCAGGAGAAAAAACTCATTCATGTACACACTGTAACTACTCATGCTCACGCAAATCACATTTAACAGTTCACTTAGGCACCCATACTGGAGAAAAACCGTATCCATGTGTCCATTGTAACTACTCCTTCTCACGCAAATCAAATTTAACGATGCACATTCGCAGCCATACTGGAGAAAAACCTTATTCATGTTCCCATTGTAGCTACTCGTACTCACGCAAGTCACATTTGACAGAGCACTTACACACCCATACTGGAGAAAAACCTTATTCGTGTTCCCATTGAACTACTTATGCTCACGCAAGTGAGAATTAACAGTGCACTTACGAACCCATACTGGAGAAAAACCATATTCATGTTCGCATTGTGACTACACCTGCTCACATAAGTCAGCGTTAACAGTTCACTTACGCACCCATACTGGAATTAAACCTTATTCATGTTCCTACTGCAGCTACTCATGTTTTTATCAGGGGAATTTGAAACGACACGCTCTTACCCATACTATAGTAAAACGACATAAATGCTCCCATTGTAACTTCTCCTGCAAAGGAAAATCACATTTTAAATTGCACTTACTCACCCATACTCGAGTTAAACTTTAATATTCTTACTGCAGCTATTCATGTTCTCTAATAGGAAATTTGAATAAAAATTAGGCATAAACTTTAAAAAGTCTCATTTGTAACCATACTCGAGAAAAACAATGTATTTGTTCCCATTGTAAGTACTCCTGCTCACACAAATCAGTGTCAAATGTGCACTTACATACCCATACAGAAGAAAAACACTTTACAAGTAACCGTTATAACCTTTCCTTCTAACTTAAGTCAGCGTTATCATTGTGTGTGTACCCATTAAGCCTGCACTTATAACCCGTACTGGAAATAAACCTTATCCATGTTCCAACTGCAGTTTTTCATGTTCACAAGTAGGAAATTTTAAAAGTCAGATTTCGACCCGGTCATGAGGAAAACTATTTATGTTCTGACTGCAATATCCACGTTTTCAGAAAGAATAATTAATGCATCATACACTTACCCACACGGCATGAAAACTATATCCATTTTTCTAAGAAAAGTTTTCCAAACTGATTTGGATGGCAGTATTTATTTTACCCTTCTCGGTTTGCCTTTGTAACTTTAAAGTTTGGTTATATGGTTGAGTTTTATAGAGATAATTTTGAAAATATTCTGAATAATCTTTATAATAAGTTTCAAGAGTTGGTGAAAGATGAGGTGAAACATTTGTTACGTAGCGGTTTAAATCTTAGTAAATAATAATAATAGAAGAATAATTGATGGACACAAGTAGCTGCTGCTATCCTGACAGTCACTAAATTCTCGCCATCAGCGTTCCAGAGCGTGGCCAGAAACGGCAAATGGCAAACGACAGAAAAGCAATCCGAATACAAGGGAATATCCAGACTATTGTCTGGATAATCACACTAAAATCCTTTTAACAAAGCGACACAGTATAAATTACTGGCTGAACTTCTCAATGAAACTAACTCGCATGCACATGTTTTAACGTGTACGATGCACGTGGACAATGGCCGCCTACACTTATTGAAGAATTATGTTGTTAATTACAGCCTGACCATCCTGTCCCCTTTCCATGTGTTTTCATAAAATCAGTTCCGATTTCGTTATTTAAATTCAGAGTGAAAGATTGAACTTAGTTAGGATTATATATTGTACCCGTAATGCTTTGCATTCCCCATGTAACATTAGTATTATGTTTAGATAAAACCTTATTTCCCAGCAGAATATATGGAAATAACTGTGCACCTAATAAGATATCAACATCGGATGGAACGTTCCAGGATGCATGCGCTAAGTTTAAACCCACTAAATGCTCACATGACTTTGTGTCAACATGTTGTGTAGGAAGCTTATCAGTTATTTTATCGACAACTAATAGACTAATTTTATAAGTATCTTCTGAAACGCGGGATTTAATTTTTAACGCAACGTGTCCCAATATTGGTGTCTCTTCTGAACCAACACTTTTAACTACTGAATTATTTAAAGGAATTATTTTAAGATTTAATTCATTACAAGTGTATAAACTGATTAAATTTTGTTGCGAGGCGCAATCAATTAAACACCTTACGGTTACTTGATTATTTTTATTGTCATAAGCAAATAACTGCGCGGTTGACAGTAGTACATTTGTAGCTATATTACCCGCTGAAAAATTATTATAATGTTTATTATTACGCGCTATTAATGTAATGGCTTCGTTTTTCGATTGACTTTCAGTATTCACCGTGCTCTCAAAATGCAGAGCGGTGTGATGTCGTTTTTTACAAATTCTACAATCCGATTTAGATGGACATTTCACAGTTTTATGTTTATCGCTTAAGCAGTTTACACATAAATTATTTAATTTCACAAACTGAAAGCGAGCATTTGGTCTTAATTCGTTAAATTGTTCACATTTAAACAATTCAACATGATCAGAATGATTACATTTCCGGCACCTGTTACGATTATTATTACTTGACTTCGGTTCGACCACAGCGAATGAATGCGTAACTTTGTTTTTATTATTAACAACTTTATTATAATTTTGCCCAGTTCGTTCTAGGATTTTGACATGCGACCGAATGTATTCTATTAAATTGGTATATGTAGGTATAGCTTTCTCCCGTATAGACATTTCGAAATTTTGCACCAACTGTATATCTAATTTTTTCAGTGCAATATGTAATATTATAAAATCGGTTAGGTCATCAATACCTAATTCCTTGAGTGCAGCTATGGAAGACGCAAACCGTTCGATAAAATTATTTAACTCATTTGGGTTACTAGGTGCCAATAATTTTAAATTCAAAATATTGTTCATATAAAAGGTACTTAGCACGCTTTTGTCCTGATATTTCTTTTCGAGAGCTTCCCAAATTAAAAAATAATTTTGTTCGTTCGGAAGTATTCCCGCAAAAACTGATAACGCTTTTCCTTGGAGTTTCCCTATCGGATATTGCATCTTTTGCGACGTATTCAAATTTTCATTTGAGTGAATGTTTAATTTAAAAGCTTCATAAAATAACGACCAATTCTCTTGATTACCATCGAACGATGGTATCTCGATCGGTGGGAGCTTAATTAATGATGAATTATTTAACTTCTGTCGATCACGCGATGAATCTTGCTTTGCTATAATGCTTTCGCGTATAGAAACTACAAAACAGTACTTATTTTCGAATTTACTCCATAAATCGAAATTCATATTGTAATTTGAATCCTTTTTCAACTGAAGTGTATGAAATTCATCACACAACGTATTAAATTGTGCATAATATGTAGCTATATTAACCTTTTGTTTAACAAAATCCTCCGAACTTCTCGTCTCCCTGTCCGCAATACTTTTCGCTTTCTCGTATAATTCATTAACACGATTATGCATCAAATTAATCTTCGATTCTAGTAACTTGATTTTAATATCCTAAGTACTATCGCTAGTCGCCAAGATTAATTTTATGTAGGAATTTAAATACAACAATAATTACAAATGCAACCTAAAACATACAAATGAACAAAGTATAAAGAGGAAATAATATTTATTTATAACTTTAAATATGTTAATTTGAAATACCCCGTTGGTAATCCGGCTCGAAAGAACCAAAAATGGTGTCGCGAAGCTGCGACTCCACTATATTTTAAGAGGTGGTGCAGAGCTAAAGCCCTATCTATGCCACACGCCAAAAGGACCAGTCCCAAACTACCCCGAATGATAGATTATGGGACGATTTATGCATCCGACAAATCCGATGGACAGTGCAATAGTCAAAGGTGTAAATCTGGGCTTCTGGAGCACAAGATAAGCCCAGATTGGAATGCAGGAAAGATGGACTCACCCGTTGATGATTATCACACGTCTCCAGGAGTTATGGTTGATTTCACTTCACAATATATGTATAATCGCCCTGTCTGATATTAGTTATCACTGCGAATTCTGATTAACAACTGACACCACTTGTCCGATTTTACACGTGTCGCAACAATATTTTTAATATGGTGACATTTGGGATGGGTAAAAGGGTAGGTAGGACATTTGCAGGATTTGGTATTGACGTTACACTTGTCCATTAAGCCTGTGGATGCATACCTAACAATCCCATATATATTGCGCGAACACATTTTATAAAAACATTCTGAGAGGATAGTAAATTTCTAAGAGAACATACATAATTCCGCCATGCAGAATCTTATACATATGTCCTCTAATAAGGACTATCTATACTATCCATTTGAAGGATATATGTGATTACTTTTACTAGAAACTAGTTATACAAATAATTTAACCGATGGATAAAATTAAATGTACTACAGTGGGTTGCCATATTAATAGGGACAGTTCCAATATTTCCTAATTTTTATGTATACGTTGACTCTTCTTCTAAATAACTTGGATAATGATTGCCATTCCTTCGTTATTTTTTGTAGCTGGTATCACCATTGAAAATTTTAAGAAGTGGCAACACTCGCAAAGTGCCACATCCCTCGAAAATTTAATATTTTTTCCACGTGGCTAGCATTTTTGTGAAAATGCGTGATTGAAGTTCTGGTAAATAAATATACATAATAATTATATTTACGAGTTTCAACAGTTTAGTTGTACAAAAATGGAAGTAATTATTAATTATATATTTATTTTTGTTATTTTTTTCATATCTCATTTCAGTGAATAGTTTTTTTCCATATTGAGTCCAATGTTCTGTTTTTTCATTATGGCTAGGTCTTCAGACACGTCCCCAAGAAAATATCCGGAAGTGAAGACACTATTGTTACACATTCCCAAAAGGAAATAGCAGTCATTATGTACAGGTATTTTAAAGCCTGTGGTTAACAGGATAAATTAGAAAATCAATCAAAACCTGCCCTTTGAATTGGATCACATTGGGAAATGTGGCAGAAAACGAATCACTACACCTCTTACTGACCGCAAAATCAAAGACGTCTGTCTCCAAAACCGCAAAAAGAGTATGGCTTGTCTGACCTTGATGATCAACGAAGAAGATATCGACGTCTCCCAAAGGAGATTCCAGAGGAGATTGGCTGAGGAAAACCAAATTGGTCAACGGCCAGCTAAAACACCTCGCCTCACAGTAGATATTAGGAAAAAACTACTGGAATGGGCCAACGCACACCAAAACATGACTATAGAGAAGTGGTATATGGTAATTAACAATTTTGTGGTTATCAAACTTTAAAAAAATTCCATTAGTTTGATTATGGCCTTTTTTTAGGTGTGCTTCTCTGACGAGTCCATATTCCAAATTTTGTTGGATAAATCATCGTTCGTCCGACGACGCCCAGGAGAGAAATTTCATCCGGACTGCCTTGTAGAGACGATCAAACACCCTACCAGTATCATAGTGTGGTCAGTCATCTCTTCCAAAGGGATGGGGCGCCTCCACATCGTGCAAGGGACTATGAGGCAGGATCAGTACAGACAAATACTGGAAAATCGATTACTGCCTCAAGTCGGAGAATGGTTCCCTGGTGGCCAGGAATACGTTTATATTCACAACTCCACACCCTGTCATAAAGCCAGGACTGTCACTGCACTCCTGGCTGAAAAAATTCTGTTAATTAATCACATATAGCATATCGTTTGATAGAGTAATTGTGATGTAAAGATTTTTAATTGTGCCGGCGACACGGTATCAAGCGGTTTCGGGGCTTAAGTGTTTTTGCAGTTTTTACAGCGTAAAAAGTTCAGAACTTATTGTTTTTCTTTTTCTTGTCATTTGTATGAGGTTTTTTATCCAGTTAAGAATTTTTCCTCATAAAACTCATTAATGTAATATAAAATCAGTCAAGTAAATACAACCATCAGATGGTAATAGTAATAAGGCCAAATGAGCCGCAGTACTAGTCAGCTAGAAACATGAAGGGTATTGTTATAAGCCCTAGCTAGTTAGAGGATTACGAAAGAATCCATAAAATCAAAAAAAAAAAAAAAAAGTTTTTACGTAAATATGAATTTCATTGAAAAATGCTGGATATTCTGGATACGTATGATACACTTTGTAGTTTGTAACGTTGCCCTTTGCTATAATATAACGCTGAAACCTGACTCCCATGTCTTTACTGGACCCCTTGTATGGTTCTGAATGATGGTAGCAAAAACAGATAACTGACTACACCCCTCGAGAGATAATCGACATGCCATTATAAGAGGTAGCCTGAGGTTGAATTATATTCAAAGTTGGTATTTAACTAAGTCACCGGCCTTACATTCTAAATTCTACGTATATTACACATTGTAAAGATGATATATTAAATTTGTTAAAATGAAAAATAACAAAAAACCAAAACTTTAGTCTTTTATGTATACATAAACATAACCTAATAGTTTCTAGGTGTAGACATATCCAATAAAGCTGTTCATTTGTTGGACTTTATTTTAAGAGTATTTTAATCATCTTCATAATATCAACACTATCAGTATAATACCATAGTTTGCTCATAAAATTACGAAGTTCTTTCGCACGATTGAAATAATGCTAAATAAATTCTCAAGATATTTTAGAGTTGGTATTTATAGATAATGTCTAAATAACGGCTTCCTAATTTTGCTCATTAAATTAATTAAAATTATGGAACGACGACATTTCCGATTTAATATATTTGTTTAAAATTAATAATTTAAATGATTATTAATAATACTTATTGTAGGCTACTTAGTAAGGAGTCATATCTATAATTCCACAGTTTGTTGATCAAATTATGACGTTCATTCTCACATAATTGAAAGAATGCTTGGTAAATTCTAATGATATTTATGAGTTGACATTTCCAGAGAATGTATTTATTACGTCTACCTACTGTACTAATTTAATTAATCAAAAAAGATTGGATCGAATAATTATTTCCGATTTGAAATTACATATTAATTTGACGTTGAATACGAAGATGGTTGATATCTGAAATGAGATGTTACTGTTACCAGATTCTTATGCGGAACGTTAATTTTGGAACCGGTTCTTCATGTAGAAAAAAAGAAACCGTGGGTAAGTTTCAAGAGACTAGGGACTTTTTAATTTTCGATAAATAGTGCAAGAATGAACCAGTTCCACAAAAAATATCAACGGTTCCAGTGACATAAATGTAGCCGGGAGCTGGTACAGTAATATCGATTATCTCTACGAACGGAAACGTCAGGTGTCAGACCTGTCAGACTAATTTGTCACAGAGTCTCTTTTGCTTCCTTCTGGTATGTAATTGTTGTTCCGTCTTTCTAAAGTAATATTGTAGGTTGATTTTTGATGACGTTTGTTCAACGTCTTGACCGTCATTGACCGTAATGCTTTACCCTGTATGTAAATAGGTTATATTTGTACTAACTAAGTAACACTTAAACTCTGAAATTGGTGCTTGTTAATTAAAAGAATATATCGCTTAACACCTGATTGATCAGTTTAATCAGCATTCACGACATAAAACGACAGCTTTTGAGAGAGGTTTTGTTAGATTGCTTTCTTATTTTTAGCTGAGAATAATTATCATCACATGACAGGACGCTATCACAGCAGTGCCATGGATTCCAACCCAAAGAGTGTTTCCATCAAAACTGAACCATGGTCACAGGAAGAAGGCTCAGGTGAAATGGTCTATAAGGATGTTGAAATCCACCTCCCGGATGTGAAGAAGGAATGTTTGCAGTATGCCGAGAGTGTTCAGCCAACTAGTAAGTTGCATTGCATATCACAGAAGTGTTTCCGACGCAAATAATCAGAACAACTGCTTGTTCTTTACTTCCCCTCTTGTCATCCATACTTTTAATTATAATAATAATAATTATATATCGCAGTTCTGTGTTATTTCACTTCAAAATTTTACATTTGGAATATTGCTTTACACGCAACTGATGATCTAAGAAAACATTTAACTTATTATGCCCGCAAACAGTTCTTAATTCATCAATTGTTGCCTCGTCATATTTTATCATTATAGTAAATAATTGCACCTTCTGTACTCCAAAAATTCTCTCCTCACAAGAACTTAGTGGAGTCCTGTTTTAACTTGACAGTTTAAAGTTTATGTATATCTGTTATTTTTTTGTACTTTCCCTTTCAAGTTCAAGATAGTATTCAGGTTAGATTCAATCAATTGGAATAATCAATACTATGGTACCCACCTACCTGAAGAAAATTGTGAAATTCCTTATTGGGTGCCTAAAAAGACATTTAAAATAATGGTTTATATTACGTACCTACTTGCTACTCATAAATCTTCTATTTTTATTATGAAATTATTGTTTTGGTTTATTGAATTAGAGTTTTTTTTGTATAAATTAGAAAATCTATCCATATCCCCTTTTCTCACCGGTGTAAATTTTTGACACTTATTGAAGTATTTTCGCACACTCGATGTCCAATATAAAATTTGTTTTCCCGTAACATCTTTTGTTTGTTTTACCATAACAATTTCTTTTCCCGTTTTGTTTATGATTGCTATTCTTACATAAATCATGTACGATTACCATAATACGGGCATTTGGTGACATTTGCAACTACCATACTAGGTATGGTAGTTGCAAATGTCACCAAAATTAAAATTTTTTAATATTTATTAAATAAATATAAAACATAACAATTACCGTTCAAAATAAAAGAAAAACTGTGTGAAGCCTGGCCGACGCCGGGTTCTTCAGCTAGTATAATGAAAAATCATAAGTTTGTTAAAAAAGACACTGTTATTTAATAAGTTAATTTTGTGCATAAAGTCATGAACAACCAAATGCCAAAATATTTTAAGGATGAAATTATTTTTAATAGAGATGTTCATAATTACGGAACCAGAAATGTAAATAGAATTAGATTGACATATATGAAGAAATCAAAATCACAGAACTGCCCAATGTACAAAGGACTTAAGATGTATGATGAAATGCCTGAAAGTCTAAAGAATGAATGTATTTAAAAAGAAATGTTATATGTTTATTGTAAAAATATTTAAAGTAACAAAATGAAATATTATCTTGTTTATATTCAAATATTGTAGCATGTTTAAGCCAGCTGTTTTTCATGTTTAAGCTAGTTCAATGTACAGTTGATATTAGACATTGATTAATTAACATTTCAACAACTTTAAGCCGTATCCATATTTCAGAAATAAATCGGCATAACAAACCAATCCGATTATTATTTTTTATATGATGGTAATTTGAATGAGTTTAGCTACTGCAAACTGCAAGTATCTTATCAACAGGATCTCGATTAAACTATATGAAACAATCTAACAATAAACACAAATAATCATACACATAGCTCTCATGTCTTTATATATATCTTAACATTTTGTTGTTGTTCTGTTTTAGGTAGCATTAATGTAGAGACTATACCCATTAAGGAAAAATCAGTACCCCGAGAAGAAGATGGTGGGGGAATCCCTTATACGGAAATAGACATAGACCTGCCAGATGTTAAAAAGTAATGCTCAGAGCACTTTGAAAGTATTTCAGGGACTGCAGGTAAAATGGATCATATTTGGTCTGAATCAGTTTGAATAATCTTATCGTTTCATTACAGATACCTACTTATTGATCTTTATCTGTCAACTTTTCCAGTTTTGAAAACGGTCCTGAAGACAAATCGCGGAGAAAAACCTCATTCATGTTCCCATTGTACCTACTCCTGCTTACAAAAATCACTTTTAAAAAGACACTTACGCACCCATACAGAAAAAAAAACTTTATTCATGTCCCCATTGTAACCATTCCTTTTTACAGAAGTCAGATTTGACGGTGCACTTACGCACACATACTGGGGAAAAACCTTATTCATGTCTCTATTGTAACTACTCCTGCTCACAAAAATCTCTTTTAAAAAGGCACTTATTCACTCATACTGCAGAAAAAACTTATTCATGTGCACATTGTAACTACTCCTGCTCAAGAAAATCACATTTAACTGTTCACTTACGTTCCCATACTGGCGAAAAACCTTATTCATGTCCTCATTGTAACTACTCTTGCTCACAAAACTCAAATTTTAAAAGGCACTTAATCACTCATACTGGAGAAAAACCTTATTCATGTGCCCATTGTAACTACTCCTGCTCACGTAAGTCAGATTTAACGGTGCATTACGCACACATAGTGGCGAAAAACCTTATTCATGTCTTCATTGTAACTACTCCAGCTCACAAAAATCAGCTTTAACAGTGCACTTACGCTTCCATACTGGTGAAAAACCTTATTCATGTTCCCATTGTAACTACTCCTGCTCAAGAAAATCACATTTAACACGTCACTTACGCATCCATTCTGGCGATAAACCTTATTCATGTCCCCATTGTAACCACTCCTGCTCATATAAGTCAGATTTAACGGTGCATTTACGCACACATACTGGCGAAAAACCTTATTCATGTCACCATTGTAACTACTCATGCTCAAACAAGTCAAATTTAACAGTGCACTTACGCAACCATACTGGACAAAAACCGTATTCATGTTTCCATTGTAACAACTCTTTCTCAAGCAAATTACAATTAACGATGCACTTTCGCACCCATACTGGTGAAAAACCTTATTCATGTTCCCATTGTAACTACTCCTGCTCACGAAAATCTGTTTTAAACATGCACTTATTCACTCATACTGGGGAAAAACCATATTCATGTGCCCATTGTAACTACTCTTCCTCACAAAACTCAAATTTAAAAAGGCACTTAATCACCCATACTGGAGAAAAACCTTTTTTATGTCCCTATTGTAACTACTCCTGCTCACGGAAGTCAAATTTAACAGTACACTTACGCATACATACTATACTAATTGTCTAATATCTTATTTAAAATTTTAAAAAAGTATCATAATAAAAAATGTTTGTTTTATTATGAAGCACCTATGTAAGCATTAAAGTTTCTTCCAAATCTTTATTTTGTTTTGGTTAGTCAATTAGCAAAATTAAGAATCGTGTTTTTTTATATACGCATGTATATACTCATACAACTTTTAGATGGCAGAAATTAATAGTAATGCTACGATTTATCTATTGTTGTTCTTTTTCTTTTGGTTTATGGCACAATAACATTATTTTAAATACTCATAATAATAATATAAATAATTGCCGAAGTAGGCATACTAAAATATGCATACAAACTGGAATAACGTAGTTAAACTCTGCTAGCCACATCCGAGAAGATTCGTTAATAGACTTAATTTACTATAAATAGGGGTTACATGTGAATTCAAGTTGCCATTATGCTTGCCTGGTCGCTATTAATTCCTAACCAGACATATTTCCTGTTATTACCAACAATTTTTTGGTGGATATCATCATTTTGACGTGAGCAGGAAAATGTGTAATTTTTGTAGTTATTATTTTTTTTTCGTTTATTATCCATTGGCTTCCGATACTGAAAATGTTGTGAATTTGGAAAAGAGATAAAAATGAAAATTTAAAAATAAGTAAGGAAAATATATTATATTTTATTCAGTTATGCATGCTAACCGAACATAATGACTAGTCAACACACCTCTAAAAAGTAATTGTAAGTCGTGTGAGTCCCACTGCTGGTAAAACATCAACATTACAACTAAATGAATTCAAGTGTGTTTTGTGTTTATTGTTTTGACTTTTTGACAGATGTAATTGTCACACTGAACCTTGTTATATATATATTTGTATTAAGCATACTTTGAGCCACATTATATACACTTTTTTTTAATGCCATTTTGTTTAATCAACCCTTAAAAACTACCCCCTCACAGCTATATACGTCTATGATGTACCATTTAAAATATATATCGATACATACATCTAGAGCATACTTTGAAGACACATTTTTATTCTTCGCAGACGATAGTTTGAAGACAGTCCTCAATGTATGCGTTATATATAATTTCCCGTCGTGGTCTCAAATAATGCTTTTCACAGAGAGGTGTTTCGTGTACTTATAGCATACTTTCGACCTAATGGTAAGTAGGAAACTTCCATTGGAATAATGTGTAATTATTAATATTTTTGACGCCAGATGGCACAAATAATAATATCAAGTATGTAGATATTTACGCGCTGTGAATTTGGTACATTATGATAAAGTAATGTTTCGTCTTCAAGTCAAATCCTTTATCTACTACCTAAGGCCTAGGAATCTACTGGTTTTGAAAAGGAGCGCTAAAATTTTACTTGTGCCATGCGCCATTTCGCTCAGGGCCGGCCCTAACTAGACGAACAACAATAGTAACGCCTTTTGACTTTTACATGGTATAATTCAAATCATAATACATAAACCATAATATAAGAAATAAAAATCGTATACATAATAAAAGCTTTTAAATAAATATAGCTTGTAAAACAACAAAAGATATTATGAAATAGAAAGTAAGAACATGTAATCAATATTTCTATTTTGGATACTGACAATTCGTGTTGGAATCCATTAGCTATAGTGTAAAATAAAGTGACATTCGCGTCTGTCTGTTTGTGCGCTTAGTTCTTCTTAACTATGCGATTGATTTCGATAAGGTTTTCAGCATCATTTAGAGAATTTATTTATATAAAGAGGAAGGTTTATATAAATACCACATGCATTGACACATATTGATAAAAAGGCGCTGGCGAGAACTTATAAGAATATCAAAATAATGTACAACGGAATTGTATACCTTAAAAAGGCCTACAGAAAAGTCTGTTATCTATATACATTATTGTATTTCATGTTTATATTTAAAAACTAAAATTATTGTACATGTAATTATGAGTTTGTTTTTCAGCTTCCTTTTGATAAAAGGCTGTCCTGAGAAAATGAGCTGTAAAGGAAGATACTTTAAAGCTCATTTCTTTCTTAGGACAGGGTTTTGTCAGATGGGACCTTGTGGTCTTGGGTGACATTTTACATATGTTTTAGGCTAATGAATTTGGTTTTCGGTAGGTTCCGAATCAGAATTATACTGTTTATGGTTGAGCCTTTTTTTTAATTTCCTCTATCCTTTGTCGATGGTGTGTTGTGACGTCACCGATGCGTGTTGTCTACAAATTTGCCAGATCTAAGGTTAAAACTTGACCAAACCAAACGTATGGAAAGAGGGCGGAGTTATCAATCTATAGATAGTTGATTTATGGTTTATTTGTGTGCTTCCCTCACATCAGTAACGGTTGCACCGTCTTTCTAAAGTAATAACATATAAACTTCATAACAATTATGTAAATTTTTTTACCACTTGAGTTTATTCCAACCACGAACACAATTTTAAAGCAATAATTTAAAAATTGAAGTGCTTCGAATTCCCTGTGACGTTTCTTCAACGCCTTGAAATTGACTACCGCGATTTAACGTGCATGTAAGTAGGTTCTAATTATTTTAACAAAGTAGGTAACACTTATACTCGTAAATTGGTGCTTGTTTATTGTAAGAATATATCGCCAAGCACTTGATTGATTAGTTTTGACAGCGTTATAATATACTAAGCTACCCAAGACTTACCGTGTAAACACGTGACAGATGAGATTAAATGAGTTTGTTCATTGTTGATTTACGGCCGCTGTCACACACTAAAACCAAGTGACTAGTAAGTTCATCTAATTACCCCGAGTGAACGTCATATACATTTTCAAAAACAACAAACTTATTTTGTGGCTCGATTAGCTTTTAGTAAACTCTAATGAAATGTGAATTGCTTAAGAATCATACTGATTTTTTCCCCAACAAATTATTTTATGATGTAGATAAGTTTTGATACAGACGTTACTTATTTTCAGCTGAGAATAATTACTATCACATCAAAGGACCCGATCACAGTAGAGCCATGGATCTTCCCATCCCAGATAATGTTACCGTCACAACTGAACTATGGTCGCAGGAAGAAGGCTCAGGTGAAAGACAGGCGTTTACTGATATAGAAATCTACCTTCCTCGTGTGAAAAAGGAATGTTTGCCGTATGGCGAAAGTGTTCAGCAAACCAGTAAGTGGCATTATCCATCTGTTTGTGTTTCAGATGGGCGCAGTCACAACCCCTTATTGTGTTTGACTCTCCCTTTTATCGCCTTTAATACAGCGCGGTACTTATACATTTTTCCAAGTGGCAATCTAAGAAAACGTTTAACTTATTATACCAACAAACAGTTTCTAATTCCTGAAGCTATAAGCTGTAACACAAAATCATCTCACTCCTTAAATTCTTTTGGATCATAAGTTAATGTGTTATAAGTAAATAAACATTTTCTCAATTCAAAACCCAAAATTTTGCCCCCCGGGAAGAGTTAGAAATCTCTTATCTACAACCGCTGTAAAGTCACACAATTCAGAATACTTACAACAAGTTAATTTACCATGAAATTTTTAATCTTTGTGCAAAAAACTACGTTAACATTATAAAATTACTTGCTAAGCTAGTTTAATACAATCAATTACATTTGTAATATTTACTTACGACGTATATCAGGGATATTTGAAATTCTGTAGGTTACTTTTTTTTACGGACATTCCCGCGTATCTCCATGCATAACCTTACTAGGATTCTTCAGGCATCGTCAAGCTGCGTGTACGTCTGGAAAACTCGTTTTCAAAATACATTGCCCTTGGTATTTTAGTGGAAATATCTCACTGTTGATAACAAGAAAATTGTAGGCTATTAGAAAATAACAATTATTATCTCTAATTGCAACGGAAATTATAGTTCTCTTTTATCTTCTAACTGCATGTTTGACGTCTATTTCTTTATAGAAAAAATAACTTCTTTACTATCAGATTACGGATTTCCATACAATGGAATTTTGTATCTGCTAAATCAACTGTAAGTATCCTATAAATTTGTAATTATTTTATTATTCCAGGTAGCATTAATGTGAAGACTGTACCCATCAAAGCAAAATCAGAACCCCGAGAAAAAGATGGAGGGGAATCACTTACGCGGAAATAAACATAGACCTGCCAGATATAAAAAAGGAATGCTTAGAGAAGTCTGGAAGTATTCTAGAGACTGCAGGTAAAAACGATTTTCGTTTTTCTGACTTGGTTTTAATAATTATCAAGTTATTATAGATACGTACATATTGAGCGTTATCTTTTTCAGTTACATGTTTCCATTATAACTTCTACGAAAATCAAATTTTACAGTGCATATTCGTAACCATACTGTAGAAAAACCTTGTTTATGTTCCCTTTGTGATTACTGCTGCTCACACAAGTCAGCATTAACAGTTCACTTACGCACCCATACTGGAATTAAACCTTTTTTATGTTCCTACTGCAGCTATTCATGTTTTTATCAGGGGAATTTGAAAATCACATTTAAAAGTTCACTTAGTCATCCATACTGGACTTAAACCTTAATGTTCCTACTGCAGCTATTCAGGTTCTGTAATTGGAAATCTGTAAATTCCATTTGGAAAAAACCTTATTCATGAGTTCTCATTATAATTAAACCTTTTCATACAATCAGCGTTAACAGTGCACTTTCGGAATTTAAACCTTATTCATGATCCTACTGCAACTATTAATGTTCTCTAAAGAATTACAAAGTAGGCCTCAACTTTTAAAGGCACGTTTTTAACCATACTGAAGAAAAACTATATTCACGTTCCCATTGTAAATTAATGTAGTCAAGTTCTTATCCATACTTGACATAAAAACCTTATTCATGTTTCAACTGTAACCTCTCATTCTCACTAACGTCACACTTATCATTGTGTGTGTGTACGTATAAAGCGTGAACCCACACTGGAAATTAATCTTATTCATGTTCTGACTGCAGTTATTCATGTTCACGAGGAGTCCGATTTTGACCCGCTCATGAGAAAAATCATTCATGTTCCGACTTCAATATCCATGTTTTCAGAAATAATAATTAAAGCATCATATACGTACCCATATAGCATGAAAACCTTATTCATTTTTCGAAGAAAAATTCTCCTAACTGTTTATCGCTTTGTGATGTCATTTTTATATGTTTCTTTGATTTGCCTTTGTAACAATTAAGTTTGATTATATGTTTGAGTTTTATTTGACAGTGTTATTATTATGGATAAAAGTGACTACATAAATAAGACAATGGACTTTTTACAAGGGGATAATTTTGAAAATAATCAGAAACACCCTATTAATAAGTTTCAAGAGCTGGTAAAAGAAGCGGTGAAACATTTGTAACATAGCGGTTTATATCGTATCAAATAATAATAATAGTTGAATACGCAACTCTTCGCTCTTCGATCGCCGCAAGTAGCAGCACCTGCCGGTCACTAAATTTTCGCCATCAGCGTTCCGCGCGGTAAGAAACAAAACTAATCGCCCACGCCGTCAGCCCTCGCTCGCCGGCCTCGTCCTCTTTCGGAATCCTGACCTCAGCATGTCAACACGCTGCTTCGGGTTGTGGTCCCGCGCCCCAGAAGCAATCCGGATTCAAGGGAATATCCAGACTTACGTCTTCAAAATGACACTAAAATCCTTGCCTTTTAACAAAACGACAAAGTTTTAACTCCTGGCCGAACTTCTCAGCGAAACTAACTCGCACGCACATGTTTCAACGTTTACGTTGCACTTGGACAAAGGCCGCCTAAACTTCGCTCACCGACTTAAGAACCATGTAAGCTTGACCTTCTTATCTCTTTTCCATGTGCCTTAATAAATTCAGTTCCGATTTTGTAACTTAAATTTAGATTGCGACATTGAACTTAGTTAGGATTATATTTTGTACCCATAATATTTTCCATAATATTTGAAACCTGACTCCCATGTCTTTACTGAACCCCTTGTATGGTTCGGAATGATAGTAGCAAAAAATAATAGCTGACTCCACCCCTCGAGAGATGATCAATATGCCTTTATAAGAGCTACCCTGAGGTAATGCTCAGGGGTAGAACCCCTGATGCCATCTATGTCGATTGACTTATATTCAAAGTTGGTATTTAACTTGGTCACTTGGTCGGCGTTGTGATTAATGGCTATTGACGTTGAATAGCGGCTGATTTGTCAAAATGACATCTGTTCGGCGGAGTACTTTTTTTATTGAATGTAAGCTGTTAACTTCCGAATTTAACAGCTTTTTGGTAAGAACTTTGGATACCTTTTCTACTGAATGAGACTGTTGATAAATGTTTTTATACCGTTAATTACTGATTTAAGTTGACAAAATCAATGACTTTACAATATGTAAATTCGCGTAGAAATCTCAAAATGGCAGGCAAAAGGTAACTCAATTTGAGAACTTTAGATATTCGTAGTTTTAGTCCTAGAGTGGTTTATTTATGGTCCTAAACCATCTCGCGTGGCGTAAGGTTGTGTGCTATCTCTGAGTAAATTTCAATTTTAAAAAAGGCCAAAATGCCATCGTGGGTGATGAAAAAGTGCATTAATTACTCAGCGAACACTAATTATAGCCAAAGAATTTATTTGCTTTTTATACAAGCAAAACACCTAATTTTT
This sequence comes from Hesperophylax consimilis, assembly GCF_061612785.1. Classification (NCBI taxonomy): domain Eukaryota; kingdom Metazoa; phylum Arthropoda; class Insecta; order Trichoptera; family Limnephilidae; genus Hesperophylax; species Hesperophylax consimilis. The sequence continues at coordinate 30,231,688 of NC_142854.1, forward strand.
TCCATTATTATAAATACAGTTGTTTCCCGTCTGAAGAATTGATGCGTCATAGAGAAAATGCAAAGCCGAGAAGAGATCTTGACGCGTGACGGCCAAATTACGAAATCAGTGTTGAACTTCACTGTTCCTCCCGTTTTGAAGGTCAAGTGTGCAAAATTTCACAAGTCTTGAAGTAAAAGTGTATGTGTGGATTTGATTTTTTACAAATCGTTTCAAAATGCTGTTGAAATGAGATTCCTGAGGCGTATGTGTGGTAATACCATGTTTGATCGTGTGAGGAATGTGGAGATCCGCAAAAGTGCAAGGCTGGTGTAAGCGTAATGAGTAAGGTTAAGAAAGGGACGCTTAGATGGTTTGGGCATGTAGAGCGAATGAGCGAAGATAGGAGTGTAACACTTGGTCGTGCTATGTCTCCCTTAGGCATCCCCGACTTCTGCTACCATTCACATTTGCATCATATATTCTCCTTATACTCCTTTCTTCGCTCATTCACTCTACATGCCGAAACCATTTAAGCATCCATTTATGATCTTACTTATAACGCTTAGACAAGCCTTGCTCTGTTTGCGGGTTTCCACATTTCTCACACGATCACACATGGTTTTTCATACATACGCCTCAGGGATCTCATTTCTACAGCATTCAGTCTACCTACATACTTTCTCTGTCAGTTCCATGCCTCACTTCCATACATCAGGGTCGGTACCAGAACTCCATTCATTCAAGATAATCCTCCAAAAGTATTTTGTAACAAAAAAATGATAATTTCGACATGTCGGTTCTATGGGACGAAGACAACGTGCAGCGTAGATCAAGTTCACGATATCAAACCACAATAAATAATACCAATCACCCAGCACTTTTTCACTGGTGGATATGGTTTAGCGATGGGCACAATCGATGATTTACTCGATCTTTTTGACCATGGAAATATTTCGATTCATTGTCATGGACAAATCGATTCTATCAAAAACCATGACACAGTCTGAGACAGTGGTTTTGAAACATCATCGACCAAGGAATCGATTCTGTCAAAAATCATTCGAAACCACATCCGTCACGTAATTGATCAGAATTCGTCAATATTAAAGCAGTCACGTCATTGGTCAGAATTCATCGATATTAAAGCAGTCACGTCATTGGTCAGAATTCATCAATTACCAAATCCGAGATACGTGAAGAATGTCTCGGATTGCTTCGCAAACGAAATATTCCGAAGAGTTCATTGTGTTACTAATATAATTTGACTTTTTTCTTGCCACTGAAAAAAAAGGTATCCAAATTACTTCCTAAAAGCCTTTTTCTTCGGAAAATTAAATCCTTGAGTTTTATTTGTTATATTTAATAATAAAATCGATCCGTAATCATTACTCGGCAGAACAGATCCGTCAATTTGCCACCCCAGTATTTAATCGAGTGGTTAGTGGAAAATAAAACTGGACTGTAGTAAGAGAAATTTAAAGAAAAAGGTACTGGTTACACAAAAATTCTAACGTTTTCTTGCTTTTTAATAGCTAATTCATTATTTTTGATAAAATAAATATTCCAAAAGAAACTAGTTCCAAAATAGACTGTTCCTAAGAAGAATCATGTGGGCGGTTCCATAGACCACAAAAGAACCGGTTCCATTTCACCTTGATACAAATATCGACCGTCTCTAGTGGATACGTCAGATCAGGGGTGTATAACACCCGTATGACCTTGTAACCCTGATGGGAGGAGTTATTCCCAACCCCAATTCTTGTAGACAAAGCTGTTGTGGCTGAAAGCTCAGATCTCATTGGCTCAGAGCAAAAATTGTAGTTTGATCTCTCGCTCTCTACCATAGCGACTTGTGTAACAGAAAGAGAAACTAAGCATGGGTTATGCTCCGATAAAAATTTAACGGTAATTTCCAAGACGCCATTTCGACAGTTGAAGTCAGTTGAAGTTTTAAGCGTAAATATTTTGAATTTTCTTTCACCCATCTAAAAATAATGTTGCGTGCTAGAATTCTTCAAGGTGATAAATTAATGCCGTGTTGTTTTAAAGTGTGTTATCCGGTCTATCTCCACGAATTGAAAGAAGGACCCGAACCCGTTATTTAATACAGGTACTAACCTCTCGTTATTTGATAAAATGTTCCTGATTCCTGAATGTACTTCATTGGCCAATAATTTAATTAATTTTCCTTTTCAGACTTATCCGTATTCCGATGCGATACTATACCACGTATTAGGATGCTAAAACTGCTAAACAAAGCCACGATTACATCAAACAAGGTCATTTAAACCTCTCCGGAATTGCATCATGTAAGTACTTTATTCAGATAACGAGCATTTTCCATAATGTTTGCTGACGACAAAGCTGTGGAAATTGTATGAAACCCTTGCAGTAGAATTTGAATAACTTCTAGTGCTGTGGCAGTAATAATTAACACTTAAATTTGTTACTCTTTAACTAATATTTATAAGATATAAGTCACCTACAGTACGCTTCAACAGTGTGTAATCCTCATTTGAAGGAATATTCTGAAGGTATACACCTAATTTTTATATATATATATATATATTTTTTTTTATATTATCTCCACACAGGAGGTCCTGCAGAGAAACTCGCAAAAGAAGTTTTGTTTTCGCTCCCTACAAATTCTGCAGAAACTGCATAAAACGCGATTTTATCCCATACAAGAAAGTTCAAAAGTGAATTAATCCATCACCATTAATGTCCTCTTTTTCTTAAAATATTTTTAATTAATTTTATCCATGAAATTTATTAAATATGTGTACAATACTAGAATAGTGTAATCATTGGTCTCAAATTTTGTCTTCTTCTAGGTAAGACGAAGGGCATTTTGAGCTGCATTGGTCCGACGGCAGCCCTTTCTCAAAGGGAAACAGAAGACGCACTTGGAGATTTTGGGGACCAGACGGCAACTGCGATATGTATAACATTTGTATATATATACCTATATAACAGTCTTTTCTGTAGGCCTTTTTAAGGTATAAAATTCCGTAGTACATTGTTTTGATATTGTCATAAGGTCTCGCCAGCGTTAGCAATGTAAGCGACCAAAAATAATCTTTATATCGACTTTTCTCTGCTTTTTATCAATATGCGTCAATGCATGTGTTATTTTTCTAAACCTTCCGGAATAAATTCTCTAAATGATGCTGAAAACCTTATCGAAATCAGTCGCATAGTTAGGAAGAACTAAGCGCACAAGCAGACAGCCGCGAATGTCACTTTATTTTATACAATTTATAGATAACGGATTCCACCACGAATTGTCAGTATCCAAAATAGAAATATTAATTACATGTTCTTAACTTCTATTTCATTATTTCTTTTGTTTTTTGACAAGCTATATTTCTTTACAAGTTTTTACTATGTACACGATTTTTATTTCTTATATTATGTTTTATGTATTATGATTTAAATTATACCATGTAAAAGTCAAAAGGCATTAATTACTATTGTTGTTCGTCTAGTCAGGGCCGGCCCTGAGCCAAATGGCGCATGGCACAAGTAAAATTTTAGCGCTCCTTGTCAAAACCAGTAGATACCTAGGCTCAAGTAGTAGATAGGCGATCACTGTAATGAATTATATTTTGATGATTTGTATGTATGCGTAGCGTGGTTTTTATGAAAGATAATCTTACGTTAGTTGAAGTATTATCACCCTTGGAAATTCAGCACCCGAAGCGGACTGCGAATTGCGCCCGCACAGGGTCGGCCCTGCCTCTAATTCTTTTTATTTTTATTACTTGACATAAATATCTTTTAACACGTGGAATATTTATTTTGTGTATATATTCTTGTTTTTTTGTACAAGGGCAAATTAAATCCTATTAAATTGTTGCAGTAAGACAGAAATCCTGAGTTTGATTCCTAGATGAGACCGTTACTTTTTATTTTTCTGTGTTTTGTTCTGTTTCATGTTTTGTTTAGACATATTAGTATAATCTTCTACTTCAATAATAAATCAATTCTCAATATATCGGTTGTACTGACCCTGTTTTGTATAACTGTCCATTGTCTTTTGAAAATAAAAAATATTTTGATGTGTGCATAGCTGTGGGTTTTTTTTTATTTTCCTTTTCCTGCATTCCAATATTTTTATTTTCAAAATATAATTTATTTGGGCTAATGAACGATTTTAGCTGGGTTCAGTTACATTGTCTATGTTTGCACCTTTTTAAATGGCCTTGAAATTTCTCTATGGTCTACGATATATTTACCTGTCTGGACCAGACGAGCGTTTTATCTGTGGTCGACTGTGGTTAAGGGGGTGACAAAATGGGGCCATACAAAAAGCCCGAAGATATCGATCTAGAGAGTGGTTTATTTATGTGCTTCCCTCTGATCAGTAATAGTTGCACCGTCTTTCTAAAGTAATAACATATAAACTTCATAACAATTGTGTAAAATTTATACCACTTGAGTTTATTTCAACCACGAACACAATTTTAAAGCAATGATTTAAAAATTGAAGTGCTTAGAATTCCTTGTGACGTTTCTTCAACGCCTTGAAATTGACTACCGCGCTTTGCCGTGCATGTAAGTAGGTTCTAATTATGTAAACAAAGTAACACTTATACTCGTAAATTGGTGCTTGTTTATTGTAAGAATATATCGCCAAGCACTTGATTGATTAGTTTTGACAGCGTTATAACATACTAAGCTACCCAATACTTACCGTGTAAACACGTGACGGATGAGATTAAATGAGTTTGTTCATTTTTGATTTACGGCCGCTGTCACACATTAAAACCAAGTGACTAGTAATTTTATCTAATTACCCCGAGTGAACATCATATACATTTTCAAAAACAGCAATATTATTTTGTGGCACGATTAGCTTTTAGTAAACTCTAATGAAATCCGAATTGCTTAAGAATCATATTGGTTTTTTCACAACAAAAGCGATTCAAACTCTCTGATGAATATTTTATATGATGAAGATAAATTTTGATACAGACTTTACTTATTTTCAGCTGAGAATAATTACTATCACATAAAATGACTCTATCACAGTAGAGCCATGGATCTTCCCATCCCAGATAATGTTACCGTCACAACTGAACCATGGTCGCAGGAAGAAGGCTCAGGTGAAAAACAGGCGTTTACTGATATAGAAATACACCTTCCTAATGTGAAAAAGGAATGTTTACCGTATGCCGAAAGTGTTCAGCAAACCAGTAAGTGGCATTATCCATCTGTTTGTGTTTCAGATGGGCGTAGTCACAACCCCTACTTGTGTTTGACTCTCCTTTTTATTGCCTATAATACAGCGCGGTACTTGTAAATTTTTCCAATTGGCAATCTACGAAAACGTTTAACTTATTATGCCCACTAACAGTTTCTAATTCCTGAAGCTATAAGCTGTAACACAAAATCATCTCACTCCTTAAATTCTTTTGGATGCATGTTATAAGTAAATAAACATTTTTTCAATTCAAAACCCAAAATTTTGCTCCCCGGGAAGAGATAGAAATCTCTTATCTACAACCGCTGTTAAGTCACACAATTCAGAATACTCACAACAAGTTAATATATTTACCACGAAATTTTTAATCTTTGTGCAACAAATTTCGTCAACATTATAAAATTACTTGCTAAGCTAGTTTAGTACAATCATTTATATTTGTAATATTTACTGACGACGTATATCAGGGATATTTGAAATTCTGTAGATTACTTTGTTTTTACGGACATTCCCGCGTATCTCCACGCATAACCTTACTAGGATTCTCCAGGAATCGTCAAGCTGCGTGTACGTCTGGAAAACTCATTTTAAAAATACATTGCCCTTGGTATTTTAGTGGAAATATCTCACTGTTGATAACAAGACAATTGTAGGCCATTAGAAAATAACAATTATTATCTCTAATTGCAACGGAAATTATAGTTATTTTTTATCTTCTAACTGCATGTTTGACGTCTATTTCTTTATAGAAAAAATAACTTCTTTTCTGTATCTCAGATCTATTTCGATAAAATAAACCTAACGGATTACGGATTTCCATACAATGGAATTTTGCATCCGCTTATCAACTGTAAGTATCCTATAAATTTGTTATTATCTTATTATTCCAGGTAGCATTAATGTGGAGACTGTAACCATCAAAGCAAAATCAGAACTCCGAGAAAAAGATGGAGGGGCAATCACTTACACGGAAATAAACATTGACCTGCCATATATAAAAAAGGAATGCTTAGAGAAGTCTGGAAGTATTCTCGAGACTGCAGGTAAAAACGATTTTCGTTTTTTTGAATTCCTTTTAATAATTATCTTGTTATTATAGATACGTACATATTGAGCGTTATCTTATTCAGTTACATGTTTCCATTATAACTACTACGCATATCAAATTTTACAGTGCATATTCGTAACCATAACCTTAAAAACCTTATTCATGTTCCCTTTGTGATTACTGCTGCTCACACAAGTCAACATTAACAGTTGACTTACGCACCCATACTGGAATCAAACCTTTTTTATGTTCCTACTGCAGCTATTCATGTTTTTATTAGGTCAATTTGAAAATCACATTTAAAATTACACTTACTCATCCATACTGGACTTAAACCTAAATGTTCCTACTGCAGCTATTAAGGTTCTGTAATGGGAAATTTGTAAATTCCATTTTGAAAAAACCTTATTCATGAGTTCCCATTATAATTAAACCTGCTCATACAAGTCAGCGTTAACAGTGCACTTACGGGATTTAAACCTTATTCATGATCATACTGCAACTATTAATGTTCTCAAAAGAATTTAAAAGTAGGCCTAAACTTTTAAAGGCACCTTTTTAACCATACTTGAGAAAAACTATATTCATGTTTCCATTGTAAATTTATTTAGTCAAGTTCTTACCCATACTTGACATAAAAACCTTATTCATGTTCCAACTGTAACCTCACATGCTCACTAAAGTCACACTAATCATTGTGTGTGTGTGTACGTATAAAGCGTGAACCCATACTGGAAATTAATATTATCCATGTTCTGACTGCAGTTATTCATGTTCACGAGGAGTCAGATTTTGACCCGCTCATGAGAAAAATCATTCATTTTCCGACTTTAATATCCATGTTTTCAGAAAGAATAATTAAAGCATTATGGGGACTACTTTAACTCGTCTCACATATGATAACACTAAAATAATTACTCCGCCGCCTGAAGCCCCGGGAGAGCTAGGCGCGGACGGGAACGCAACTCTCTGCCATTCTAGTTTCAACTTTCGACCAGACCACCACTCTCCACTACCACCGTCTCTGCGTTCACATAACTTGTAAATTCATTTCTCGCAAATAAATTCAACAAAGATCGCAGACCTTTATCTTTCAATCATCAGAATTCCTTGAACACAGATTTACGATACCGGCAGCCATCGTAAATTACATTTATCCTGCCATACTGGTGATCCCGACTTTACGCTGCCATACTGGTGATCCCGACGTTCACGCTGCCATACTGGATCACGTCGGGGTCACCAGTATGGCAGCGTGAACGTCGGGATCACCAGTATGGCGGTTCCAGTGACATAAATGTAGCCGGGAGCTGGTACAGGAATATCGATCATCTCTACGAACGGAAACGTCAGGATTCAGACAAGTCAGACTAATGTGTCGCAGAGTCTCCTTTGCTTCCTTCTCGTTTGTAATAATTGTTCCGTCTCTCTAAAGTAATATTGTACGAACTACACAATAATTGAAATTGATCTGCTTTTACTTTTTTTGATGACGTTTGTTCAACGTCTTGACCGTCTGTAAAGAGGTTCTATTTATACTAACTAAGTAACACTTAAACTCTGAAATTCGTGCTGGTTAATTGTAAGAATATATAATGCTTGACACCTGTGAGATCAGTTTAAACAGCGTTCTCGATATAACACGAGAGTATTTGAGAGAGGTTTTGTTACATTCCTTTCTTATTTTTTAGCTGAGAATAATTATCATTACACAACAGGACGCTATCACAGCAGTGCCATGGATTCCAACCCAAAGAGTGTTTCCATCAAAACTGAACCATGGTCACAGGAAGAAGGGTCAGGTGAAATGGCCTATAAGGATGTTGAAATCCACCTCCCGGATGTGAAGAAGGAATGTTTGCAGTATGCCGAGAGTGTTCAGCCAACTAGTAAGTTGCATTGCATATCACAGAAGTGTTTCCTACGCAAATAATCAGAACAGCTGCTTGTTCTTTACTTCCCCTTTTGTCGTCCATACTTTTACTAATTATAATAATAACTTATTATGCTCGCAAACAGTTCTTAATTCGTCATATATGTTGCCTCGTCATATTTTATCTTTAAAGTAAATAATTGCACCTTCTGTAATCCTTAAATTCTGTCCTCACAAGAACGTAGTGGAGTCCTGTTTTAACTCGACCGTTTGACGTTTATGTATGTCTGTAAATTTTTTGTACTTTCCGTTTCCAGTTCAAGATGGTATTCAGGTTAGATTCTATCAATTGGAATAATCAAAACTATGGTACCTACCTACCTGAAAACTATATAATTCCTTATTGGATTTATAAAAATTACATTTAAAAAAAATGGTTTATATTACGTACCTACTTGCTACTCATAAATATTCTATTTTTATTATGAAATTTTTTTTTCGGTTTATTGAATTAGAGGTTTTATTTATTTATGAACCCATCTATCATATTTAGATATATTTGAATAAAGAAGTGTTTGTGCTTTTGATATCTATTATTCCTAGATTGATGACATTTTGCACACTTAACCTTCTAAACAAGTTGAAGGCGACTGTCTACAAGAGATTTCGAAAATCTATCCCTATCCCTTTTTCTCATCCCTTAAGGATTTTGACACTTGTTGAAGAATTTTCGCACACTTGATGTCCAATATAAGATTTTTTTGACCATAACAATTTCCTTTTCCGTTTTGTTTGATGATTGCTATTCTTACATAAATCATGTATGATTACCATAATACGGGCATGAGCCCTAGTGTGGTAGTTGCGAACGTCACCAAAATTTTATATTTTAATATTTATAATATAAATAAAAAACACATAAAAATTACCGTTCAAAATAAAACAAAAACTGGGTGAAGCCGACGCTGGGTTCTTCAGCTAGTATAATGAAAAATACCAAATTCTCTTGTGTGTCTCTGAACCTCTGCTTCAATGAACTCTAGAATTCCTGCTTTGAATTTATGTGTCGTTTTGAAAATTGTAAAAGTTTGTTTAAAAAGACAATGTTATTTAATATTTTAATTTTGTTCATAAAGTCATGAACAACCAAATGCCAAAATATTTTTAGGCTGAAATTGTTTTTAACAGAGATATTCATAATTACGAAACCAGAAATGTAAATAGAATTAGATTCACACATATGAAGAAATCAAAATCACAGAACTGCCCAATGTACAAAGGACTAAAGATGTATGATGAAATGCCTGAAAGTCTGAAGAATGAATGAATTTAAATAAAAATATTTAAAGTTACAAAATAAAATATTATCTTGTTTATATTCAAATATTGTATAAACTTACTCAATAAATAATAAAAAAAATCTTTAAACACACGGTAAAGAACCAACCTATATAAATAAAATAAATTAACGTGAATTTATTTTATTTTCCATTTTTAAGATTTGATAGATAATGTCCCTTCTTTTTCACGGTATTTCATGTTTAAGCTAGTTCAATATACCGTTGATATTAGACATAGATAAATTAAAATTTCAACAACTTTACGGCGTATCCATATTTCAGATATAAATCGACATTTTTTTATTTTTTTTTATTTAGTAACTTTTTTAAATAATTAGGTACATTTTTGTATGGCACATGAAAAAAAAAAAATATAAAATTAAAACAGATCATTGAAGTCCTCCTCACTAGGAGATCCTGTGCTGAGGGGGACTTTATAATGTTAGTATACGTTTTCAGCGACTAAGATGATGTTTTTAATATTTTAGGTAGTTCTTCTTCCGATATTTCCTTAAGCCAAGATTTTATGTCCTTAATGTAGTTATTTTTCGTTTTTCTTTGTTTGATGTTGAGAGGGAGTTTATTATATAATTTTATTGCTAAAAATTCAGAGTTTCTTCGTCCAAAGGAAGAATTACATTTAGGAATATTTAGTATGTCTGTTTGCTTGGCTCTGGTTTTATGATCGTGAGAGCGGTTTGCCTCTGGTTTATTTTTTAAGTGATGAACTAGAATATTTTTAACATAGATTTTTTGTAAACTTGGAGCATCAAACAGATTAAAAATATCAGTAGTTGGCGTCCTTACGGGGAGCTTTAATATGGTCTTTATGATCCAATTTTGAGTTTTCTTTAGTTTTTTTTTTGTTTTTTATTAAAAATTTTCTTTTGTTACATGCATAAAAAAATAATTACAAAAATCAAGTATTACAAAAACAAGTATTACATCAAGGTACTGTAAAAAATAAAAAAGGTAGCTTTAAGATAAGAAAAATAAAAATTATACAATTAAATAAAAAATATAATAGAATAGTATGCATATATACCAAAAAAAAAAATCCCACATAGGCATCGCCAGTTCGTGGGTATACATATTTTGTTTAGTGCAGTTTATAAAAACAAATAAATAAATAATTCCGTTTTTACAAAATTATAATTAAGAAAGAAGGTTAAAAAATAGAAAAATGGAAAAATTAAGGATTTGTAAATTTAAAAGGTAGGATTTTATAGCATGTAAGTATTTGTGTCAATGGTGGTGATCCAAGTCTTTATTACATTTTTGTATATGCTGTAGGACGATATATTTTTAGATCTAATTTCTACAGTCTGATAGAGTGCATTGTAGATTTTTGGGGCAATGAAAAAAGCATGTCTCTGCGCAAGCCTAGTTTTGCATAGAGGAACCTCATATGCATTATTTACTCTACTGCTAGAACGATTTTCGTTTTTTGTAAAATGTACATTTCGTGAAAATATATATTTCAGACATTGCATAAAGTAAATTTTTCTTATATCTAAGAGTTTAGCTTCTTGAAATAATTGCAAGGAGGGGTAGGTAACATCTTTTTGCAACATTATTTTTAGTATTAATTTTTGAGCTGTTTCTAGCGGCTTGATGTGGTTATTATAGATACCCCCCCATCCAATTATTCCATAAGATATTGATGATTGTACCAATGCATGATAAACCAGTTTCATTCTTTTGATATCAACTATATTATTTAATCGTTTAAAAATGTAAGTTAAATACCTAAGTTTATTTACAAGCTTTTCTACGTGATTTGTCCATTTTAGTTGGCTGTCTATAGTAATTCCTAGGTATTTAACTGTGTTCCCCGAATTCATTTCTACACAGTTAGAACACGAAACAGGGTGGCAAGTATTGTTATGAAACCTTATATTTAGGTGAGTTAAGGGTGCCGTTCTTTTGGTATTATAAAATGGAATATAAATAGTTTTTTCACAGTTCAGAGTTAGAAAGTTTTGGTTTAGCCATTCTTTGACAATGGATGTGCACTTATTTGTATTTTCAGAGACTTCTTTCCAAGATTTACCATCGACTGTGATTGCAGTATCATCAGCATATGAGAATAGTTTTCCCGGAATACTGATATTACACAGATCATTGATATAGATTAGGAACAATAACGGACCGATAACTGTTCCTTGTGGAACCCCATGTCTCACAGATTCTGGTTTACTAATAATATCACCAATTTTTGTACATTGTCTGCGATCAAGTAAATAATTTGTTAAAAGTGACAGACAATTATTTTTAATTCCTATATTATTGAGTTTTCTAATCAGTTTATTATGATTAACTGTATCAAACGCCTTTTTCAGGTCTAAAAAGATTGTTAAACTTTTCATATTTAAGTCAAGATTGGTGTATATATTTTTTGTTAGATTAAATAAAGCATCATCTGTACTAAGACCTGTTCTGAAACCATATTGATTTGTGGACAAAAGTGCATTTGATTCTAAAAACTCTAGTACTTGTATTTTAATATTTTTTTCTAATATCTTTGCTAGTTGGGATATTAGCGATATTGGTCTGTAATTGTCTAGTTTAGAGATTGATCCAGATTTATGTATTGGTACAATATTGGAGAGTTTAAATGCGTCTGGGAAAACGTTTTTTTCAAAGCAGGAATTAAAAATGTGTTGCAAGGGCTTCGAAATGTATTGTTTAGTAGACTTGATAGCGATGGCGCTCAATTCATCTGGACCATTGGCTGTATTTGTGTTAAGAGTGTCAATGTGTTTTATTATTTCAGATTCGGTAACACGTTTAAATTGAGATAATTTAGGACAATTTTCAGAGTGTTCGTCCATTTGAGTGGGTTGATGTATGTGGTTTTGAAATGCGGGATTGTTATTTATTATATCTGAGGCAACATTTGTAAAAAAATCATTGAATTTATTTGCAATATTTCTTATATCCGTTATGACTATTTTATCATCTGTAACAATTTTTTCAGGGAATGTTTTTACTTTATGTTTTCTATTTGTTATTTCATTTATGACTTGCCAGGTTTTTTTAGAATCATTATCAGCTTTTGTAATTGTTTAATATAGTACTCATGTTTACATTTTTTTATAAGAATATTGAAAAAATGTCTATAAGTGATGTATTGTTGTCTTAAATTTCCATTAGGTGGAATATTTTTTGTCATACAATAGTTCTCATGATTTTTGTAAATTTTGTACAGTTTATTCCTGTGTTGGCTTGCAATTATCAATCCACGCGTGATCCAAGGTTTTATTTTTTTATGTTTCCTTCTAGGTGTTGATGTTGGTTCAAGACTATTCTTGATATTATCATTTAATATTGAATAGAAGGTGTTTAGTGATTGATTTGGGTCATCATTGGATAAAACTGTGTTCCAATTTTCTTTTTTTAGTAAACTGTTTAGGGTTTGATAGTTAATTTTATTTTTTTCCACTTGTTGTTCTTTAGTTGGATGGTGATACTTTAAGGTACTATGGCCGTAAAAAGTTGGAAAATGATCGGTTATATCAATTTTTAGGACAGCTGATCTAGGAATAAAATTTTTATTGGTTTTGAGAAATATCTGATCGAGACAAGAACCGTATCTTGTAGGGCTATTTATATAAGATAGATATCCTTCGCTATACATAACATTAAGATATTCATTTGCAATTGGGTTTAGGATAGAATGTTCTATGTTAATATTTATATCCCCTACTATAAACGAGAAATCTGATTGGTTGCAGTTATTTTCTTTTATGTAATATTTTAACTCTGTGATAAAAGATTTAGAATCTAAGGAAGGGGAGCGATAAACAGCAATTATAGAATATTTTTTATTGCTTAGCGTGAATGATAAATGTATGGCATTTGAAAACTTAAATTTGGGGATATTTACTGTTACATCAGTTATTTTATGTGCACTATAGAATATCGTTAGACCGTCATGCGTAGTATGTTTAGAGGGAAATGAGTAAGTGATATAATCAGAGATGGAGTAAGGGATAAATTCACGCATTTGCGTTTCCGTAAGTATAATCACATTTGGTTGAAATCCTAGAGAATTGAGGAAGATACAAAATTCATCAAAATGTTTATAAATACTGCGGATATTTAAATTTATTATGTTGAAGTCAGTAATTCCTTCACTTATGTAGTTTTTTAGTTCTGTAGTATCTTCACATACCTTTGTGTCTATTAACGTATAATCGTCAGTGGGATCCATTTTCACAAGGTATAAAAATTCTTCCTTCTTGTCCAGTATATGCTTATTGCAGTGGTATGTCGTTTGCATATTTTATACGTATGATAGGGGAGTCGTCGCTCTTTCTAAGTAAGATTTGTCCGTCCTTCGTCCATACATATTTATATCCAAATGCTTTTGTCGACTTGGCTAACCATAGGAGCTGTTTATTTGCTGGCGTTAGTTTTTCATTGATGTAGATTTTCTGTGTTGTCTCCGAGTACTTCATTTCTTGAGGGGTAAGAATTCCTTTATTTTTTTTTTGTTTAATTACCTTATCCTTTGTTTCTTTTGAATTGAATTGAAATTGAAATGGTCTTCTTGGCCGGATTGTTGTAGTAGCTTACCAAGGAATTGTTTTTTAATAAGTCGCTGCAGTCTAGGGCCGACATCAGTAGTTCGATGGGTTTTCGTACATTATCATTTTTCTCCACTTCAATTCCTTGTATTTCGATAGAATTTTCAAGCGCGCTCTGTTGGATATGGTTTACCGTTAATTTTAGATTTTTAACCTCTTTTTGCAATTCCTCAATTTTCGCTTCATTTTTTTTGGTGATCATTTGTTTTTTTTATTTCCTTCTCAAAATCATCAATTTTGCTTGAGCAGAATTCTACGCTTTTAACTAAGTCTTGTATTTCATTTTTTATTTCCAAAAATAGTTTATTTATGTCTTTCTTTATAAAATTCTTGAGTTGAAGGTCGATTCTATCGCTCATTGTTTGTAGTAGTTGGTCTTTGAAGCTTTCAAATTTTTGGTCCATGTCACTTTTTGGGGGCATTTTTTAAAGATGGTTTGTAATTGAGTTTAGTTATTTTAAAATTTGCGATGCACTGACATCTATCGACAAAATTTCTTATTTAGACAGATATGTCTACTGGTCGATAGATGGTGTAACAATTAAAAAAATTATCAAAAAAATTACTTATTTTAACAAAATATATTACGTATATAAGTGCTATTTTTTATAATGTTATTGAATTTATCGGCAGATAATTTAATATCACTTCGATTGCCTTGATAATCACTTTTATGCATCTACAAAAAATGAATTTTAAACTACACAAATGTTATTGAACTATTGAACTGTCACTTCCACATTAAAAGTTGAATAAGTTCACTTGTATAATTTAGTAAGTCACTGTTTATTATGGAAAACTATCAATTTTATGTTTATAATTATATTTATACTTATAAAATAGGCGTGAGTAAACTTTTTACTGTATTAAAAATGCTTTAAAACGGAGCGAGTTTTGTACGTGCTGCAACTGACATTTGAAAATATATTAATATTTGTTTAGTTGTTTAAGATGGTTTGATGATGCTGAGCCCCATCCTATTATTCCAGATTCCAGTAGAGAGTGGCATAGAGCATAATATACTCCCGTTAGATCTGTAGTTGACAAGATATTTCGTATTTTTTTGAAGAAATAGATGAGTTTTTGTAGCTTTTTTGAGGTTCCTTCGATGTGAGCATCCCAATGAAGTTTGTCGTCAATTACGATCCCAAGATATTTAATTGTTTTAGTTTGGACTATATGCGGGCAAGAACATTGCGGATATTTGTTTAGACATTCATGTAATTTGAGTGTATGCTCATTCGTTGGTTGACCTCTTTTGGTTTTAGAGAATGTTAGATATTTAGTTTTACTCGCATTTAATGTAAGGGAGTTTGCTTTTAACCAGTTTTGGAGTACAGTCAGACCTTGCTCCGCTTTTTTATGTGTGCTTGTCCAATTTTGTTCATAAAATATAATGACAGTGTCATCTGCAAAGCTCATTATGTCTCCTTCAATGGGAAGACTCATAAGGTCATTGATTAAGGTCATTTAACTTGATTGATAGAGTTTTGCTACTTTTTTTTACCAATTTGTACATACTGCTCTCTTTCAGGTAAGTAACTTTTAATTAGAATTAGAGTTGTTTGTGTTATTCCGTTTTTTTTTTAATTTAAAAAATAGTATTTCATGGTATCAAAAGCTTTTTGAAGGTCAATAAAAACTGCCAAGCATTTTTACCCTTCATCCAGTTTTTTTTATAATTGTATTTGTTACTTTAGCTATAGCATCACCAGTACCCAGGTTTTCCCTAAAACCGTATTGCGTCGTTGATAATATTTTATTTTCATCAAAAAATTTAACCATTTGTTTTTTTATGACTTTTTCCAATATTTTCGATAGTGTAGGTAATAAACTAATTGGTCGATAGTTAGATATATCATTTATGGGTCCGCTTTTGTATATTGGAATAATCGTAGCAATTTTAAGACGTGTGGGAAAAATACCTTTATTTATTAAAAGATTTACAAGGTACGTCAGTGGGTAGATTAGCTCATTTAGTAGATATTTAATTGCTCTGTTTGATATCAGTTCATTTCCCGATGAGGTATTTGTGTTTAGGGAGGCTATGGTATTTCTTACATCTTTATTTGTTATGTTGACTATGTTAAGGGAGTTTTCTTGATTGACGTTTTCATTCCACACTGTTTTTTCGGCAGTAAATGAAGATTGTTTGATTTTATTCGCTAAGTTCGAGCCTATATTGCAAAAATAGTTGTTTGCAAAGTCGAGAATTTTTTCTGGATGTTCTGCAAAAGATGTTGGTAGCCTGTCAACGATTAATTCTTTAATTTTTTTAACATTGTGCGAGGCTTTAGCGTTTGTAATTTCGTTTATAATCTGCCAGAATTTCCGGGAATCATTATTACATTCCTCGATTTTCTTTTTATGCTTCTTTAGCATAACGGATTACATTTTTACAAATGTTACGATATCTTTTGTAGAAGCGATGTAAATGGATATCATAGGGGTAGTTGCTTACTTTTCTGTGGAGTTCGTCTCTTTTCCTGATTGAGTTGATAATGTTCTGACTAATCCAGGGTTTAATGTGAATATTTTTATGAGATATCTTTTTTTCTGTCGTTATGGTGTTTTATAGAATAATGTTCTGAGTTAAGTTAATAAAATAGTTCCAAGCAGCATCAGTATCATCATTTCCAAGAAGGTTTTACCAGTCAGCAATTTGTAGCTCGATTTTAACGTTTTCCCAATTTGTTTCAGACTTTGCTATGACAGATTTCTTTTTTTGATTTATAGATGTATTTTTATTATTAATAGATAGAAATATTGTTTAGTGATCAGTCAGTGTAGAAGGGTAAGTAATGGTTTGAGTTAATTTATCAGTTTTACTAAAAATATGATCTATGCATGATTTGCTTTCATTGCATACTCGTGTAGGTTCATTAACCAGGCTTTTAAAACCATGGTGAGCTAGTGTATGTATGTAATCATATTTTTTTGGATTTCCATTTTCCAGGATATCAATATTTATATCTCCGATAATAAAAACATTCTTAGTATTTTTGAGTAAGTTAAGCTCAAAACATAATGAGTTTAAGAATGGCTCCAGATTTTTGGTAGAAGGTGATCTATATATTGCGAGAACTATTATATCTTTACCAATTTATATCCTTAGAAAGTTTGCGTTATTAATATTGATCTCTCTGACTTCAACTTCAGTATCTTCTTTAATGTATGCAATAACACCATCACTCTTTGTATTATTCATTAGTGTGGAGTAAGAGACATATTTATCAATTTGTAGAGGGTAGTGTTTATCAGTTAACCAACATTCAGTTAGGATAATTATGTCCCAGGTTAAATTTAAACTTTTAATTAATATTTGTAGCTCGTCAAAGTTTTTGTTTATGCTTCTAATATTTTGAAGCAGTATGTTAAAAATTTTGTTCATTGTTGATAGGTTAGGTAAGTTTGCTCTTTTTGCACTAGGTTCCGTGGTTAATGTAGTGTCAGCCATTTTTTTTATTTTTGTAATAGTTGTTATTATGAGCCATTTTATTTATATGATGTTTTTCAAATCGTCTATATGTTTAAGGCAAATTATTTTTTCGTTTGCATTTCTTCTTGCCATTATTTTTCCCTCTTTGTGCCAGACGTATGAATAGTTTTTTTTCTTTTGAGATTTGTTTGGTTTTCCAAAGAAGTTCCTTGTGATAAGAGCTCAGTTCTTCAGCTATGTATATTGTTTCAGTTGAAATATCTTTGATCGCAGCATAATTGATGTTTTTTTCTATTTGCGATAAGCTTGTCTCTGGTCAGTTTATCTGAAAATTGCACTAGTATTTTAGGTGGTGCATTGATTCGCATATCAGGTATCCTTTTTACCTCTATAATTTCGCCGTATTTTTGGTCCACTCCTGCCGCCGCCGCTGCCACTTTTTTAACCACTTCAATTTGCTGTTCCCCATTTTTTTTGTGGAATGCCTGCTATTTCAATATAATTAGAGCGGGTTTTGTACTCCATATCTGAAATTTTTATTTCTGATTGTTTAATTATAGTATTTTTCTCCTGGTGCGCTTTTTTCAGGTTTATAAGTTCATTTTCAATTTTTTTGTTTTGTAGGATTGTTATCTCTAGTTTTTTAATCAATTCATCATATTGAGTACTCATAAATTCCATGCTTTTTTGGGTGTCCTTTTGTTGCTTCTCAAATTTTGAAATAATTTCTTTTTTCATAGCATCTAATTTTTTTTCGAAAATCAGTGTAATTTTTTCTATGCTGAATTTTTCTTCATGTTCAATGTTGGCACCCTTTCCTCTAGTGTTAGCCATTTTTTACTGTTAAATGTAAAACCCTGCCCCTGTTTTAAATATTGAAGTACAGTACCGATGATGACAGTTAGAAATTTTGTTTTTATCTATGGATAACTATGGAGTGAAAGTTTTATTCTCAATTTTTTTGTGTAATCACTATAGTTATCCGGGATTACGGATATTAAATCGATTTTTTGTAATCTAACTCACGGTTTCGAACACCTTTCCACACAAATCACTCACTTTTGGTATAGATATTATAAATAATAGGATAAATTATTTGCACTTGTATACGTATTTGTAGTCCTGATAATCTGATTATTAATGTTTGTATGATGGGAATTCCAATGAGCTTAATACTGCAAACTACAATTATCTTATCAGCAGGATCTTGATTGAACTATATAAAACAATCTAACAATAATTACAAATAATCATACACATAGCGCTCATGTCTCTACATATATTGAAATCGTATTATTTGCTCTGATGCTATGCTATATAAGCCAATAAAAGTCAAAACGATTGTGTCAATTTACAACATGATTTAAACAATATATCCACATATTGCCAACAAAAGTGCGCCCTACTGTCGAATTTGGCAGCCATCTCTGGTCCGGAGCCCCAAAATACCTGAAAAAACCCTTGACTCTGTGCAGAAACGGGCGGTCCGTTTGATAGATTCCCCAATCTTAACAAACGGACTGCAATCTTTAGAGCACAGGCGTCAGGTAGGTATGCTGTCCTTGTTCTATCGGTGTTACAATGGAAGATGCTCTGAGGAACTAGCGTCATTGATCCCTTCGGCACCGGTGCGTAGTCGGGATACACGCCAAACGCGCGCCCAACATTTGTACACGGTTGACATTTGTCACATGAGAACGGGTCGCTTCTAAGATTCGTTCTTAAGTTCAACAGCTCGGCTGTGGAACGAACTGCCGGCCTCTGGGTTTCCTCCCTCCTACAACATGGGACTCTTCAAGACCCATGTTCACTCTTTCCTCTCCACAAAAAGACCCTCCATACAGCATCCCCAAAGATGAAATAGGCCCTGAGGGAAATTATTTTCTTCAGGGCCTCCTGTGTGGAGTTAATATAAAAAATAAAAAATCAACTGGATCTAAATGTTTCAAAATGTCATCACATTGTCTTTTCAAGAAATAAAAATAAAATATTCTTTTAACAACAACAACATAGCAACAGTCTGAAATATTCGTGATCTCGGAATAACCCTTGATTGTAAACTACAATGTAACCTTCATAAACATCAAATCAAAAATTAAGCTGCTAAAATGATAGGCTTCATCATAAGAAACACAAAACTTTTTAATAGCATCGATATTATTAATCAACTCTACTTTGCCTATGAACGAGGTCATTTGGAGTTTGCATCAGTTGATTGGTCTCCATTTTACAAAATCCACATAAACAAAATCGAAGCAATTAAAAATAAATTCATAAAATATCTTCGTTACAAGTCATTTGTAAGATTTAATAATTATGCAGAGGCAGCTTCATACTTTAAAATTGATTCACTGATTGTACGGAGGCATCATAAGGATGCACTATTCCTGTATAAAGCCCAGAGTTGCTAAACAAGATTCCATTCAATGTACCTGCGCATTCAACACGCTCTTCTGTCCTGTTCAAGGTTGATCAAAGCAAAACGAACTCTAAGCAGAATTCTCGCCTGAACAGACTATGCAATAATTACAGTAGCGTATTATCCAAGGTTGATATTTTCAGTTGCGAACTTACCAAATACAAAAGGTCCATAAAAGAATATTTCTCTGATGGTTTGTGAATAATGTTTATGTCTCTATTGTTTATATCTCTATTTTGATTTGATTTATATCTACATCCTCTCTTCATGGCTATAAATGTTTGCTTTGTAAATTTTTCGTTTTATATAATCTTTTGTTTTGTATAAATTTTTTAATTCATATTCCTTTCTCACAAACTTAATTTACTTCTTACATATGGTACTGTCTCAGTAGGGGTAAAGTCACAAGGAGGAATTCCATAATTGGTTTTATTTTACAATATAATACTTATATACAAACTTGTTATACTGTCGATTTCCCGAAAATGAATAAATATTTACATTATGTTGATGTTCTGTTTCAGGTAGCATTAATGTGGAGACTGTACCCAAGGAAAAACCAGGACCCCGTGAAGAAGATGGAGGGGGAATCCCTTATACGGAAATAGACATAGACCTGCCAGATATTAAAAAGGAATGCTCAGAGCAATTTGAAAGTATTACCGAGAGTGCAGGTAAAATTTTTTCGTTTTATAAATTTTAATAATCTTATCGTTTCATAATATATACCGACTTATTGAGCTTTATCTGTCATCTTTTCCAGATGTGATAGTGGTACCGAAGACACATGCCGAAGTAAAACCTCTTTCATGTCTCCATTGTAACTACTCTAGCTCAAGCAAATCACATTTAACAGTGCACTTACGCACCCATACTGGCGAAAAACCTTATTCATGTCCCCATTGTAACCAACCCTTCGTAAGCAAATCGCATTTAACGGCTCACTTACGCACTCATACTGGCGAAAAACCTTATTTATGTTTCCATTGTGACTACTCCAGCTCAAGCAAATCAAATTTAACAGTGCACTTACGCAACCACACTGGCGAAAAACCTTATTCATGTTCCCATTGTAACTACTTCTGCTCACAAAAATCTTATTTAAAGAGGCACTCATTCACTCATACTGGCGAAAAGCCTTATTCATGTCCCCATTGTAACTACTCCTGCTCACTGAAGTCACATTTAACTGAACACATACGAACCCATACTGGCGAAAAACCTTATTCATGTTCCCATTGTAACCAACCCTTCGTAAGCAAATCGCATTTAACGGTTCACTTACGCACTCATACTGGCGAAAAACCTTATTTATGTTTCCATTGTGACTACTCCAGCTCAAGCAAATCAAATTTAACAGTGCACTTACGCAACCACACTGGCGAAAAACCTTATTCATGTTCCCATTGTAACTACTCCTGCTCACAAAAATCTTATTTAAAGAGGCACTCATTCACTCATACTGGCGAAAAGCCTTATTCATGTCCCCATTGTAACTACTCCTGCTCACTGAAGTCACATTTAACTGAACACATACGAACCCATACTGGCGAAAAACCTTATTCATGTTCCCATTGTAACTACTCCTGCTCTCGAAAATCTCTTTTAAACAGGCACTTATTCACTCATACTGGGGAAAAACCTTATTCATGTCTTCATTGTAACTACTCTTGCTCACGGAAGTCAGATTTAATGGTACACTTACGAACCAAAATACTGGAGAAAAACCTTATTCATGTTCCTACTGCAGCTATTCAAGTACTCGAAGGGGACATTTAAAACATCACATTCTTTCCCATACTGGAGAAAAACCTTATTCACGTCACCATTGTAACCACTCCTCTTCGCGAAATTCTCTTTTAAACAGGCACTTATTCACTCATACTGGGGAAAAACCATATTCATGCCCAATGTAACTACTCTTGCTCACAGAAGTCACATTTATTGGTACACTTACGCACACATACTGGCGAAAAACCTTATTTGTGTCTCCATTGTAACTACTCTTGCTCACGGAAGTCAGATTTAAAGGTACACTTACGCACCCATACTGGAGAAAAACCGTATTCATGTTCCTACTGCAGCTATTCATGTACTCATATGGGACATTTAAAACGTCACATTCTTACCCATACTGGAGTAAGAGCTTATTCATGTCACCATTGTAACCACTCCTGTTCACGGAAGTCAAATTGAGTGGTACACTTACGCACACATTCTAGACTAATTTAAATTTTTAATTTTTTTTTAAATAATAATTATTAAAGCTCCTACTTACTAATTTTAATTTTTTTTTGAGTAGCCAAATTAGCGAAAAAAAAACGTGCGTTTTTATATACTCGGCTCTATTATGGCTCCTATTAAGTCTACCGCTGAGAATATTCTTGCTTTTGTCAATTTATGCGAAAAATCTTGGAGCTGTCCAAAAGGGTATTTGTCTGGGATCGTAGTCGCGTTCCAACGCATGTAATCCCTAAAAGGGCGCCATTCCTCGTTGTGTTTCTTAACCATGTGCAATGGGCTCGCCCATTTACTCTTTGACGGCCGACACATTCCATGCTCCATAAGGTATTTAAATTATTTTTTAGCCGCTTCCAAAAGATCCGGTGCCAGCTTGCGGGCTCGATCTGTTACAGGCGGTCCCCTTGTTTCAATCACATGTGTAACTTTATGTTTACGAACATCTGGAGTCTTCATGTCGGGTCGTGTCAATGCAGGGTATTTATTTTAAAATGTCTCGGTATTTCTGATTAGCAGATACCGTCGAAATGCCGGATAAGGGTCCTTGAGAATTCATTCCTCCAATCTGTAGTGGACTGGTCCGTTAATGTTGCGTTCTTCAGGTTGACGCTTTGGTTAAAGTAATGTAGAAAGTCTGCTCCTCAAATTGGTCTTGATACGTCGGCGACGATAAATTTCCACTTCATTTCACGCTGAAGTCCAAATTGAAGTTCGATAGTTCTTGTACCGTATGTTTTTATGGTATTACAATTAACACTGTATATCGTGGTGGGGCATGTTTCCGTGGTGACTGTATTTTTCGTGATCCTGCTTGGCCTTGGGAGTACGGATACGTCAGCACCGGTGTCGATCAAAATTTTGTGTTGCTTCATGAGTTCATGGATGAAGAGAGGACATGTATGTTGAGGTCAATCGCATGTCCCTACTGCGGTTTTCCGTTGTCTTTTCCCGACTTGTTGCTATTAAAAATACATGGTTTAATGCAATAGTACGACTTGTGACCGAATTTTACATGATATTTGCAGTAGCCGTTTGAGGTATTGTTGTTGTATATTGGCCTACCGCCTGACCTGGAACGAGGTCGTCGCGCTGAATTCCGGTACGATGTCGATGGATGACGCCATTCTCTTCGAGTCGTTTTGATTTGATTGACTTCGAGAGTGAGTGATGCAATTTGCTCTTGAAAACTCTGGAGTACAGCACATACGTTTAAATCTACGTTCGGAATGTTTTAATTACGCTGTTTCTCGTCTACTGCTCCACGTTATGTTTTTGGTATCTTTCCAAAATTGTATCTGCTGCAGACGTAAGTTGTAACAGGTTGTCATCGGGTAGTGCAGCCAATATGGCCTGGACCTGTTGAGGTTGCCTTTGCAGCCGAAGTGTGAGCAGCGAGTTCATGCATGAGTCGGAGTAGTCCATACGGTTTCCTGTCATCGAGCTGTAGTCCGGTTAGAAGAAGAGTGAGTAGATTTTCTTCAGAATCTTGCAATCTCTCGATCAGTGCTAATTTGAGATAAATTCTGAGTTAGTTTAGAAGCCTGCAGAAATGACAAGTTCTGAGAGGCCATAGAAATTTTAATATTTTTTTGGCGAGATTGTTCTGGGCAAGAAGTTTTGATAGCTGTATGTGAGCCTGAGCAGTTAAAAAGTTAGGTGAGGAGGAAGAAGGACATTTTTCAGCTGCGTGGTTTTCTCCACATTTAAAACATCTGGGTTGAGATCTGCATGCAGCTTTCGTATGACCAAAACGGTAGCAATCGAAGCATTGAGTGGTGGGATAAGTCTACATTTCAACTGGTAATGAGTTGAAGAATCAATAAAAATGGAAGGGAAGAGATTGGCCTTCAAAGGTGATAACGATAGATTGGGTGGGCTTTCAGGAAATTATAGCCTCAGTGGAGTCCTTGTTATTTAGCCTCCTGGCTTTTATAGGATTGCCAATGTGTTGGGGGGTTTAAAGCGAAGACAGAATTTCTGCGATGGACAGATCGGTCGTGATACCTCTGACCAGGCCCATGCGAGCGACATTGAAAGTAGGGAAAGTAGCCTTGAACTTTGAATTAGATGAAATGAAGATACTTTTGATGAAACTGTTGGCAGCTGACCTTGATAGGAATTCGACGGAGATTCGGAAGCGACCCTCGTCTTTTACACCTCCAGGCTTGATTGAAAGGTTTTTGCTATTCGAGTTCTTGCGATAGGAATTTTCCAAATTCAAGAGGGTGGATGGGTTTTCCTTGCTCAGTTTTTTGGGCGTATACTATGAATGGGCCACGGGAATGAGGAGAGTAAAATTTTGTTGGAGGAAGTTGAGAAAGTGCTGTTGGGGATTGTGAAGTCGAAGGCGAGTCAAGTTTTATTGGGAAAGAGGGAGTAAATTTTATTTTTTGGTAGAAGTCAAAATGACAGAATCACTATGTGGGGCTTTGTAGGGGGTCCAGGGGGGAAATCTTACTCCATTATTTACAACAGTAAACAACTACAACAATAGTGTGGAAAATAACAGATGTAAAAAAAGTTTATAAATATTTGGAAATCAGCAGTGAAAAGTGACTCCTGGAAGATCAGGAGGGAGAAGAAACCTCAAACCACAACACGCTACACATTTTTTCCAGTAAACAAAAAAGAATGGTATAAAATTATTTTTAGATACAGCAATACAAAACAACTGATAACAGCCAAATGTTATTGTTGCAATCCTATTCAATTAATTAAAAAAAGGAAAAATTGTAATAATTGTAGACAATTAAATTTTCTTTCTAATTTAACACAACTTTTGTGTTTCAAATTTACTAAATATAGTAATTTAGTTCACAACATTTGGAGAGTCCGTGATCAAATTTTTAAAAATATTTTTTTCGCCTTTAATTTTTGATAAGCTGTTTACGATTAAAATCAAGTATTTTTTCCATAGATATGTATCTTTCATTATCAAGTAAGCCACAGACAATATACAGAAATATAAAATATTCAATGTTGACTCAAAAAAATAGCTGTCATGGCAGTTTCAAAGTAACAAACACGCAAGATTCGCGCGATTATAAACGATTTTTTCTATAAATCCTACCAAAATGAAACAAACGGTAAAATACAGGTTAACTCATTGACTATACAGCACCATTACAAGTTTGTATAACTCCATGTAAAAATTCTAAGTTATGTTTTTTTACTGTTGTTGAAAAATTAAAAAAATTATCGTCTGGATATATCGAGCAATCGAGGGAAAATTATTCATTTCGCGTGGTCACTCCAGTGGCTATAGGGGTTGAGATGCGTAGCATTTTATTTAGATGAAATTTCTATTTCAGGGGTCAACGAGCAAGATCTCTATAATAATATTCGCGCGGTTTGTAATCGGTTAAGGGAGTGTGGATTATGTGTTAACACGGACAAATGTCAGTTTTTTGTCAAAACAATTGACTTTTTATGTTATGTGATTTCGGAAAGGGGGATTCAACCCCAAAGTGATAAATTAGAAGCAATTAAAGAAGCACCGTATCCGTCAGATGCTTCGCAATTTAATTGATTATTTTTTTTTATCTAAATTTCATTCCAAATATGTCATCAATTTGCGAACCGTTACATAACCTGCTAAAGAAAAATACTAAATTTGAGTTCGATCAGGCATGTAGGGACGCAGTGAACAAGATTAAATATCTAATAAGTAACAACAGAATTCTCACGAATTACTTCCCTAAAAGGATCAAGAAAGTCAGAGCATCCTCAGTAGAGCAGTAAGCAAATAAGAACATTTATAAAAGCCAATCTAATCAGGTTACGAATTTTGGTGGGGTAATTTGCAGGAATTTTCGAGTAAAAATGCAAATCACTATCAAAACTGTGCTTTGAAGCACACATAATCTCCATTGAGAAAAAAGCTCTAGGATCAAAAAACCTGTGGAACTTTGTTAAAAAATTAAACAATGAAAGTACCGACTACCCTCCCACAATGCATCACGATGGCAAAATAGCAAATATCACCATTTAAATTGTATATCTGTTTGCTGATCTTTTCCAAGGCGTATACGAAAACGAAATATCAGATAACAACGTACCATCGTATGTATATCAAAATACAATACAAAATCCCTTGTTCTCGATATAATTTATCCATCAATACTCAAAGTAATTGATAAAAACCAACATGAATTCGTTACTGGAAGGTCAACTGCTACTAACCTGCTAATCTACCACAACTATATTACGGAATCTTTTTCCAACAAAAAATAAGTGGACAGTATCTATACAGACTTTTCAAAAGCTTTCGACAAAGTATCCCATAAATTATTGTTTTAGTAAACTGTATGCATTGGGAATGAGAGGCAAGTTGTTGGATTGGTTCTCGAGTTACTTGTCTAACAGAATTTTATTTGTCAAAATTAAATATTCCAAATCTAAGTTATTTCATGCAACTAGTGGCCTACCGCAAGGGATTCACCTCGGCCCCATTCTCTTTCTTATATTTATAAATGATATCATAGATATCTTTTTAATCATTTTACTGAGTTGTATGAATTCACAACTCCGTAGTGCAAACATTTTTGTTTTTATATTTATATGTTCCTTAATACATATTTAGCTTTCCGTAATCTACACTATTAATTTGAATTTACCTTAATTTAATCTAAAATCATTATTTATTGTAAACTATGTAACACAACTGTATTACTTGTTAACTACTTTTGTAAAAGCCCATTAGGGCGTAAATAAATAAATAAATAAATTGTTTTGACTATGTAGAAGTTCTGCTTTTTGATGACATAAAATTATACAAAAGTATATCAAATATAAGCGATTGCCTAATCTTACAGTCAAACATCGGAAAATTACATAATTGGTGTATAGCTAACAACTTATTCCTCAATATTGATAAATGTAAGACATTAACATTTTGTCGAACAAAGACCTCACTATTACTCACATATACAATAGCAAGCGAAATCTTAGAAAAAGTCAACGAAATTCGGGACTTTGGAGTTATGTTTGATACTCAATTAAATTTTGTAAATAACAAACAACAAATAACTAACAAAGGTATGAAGACACTGGGATTTATAATCAGAACCATCAAAGACTTCGACTCGTTGGAGGTTATAAAAATCGTGGATCTGTCGCTAGTACGCAGCTTGTTACAATACAATTCAATAGTGTGGTGCCCGTACTACCAGATCCATATAAAAAATATTGAACGTGTGTAGCACAAATTTTTACCATTAATTAACTTCAAATTAAACATACCTATTCAACACATAAACTATACATTCTTACTAAATACACTTAAAAGACATTCCCTAGAAAACAGAAGAAAAATAAATGACCTAACTTTTTATTTAAGATTACTAACTCCAAACTAGACTATTGTGAACTCCTGCAATTCATAGATTTCAGAGTACCTACTCGAGCAACTAGGCAAAATGGCGACCGGATAAATCATCATATCTTTAAAAAGTTATATAAAGTCATGGAAAGTGATGAATCAAAAACTTTATTAACAGGGTTAAGTAGGTTAGGTTAGGTTAAGTTAAAAAAAAAATTCATCGTTTCTAATGACTTTATATCAATTTTTAAAAGTGTGTTGAATTGTCACTGTGTTGAGTTATCATGGAACCGTTGTAAGCTTAAAAACATTGTTATTTTTGTGTTGATATTTTAAAAATAAAAACCTTCTGTTGTCACTGTATTATGCAGTAAATTATGTAAAATATGTATAATGTAAAAGCCCATCAGGGCGTTTAAATTAATAAATAAATAAATACTACGTGGAGTATTAATAAATACCTGATTAAAATTGTAGTGTACGGAGGTAAAGTAAACACGCAGTTGCTTGCAAGGCTGTTTATTTAGAACTGGCTCGTTACAATAATGTTGGGTATACCTACGCAGTAGGTAGATACAGTCTTACCATATAACACCTCCACCCTTAAATTCGACTATTAGGTAAATACCAACAAACAGTAGCAATAGATAACAGATAAAATAAGCAATGGATAACGATATAGATAATAAATAGTAACAATGAAAAGAATGAAAGAAAAAAAATATTTTTACCTTATTTAGGTGAGAAAAAAAAATACATATATGAATTTAGTACATAAAATGAATGATAGCAATGCATTATTAGCGTACTTCCAACCTATCAACGGGACGCCGACTCCGCTCTGGATAGCGGCGGCCCACCGTGGCTTCAGTTGAGGCTTGGGGCGGCTCCGCGGGGCTGACGATTTGCGGCGGGGGCGACGTCACCACAGTGGTCCCTGAACTCACCCCCCCCTGGTCTCCGTTTCCCGAAACAGACGGATAAACCACTGAACTTCTCGGTCTTATTTGGTTGATGTGCCGGTTATGTGTTGCTCCATCTAGTCCTTATACCCTGACATTCCTAGTACCTACTTTATCCAGTACTTTCCCCTCTGCCCATGTACGGCCCAAACCGAAATCACGGAACCAAACTTTATCTCCCGCGCCTGCTGCTCGATTCGCTCCACCTGCCGCCTGAGCTTGTCGCGCTTGTTCGGTCTCTACTAAAGCTGCCCTATCCGGCCTTATTGCATCTAATCGAGTGCGAAGTGTTCGCCCTTGTAAAATCCGGGCCGGTGACTCACCCGTGGTGCAATGTTCAGTGTAATGGTGTACTAATAAAAATCGTTGTAGTGCCACAATAACGTCCACTTTTACTCGTAAGGCTTTTTTAATTACTTTTTTACAAATTTTTACCGCGTTTTCCGCCGCACCGTTTGACGCCGGATGGTAAGGTGCTGAAAATACGTGATTGATGCCATTTCCCCGTATAAACCTGCCAAATTTCTCACTAGTAAAAGGTGGACCATTGTCCGTAACAATTTTACGCGGCAGTCCAAAACGTGCCCATGTTTCCCGCAATTTATCGATTGTAACTTCTGCCGTGGTCCTTGTCATTTGGGAAATTTCTATCCACTTCGATGTGGCATCAACTGAAACTAGGTATGTACGTCCCGCAATTGGACCTAGAAAGTCCAGATGAAGCCTCTGCCAAGGGCGTTCCGGCCATCGCCAAGGACGCGGAACCGAAGCAGGCGGAGCCGCCGCTTCGGCTGCACAAACCTCACACTCCTTGCACCTCGCTTCTATAGCTTCATCCAAACCTGGCCACCAAACATAACTCCGCGCGAAACTCTTTGTCTTTACAATACCCATGTGGCTTTCATGTAACTCCGACAAAACCTTTGACCTACAAACTTCCGGCACGACTAACCTATGACCCCACATTACACATTCTAGCTCTTCATACAATTCTTTTCTTCTATTGAAAAACGGTTTTAACTGATCTATTTCGACGTATTCCGGCCAACCATATTTAATGTACCCAATGATCCTGCCTAAAATGTTATCGCCCTGCGTTTCCTTTTTTAATATCGCATGATCCAACAATAAAACGTCTTCGGAAAAGTGCAAATATGTTTGCTCGACTTGTTCCTGTTATATTGCCTCGCTATTCTTAACCGGTAATCTTGAAAGTCCATCGGCTCCGTTATCCGCCGAACGTACGTATTCAATCTCGTAATCATACGCGGACAATATTATGGCCCAACGCTGCAAACGACTCGCTGCCATTACTGGTACTCCCGTCTTAGGCCCAAAAATTGTTACTAAAGGCTTATGATCTGTGCGTAATAAAAAATGACGTCCATATGAATACTGATTTTTTTACCGCAAAAACAATTGATAACGCTTCTTTCTGGATTTGTGAATAATTACATTCGGCCGTAGTCAAAGTTCGTGAAGCGTACGCCACTGGGCGTTCTACCCCCCCTGCCCCGCGCTGTGACATTACCGCGCCGAGACCCCGGGACGATGCGTCACAAGTTAAAATTAATGAGCGCGCCGGATCATAATGTGTCAATTCTTCGGTACTTGTCAACAAACATTTTACTTTTTCAAACGCCTCTCTACACGAATTGTCCCATCGCCATTTATGTTCCTTTTTTAGCAGTCCGTATAAGGGCAATAAAAATATGCTTAAATTCTTAACAAATTTTTGTATAGTAGTTAACAGTGCCCAAGAACGATTTTAACTCTGAGACATTTGTCGGTTCAGGAATATTTACAATCGCCTCTATTTTCTCCTGGGAAGTACTGATTCCCGTTTTATCAATAATAAAACCTAAATATGATACCCGGTCTGCAAAAAAAACACATTAATTTTGTTTCACGCGCAATCCCTTTTTTTGTAAAACCTCTAGAACCGCACATAATGACGCATTATGCTCCTGAGGAGTTTTTCCCGTTACCAAAATATTATCTATAAAAACAAACACGTTAGGTATTCCTTTAAACAAATTTTCCATGATTCTCTGAAAAATTCCTGGGCTAGAGGCTAAACCGTACACCAATCTGATATACTTAAACAATCCGAGATGTGTGTTAATTACCGTAAATTGCTTTGAATCTTCATCTAATTCAATTTGATTATAAGCTTGCGATAAATCAATTTTCGAGAAATAAATCCCTCCATTTAAACCTGCAAATAACTCGTCAATCTTGGGTAAAGGATGCCTATCGACCAATAAGACCGGATTCAGAGTAATTTTGAAATCAGCACAAACCCTTAACGAGCCGTCCTTCTTACAAACGGGTACCAGGGGGGTGGCCCACTCCGCCGTCTCTACGGGCTCGATCACGCCCGTCGACTGCATCGCCTTAAGAGGGTAGCAGAGATAACGATTTTGTCGAAATTTACTAAAATAGTTAAAAAATTGGTCAACTGTGTCGCCCTCGTCGTATTTTGTAGACAATTCCGCCAAAACGTTACTGAACAAGTGGTTTGTTTATACTATCCGGGCATAAACACCCGAGGTCTCCCGATCGACAACAACGAACATTCCCGATGACAAATTAAAAATAGCGTGTTTGATCTTCAATTTTTCCCTACAATGTGGGAATTTTCCCTTGAGATTCCCTAATGTGTTGATAAACATTATATGAACGGCTTTTTAAAAACTGGCGGATATCCACGATTAAAATAATTTGATTTTATAAGTAAATTATGAGCTTTTTACTGAGTTTAACCACTACTGTTTATGCTTATTTTAGTTTCAAAATACATAAATGTCGAAAGAGATCTCAAGGTTTTATGTAAATCTGCATCTTCTCCATATGATATAATTATTAGAGAGGTATCGATTTAATTAACATGAACTAAAATTCCCTATAAAATTGTATGAATTTAGGAAAAAATATTTTTTCCCCAAATATTGGATATATTTCAATTCGATGAAAACACTCGCCAACGGCCGGCTCTCTTGTGACCAAGTAATAAGCTTACGACTGCTGCTATGGCTGTTAGGGCTGTCACAACATTGAAATATAAAACACCGTTGAGAATACATTTATTTAATTAAAAGCTTAGGTTTTTACAGTGAGTAGGCTGTCACAACATTGAAATATAAAACACAGTTGAGAATGCATTTATTTAATTAAAAGTTTAGGTTTTTACAGTGAGTAGGCTGTCACAACATTGAAATATAAAACACAGTTGAGAATACATTTATTTAATTAAAAGTTTTGGTTTTAACAGTGAGTAGGCATATAAAAAACAGTGTTGTTTGCTTTATCTGGTGTTTCTGATGTGGGAAAATTAATTTAAAGGATATGTATATGATATTGGAATATTCCAAATAATAGAACTTTTGTGCTATTCTTTTTTTGCCTAGATCGTAATAGTGAAAAAGTTTGGCGGTAAAATCATTTACGATTTTTTTACAATATTTATATATTTTTATATATGTATTTTTATAACGTCCCGATAAACCAATTTTTGGCAGATTGACTAACGGGTCTTTTTAAAAAAAAATCTGATATTAATATTCCATATATTGTACTACATAAATATATAAAATAAAACATAAAAACAACAATAAAACATTGCATAAAGTAGTATTTCAGAACTTCTTCTTCTTTATGTGCCGTATCAGGTCCCCCCGACGTTGGCGATCACTCTTGAAAATGTCTCTTTGTCTTGCGCTGCCCGGAATAGCTCCTCCACACTTCTAATGCCGGTCCACTCTCTTATATTTGGCAGCCAAGACATTTGTCTCCTACCAGGCCCTCTGCGACCCTCTATCTTGCCTTTCAATATTAACTGGAGCAAGTGATACTTCTCCCCTCGAAGTACATGACCCAGATATGAAATTTTCCTGATTTTTATTAATCTAAGCAGTTCTCTCTCTGCTCTAGCCCGCCTGAGAATTTCTGTGTTGGTGATCATGTCGGTCCATGGGACTTTGAGTATTCTCCGGTGAAGCCACATTTCAAAAGCCTCTAACCTGTTCATGGTATTTACTTTCAAGGTCCATGTTTCACATCCATACAACAAGACCGACCATACATAACATTTTAGCATTCTCTGCCTTAGTTTTAAGCTGATATTATCATTGCAGAAGAGGGATTTCATTTTAATGAACGCAGTTCTTGCTGCTTCAATTCTGCACCTAACCTCTACATCTGGGTCAAGAGTCTCCGTGAGAATACTGCCGAGGTATCTAAATCTTTCGACCTTTTCGACATTGCAACCATTTAACTGTATCACTGATTCAGAGTGATCTAGTCGTCCAAAAGTCATCCATTTTGTTTTATTGACGTTGATTGTTAGGCCCAGTTGCTCACCAGCATTATTAACAAGATTTAATAGGTCTTGGAGGTCATCGATACAGTCAGCTAGTAATACAGTATCATCTGCGTATCTTATGTTATTAATGACAACTCCGTTGATCTTAAGACCCTTCTCAGTATTACTTAGGGCTCTTTTAAAGACATAGTTGGAATAGAGATTAAACAATAGTGGCGACAGAATACAGCCTTGTCGTACTCCACGCTGAATGGCAATTGCATTAGATCTCTCATTCCCATGTCTTATTTCTGCTGTTTGGAACCAATACAGGTTTTTTATGAAATTCTGGTCTTTGGTGTCAACGTTACAATCCGCAAGCATTTTCATTAGGTCAGCATGTTTTACCCTGTCAAATGCCTTTTCGTAGTCAATAAAACAGGCAAAAACTTCCTTTTTTTTCTTTCTTCCTTTCAGAACTTAAACCAATAAAAACAATTTCTTTCAGCTAGCATGTCTCCAACAATTATGTTGATTCCGTTTATAATTTCAGTAGCTAAAATATTTAAAGAACTAGAAATCTTGTAATTGAATGTTCTTTATTCACATTTATGTGTATGCTGAATTGCTAAGGTACAAGTGATTTGAGCTCTTTCGTTTATTGAATTAATTCGTGTTATTTCACAAATAGATACACGCATTTTTCATATGAACATAAAACTCAGTTCAGTAGTACATTTACCGTACTTTCCACAGTGAAATGTACTTTCCACAAAAAAAACGATCCTTAAAATGGCTTTAGCCGTGTTTGATGAACTGATGTAAATAGCTAAGTAATTCCCCACTTTAGTCAATAAAATAATACTATACGATACGATGCATGAATGTAAGTGAAGCTCTCAAGATATGAAATAAATGGTGTACAGTTATTGTAGGGTTTTCCAATTTCAATAGAAACAACAGTTTTTTTCATAAGGAACATAATACAACATAATTTAGAGAATGTATCAATATAAAAAAATATGTGCATGGCGGGCAATTGGAATATAATGTATTTGTTTTGCGCAATGTTACAAAATGGTACATAGTTCAGGTAAAAGACACGAGTAAAAGACATTTATATCTAAGCACAATGAAAATAATTTCAATAAAACGCAACTTAAAGTTGTAGCAAGCATAAGGAAAATAAAATCAGATATCCAATAACCTCACAGACGCGATGTTCTTACGTTTTTTTATGGCTTGCTCTATGTAAGGAGGATTTCTAATATCCATGCCTCTTTCGTATCTCGGGTCAATGATTTCTGGCAAGTAACAATCAAAGTAGAAATTTTGAAGGCGTTTTAACATTGAAAAGTGAAAGAAAGAGTCATCTCTTCTTATGGTTTCAACCTTTGATGGAATGTTATTCGAGGTCCATACACCAAATATACATATATCGGACTTGGTGATGTGGAG
Organism: Hesperophylax consimilis; assembly: GCF_061612785.1. NCBI lineage: Eukaryota > Metazoa > Arthropoda > Insecta > Trichoptera > Limnephilidae > Hesperophylax > Hesperophylax consimilis. The sequence goes on from NC_142854.1 coordinate 30,265,871, forward strand.
TTGTCCTTGAATTTGGAAATACCAATCACGTTTTTGGTTTACTTTAACTTCACCGTCTTTGTCAATATGCCAAAAATTAATCTTCAAACAACATGATGCAACACCAGAAGACATAGCAGTTGCAGGAACACGCTTTCTTGTTGCTTTGTACGGGGGTGACATGGATAGGGAAACCTTGGAAAAAGTCCGCTTCAAACGTTTCGCAAAGTCGACAACAAAAAGCAAATTCAATCTTGCTTCTTTGCCACCAACGAACGACCTTGCACGGTACCATGCATTTAGAACGTACCATGAAGTCCAAAAATGGTATGGAATCCAAAAAAATCCAGAAAACTGGGGCTGGAAACGTGACACCAACGGGCTTGTTCCAGTAAGAATGACAAAGAAACCAGCACCCGAGACTTTATTAAAATTTATTTCATGCAATTGTAAAAAAGGATGCGGCGTTGCATGTAGCTGCAGGAAAGCTGGATTGAAGTGTTCTATTGTATGTGGGTGCTGTAATGGTCAAACATGCCGAAATTGGCCAGAGGATCACATCCATGTCGAGGACGAAGAAGAAGAGATTTTGTCAATGGAAGCCCAGAATCTCAGTATCACAGGCAATGAGTTAGATGATGACATTGATGACGAAGACTGTTATTAAGTAAGATAATTTATTGTAACATAATTCATAGTAATGTAACATAATTTCGAAATCTACCATCGCTGGTATATCTGTGGAGTAGACCTACTGGGGATACCACAATAAAATGCGCCATGTTCTCTACCTCATGGTGGTGTGGAAATGAGTTAACAAAATTATTATAACTATGTAATGAATAACCCGAAAAAATTACAAAGTTGAGAATTTCATAATTTTTTAGAAAAATATTCACATTTCCGCCACTGTAACTCTTACATATTAGACTTACAAAAAAAAACTTTCCACAAAAAATGTAGGTAATTTAGTTGTCTTTAAGTTTGCCTTAAACAATTTGGTTTTAAAAACGACCACTTCACAATTATTTTGAAAAAAAAAAATTTTTGGCACCTTCAATCCAAGATGGCGGGTCGAGCTCGACCCTCCCAAGGTCGAAAACTTTTTTTTTTCTTTAGAGTCCCGATCTTAACAACATATATCAAAATCGCAACTACCTAACCTTTTGCAAGGTAAAACTCCCCACTGACTGGACTATTAGGTCTTGATATGGTATTTATAAATAACAGTAGTCTTAATCAGTCTTACTCATAATGAAATCCCTAATACGACGATAATACCCCGTATTAGCTATACAGGGGTGGGGGCCTATACTGGTCAGATTAAAAATATTTACTCATAATCATAAATTTTCCCAATATAGCTCGACCGCTGGATTATGGAATATGATTTTTTTACAAAAAGGCGCAAGCGTAACAAAAATTGGGGTGACGTTGAAAAGGTTTGTTAACTTTTATCTTGGCTCTAATGTTTTGTTTACTTGTTTGAAATTAGTGTAAGTATAATGATTGTTTTCCTTGTAGGCCTTGTTGAAGGACTGTGTGGCTGAACACGTGAGGGCTGTAGAGAATAAAAACTCGGACAGTAACACCCTAATTTCCAAGAGGGAAGCTTGTTTTATTAAAGTAAGTATACCTCCATAATATATCCGCATTGTTAACTTTTCTACAGATTAAACTTTAAGTTTGTCGCTTCGTAGCTTTGACATCCATTTCAAATAAAAAATTATCATAGTATAAAATTAATTAGGTAAAGGTATGCATACCACATAATTAATAGCACACCATTTTTCAGATTTAACACACAAGTGACCAAAAAAGAGATATGGGTCAGATACAAGCTCAATGGAAGATGCTCAAATTGGCTTGTAAGAGCCAATTGAGCCGGTATAGGAGGGAAGTGATGGCAACAGGTGGAGGTCCCCAACCACCAAGTCCTTCGCAGGATATTCTCTGATGTTACCACATGAATTCGTAACGGACAAAAATGTTGATGATAGCGATTCAACATTTAAAGCAAAGGTAAATATCTTTTTATCGAAGGAAGCAAATACTTTGTGGTGTGACATTATATATTAAATGGAAAAACACACTTTTTATATGAATTAATATTTAACAGCCAACCAGCATTTTTTTTTTTCAAAAGATAAGTTGATAGTAATATTATTGAAATATTAATGGTTCTGTCTTTATTTAAACTCATGTAAATCTTGCTTTAATTGTGGGAGTTATATTGGTAATTGTGTTTTATTATTACAGATGAATTTTCCTACATCAACCCCTCACTCCACACTGCCACACTCTGTTCCCAATAGGAAGTTGTCTTTTGAGGTAATATACCTAAACCTACTTAAATGATCAGCGCAACAATGAGTGCTAACTATTTGCAATATTTAAAGCAGTAACTTTTCAGTTGGACATAATCTTTTGTTTATATCAACAGGAAACAAGTGAAGCTGATTCACCACCACCGCCACTATCACCACAAGCACACACCATCCAGCATGTCCCGCTGCACGCTTGCCCTCCACCTCCACCTCGGAGGCGACCACGCCATAAAGTAAGTATTTCTTCACACCACATTTTTGTTTGCTCAACTGACTTTATTGTCGTACCAAAACTGAAAGTTTACTAAGAAAAACAATAACTCATATATGAATATATTTTTTTTATGTATAAAGTGCACGATAATTAAGAGATTTGCAGAGAATAGATTAAAACACCGTACTAGGTGACTGCCTGTTTCATGGTGACTAAAGTTGAATATAGTTATTTTGTATGTAGTGTTAACATATGGATTAATAAAAATAATAATTCTAAAGCGCCGTTTTTGTGAGAAATCACCTCTGCTGTACACTTTGTTATATATAGGCACTATCTAAGTTTATTATTTACAAAGATACATAAACATACTTACCTGGATTGGAAATTGGAAAAATTATAATAGAAAGTTGGAAATAGAATAATTATGTTAAACCAGTTATGAAAAGTTTGTCATTTAATGTTTTTATTTTCAGGAAGACGACTTAGCCCAAATGAAGGCGAACGTCTTTGAAGAAACAAAAAAAATAATGCACCTTGAGCACCAAAAAAATGGAGTACTTGTTCAGGCTCATGAAAGACGAATCCAGGGCCAAAATTCGTCTACAGGAAGTAGGGTCACAGACCAAGGTTAGCTTGATGAAGAAGGAAAGTGACCTTAAAAATTGTCTACAGGATGAAGAGTCGCAGACCAGGATTAGGTTCCTGGAGGAGGAAAACAAAATGTAAATGTCGATGCTGAAAGATGGATGGATAGCCAAATAATAATTTTATTTTATCTATATTTCATATTTTCGTTTACATTTATTTATGTTCTTCACTGTGCTAAATAAAAATGTACAGACGAACATCAAATTGAATTCCTTGTAATATAAATAGACCAGCTCAACGCCCATGTAAACATAATGAGGAAATCTATAAATGGTTTCTCAGTTAGGTGAATTACACATGACTATAAATTAAGCACGTTGTAAACTGATTTCCCTAAAATAAAAATAAATAAACAATATTGATCATACCTTAGTCTTATTATTATATCTTCATTATTGTGTAATATGCATTTGTGTCGCAGGTACATTATACTATTGAGTATGTACATTTTTTCAGTGTAATATAATTATATATGTAGATACAATCATATTGAGTACATACTAATACATTTAGGGCCGTCTGTTTCAACGCTAGCTATAGTAAAAGTAAATGCTAAAGTTAAATTTCACCAAAATGCGTTTTTCAATCAATTTAACTCCTGGTTTTACGTCACTTTTAACTTTTGTTTTAACTTCCCGAAATCCGAGAGTTACTCGCGAGTTATTCGTGATTCTCGAGTTATTCCGCCATTTTGACATATTTGACAGTTCTATGCGTATATAAGGTTTTTCTGTTGAGTGTTGTTACGAAACGATTATTAATCATGATTAATATTATCGAAGATGACAGTAGTGAAGATGAATTCGTCATGCAATATGTTTTACAGCGAAAGCCAAAAACATTTCGACCCCGTGTTAATAATATGGTCATTTGGGATGATTCCGAATTTTTGGCACGGTATCGCATGTCGAAAGAGCTTGCAAAATTTGTGACGGATCAAATTGAGGGAGATATTACGACTACTGGAAGGTAAATTATATTTTTTCCGTGTAATATCGTATATATTATAACAGGTCGTCATTTATTTTTAAATACTCACAGAAATATTCTTCTAGGAACAAAGCTGTCAGCCCCATTGACCAAGTACTGATGACATTGAGATTTCTGTCCACTGGAAGTTTCCATATGAGCAATGGTGACTTATGCAGACTCCATAACTCAACCATCTCCAGAGTCGTGTGGCGGGTAATTAAAGCAATTGCTCGACTGAGGCCACAGTATATAAATATGCCAGTAAATGAGGCAGAGATGTCCGAGGTTGCATGTGCATTCTACACCATTGCGAAATTTCCCAGTGTGATAGGAGCCATCGATGGAACTCACATTCCTATCCAGTCTCCAGGAGGGGATGATGCTGAGGTGTTCCGCAACAGGAAATCAGTATTTTCATACAACGTGCAGGCTGTTGTGGACGCCAAACTAAAGTTTATGGACATAGTCGCACGCTGGCCGGGCTCTGCCCACGATAACACTATTTTTAACAATAGTGCTATCAAAGGGCGACTGATGGCCAAAGAATTTGGTGAACGTCACCTTTTAGGTGACAAGGGTTACGCAAACTGCGATTACCTGTTGACGCCACTTCGCCTCCCAGCGACCCCTGCAGAACTTCTTTACAATGAGAGCCATATAAGGACTCGAAAAACAGTAGAGAGAGCGTTCGGGGTTTGGAAAAGGCGTTTTCCAGCTTTGTCGCTGAAACTGAGGATCAAAAAAGACAGAGTGCAGGACACAATTGTCGCAGCTGCTGTATTACACAACTTGTGCATACTTCATAAGGAGATGGAGCCCCCAGAAAATGGCCCAAACCCAGAAGAGCACCCTGACGAAGAAACGTTGGGCGGGCCTTCACTTGGTGGCGGTGGGAGAGGAGATAAGACAAATAAATTAATTCATTGTTATTTTTCTAACCTTTGAGCAATTTATTATTTGTTGTGACTTTGTTGTGTTGAAGAATTTGTTTTGTACATTTTGTTATTTATTCCCATAATACAATGTACACCTAGCACAGAATTATTAAATGCTAAAGAACTATGAGTTAATGACATGGTCAGGTAATTAACATACCCCCGCTTGAGATAGAATTCGAGCTGATGTGTTAATAATTGTGTATATTGTATATGGCATAACACATTAACTCAACTTCCTCAAAAGTCAGAAAACTTACCTACCTCTTTATGACCATCAGAAATATTCTCTCTGTAAATGATATGAAATCTATTTACTATTCCATGTGTAATTCTTTACTCGAATATGCATCCCTAGGTTGGGGTGGCTGTGCCAAAACAATATTAGACTCCCTGGTTAAAGCACAGAAATCACTATTAAGAGTCATCCTCAAAAATTTATAATTTGGTAGGCGGGAATGGGTACCGCCGCCCTGGGAACCATTTATTGGATGACCAACACCTCTGCCAAAGGTCACCCCAAGTGGTTCGCTACGTTTGGTGACTTAGCAGGGGTGCCCGGGTTCATGGGTTAAGGTTTGCCCAGGTCTTGGTGGCGGGTGCGTCGGCCGACCTTCTGCGTGGCGGGCCGGTTGAGAGATGCTGGTTGAGGGAGACCCTTTACAACCGATTACCGCTGTCCGGGCCGCTCGATAGTACAGGGGCCCGACCCTCAGGCTCACGACTAAGGGTGGGCTGCCCCATCAGCGAGTGAAAAAACCCCGCCACTGCTGTTGTGCCGGTTCGTGACCGGAGGGGACCCAGCAGCAGCGTTTGGGGCGCATTGGATGCCTTCTCCAGCCGGACTCTCCCAGCCTATCGCCTAGCACCGCAGTGGGTGGGCTGGAACCAAACGCTCATCACTCTTGGACAGCCTGAACCCCAGATTCCTACCCACCCCTCATACCTTTCCTTTCCAGACCTTCCTTTCATCTCATACCCTTACAAAAGAAAAAAAACCTAAAATCATGAACTCACAACAAAACAAACTTAACATCGTTACAGCGGCGAGTAGCAGGCGTCCCCGGTGCGGGCCTCAACTGTTGGTAAATTTTGCCAACATTCGCGGCCTGCACACAAATTTAAATTCCGTTCATCACCATCTTTTATCCCAACGTCCCAACCTTCTCTTTCTATCCAAAACTCAGATAGCCGAGCCGCCAGACTCCTCCTATCTGGACTGCCCGGGCTTTACCCTTGCAAGCAAGTTCAGACCCAAAGGAGGAGTCTGCCTCTATAGTCAAGCTGACGTCAACTGTGTACGACTATTGAGTCTGGAAAACTCCAGATTCGACGTAATGTGGGTGCGCGTCAATCTTGCCAGTACGGCAAAATTCTACGCATGTCTATACCGCTCACCGAACTATAACGAATCAGACACTTCCGAACTCTTCAAACATTTGAGCGAAACTATTGACGATCTCTTGCCCCGCTACCCTTCGGCCGAGTTTATTGTTCTGGGGGACTTCAATGTTCATAACAAACCATGGTTGAAGTTCTCAGGCCCAACGGACTCGGCTGGCCAACAGGCGGAATCCTTTGCCATTTGCTACGGATTAGAGCAACTAGTTCAGGAGCCTACAAGGGTTCCTGATGTCCAGACTCACCGCTCCAATCTGTTAGACCTATTCTTAACTACTGTGCCACACGGTTATAAGATTGACGTCACAGTGCCTCTGGGATCATCTGACCACTGCCTAGTGACGACATCAATCCCCGTTAACCTCAGACCAACCAATGAGAGGCTGAGGAGAAAAGTGTGGCACTATAGGTCAGCAGATTGGTTCGGTATGCGGGCCCACTTCAACGCCTTTCCGTGGTCAGCAGCTGTTTGTTTTCGGACTTCGGACCCTTCAAGATGTGCCCAGGAGATTGGTGAAGTCATCAAATCGGCGATGGATGGCTTCATACAATCGACTACTAAAGAAACTGGTGTGGGCTCAAAGCCGTGGTTCAGTCGACAATGCTCCGAAGCAGTTCGACGAAAAAACGCGGCTTACCGAGCCTACAACACATCTCGAACGCACGAAAGCAGATCAGCATTCAACACATCGGCAAAGGAATGCAAGAGAATCATTAATAGGTCAAAATTCGAACATGACCTGCAGATCAGCAAAAAGCTGGCTGCCTGCCCGAATGGCAGCAGAGCTTTCTGGTCGCTTGCGGGCTCAATAGGTCGGAATTTTTGCAAACCCAGTTTGCCACCTCTTACCAGACCTGACAGCTCACCAGCAAACACCGCCACCGAAAAGGCTAACCTATTAGAGAAAATTTTTGCGGAAAACTCGACCCTCGACGACGGAGGTGCTGTTCCGCCGTCGGTTCCTCACTGCGGCTTCTATATGAAAAAGCTGAGAATCCGGCATCGGGATGTACTCCACGTCATACGGGGGCTCTATGTTAACAAAGCTAGTGGACCTGATGGAATACCTGCCCTGGTATTGCAGAGGTGTGCTGCGGAAATAGTTCCAGTTTTGACAAAGCTCTTCAAAATGTCCCTGAAGTGTGGCACTGTGCCCTCTGGTTGGTGCGGTCATTCACCCTATTCCCAAGAAAGGTGACCGCTCCAACCCGGCCAACTACCACCCCATAGCGATCACATCAATTCTGTCCAAAGTGATGGAACGTGTGATCAACGACAAACTGCTCACATACCTCGAGAAGAACAAAATTATCAACGACCGTCAATACGGATTCCAGCGGAATCGCTAGTGCGGTGATCTTCTCGCGCATGTGTCGCATGTTTGGGGGCGGTGCCTGGAACGTCACGGCGAGACCCAAACGGTCGCACTAGACATATCCAAGGTCTTTGACCGGGTCTGGCACCGAGGACTTGTCAACAAATTGCCTTCTTACGGACTGCCCGCATCCCTGTGTACGTGGATTGCTGACTTTTTAAGGGATAGGTCGATTCAGGCGGTTGCTGACGGTTTCACCTCTTCCTCACACTCTATAAATGCTAACGTCCCACAGGGATCGGTTCTGTCTCCGACTTTGTTTTTGTTGCACATCAATGACCTTTTGACATGTGCACCAATTCATTGTTACGCGGATGACAGTACAGTTCATGATAGCTTTTTGTTTGACAAGCCCCCAAAGGGCACACAAACTCCAACGGCTCGGAGGGCTTTGAAGCAGAGAATGGACGGTATCTCGAGAGTATTTCCTACTGGGGTAAAAAAAAATTCGTACAATTTAATGTTTCAAATACCCAATCCTGTCTGATTACATCTAAAAGGGATCCAAATGATAATCTAGTCTCCTTCAACGAAAGCAATCTTCCGAACAGGCCTTCCATTGATATGCTAGGTGTAACTATAAGTGACCAGCTCAGGTACGGGGGCTCCATCGAAGCCAGAGTAAAATTGGCCTCTCAGAAGCTAGGCGTACTGTACAGGGCCGGCAGATACTTTAATAGTACACAACTGCTGACCCTGTACAAATCACAAGTGCGCCCTACTGTCGAATTTGGCAGCCATCTCTGGTCCAGAGCCCCAAAATACCTGAAAAAAACCCTTGACTCTGTGCAGAAACGGGCGGTCCGTTTGATAGATTCCCCAATTTAACAAACGGACTGCAATCTTTAGAGCACAGGCGTCAGGTAGGTATGCTGTCCTTGTTCTATCGGTATTACAATGGAAGATGCTCTGAGGAACTAGCGTCAATGATCCCTTCGGCACCGGTGCGAAAACGGGATACACGCCAAACGCGCGCCCAACATTTGTACACGGTTGACGTTTGTCACATTAGAACGGGTCGCTTCTACGATTCGTTCTTAAGTTCCACAGCTCGGCTGTGGAACGAGCTGCCGGCCTCTGTGTTTCCTCCCTCCTACAACATGGGACTCTTCAAGACCGATGTTCACTCCTTCCTCTCAACAAAAAGACCCTCCACACATCATCCCCAAAGATGAAATAGGCCCTCAGGGAAATTATTTTCTACAGGGCCTCCTGTGGGGAGTTAATATTTAAAAAAAAAAAACAAGATATTATAAGATGAATATTTTTCTGAAACAATGTTTTAATTAAATAATAATCAATTTACAAAGTATAATCATTTATAATAATTAAAATTAATAATTTTGTTTTAATACCACTTTATTGTATATATTTATAACCAACCGGTTTCAGTTCAACCCGAACCTTCATTAGGGTTAATAAAAACATATTAAATTAATTACAGAGGTGTATGGGTACTTATAGAAACGGGATAGGTCTACGGGATAGGTCTATGTAATTACATAGAAACGGGATAGGTCTACGCCTCAACAATTTAGAAGCACTCGAGATAAAAAAAATCCCTTAAAGTCAATAAAATCAATTTATTAACCCATTCATGACGAAGGTGCCATATGGACCTCGAAAAAGTGTTGGACCTCAATTAGTCACATCATGCCGATATATTAAAATGGCGATGCGAAATTCAGTTTTATGTAGTCTACAAGCATGTACGAACACGTTTGTCTTAGAGGCGCTCAGTTCGTTTGCATGTGCCGGCGTGGAAAGACGTGTATAAACGGAGTTTGAAAAAAAGTGCAAATTTTTCAAAATGTCAAAGCGAGTGAAGTAAGTAATCCAATAAACTTATGTGTAGATTTGATTTTTTTTTTCCAAAACCGTTTATGATCCGTAAAGAATGAAATTTACTAACTATTTATAGACATATTGTTACAAAAATAATCCTTATTGTATCAAAGAGAGTACTTTGAATTGAAGGTTTTGATTTTTGGCTCCATATGGACCTTTCGGCAGATCTCACTATACATAAATTGTAATTTTTCGCAGATTTCATTGTTTTTTCGTGTTTTTAGGGGTCTGACTGTTGAAGAAGTGATGTTACTGCTTGAAGAACAATCGGATACGAATTTGGAGGATGATGAGGTAGTGGATGTGGATGTGTATGTGGAGCCGCCAAATGAGAGTGATTTGTCCGGAGCAGATTGAGCTGATGAAGATGACGGTGGAATAATTGCCAATATTTCTCGAGCGCAATTGTTTTCTAATTGCCAAATCGTAAATCGCCGTCGACGACAAGATACGCCCGATTATGATTCAGATCAAGAGAACCCTAATCTAGAGCATTTCGGAGACGAGCGTTTGGATTCAACTTTCAGTGACTTCGACATAAATTTATTCGACGCTTCAGCATCACACGGTCAAGCGTCTGCAAGCACTTCTTTCGAGCCTCCTTTGAAACGATGCCGTGTTAGTACTGGAGACAGAGTGAATGATCCCGCTGAACCACCTTATCGCATTCCAAAACGTATGCCTGGTCCGAAAACTATGTTTCAATGGAAGTCTAACGATGTGACGCCAATTGTTTCTAGCATATTTACCGAAGGAAATTATACCGACGTAGCTGCTTTATCACCGGTGGAATTATTTGAACTAAATTTTGACAACGAAATGTACGAATTCATCGTTACAGAATCCAACAAATATCAGACCAAGCAAGACCCTGAAAATAGTCATAAAGTATCACCTTTAACTGTCGGGGATATCAAAGCGTACATGGGTATACTTATAACATCGGGATTATGCCCGATTCCATCAACTTGATTGTACTGGAGCAGCTCTCGCCCTTTCTACAATAAGCAGATTGCGTCCACCATGTCTCGTGATAGATTTGAACAGATACACAAAATGATACACGTTGCTTCACCAAATCAGTTCAATAGTGCAGACCGGATGTGGAAGTTACGTCCATTTACAGATAGGCTTATTGAACGGTTTATGCGATCCACCCAGAAGAAAATTTATGTTATGATGAATCGATGATTCCATACTATGGCCGCCATGGATGTAAGCAATACATAAAAGGCAAACCCATTCGATTCGGATATAAAGTGTGGAGCCTAAATACACCCTCCGGTTACTTGATCAATTTTGAGATCTACCAAGGCAGCAATCCCCGGATTCCAAAGGAGTATGGTGTTGTAGGCTTGAATGCTTCACCACTACTTATGTTGGTCGATCAATTGCCAGTGGAAAAGCGCGAATTGCTATATCACTTCTACTTTGATAATCTTTTTACGGGTATGCCATTGCTGTACTATTTGCATTTTTATGGATACAATGGCACAGGTACAATTCGAGACAATCGGATTCCCAGTTCATCTCCTATCCCCAAGAAGAAGGCAACAATGTTAAAATACAACAAAGGTGTGCTTTCTCGAGGACATACTGAAAGTGCGCAGACATCATTTGGCAAGACCCCCATCTACGTTACTCAATGGGTTGATAACGCTGTTTGTTCTGTAGCTTCAACAAAATACGGAAAGAATCCATTGGATCTAGCAAGCCGTTACTCACGGAAGGAGCAAAAAAAGATCATTATACAGAGGCCATATGCAATTCATCAATATAACACGAATATGGGCGGAACTGACAGAATGGACCAAAACGTTGCATGTTATTGCATTACTGTTCGCCAACAGAAATGGTGGTGGTCCATTTTTACCTGGGCCATTGATGTAACCATTCAGAATTGCTGGCTTCTGAAGCGCAAAGCCACGGGCAATTTTAAATTGGGGCAGTTAGAATTCCGTGAAGAAATATCAAAGCATTACTGCGAGAAGTATTCTATCAAGAAATACTTCAAGGCACCCGACAAACTCACCAAAATAGGTCAAACGGCGATGCAGTATGATACCTCCGTCCCCCATTATCCTGGGCCAATACCGATAACTGAGACTAATAAGGGAGGAAAACTGTCTTGTGCATCTTGTAAAAGCAAGCAGCGCATCCGTTGCATCACATGTAAGGTCGGACTATGCGTGAAATGCTTCGAGGGCTATCACACTAAATAATGTTGTTGAAAATTACACTTTTTGAACAATAAAGATGAAAAAATGAAATTTCTGACTAGTTATTTGCCGAAAGATCCATATGGACCTCATCCTTCTCGAGGCTCCTGGGGGATGAGGAGACGATTTTTTCAAATTCCGAAAAAAACGTTCTTATTCTACTTTCAAAACCAACCACTCTGTGAATTTTCTGCGCGAAATTCGAAAAAAAAATAGTTCGTCATGAATGGGTTAAATAAACAATTAGATTTAACAAACAGCCCCATTTTAAATATATTTCCATTTCCTGCACCTGTGTTTACCCCCTCTCTCCTACCTAAGTCTTCCACCCCCACCAAAGTTGATGTTCTCTCTCCCTCTTCCAGCTTAACTATAAGTACCCATACACCTCTGTAATTAATTTAATATGTTTTTATTAACCCTGATGAAGGTTCGGGTTGAACTGAAACCGGTTGGTTATAAATATATACAATAAAGTGGTATTAAAACAAAATTATTTATTTTAATTATTATAATTATGTATACCCACAAAGTGTTTGCTACAAGTGAAAAATTATAATCATTTATGTTAACTAAAATAATTCGTAAAATTACTTTTCACTGCTTTTCCTTTTAGAAATGTTTTTCTTCTAAAGAAGCCAGTGCTTGAGTTTAAAAGAGTTGTGAGCATCAAGATGAAGAATATATATGTTTCTTATCAATAATGATTCAAGGAAATATGATAATTACAAAAATACATGGAAATAAACAAATTAAATTTATATTTATTAAGAAAAAGAGAATTAATCATGAAGTTGGTAAAATGACATGGTTCACAATGCTACAACTGGGCCACTCGGCCTACTTCTATTTTATAGTGTTAATTATAATGGTTACATAATCGAGTTGAAATATGTGCACTTATAAGTTATAACATTAATTTATTATTTTTGTTAAAAGGGTTTTTCTCCACTGTGAGTTAGCATGTGGCTTGTCAGAGCGTTCTTTCGAGAACATGAATAGTTGCACTAGGAACATGAAAAAGGTTTTTCTTCACTGTGAGTCAGAATGTGGATCGTCAGTTGGCCTTTTAGAGAACATGAATAGTTGCACTCGGAACATGAAAAAGGTTTTTCACCACTGTGAGTCAGTATGTGTCTCGTCAGATGGCCCTTTTGAGAACATGAATAGGTGCACTTAGAACATGAAAAAGGTTTTCCACCACTGTGAGTCAGCATGTGGTTCTTCAGAGTGCCCCTTTGAGAAAATGCATAGTTGCACTCTAAAACTAAAACTCTATTCTATTCACTGTTTAATTAAATTAAAGCTGACTTGTTAAAATTTCACTGATGGGATTTATTTCTGATTCTAACACTTTTCACAAAATCCAGGGACTTATTAACTACCTGTTTTGACGTACACACATGCGTAATTCGCACCTCCCGTACTTTCAAGCTCCACAAAATTCCCGGAGAACTGTCTCGAATCCTCTCGTGCGCTCGCTTTTATACTGTCTTCAATACCAAAATGACTTAAGTCGATTTCACCCTTCAGGCAATTAGATCATCAATCAACTCGTAAATTTGAACATATCTGCCACTAATTTTAATTATCTAAATCTGGTCACATATTCGGACGACATAGTCATATCTCGGCTACGCCTTCAAATTTACTGTCTTTGTCCTCTGCAGTTGCAGGGCTGGATCAGCATCCTTTAATTGTTTTCATAGAGTTCGTCGTAAGGTTAGATGTGTTTTTCTAGCTGTGCTTAATTTCGTTTATTTTTCTGAGAATATAATCAGTCCATTACCGTACTCCCTACGCACACTTCACATTCAACGTTCCTTATCTAATTCTTTATCTTAAAAAGAATTTTCCCTTTAATTTTTGTTCTTTTCGGGATTGCGCTTCATAGTTCAGTCATTATTGTTCCTGTCTTAGCAGGCAAGTTCATGTTGGCATTGGATTCCCTCAATCCAATCATGTTTATTAGTGTTTACCTTTATTTCACCCTTCCTCTGGTTATTATGGCACTTTAAATTCGTCTCCACGCCCCTATGATGTGCGAAAACCCCCCCATCACTGTACTTTTATCGCATCTAGCCGAAATCAACTTCATAATGCTGCTATTTAGCGTGTTTATTCCAGTTCTTGCCAATCTGTCGGTCTGTATGCGTCCTTTCTTCCAAGGCCAAACTTCCTATTCAAATTTCGCTTGGAAAACAGAGTTCAAATGTTTTCATTTATATATTTATGCATTATCTCAGTTTAAGCGTACAGGGCAGTACTTCTAACCATCTCAATCTTTTATTCACCTTAATGTCATTAGACCCGAAATGAACATTATTTTCGCCCCTTTTCACCGTTTCGCCACTGTAAAGTAATTAAATATTAAGGCGTTACCCGTATTGCATCTTGTTCCCTCAAAAATAGTCATTAATTTTTTATTTATGTATATGGAGTCATTATTATGAAATCTTTGTACCTCAGCCATCAATTCCAGTTAATGTGTCTGCCTGTCAAACTAATGTATTTGGTCTTAAATAAACAGTTCCATTTGTCCCATGTTAAATTTTATGGCTAATTCCAGTTTAATCGTCTCTCTAATGATCGTGGATCTTGTACTGTCTATTTCAATATAAAAATATGTATTTATGAATCAGGCCATTGTATTCAATCTCACCGATCCAAAACCATTGGTTCCTCGGCCGGTAGTTTCCTAGTACGATCCTCTCAAATTTGCATATCGATTACGCGTTTTTCTTGTTGATTTGTAGATGTAGTTTCCCTCCATCATTCCAAACCATAATTAAATCACTTAGTTTTGTTTTTTTTTCACCTCTCTACACAGTTTTTGCAGGTTCTTCTGAGTCTACTCTACCCTCACGCGTTAATTTCACTTATTAAAAGTTTCTTGTTCTTTCCAGATAACAGTCTATCATACTTTATTTGATTTCGAATGACAATCAATCCTTTTTTTCCATTTGTATCAATCTCTCTTCGTTTCTTACACCGAAAGTTTATGACCAATGTATCTCCCGTGTGAACATGCCTACCTTATAGTGTATTAACCCTTCGACTCGATGTTTTCGTTCCCAGGTTAATAAATAATGTAGATTTCTTCTTTGTCCTGTCAAAAGCCCACTATGATTGGCTAATTGTAGTCATAAATTTGGGTAGGCACATCCTACTAGAACACCTCTTTTTTTCCAATTACAGTCTCCTGCATTTATTTCAATAAAATTCGCTAGGTGTCTCTAGTGTGATGATTTCTTCGTAATTGAGGTTTGGCTTTCATTAAATACATTTTCTTTTGGAGGAAACCTATTTCATCACAAATTCAACCATATAACCAAACTTTATAGTTACAATGGCAAACCCTGAAGCGTAAAATAAATAATGCCATCAATATCAGTTTGGAAAACTTTTCACTCAGCACAAAAAAATCAGCACTCATCGAGAGATTACAAGATTCTGAAGAAAACCTACTCACTCGTTTTCTAACAGCTCGATGACAGGAAACCATCTGGACTACTCCGACTCATGCATGAACTCGCTGCTCACACTTCGGCTGCAAAGGCAACCTCAACAGGTCGAGGCCATATTGGCCGCACTACCCGATGACAACCTGTTACAACTTGCGTCTGTAGCAGATAAAATTTTGGAAGGATTCCAAAAACACAATGTGGAGCAGTAGTCGAGAAACAGCGTAATGAAAACATTCCGAACGTAGATGTAAACGTATGTGCTGTACTCCAGAGTTTGCAAGAGCAAATTGCGTCACTCACTCTCGAAGTCAAACAACTCAAAACGACTCGAAGAGAATGGCGTCATCCATCGACATCGTACCGGAATTCCGCGCGACGACCTCGTTCCAGGTCACGTGGTAGGCCAATATACAAAAACAATACCTCAAACGGCTACTGCAAATATCATGTAAAATTCGGTGACAAATCGTAGGTACTATATATTGCATTAAACCATGTATTTTTAATAGCAACAAGTCGGGAAAAGATAACGGAAAACCGCAGTAGGGACATGCGATTGACCTCAACATACATGTCCTCTCTTCATCCATGAACTCATGAAGCAACAAAAAATTTTATCGACACCGGTGCTGAGGTATCCGTACTCCCAAGGCCAAGCAGGATCACGAAAAATGCAGTCACCACGGAAACGTGCCCCACCACGCTATACAGTGTTAATGGTAATACCATAAAAACATACGGTACAAGAACTATCGAACTTCAATTTGGACTTCGGCGTGAAATGAAGTGGAAATTTATCGTCGCCGAAGTATCAAGACCAATCATAGGAGCAGACTTTCGACATCACTTTAACCTAAGCGTCAACCTAAAGAACGCAACATTAACGGACCAGTCCACTACAGATTGGAGGAATGAATTCTCAAGGACCCTCATCCGGCATCTCGACGTTATCTGCTAATCAGAAATACCGAGAAATTTTAAAATAAACACCCTGCATTGACACGACCCGACATGAAGACTCCAGATGTTCGTAAACATAATGTTACACATGTGATTGAAACAAGGGGACCGCCTGTAACAGATCGAGCCCGCAAGCTGGCACCGGATCTTTTGGAAGCGGCTAAAAAATAATTTAAATACCTTATGGAGCATGGAATGTGTCGGCTGTCAAAGAGTAGTTGGGCCAGCCCATTTCACATGGTTAAGAAATACAACGAAGAATGACGCCCTTTTGGGTATTACAGGCGTTTGAACGCGACTACGATCCCAGACAAACACCCTTTTGCACATCTCCAAGATTTTTCGCATAAATTGACAAAAGCAAGAATATTCTCAACGGTAGACTTAATACGAGCCATAATAGAGACGAGTATATAAAAAAGCAAGTTTTTAATTTTCGCTAATTTGATTAATCAAAACAAAATAAAGATTTGTAAGAAGGAACTTTAATACTTACAGAGGTGCTTAATTATAAAACATACATTACTTAAAATGAAATTTAAAAAAAATAAAAAATTTAAATTGGTCAAGTATGTGTGCGTAAGTGAACCGCTAAATTTGACTTCCGTGAACAGGAGTGGTTACAATGGTGACATGAATAAGCTTTTTCTCCAGTATGGGTAAGAATGTGACGTTTTAAATGTCCATTATAAGTACATGAATAGCTGCAGTAGGAACATGAATACGGTTTTTCTCCAGTATGGGTGCGTAAGTGTACCGTTAAATCTGACTTCCGTGAGCAGGAGGTGTTACAATGGGCACATGAATATGGTTTTACTCCAGTATGAGTGAATGAGTGCCTCGTTAAAAGAGATTTTTGTGAGCAGGAGTAGTTACAATGGGCACATGAATAAGGTTTTTCACCAGTATGGGTGCGTAAGTGAACTGTTAAATTTGATTTGATTACGCAGGAGTAGTTACAATGGGGACATGAATAAAGTTTTTCGCCAGTATGGGTGCGTAAGTGAACCGTTAAATTTGATTTGCTTACGCAGGAGTAGTTACAATAGGGACATGAATAAAGTTTTTCGCCAGTATGGGTGCGTAAGTGAACCGTTAAATGCGATTTGCTTACGCAGGATTGGTGACAATGGGGACATGAATAAAGTTTTTCTCCAGTATGGGTTCGTAAGTGTACCGTTAAATCTGACTTACGTGAGCAAGAGTAGTTACAATGGTGACATGAATAAGCTTTTTCTCCAGTATGGGTAAGAATGTGACGTTTTAAATGTCCATTATGAGTACATGAATAGCTACAATGGGCACATGAATAAGGTTTTTCGCCAGTGTGGGTGCGTAAGTGCACTGTTAAATTTGATTTGCTTGAGCTGGAGTAGTTACAATGGAGACATGAATTAGGTTTTTCGCCAGTATGGGTGCGTAAGTGAACCGTTAAATGCGATTTGCTTACGAAGGGTTGGTTACAATGGGGACATGAATAAGGTTTTTCGCCAGTATGGGTGCGTAAGTGCACTGTTAGATGTGATTTCCTTGAGCTGGAATAGTTACAATGGAGACATGAAAGAGGTTTTACTTCGGCATGTGTCTTCGGGACCACTATCACATCTGGAAAAGATAACAGATAAAGCTCAATAAGTCGTTTATTTTATTTTTTTATATTAACTCCACACAGGAGGCCCTGAAGAAAATAATTTCCCTCAAGGCCTATGTCATCTTTGGGGATGCTGTGTGGAGGGTCTTTTTGTGGAGAGGAAGGAGTGAACATGGGTCTTGAAGAGTCCCATGTTGTAGGAGGGAGGAAACACAGAGGCCGGCAGTTCGTTCCACAGCCGAGCTGTTGAACTTAAGAACGAATCGTAGAAGCGACCCGTTCTCACGTGACAAGTGTTAACTGTGTACAAATGTTGGGCGCGCGTTTGGCGTGTATCCCGACTACGCACCGGTGCCGAAGGGATCAATGACGCTAGTTCCTCAGAGCATCTTCCATTGTAATACCGATAGAATACCTACCAGCATACCGACCTGACGCCTGTGCTCTAAAGATTGCAGTCCGTTTGAAGATTGGGGAATCTATCAAACGGACCGCCCGTTTTTGCACAGAGTCAAGGGTTTCAGGTATTTAGGGGCTCCGGACCAGAGATGGCTGCCAAATTCGACAGTAGGGCGCACTTGCGATTTGTACAGGGTCAGCAGTTGTGTATTAGAATAATGAAACGATAAGATTATTAAAACTGATTCAGACGAAAAAAAATCCATTTTACCTGCAGTCTCGGTAATATTTTCAGCGTGCTCTAAGCATTCCTTTTTAACATCTGGCAGGTCTATGTCTATTTCCGTATAAGGGATTCTTCCTCCATCTTCTTCTCGGGGTCCTGGGTTGTCCTTAATGGGTACAGTCTCCACATTAATGCTACCTGAAACAGAACACCAACAAAATGTTAATTTTTATTCATTTTCGGGAAATCGACAGTTTACATTTAATCAGTTTGTACATAAGTATTAAATAGTAAAATAAAACCAATTATGGATTTCCTATTTGTGACTTTACCTCTACTGAGACAGCATAATATGGAATAAGTAAATTAAATTTGTGAGAAAGGAATATGAATTAAAAATTAATACAAAACGAAAGATTATATAAAACGAAAAATTTACAAAACAATACATTTACAGCCATGGAGCGAGGATTTAGATATAAATCAAATCATAATACAGATATAAACAATAGAGACATAAACATGATTCACAAACCATCAGAGAAATATTCTTGTATGGACCTCTTGTATTTGGTAAGTTCGCAACTGAAAATATCATATCATATGTCTAATATCAACGGTATATTGAACTAGCTTAAACATGAAATGCCGTGAAAAAGAAAGGACATTTTAATTCAAATATTAAAAATGGAAAATAAAATAAATTCACGTTAATTTATTTTATTTATATAGGTTGGTTCTTTACCGTTTGTTTAAAGATTTTTTTAAATTATTTATTGAGTAAGTTAAGTACAATATTTGAATAAAAACAAGATAATATTTTATTTTGTAACTTTAAAAAATTTTACAATAAACATAACATTTCTATTTAAATTCATTCATTCTTCAGACTTTCAGGCATTTCATCATACATCTTTAGTCCTTTGTACATTGGGCAGTTCTGTGATTTTGATTTCTTCATATGTGGCAATCTAATTCTTTTTACATTTCTGGTTTCGTAATTATGAACATCTCTGTTAAAAACAATTTCATCCTAAAAATATTTTGGCATTTGGTTGTTCATGACTTTATGCACAAAATTAACATATTATATAACAGTGTTTTTTTAAACAAACTTTTACAATTTTGAAAACGACAGATAAATTCAAAGCAGGAATTCTAGAGTTCATTGAAGCAGAGGTTCAGAGACACAAGAGAATTTCGTATTTTTCATTATACTAGCTGAAGAACCCAGCGTCGGCTTCACACAGTTTTTGTTTTAATTTGAAAAGTAATTTTTATGTGATAAAATAAAATTTTGATGACGTTTTCAACTACCATATTAGGGCTCATGCCCGTATAATGGTAATCGTACATGATTGATGTAAGAATAGCAATCATAAAACAAAACGGAAAAGGAATTTTTTATGGTCAAAAAAATCTTATATTGGACATCAAGTGTGTAAAAATTCTTCAACAAGTGTCAAAATCCTTAAGGGGTAAGAAAAAGGGATGGGGATAGATTTTCGAAATCTCTTGTAGACAGTCACCTTCACCTTGTTTTGAAGGTTAAGTGTGCAAAATGTCATCAATCTAGGAATAATAGATATCAAAAGCACAAACACTTATTTATTCAAATACATGTAAATATGATAGATAGGTCCGTAAATAAAAAAAACCTCTAATTCAATAAACGGAAAAAATAATTTCATAATAAAAATAGAATGAGATATGACTCCTTACTAAGTAGCATACAATAATTAATTAATTATGATTAATAATAATTTAAATTAATAATTTTAAACAAATATATTAAATCGGAAAAAAATCGTGGTTTCGATAATTTTAATCAATTTAATGAGAAAAATAGGAAGCCGTTATTTAGACATTATCTATAAATACCAACTCTTAATCATCCTGAGAATTTATTTAGCATTATTTCAATCGTGCGAAACAACTTCGTAATTTAATGAGCAAACTATGGAATTATACTAATAGTTTTGATATTAGGAAAGTCATTAAAATACTCTTAAAATAAAGTCCAAAATATGAACAGCTTTATTGGATATGTCTGCAACTAGAAACTACTGACATATTTGGTTTGGTTTACTTATTCATAAAAGACCAAAGTTTTGGTTTTTTGTTATTTTTAATTATTTTTTACAAATTTAATATATCATTTTTACAATGTGTAATATACTTAAAATTTAGAATGTTAGACCGGTGACCAAGTTAAATACCAACTTCGAATATAAGTCAATCGATATAGATGGCATCAGGGGCTCTATCCCTGAGCATTACCTCAGGGTAGCTCTTATAAAGACATATCGATTATCTCTCGAGGGGTGGAGTGAGTTATCATTTGTTGCCACTATCATTCCGAACCATACAAGGGGTTCAGTAAAGACATGGGAGTCAGGTTTCAGCGTTATATTATAGCAAAGGGCAACGTTACAACATACAAAGGATTATCATATAGAACACATCTTATACTCATGGGGCACGGAAAATATTATGGGTACAAAATATAATCCTTACTAAGTTCAATCTCTCAATCTAAATTTAAGTTACGAAATCGGAACTGAATTTATTAAAGCACACGAAAAGGGGATAAGATGGTCAAGCTTACATGGTTATAAAGTCGGTGAGCGAAGTTAAGGCGGCCTTTGTCCACGTGCAACGTAAACGTTGAAACATGTGCGTGCGAGTTAGTTTCGCTGAGTGATTTTAGTGTTATTTTCAAGACGTAAGTCCGGATCCGGATTGCTTCTGGGGCGCGGGACCACAACCCAAAGCAGCGTGTTGACATGCTGAGGTCAGGATTCCGAAAGAGGATGAGGCCGGCGAGCGAGGGCTGACGGCGTGGGCGATTAGTTCCGTTTCTTACCGCGCGGAACACTGATGGCGAGAATTTAATGACCGGCAGGGCAGAGCAAAGAGTAGCGTATTCAACTATTATTATTATTTAATACGATATAAACCGCTATGTTACAAATGTTTCACCGCTTCTTTTACCAGCTCTTGAAATTTATTAATAGAGTGTTTCTGATTCTTTTCAAAATTATCCCCTTGTAAAAAGCCCATACTCTTATTTATGTAGTCACTTTTATCCATAATAATAACACTATCAAAGAAACATATAAAAATGACATAACAAAGCGAAAAACAATTTTTCTTAGAAAAATGAATAAGGTTTTCATGCTATATGGGTACGTATATGATGCTTTAATTATTCTTTCTGAAAACATGGATATTAAAGTCGGAACATGAATGATTTTTCTCATGAGCGGGTCAAAATCTGACTCCTCTGAACATGAATAACTGCAGTCAGAACATGGAAAAGATTAATTTCCAGTATAGGTTCATGCTTTATACGTACCACACACAATGATAAGTGTGACTTTAATGAGCATGAGAGGTTACAGTTGGAACATGAATAAGGTTTTTTCGTCAAGTATGGGTAAGAACTTGACTATATAAATTTACAATGGGAACATGAATATAGTTTTTCTCCAGTATGGTTAAAAACGTGCCTTTAAAAGTTTAGGCCTACTTTTTAATTCATCGGAGAACATTAATAGTTGCAGTAGGATCATGAATAAGGTTTAAATCCCGTAAGTGCACTGTTAACGCCTTGTGTGAGCAGGTTTAATTATAATTAGGTGTTATATTTGATGAAAAGTTAACATTTACTCTGCATGTAAATGATATAACAAAGAAAGCTATAAAAATGTTTGGTTTCATATGCAGAACGGCGAGTGATTTTAAGTCACTTGAATGTTTGAAAACATTGTACACTTCTTTAGTAAGAAGCCAGGGGCCCTAGCATGAACGATCGATAAAGCCAGATATTGACAAAATTCGATAAAATTCGTCATATAAGATCAGTTACCGATAGTTGCGAGCATGGTCAATGGTAGATTGGGTATATTCCGACCGACAATTGACAAAATTCATTGTCTATGGTCAGTTGGCGTCATTTGCGAGCACGGTTGTCAAATATTCCAACCGACGATTGACAAAAACCCGCCAAATCTATCGCGGACTCTTGGCTGTCAGTTAAACTTTCGATATAAAAACAACTTTTTAATAATGCCGTTTTTTTTACAAAATTACTGGTATATCAATGAACGGAGGCAGGCTAACGATTCCAAACATAGGTATTTAGATTTCCGTAATCCAGACTATTTATTTGAATTTACCTTAATTTAATCAAAAATCATAATTTATTGTAAACTATGTAACACAACTGTATTACTTGTTAACTACTTTTGTAAAAGCCCACTAGGGCGTAAATAAATAAATAATGGGAACTCATGAATAAGGTTTTTTTCCAAATGGAATTTACAAATTTCCCATTACAGAACCTGAATAGCTGCAGTAGGAACATTAAGGTTTAAGTCCAGTATGGATGAGTAAGTGCACTTTTAAATGTGATTTTCAAATTCCCATGAT
This sequence comes from Hesperophylax consimilis, assembly GCF_061612785.1. Classification (NCBI taxonomy): domain Eukaryota; kingdom Metazoa; phylum Arthropoda; class Insecta; order Trichoptera; family Limnephilidae; genus Hesperophylax; species Hesperophylax consimilis. The sequence continues at coordinate 30,288,870 of NC_142854.1, forward strand.
AAAAAGATGAATAGCTGCAGTAGGAACATAAAAAAGGTTTAATTCCAGTATGGGTGAGTAAGTGAACTGTTAATGCTGACTTGTGTGAGCAGCAGTAATCACAAAGGGAACATGAATAAGATTTTTCTACAGTATGGTTGCGAATATGCACTGTAAAATTTGATTTGCGTAGTAGTTATAATGGAAACATGAAACTGAAAAAGATAACGCTCAATATGTACGTATCCATAATAACTAGATAATTATTAAAAGGAATTCAAAAAAACGAAAATCGTTTTTACCTTCAGTCTCGAGAATACTTCCAGACTTCTCTAAGCATTCCTTTTTTATATCTGGCAGGTCTATGTTTATTTCCGCGTAAGTGATTGCCTCTCCATCATTTTCTGATTTTGCTTTGATGGGAACAGTCTCCACATTAATGCTACCTGGAATAATAAAATAATAACAAAATTATAGGATACTTACAGTTGATAAGCGGATACAAAATTCCATTGTATGGAAATCCGTAATCCGATAGGTTTATTATATCGAAATAGATCTGAGATACAGTAAAGAAGTTATTTTTTCTGTAAAGAAATAGACGTCAAACATGCAGTTAGAATATAAAAAAATAACTATAATTTCCGTTGCAATTAGAGATAATACTTGTTATTTTCTAATAGCCTACAATTTTCTTGTTATCAACAGTGAGATATTTCCACTAAAATACCAAGGGCAATGTATTTGGAAAACGAGTTTTCCATACGTACACGCAGTTTGACGATGCTTGAAGGATCCTAGTAAGGTTGTGTAATGCATGTCCGTAAAAACAAAGTAATCTACAAAATATCCCTGAAATACGTCGTCAGTAAATATTACATATATAATTGATTGTATTAAACTAGCTTAGAAAAGTAATTTTCTAATGTTGACGTAGTTTGTTGCACAAAGATTAAAAATTTGTTGATAAATATATTAACTTGTTGTGAGTATTCTGAATTGTGTGACTTAACAGCGGTTGTAGATAAGAGATTTCTATCTCTTCCCGGGGAGCAAAATTTTGGGTTTTGAATTGAGAAAATGTTTATTTACTTATAACATGCATTAACTTATAATCCAAAAGAATTTAAGGAGTGAGATGATTTTGAGTTACAGCTTATAGCTTCAGGAATTATTATTTTTGTGGGCATAATAAGTAAAACGTTTTCTTAGATTGCCACTTTGAAAAATTTATAAGTACCGCGCTGTATAATTGACGATAAAAGGGAGAGTCAAACACAAGTAGGGGTTGTGACTGCGCCCATCTGAAACACAAGCAGGTGGATAATGCCACTTACTGGTTTGCTGAACACTTTCGGCATACGGCAAACATTCCTTTTTCACATAAGGAAGGTGGATTTCTGTATCAGTAAGCGCCTGTTTATCACCTGAGCCTTCTTCCTGCGACCATGGTTCAGTTGTGACGGTAACATTATCTGGGATGGGAAGATCCATGGCTCTACTGTGATAGGGTCCTTTTACGTGATAGTAATTATTCTCCGCTGAAAATAAGTAACGTCTGTATCAAAACTTATCTACATCAAAAAAAATATTCATCAGAGTTTGAATCGCTTTTTTTGTTGAAAAAACCAATATGATTCTTAAGCAATTCGGATTTCATTAGAGTTTACTAAAAGCTAATCGTGCCACAAAATAAGATTGCTGTTTTTGAAAATGTGTATGATGTTAACTCGGGGTAATTAGATGAACTTACTAGTCACTTAGTTTTAATGTGTGACAGCGGCCGTAAATCAACAATGAACAAACTCATTTAATCTCATCTGTCACGTGTTTACACGGTAAGTGTTGGGTAGCTTAGTATGTTATAACGCTGTCAAAACTAATCAATCAAGTGCTTGGCGATATATTCTTACAATAAACCAGCACCAATTTACGAGTTTAAGTGTTACTTTGTTAACATAATTAGAACCTACTTACATGCACGTCAAAGCGCGGTAGTCAATTTCAAGGCGTTGAAGAAACGTCACAAGGAATTCGAAGCACTTCAATTTTTAAATCATTGCTTTAAAATTGTCTTCGTGGTTGAAATAAACTCAAGTGGTATAAGTTTTACCTTATTGTTATGAAGTTTATATGTTATTACTTTAGAAAGACGGTGCAACTGTTTCTGATGAGAGGGAAGCACATAAATAAACCACTCTCTAAATAAATATCTTCGGGCTTTTTGTATGGCCCTATTTTGTCACCCCCTTAACCACAGACGACCACAGATAAAACGGTCGTTTGGTCCAGACAGGTAAATATATCGTGGACCATAAAGAAATAACAAGGCCATTTAAAAAAGTTCAAACATAGACAATATAACTGCACCCAGCTAAAATCGTTCATTCACTAGCCCAAAAAAATTATATTTTAAAAATAATAATATTGGAATGCAGGAAAAGGAAAATAAAAAAAACCCACAGCTATAAACACACCAAAATATTTTTTATTATCAAAATGACAATGGACAGTAATACAAAACAGGGTCAGTACAACCGATGTATTGAGCATTGATTTATAATTGAAGTAGAAGATAATACTTATATATCGACTACCATACTCGACTACCATTATACGGGCGTGTGTCTAGTGTGGTAGTCGAAAAGCATGTAAAAACTGTACACATTAATATTTCATGAATAAAGGAAAAAAAAAAAAATCTAAACAAAACATGAAACAGAATAAGACACCGAAAAATAAAAAGTAACGGTCTCAACTAGGAATCGAACCCAGGATTTCTGTCTTACTGCAACAACTTAATTTGATTTAATTTGACCTTGCACAAAAATACAAGAATATGTACACAAAATACATATTCAACGTGTTGAAAGATATTCATTATGTCAAGTAATAAAAAAAATAATTAGAGGCAGGGCCGACCCTGTGCGGGCGCAATTAGAGCAGTCCGCTTCGGGTGCTGAATTTCCAAAGGTGATAATACATTAACTAACGTAAGATTATCTTTCATAAAAACCACGCTACGCATACATACAAATCATCAAAATATAATTAATTACAGTGATCGCCTATCTACTACCTAGGGCCTAGGTATCTACTGGTTTTGACAAGGAGCGCTAAAAATTTACTTGTGCCATGCGCCATTTGGCTCAGGGCCAGCCCTAACTAGACGAACAACAATAGTAATTAATGCCTTTTGACTTTTACATGGCATAATTTAAATCATAATACATAAACCATAATATAAGAAATAAAAATCGTGTACATAATAAAAACTTGTAAAGAAATATAGCTTGTAAAACAACTAAAGAAATAATGAAATAGAAGTTATGAACATGTAATTAATATTTCTATTTTGGATACTGACAATTCGTGGTGGAATCCATTTTCTATAAATAGTATAAAATAAAGTGACTTTCGCGGCTGTCTGCTTGTGCGCTTAGTTCTTCTTTACTATGCGACTGATTTCGATAAGGTTTTCAGCATCATTTAGAGAATTTCTTCCGGAAGGTTTAGATAAATAACACATGCATTGACACATATTGATAAAAAGCAGAGAAAAGTCGATATAAAGATTATTTTTGGCCGCTTACATTGCTAACGCTGGCGAGACCTTATGAGAATATCAAAATAATGTACTACGGAATTGTATACCTTAAAAAGGCCTACAGAAAAGTCTGTTATCTATATATATTATGGTATTTCATGTTTTTAGTTAAAAAATAAAATTATTGTACATGTAATTATGAGTTTGTTTTTCAGCTTCCTTCTGATAAAACGCTGTCCTGAGAAAATGAGCTGTAAAGGAAGATACTTTAAAGCTCATTTCTTTCTTAGGACAGGGCTTTGTTAGATGGGACCTTGTGGTCTTGGGTGACATTTAACTTATGTTTGAGGCTAATGAATTTGGTTTTCGGTAGGTTCCGAATCAGAATTATACCGTCTATGGTTGAGCCTTTTTTTTAAATATCCTCTATCCTTTGTCGATGGTGTGTTGTGACGTCGACGATGCGTGTTGTCTACAAATTTGCCAGATCTAAGGTTAAAACTTGACCAAACCAAACGTATGGAAAGAGGGCGGAGTTAGCAATCTATAGATAGTTGATTTATGGTTTATTTATGTGCTTCCCTCACATCAGTAACAGTTGCACCGTCTTTCTAAAGTAATAACATATAAACCTAATAACAATTATGTAAAATTTATACCACTTGAGTTTATTTCAACCACGAACACAATTTTAAAGCAATAATTTAAAAATTGAAGTGGTTCGAATTCCCTGTGACGTTTCTTCAACGCCTTGAAATTGACTACCGCGCTTTGCCGTGCATGTAAGTAGGTTCTACTTATGTTAACAAAGTAACACTTATACTCGTAAATTGGTGCTTGTTTATTGTAAGAATATATCGCCAAGCACTTGACTGATTAGTTTTGACAGCGTTATAACATACTTAGCTACCCAAGACTTACCGTGTAAACACGTGACAGATGAGATTAAATGAGTTTGTTCATTGTTGATTTACGGCCGCTGTCACACATTAAAACCAAGTGACTAGTAAGTTCATCTAATTACCCCGAGTGAACGTCATATACATTTTCAAAAACAGCAAACTTATTTTGTGGCTCGATTAGCTTTTAGTAAACTCTAATGAAATGTGAATTGCTTAAGAATCATACTGATTTTTTCAACAACAAATTATTTTATGATGTACATAAGTTTTGATACAGACGTTACTTATTTTCAGCTGAGACTAATTACTATCACATAAAAGGACCCGATCACAGTAGAGCCATGGATCTTCCCATCCCAGATAATGTTACCGTCACAACTGAACCATGGTCGCAGGAAGAAGGCTCAGGTGAAAGACAGGCCTTTACTGATATAGAAATCCACCTTCCTTATGTGAAAAAGGAATGTTTGCCATATGGCGAAAGTGTTCAGCAAACCAGTAAGTGAGATTATTCATCTGTTTGTGTTTCAGATGGGCGCAGTCACAACCCCTACTTGTGTTTGACTCTCCCTTTTATCGCTTATAATACAGCGCGGTACTTGTACATTTTTCCAAGTGGCAATCTAAGAAAACGTTTACCTTATTATGCCAACAAACAGTTTCTAATTCCTGAAGCTATAAGCTGTAACACAAAATCATCTACCTCCTTAAATTCTTTTGGATTATAAGTTAATGCATGTTATAAGTAAATAAACATTTTCTCAATTCTAAACCCAAAATTTTGCGCCCCGGGAAGAGTTAGAAATCTCTTATCTACAACCGCTGTAAAGTCACACAATTCAGAATACTCACAACAAGTTAATATATTTACCACGAAATTTTTAATCTCTGTGCAACAAACTACGTCAACATTATAAAATTACTTTGCTAAGCTAGTTTAATACAATCAATTATATTTGTAATATTTACTGACGACGTAAATCAGGGATATTTGAAATTCTGTAGATTACTTTGTTTTTACGGACATTCCCGCGTATCTCCATGCATAACCTTACTAGGATTCTTCAGGCATCGTCAAGCTGCGTGTACGTCTGGAAAACTCATTGCACACAATACATTGCTCTTGGTATTTTAGTGGAAATATCTCACTGTTGATAACAAGAAAATTGTAGGCCATTAGAAAATAACAATTATTATCTCTAATCGCAACGGCAATTATAGTTATTTTTTATCTTCTAACTGCATGTTTGACATCTATTTCTTTATGGAAAAAATAATTTCTCTACTGTATCTCAGATCTATTTCGATATAATAAACCTATCGGATTACGGATTTCCATACAATGGAATTTTGTATCCGCTTATCAACTGTAAGTAGCCTATAAATTTGTTATTATTTTTTTATTCCAGGTAGCATTAATCTGGAGACTATACCCATCAAAGCAAAATCAGAACCCCGAGAAAAAGATGGAGGAGCAATCACTTACGCGGAAATAAATATAGACCTGCCAGATATAAAAAAGGAATGCTTAGAGAAGTCTGGAAGTATTCTCGAGACTGCAGGTTTTTTTTTTTTTTTTTTTTTTTTTTTAATTATTTAATATATATATAAAGTGGGTACAGGATATAATGTGAGTACATAAAGTATATATTTACATTACAAAATATATTTATGTTCGCAATCTCACCAATGAAGAAACTGGTTCTTGTGCTTGGTGAGAGAGTTACACTAATTATAAGAAAAATAAAATATCATTATGCTATAAGTAAGTATATAAATGATAGGAACAATATACAAATAGACAAAATCTAAATACAGTGGATGAGTATAGACTGATAATAAATATCAATGAAGGGAAAAACAGGCAATTATTTAATTGATTATTTCTGAAAGAGTAACTTTAGTTTTAGTTTAAGTATGTTAATATCCTTTAATTTCTTTATTTCAATCGGAAGGTTGTTGAAATACTTTATTCCTAAATATTTATAGTTATTTTGCATTTGTTTGGTTTTACATTTTGGAATTTTGATATTGTATTGATATCTTTTAGATAACTGGGTTTCAAATTTTTTGATTATATTATCTTTATAAATTTGAATAATTGCATTTTTCTTGAATATATCTTCTACTCGGGGCACCCCGAAATCTGTAAATAGCGTTTCTGTTGGATACGTGGAGGGTTTCTTGAGGATTACTTTGAGGATTAGCTTCTGGACCACTTTGATCGGTGTCAGAATCTTATTGTATGACCCCCCCCATCCAATAATTCCGTATTGAATTAACGACTGGATTAGTGCGTAATATACTCTTTTTAGGTTATTTCTTTTTAAAATATTTCTTAATCTTATGAATATGTATACACACTTTCTGATACGCTTGACCAATTCACATATATGTCTTTTCCACTTCATATGTTGTTCTATTATCACTCCGAGATATTTAATTTCTGATACTGAGTTCAATATTGAACAGCCTTGGATACAGATGTTTTTATTACATTTGTTATTGTGAATAATTATTTGAGTGTTAGGGAGTGTTTGTAGTTTGTTAATTGAGAAATGTATATAGTATGTCTTGTTAGTGTTTAATGAGAGAAGATTTGTATCAAACCATTGTTTCAATGTGTTCATGCAATTATTTGCTTGTTCGTTAACTATATTCCAGTCGATCCCATTCACTATGATAGCTGTGTCGTCGGCATAGGATATTATGTTTGCGTTAAGTGGTAGTTTGAAAATATCGTTGACATAAATTATAAATAGTAGGGGGCCTAGGACTGTGCCTTGCGGTATCCCGAAATTACTTGTTAGTGGTAGACTAAGTGAGTTGTTTATCTTGACTACTTGGCATCGTTCAAATAAATAGCTTTTTATCCATTTTAAAGCTTTATCGTTTATCCCAACACAATTCAATTTTTCAATAAGTTTATCATGAGAAATACTATCGAAAGCTTTTTTAAGATCTATGAAGATTCCGAGACATTTCAAAGATTTGTCTAATGTGTCCTGGATTATGTTCGATAATTTGGCAATTGCATCTTGGGTACTTCTATTTTTCATAAATCCATATTGGTTGCCGTGAATTACGTCATTTTTGTCAATAAATTCAGTCAACCTTTTTTTGATAATTTTCTCGAAGATTTTTGCAATGTTTGAGATCAGCGATATTGGACGATAATTTGACACTTCTTCAGGGTTGCCAGATTTATGAATTGGAGTGATGATGGTTTGTTTATATACAGTTGGGAATATTCCGCTTTGGAGACTTATGTTGATTAAATGTGTTAAGGGTTTTGATATATGTTTTTTGATAATTTTTAGTGTTTCGACAGTAATTCCATCGAAACCTGGTGCTGATCTTCCCTTCATGCTTGAAATGATTTGCTCGATTTCCTGTGCTGAAGTAGGGTGAAACATGTCAATTTTGTTTGAGATTTTAATGTTAAGGTTCTGTACGTCATTGGACGGTACTTTTTGAATTTGATTTGCAAGGTTTTTGCCTACGTTTGCAAAGAAGTTGTTGAATATGTTAGCGGTATCTAAAGGATTTTCTTTGCATCGTATTTTGATATTGTTATTTGTGATGCTATGTATTTCATTTTTTTTATGTTTTTTCTTGTCTATAATTTCATTTACAACATGCCAGACTTTTTTTGCATCGTTCTCCGTTGCTTCCAATTTTTGCCGAAAATAGTTTTCTTTTGTGTTTTTTATTAAATAAGTGAGTTTGTTTTTGTATGCTTTTAGGTGATTCTTTAGTGTTTCATTTGTAGGTTGTCGGATAAATTTTTTGTATAGTGCTTCTTTGTGTCTGATTGATACAATTAATCCAAAAGTTATCCATGGCTTAACCGGTTTAAATTTTGAAGATTGTTTTCTGGAATCAATGAATTGTGCAGTACTTACGTGCATTGATAGTTTTTTTTCAAATAGTTCGAAGCATTTATTCGTGTCATTACAATTGAAGATGTCGTGCCATTTTTCTTTATCTAGATTATGTATTAGGGCATTTATGTTGAGCGTTTTGCGTCGGCCGTTGTCCTTCTCCGGAGTTAGAGTTTGTATTGGTAAACATTTTTTATCGTGATTGTACGTAAAAATGCACCCGAAATGATCTGTGATTGTCGTTTGTATGACTGCAGATACTATGTTTTTTATATCTTGAATATTTGTGAACACATGATCTATGCACGAAGGTCGTTGACCTGGGATAATTCTCGTAAATGAATTAATACAAGAAATATAATTTAATTCTGCCATCATATTCAGATAATTATCTTTGTCGTAGGATGAGTAATCATTTGCGATATTGAGGTTAATGTCTCCGACAATGATAGTTTTCTTATTTCTGTTCGCAAGAAGAATGTGTTTTAGTTCATCTACATAGGTTGGTAATATTGAGGCATGGGTTCTATATATGGCGAATATGCTATAGGTGTACTTTTGGAAACTGATTTCCATATTTAAAATGTTTACATTGTGCATGTGGATTTCTCTGTAAAAAGTCACAACATATTTATTTGAAATAAATATTGCGATTCCGCTGTTTTTATTAATTTGGGTATTTGTTGCATAGTATGTATAACCCGGAATATTATAATTTATATCACTTGATGAATGCGTCTCTGTTAATATTATGCAGTCTAGTCTGTTAAGTGATTTTATTGTTACCAGGAGTTCGTCTAAATGCAATTCTATGCTCCTGACATTCATATGAAATATGGTTAGGCTAACTTCGGAATTTATCGCTAATATGTTGTTTGTTTCGTTCACTGATGTATATATTCTTTCGTCTATTGATATGGTTTTATCTATAGCATTTACCACAAAGTCATCCATATCGAAGAAATAATAATATTGAAATTCATTAGAAGCCGTGAATCACCTTTGTTCGTTTCACTGTTGGAGTTAGATTTTATGGAGAACGGACTTCTTGAGAGCCTTTGTGTTTTTTTATCGCTAATAAGTAGGTGTACAATTTTATTCATATTCTATTCTCTCTTTGGCGATTTGAAGCATTTTTTGTCTGTATGTGCAGTTGATGCTATCAGCACTGTGGTCGTCCGATATGTTTGCTTTGAATTTTCTATTATTGCAGGAACAGTTGTAACAGATTGGTTTATTGTTTCTTTCTGTGCATTTTGCTAGGGTGTGATCTTTTGCACAATGGGGGCAGGTAGGAGGTTGCGTTCTGTTCAGGCATCTTAATGCTGTGTGTCCATACTTCAGGCAATGATAACACTGCGTAAGGGGGTTAAGATCTTCAATTGGGACTCTTTGGTATTTTATATTGATTTTTCCAATGTTAACTAGTATTTTTCTGATGGCTCCTGACGTTTGTAGTAAGTAGTTTGACACGTCTTGTTGGGACGTCTTTTGTTGGTCAAATTTTTTGAGTTTGATTTCTTTTATGAGTTTGAAATCATCCTTTCGGCAATTTTGTAGCCCCTCATTTTGCTGAGTTATGCCTAAGACTATTTCCTCCTCTGACAAATTTGATTGTAATCTTTTTATGATCATTATTGGTTTTCTCTTTTTTGTTTCTTCAGCGTTTATGTCTTCGCCGAATGTTTCATTTATTTTTGTAGCCAATTTTTGTACGTCTTCTTTTTTTGCACATGAGATAGTGATTTTTTGATCACCAATTTTTTTAAATTCAGTTACACCAACTTTCATTTTGGTTACATCTATGTTTTTTTAGATTCTTTTTCTCATTTCTTCAGCCTTGAAGTTTTTAGTCGTTGATATAATGATGGCGTGCTTTTGTAGAATTTGTTTCTCGATTTTGCTAATTGTTGTTGTGGCTTGCGCATATGTTTTTATATTTTTTACCACGAAACTCTCTAATTTCTCATTATAGTGCTCATTGTTTGTTATAATTTGCTCTTGTAGACTTATAATTTTTTTTTGTAGAATACAATTTTCTATTATAATTTGTTCTTCTAGTTTCTTTAGGTTGTTTTCCAAACTCAGTTTTATTCTTGAATCTTTAACAGATGTGATCTTTGCGATATCGCTCTTTATATCTTCGATAATGTCATCCATGTTCTTTCTTAATACGCTCGCCCGTCCGGGCGAGGTACTTTGCGAGGTAAGAATGTAGTACAATACTCGATACGATACACTAAACGAATACTGGGTACGACCGCACTCTTGTAGCAATAAAATGCAACTGAAAAAGGTAAAAACGAATTTCGTTTTTCTGAATTCGTTTAAATAATTATCTAGTTATTATAGATACGTACATATTGAGCGTAATCTGCCATCTTTTTAAGACATGATTACGGACCTGAAGACGCATCTAGAAGAAAATCATTATTCATGTACACACTGTCACTACTCATGCTCACGCAAATCACATTAAACAGCCCACTTACGCACCCATACTGGAGAAAAACCGTATCTATGTTTCCATTGTAACTACTCATTCTCACGCAAATCAAATTAAACAGTGCCCATTCGTAACCATACTGGAGAAAAATCTTATTCATGTTCCCATTGTATCTACTCGTACTCACGCAAGTCACATTTGACGGTGCACTTACGCACCCATACTGGAGAAAAACCTTATTCATGTTCTTATTGTGACTACTGCCGCTAACACATGTCAGCATCAACAGTTCACTTACGTACCGATTCTGAAATTAAACCTTATTCATGTTTCTACTGCAGCTTTTCATGTTTTTATCAGGGGAATTTGAAACTTCACATTCTTACCCATACTGTAGTATAACGACATAAGTGTCCCCATTGTTACTTCTCCTGCAAAGGGAAATCACATTTAAAAGTGCACTTACTCACCCATACTGGACTTATACCTTAATGTTCCTACTGCAGCTATTCAGGTTCTGTAATGGGAAATTTGTAAATTCCATTTGGAAAAAACCTTATTCGTGAGTTCCCATTATAATTAAACCTGCTCATTCAAGTCAGCGTTAACAGTGCACTTACGGGATTTACACCTTATTCATGATCCTACTGCAAATATTAATGTTCTCAAAAGGGTTAAAAAGTAGGCGTAAACTATAAAGGCACGTTTTTAATCATACTGGAGAAAAACTATATCCATGTTCTCATTGTAAATTTATATAGTCAAGTTCTTACCCATACTTGACATAAAAACCTTATTCATGTTCCAACTGTAACCTCTCCTGCTCATTAAAGTCCCACTTATCATTGTGTGTGTGTACGTATATAGCGTACAATCATACTGGAAATTAATCTTATCCATTTTCTGACTGCAGTTATTCATGTTCACGAGGAGTCAGATTTTGACCCGCTCATGAAAAAAAATCATTCATGTTCCGATTTTAATATAGATGTTTTCAGAAAGAATAATTAAAACATCATATACGTACCCATTTAGCATGAAAACCTTATTCATTTTTCGAAGAAAAGTTCTCTTGACTGTTTATCACTTTGTGATGTCATTTTTATATGTTTCTTTGATTTACCTTTTTTTTATTATTAACGACAATTATAATTACAAAGTTAAGTATATTATTCGCAGTCCTCTTCACTAGGTATTTCTGTTCCGAGGCGGACTGTAGGTTTTTGTATAGGTGGAGATCGTGATTTCCTTGTTAATTTCTACAAAAAAAATTGTCTTCACATTTGTTCAGTTCATAATTTTATTGATTTCCTCATCTTCATGTTTACTTAGCCATAATTTGATGTCGTTTTTAAATTTTTGTGTCTCCGTTGTGTTTTTGAGTTCAATTGGGAGGGCATTATATAGTTTTGTAGCATGGAAATGATGATTTTTCTGGCCAAAAGACGTATTTAATTTTGGGATGTTCAATAGTTTTGAGGATTTCTTCCTTATAATATAGTTGTGTTGGTCAGCAGGGTACTCATATTTTTCTGTAAATTTGATTAGAGCATTTTTTCTAGTATAGTTTTATTATACTGAACACTTTAAATTTTTTTTAAATGTCTTTTGATGGAGTTCTTATGGGTACTTTAAGGATTATTTTTACTATTGCTTTTTGAGTTTTAATAAGCTGCTTCATGTGGATGTTTGAGGCAGATCCCCATCCAATAATCCCATATTCTATGCGTGATTGACAGAGAGCATAGTATACCTTATATAAATCATTTATACTTAGTATATTGCGTATATTTCTAAAGTAGTATATAAGCTTTGTGAGTTTTTTTGTAATACTATTTATGTGGGAGTCCCATCGAAGATTTTTATCAATTTCAATGCCGAGATATTTTATACTTCTAGAGTGTGTTATGGTGGGGCAGTGGCATGATTGAATTTCGTTTTTTCCTTGACAATCATGTAATTTGAGAGTATAATCCTCAGCTGGTTGTCCTCTAGCCGTTTTAGAAAACGTTAAATATTTTGTTTTGTTAACATTAAGTGTGAGTGAGTTTTGCATAAGCCATTTTTGCAGAAGGATAAGCCCGTTTTCAGCTTCTTTGTAGGTGGTTATCCAATCACTTTCATTAAATAAAATGACAGTGTCGTCGGCAAAACTAATGATTTTTCTGTTGGTGTGTAAGTTGCAGATATCATTTATATATATCAGAAATAATAAAGGTCCTAGGACACTTCCTTGCGGTACACCGTAATTGATTGGGAGAGGTTTACTTTTACACTTATCAATTTTAACACACTGTGAACGTTCTGACATGTAACTTATCAGTAGATTTAGAGTTGTGTTTGACATCCCAATTGTTTTAAGTTTCTTGAAAAGGATTTTATGGTCTATCGTGTCAAAGGCCTTTTGCAGGTCTATAAAAATTGCCAAAGATTTATTTCCCTGGTCTAAGCTTTTCGTGATCGTATTTATGATATCGTCTATGGCGTCGGCAGTACTCAAGTTTTTTCTAAAACCGTACTGAGATTTCGATATTAGGTTATTATCTTCTAGGTACATCATAAGTTGTTTTTTTAGTACTTTTTCCAATATTTTAGAAAAGGTACTGAGAAGGCTTATTGGTCGATAGTTATTGATATCATTTTTACATCCTTGTTTATAAATAGGTATAACAGTAGCTTCTTTAAGGGATGTGGGAAATACGCTTTTAGCTATAGATAGATTGATAAGGTGTGTCAGCGGGAAGGTAATTTCTTCACTGAGATGTTTTATTGCATTGGTTGAGATTACATCATCCCCTGATGACACATTTGGTTTTAGGGAAGTATTTATGTTTTTGGTTTCGTCAGCGGTTATTTGTTTGAAATTAAGTTCTCTTTCCAGATTTCGTGCTTCATTTGGTTTGTCTGCATCATTTTTAAAACGTAATGTAATTTGTTTGGCTAATTTTGATCCAATATTTGTAAAAAAATCATTAACATGATCAAGAATTTTGTCAGGGTTTTCGGCATACAGAGTGGGAACCTTGTTTATGTTCAGTTTATCGATTTTTGATGTATTACTGGTGGATTTAGAATTCGTGAGTTAATTTATGATTTGCCACATTTTTCTGGGATTATGGATTATTATAATACACGCTTCTATTTTATTTTTATAAAAGGATTCTTTTGTGGTGTTTATGATGTTTTTGCAGATGTTTCTATATCTTTTATAGTATCGTAGCTTTTGTATATCATAAGGATTTTGTTTGAGTTTTTTTATGTAATTCGTCTCTTTTTCGTATGCAGTTTATAATATTCTGTGAGATCCAAGGCTTTATGTGTATATTCTTGTATGAAATTTTCTTCGTAGTTTTTTTGGTATTGGACACTATGTTATGTTGGATTATATCAATGAAGCTATTCCACGCATCATTTGTGTTGTCAATATTTTGAATTTTTTCCCATTCAGTACTTTGCAAATTATGCTTAACGGCATTCCAGTTTGTTTCTGTTTTTTCTATTATCGACGGTCTATTTTGAATTTTCCTTGCTTTGTTTTGGTTTATTGCTAGGATTGTTGTAAAATGATCAGTTATTGTTGATTCGTATATGACAGATTGCGTATGTTTTTTAGTTTTACTCATTATATGGTCAATGCAGGTTTTGGAATTTTCAACTTTTCGAGTGGGTTCATTTATAAGACTTTTAAGACCATGAGAGGCTAATGTCTGCAGATGTTCATTTTTTTGGGGGTGACCGTTATCGAGAATAATTATATTTAGATCTCCAATAAGAAAAACATTTATAGTTTTTTTTTTGTAGAGAGAGTACCTCATCCAAGGAATTAATAAAAGGATCCAAATTGTAAGATGAAGGTGATCGATAGATTGCTAGTATAGTTGATTCATTTCCAATTTTAATTTTTAGACAATTGGCGTTTATTATTGTGGTTCCTTTCACTTCAGCTTTTATTTCATTTTTTACGTAGACAATTACGCCATCATTTTGTTTATTACTAATTAAGGTTGAGTAGGTAGTATATCCAGCAATCTCCATGGGTGAAGATTTCTCATTAATCCAACATTCAGTGAGAATTATGATGTCAAAGCGAAGTCCGATAGATTTTAATAGAATTTGCAATTCATCGAAATTTTTATTTATGCTTCTTATATTTGTGTGTAGAATTTTGAAGTAATTATTTAAAGTTGTTAAAATCTTTGGTTCAGAAGTAATTATTGTGGTATTCATTTTAGCAAACTAAATTATTAAGTGGATGGTAACTTTTTTTTTAATATTTATTTTATATTAAATTATTTTCACTATATCATCTAAGTGCTTAATGTAGATAATTTTTTCATGTTGCTGTTTCCCCAGCATAACTTTTCCTTGTTTATACCATACAAAGTGGTAATTTTTTTCTTTGGCTATTTGTTTAGATTTCCAAAGAATTTCTTTGTGGTACGGGCTTAAATCTTCCCCAATGAAGATTGGAGATGTAGTCAGATCCTTGATTTCTTCATAATTTATCTCTTTCTTCTTTTCAAGGAGGGAATCTCTTTGTCTTTTTTCGCAAAAGGTAACAAGAAGCTTAGGTGGAGCCCCATTTCGTCTGTCTGGGACTCTGTTGACGTCAGTTATATCAGTTTGTTTTAGATTGATTCCAGCTGCGGCAGCAACTTTCCTCACAATTTCAATAGGTTGTTCTCTGTTCTGTTGAGGAATTCCAGCTATTTCTAAATTATTACACCTTGAAGTAGTTTCAATGTCAGCCAGTCTAATTTCAAGTCTTTTGATCATATTATTTTTTTCTGAATTCCATGGTTTTTGTAGTCTCTTTTGCCTGAGATTCAATTTTGATGAATAAATCCCTTTTCAAATTTTTTATCAATGTACTCGATAATTTTGTCCATGTCTGGTTTTTCATCAGCGATTATTTGGTTTTTGCTACGAGTGTTTGACATCACTAAATTATTTGTTTGGAAATACCCCTCACAAATGTACGTTTGAAAAATTAGTACTGGCAATAACTACTTAGTATTTATTGTTGGCACTTTTGCATAGACAATGACACGAAGTCTTGGCGTTTGAGGTTATGTTGTTTTCAGTAACTCTTTTTATGCACAGATATTACTTTTCTTTGGTATTATCCACTATTTATTTTAGATATTTAAAGCGTAGTGCGTTTATACTTTAATTGAAATGTTTTCTTTGTGTTTTTTAATCACTATTATTTATTTTGCGGTTAGATTATAAGGTTCGCGGAAATTTCTGATCGTAACACTACAGTTAACCATAGATTGAATTAACAATTAACGATTAACAATTAAGTTTGGTTATATGTTTGAGTTTTATATGACAGTGTTATAATTATGGATAAAAGTGACTACATAAATACGACAATGGGCTTTTTACAAGGGGATAATTTTGAAAATAATCAGAAACACCCTATTAATAAGTTTCAAGAGCTGGTAAAAGAAGCGGTAAAACATTTGTAACATAGCGGTTTATATCGTATTAAATAATAATAATAGTTGAATACGCTAC
The DNA here is from genome assembly GCF_061612785.1 of Hesperophylax consimilis. Lineage (NCBI taxonomy): Eukaryota > Metazoa > Arthropoda > Insecta > Trichoptera > Limnephilidae > Hesperophylax > Hesperophylax consimilis. The sequence goes on from NC_142854.1 coordinate 30,305,151, forward strand.
ATGCTAGCTCTTTGCTCTTAGATCGCCGCAAGTAGCAGCACCTGCCGGTCACTAAATTCTCGCCATCAGCGTTCCGCGCGGTAAGAAACAGAACTAATCGTCCACGCCGTCAGCCCTCGCTCGCCGGCCTCGTCCTCTTTCGAAATCCTGACCTCAGCATGTCAACACGCTGCTTCGGGTTGTGATCCCGCGACCCAGAAACTCCTGGCCGAACTTCTCAGCGAAACTGAGCTTCCATGGCTATAAATGTATTGTTTTGTAAATTTTTCGTTTTATATAATCTTTTGTTTTGTATACATTTTTTAATTCATATTCCTTTCTCACAAATTTAATTTACTTTTTCCATATTATGTTGTCTCAGTAGATGTAAAGTCACAAGTAGGAAATCCATAATTGTTTTTATTTTACTATTTAATACTTATGTACAAACTGATTAATTGTAAACTGTCGATTTCCCGAAAATGAATAAATATTAACATTGTTAAAAGATACAATGTAATACATTATTTTCTATAATAATAATGTTAGTTTAAAAGTTGGCAACATGTTGTGGTTGGCAACATTTGGATTTCTTTTGTTTTTTCTCTGTGCTCTGTACACTGCTGTCATCTTTCTTGTAATACGTACATCGTCAATAAAACCAGTTATTAAAAAGTGTTATATTTTAATTTAATAAACACAGAAGATTACAACAGGTTATGGGCCCAGATCACCACAGGCCACATACCTATCAAAAATAAAGTACAGTGAAGTGACTAGTTGAAAACAATTACCGGAGAAACGAAAATAAACCTCACACCACACGCGTGTTGGCGTTGGAGGTTAAGTTGCCGGGAAGGAGAAAAATACTTGCTACATTCGGCTGCAAGGAAGGAAATACTAGTAAGAAAGGAATTGAAAGATACGATGGACGGAAATAATACAGTTATCAAACTGGAAGAAATAAAAAAAACTGGAATGTTTGGAAGTTTCAAACAATGGTGTTGTAACGGGGTCAAAATTTAATTAATGTCGTTGAAGGCAAAGTTGTAAAAGGGCAAGGCTCCGAGGAACAGAAAGCATGGGAGACACAAGATGCTAAAGCTCAAACAATGTTAGTGACCAGGATGACCGAGGAAGTGATGTTACATAATATATTATCTTGCACTACTGCTGCAGAGATGTGGCGAAAGTAAACGAGCATTTTGAACAAAAAAGTGAAACAAGTATTCACATAATCCAGCAAAGATTCTTCCAATATAAATATGAAGAAGGAATGGAGATGTCAGTCTTCCTGTCAAAAATACAGGAGTTACAAAATCAACTCAAACAAATGGATGAAGAAATTTCGGAAAAATTCATAATTACGAAGGTATTGATGTCATTGCCAGATATCTACAAACACTTCATATCAGCATGGGAGTCTGCGCCAGATAACAAACAAACCTATGATAACCTTGTCGCTCGTTTGTTAGTGGAAGGGGAGAGAGTAAGGGAAAAGGCTGAACTCGCATCGCCGTCATCTGCGTTTATGGCAAAGAAAACTGCTCCAAATAAACGAAATATAAAGTGTTTCAAATGTAATAAGATGGGACATTATCAATCTGAGTGTATGAGTCATGTGAATAATAACCATCGTAACTTTCCAAACAAAAGTGAAAAAAAGTGTTTTTATTGCAATAAAGTTGGGCACATCAAGAGTGAGTGCTGGCATAAGAAAGGAAAGGAGAAAAATGCGTTTGTAGTACAACAAATACCTAAAGAACTGTATCAACAGTCAAAGTGGTTGGTGGACACAGGTGCAAGTGAACACATGTGTCAAGACAAAAATCTATTTTCGACATTGTCACCAGAAGTGTCACAAAAGTCTGTGATAATAGGTGATGGTACTCAAATAAATGTTATTGGTTGCGGACAAGTGGAACTAGAAGTATTCAATGGACACCGGTGGGTCGAGACCACCATATATAATGTACTGTGTGTGCCAGACTTAAAAATAAACTTGTTTTCTGTAAATTGTGCGGCTGACAAAGGTTATGTCATGTTGACAGATCAAAACATTTGCAAGTTTTTTAAGAATAATAAAGTATGTGCGGTAGCAAATCGTGTTGGAAATATGTATATTATGGATGTTCGTTATAAATATAAAAACTGCTTTGCAAATGTAACCACAGTTAAATCAAGTTTGAGTGAGTGGCATGAGAAACTTGTACACCAGAATATACAGCAGGTGAAAGACGTGTTAGAGAACAATAATATTAAAGTCTCAAGTAATGAACCAGGAAAAACACCCTATGAATTATGGACAGACAAACATTTTGATCTCAGTAACTTACATATCTTTGGTACGCCCGTAGCTGTTCATATTCCAAAAGAAAAACGAAGGAAATGGAATCATAGTAGGGTACGGAGAAAATGTGAAAGGGTATAGAATTTTTTATCCTGATAAAAATGATGTTCTAATAAAGAGAGATGTCATTTTTCTGGAACCTGTTATTGGGAAATGTAATAGCTTAAACCTAGAGTCTGTAACAGAAGAATACAACGATGAAACCGACAATAACCAGCAAGAGTTAGTAGAAGATGTTGTGAGTGATCCAAACATTACAAATCAGATGTCAGATGATGAGCAGCACAGCTTATATGAACCTGAAGAAACAAGTGATGAAGATAGTGAACGCGATAGTGATAGTACATTACAGCCAGCTTCTCCTCGTCAAACCAAACGTCACAATTCTATACTTGCCAAAATGTGTACACTGCAGAGACAGAACCAGGCACCTATAAGGAAGCTATGCAGAGGAGTGATGCCTGTCAGTGGGAAGAAGCTGTAAAACAAGAACTGGATACTCTCAAAGAAAATAATACTTGGACAGTTTGCGCTGTACCTGAAAAACAAAACATTATTAGTAGTAAGTGGGTATTCAAAATAAAGAAAGTTGATAATATTATTCAATATAAAGCAAGATTGGTTGCCAGAGGTTTTGAACAGAATGATACAAAAGATTTATATGAAATTTACTCACCCGTTGCCAAATTGTCAACATTTAGATTATTTGTTTCAGTTGCTACAAAATTAAAACTATCAATACATCAGATGGATGTCACTGGGGCTTTTTTATATGGGGATATAAAGGAAACTGTGTTTATTAAATTACCGGAAGGGGCATATAATGGTTGTGATAATATTGTAAAACTAAATAAATCATTGTATGGGCTAAAAAAATCCCCTAAATATTGAAATGAAAAATTTAACCATGTAATAAGTAAAGCAGGCTATGTAAAGTCAAAGAATGATCCTTGTTTGTTTACTAAATGTAATGGAGAAAACCAAACTTATGTCTTACTGTACGTCGATGACCTCTTGATGTTTAGTAATAATGAACAGGAATTAAGTGATCTTAAATTAAAATTACACAATGCGTTTAAGATGAAAGATTTCAAATTTTCTTGGTATCAGTACTAAACAGAATTTAAAAGATGGTGTAATTGAATTGTGTCAAAGATCTTATTTAGAAAATGTATTAAAAAGATTTAACATGGAAAATTGCAAACCCATGTATACCCCTATTGATCAAAATTTTAATGTAAAAATCTTAGAATCCAAAGAATGTAAGTCTGACAAGGATATTGAAAATACTTGTAGGAAAATTATTGGGGTATGCGGGGTATGCGGTCTCAGGCACTAGGCCAGACCTTTGTGTAGCTGTATCTATATTAAGTAGGTACCAAAATAATGCAAGTGATGTTTTGTTGACTCATTTAAAAAGAATTTTAATATATATAAAATATACTCTAGATTATAAGCTGATTTTCAATATAAGGGCACTCAAGCAATATTTATATTAAATATATACAAAACTTACAAATTGCTATAATAAAAAAAATTGTACCACCGAATATCTACAGACAAAGAAGTAATCTAAAACTACTGTATGGTTCTGAGGGCCTACTTCCAATAAAGGGTCTTCTTTGGTACATTATTATAATGGATAATGAGGGAGATAGCAAATATAAAAAGCAACCGGTGCATAATCACACAACAAGATTCACTGAAATAAGGGCCTCATTATTCCAAGAGTAACAAATAAGTATGGAAGCCGAACGCTTAAATATTTAATACCAGAGATTTTCAATAAATTTAATAATTCTTTTAAACCTCAGAATAATGAGAGACCCTGCCCCAAAAACACTAAGCGTTGGCTAATAAGCGACGAATCAATGTATCTCTGAACTTTATTATTGATGTATTCCTGAACATCTCAACGTACCTGCCTAAATAATTTGTATATAGGTAGGTACTTGGATATATATTATTTTGTGATATTATTTATTGTATAATTTTGTGTCATACATGTATTAAAAATTAAAAATGTTTATATATATTATTTGTAGAACCTACAGACAAGCCGTCATGTGTGACAGCTTTGTGGGACTGCATAAAACTTGTATCTTTAAATAGGATATTTGGATATAGATAATGTAAGAATGTGTTACATTGAGCGGGGGTGTTAAAACATACAATGTAATACATTATTTTCTATAATAATAAGGTTAGTTTAAAAGTTGGCAACATGTTGTGGTTGGCAACATTTGGATTTCTTTTGTTTTTTTCTCTATGCTCTGTACACTGCTATCATCTTTCTTGTAATACGTACATCGTCAATAAAACCAGTTATTAAAAAGTGTTATATTTTAATTTAATAAACACAGAAGATTACAACAAACATTTTGTTGATGTTCTGTTTCAGGTAGCATTAATGTGGAGACTGTACCCTTGGAAAAACCAGGACCCCGTGAAGAAGATGGTGGGGGAATCCCTTATACGGAAATAGACATAGACCTGCCAGATATTAAAAAGGAATGCTTAGAGCAATTTGAAAGTATTACCGAGAGTGCAGGTAAAATGGATTTTTTTTCGTCTTATTCAATTTTAATAATCTTATCGTTTCATAATAGATACCGACGTATTGAGCTTTATCTGTTATCTTTTCCAGATGTGATAGTGGTCCCGAAGACACGTGCCGAAGTAAAACCTCTTTTATGTCTCCATTGTAACTACTCCAGCTCAAGCAAATCACATTTTACAGTGCACTTACGCACCCATACTGGCGAAAAACCTTATTCATGTCCCCATTGTAACCACTCGTTCTCACAGAAGTCAGATTTAACTTTGCACTTACGAACCCATTCTGGAGCAAAACTTTATTCATGTCCCCATTGTTACCAATCCTGCGTAAGCAAATCGAAGTTAACGGTTCACTTACGCACCCATACTGGTGAAAAACCTTATTCATGTTCCCATTGTAACTACTCCTGCTCACAAAAATCTTTTTTAAAGAGGCACTCATTCACTCATACTGGAGAAAAACCATATTCATGTGCCCATTGTAACAACTCCTGCTCACGGAAGTCAGATTTAACGGTACACTTACGCACCCATACTGGAGAAAAACCTTATTCATGTTCCTACTGCAGCTATTCATGTACTCAAAGGGGACATTTAAAACATCACATTCTTACCCATACTGGAGAAAAAGCTTATTCATGTCACCATTGTAACCACTCTTTCTCACGCAAGTCAAATTTATCGGTACACTTACGCACACAAACTTGCGAAAAACCTTATTCATGTCTCCATTGTAACTACTCTTGCTCACGCAAGTCAGATTTAACGGTACACTTACGCACCCATACTGGAGAAAAACCGTATTTATGTTCCCATTGTAACTACTCTTTCTCAAGGAAATCATATTTAACACTTCACTTACGCACCCATACTGGTGAAAAACCTTATTCATGTTCCCATTGTAACTACTCCTGCTCACAAAAATCTCTTTTAAACATGCACTTATTCACTCATACTGGAGAAAAACCATATTCATGTGCCCATTGTAACTACTCCTGCTCACTGAAGTCAGTTTTAACGGTGCACTTACGCACACATACTGGCGAAAAACCTTATTCATGTCTCCATTGTAACTACTCTTGCTCACGCAAGTCAGATTTAACGGTACACTTACGCACCCATACTGGAGAAAAACCGTATTCATGTTCCCATTGTAACTACTCTTTCTCAAGCAAATCATATTTAACACTTCACTTACGCACCCATACTGGTGAAAAACCTTATTCATGTTCGCATTGTAACTACTCCTGCTCACAAAAATCTCTTTTAAACAGGCACTTATTCACTCATACTGGCAAAAAACCATATTCATGTGCCCATTGTAACTACTCCTGCTCACTGAAGTCAGTTTTAACGGTGCACTTACGCACACATACTGGCGAAAAACCTTATTCATGTCTCCATTGTAACTACTCTTGCTCACGGAAGTCACATTTATCGGTACACTTACGCACACATACTGGCGAAAAACCTTATTCATGTCTCCATTGTAACTATTCTTGCTCACGGAAGTCAGATTTAACGGTACACTTAGGCACCCATACTGGAGAAAAACCTTATTCATGTTCCTACTGCAGCTATTCATGTACTCAAAGGGGACATTTAAAAACAGAATGAGCAAAAGAACAAATAATATATTTTACACCCCCCAAACCAATACTAAATTAATGCAGACGCATAGCAGTTTCATTGGTCCTCGTACATTTAACCTTCTACCACTACAAACTCAAATGATAAATAAAAAGATAGAATATATTAAAGAGGTAAAATTATGGCTGATTGACGCAGATATTGAAACGCTTTTACTATAAATTTATTTATCCTTTCTACAACTCACTTGCTGAAACTTTATAAACTATTGTACATAATGTTTTCTCTTTACTTTTTATAATAACTATAAACAAAAAAAAAAACTTTTTCTACTAATGTATATTATACTTTAGGTACTTGAAATATAGTAATCGTTTTATATTACCCACACTCAGGCAGTCAGTGCCTTAGTGGGTTTTCATTTCTTTTGTAAACTATTTGGTATTATATATTATGTTATTTTATACTATCTATTAATATGTATAATATGTGTAAAGAAATGAAAATAAATAATAAAAATAAAAAAACATTACATTCTTACCCATACTGGAGAAAAGGCTTATTCATGTAACCATTGCAACCACTCCTCTTCACTGAAGTCAAATTTAACGAAACACTTACGCACACATACTAGACTAATTTAATTTTTTTTAAATTTCATAATCCATCCTCTCATTCATCCTCTGTAAGTATTAAAGTTCGTACTTACAAATCTTAATTTTGTTTTAATTAGTCAAATTAGCGAAAATGAGAATCGTGCTTTTTTACATACTCGGCTCTATTGTGGCTCGTATTAAGTGTACCGCTGAGAATATTCTTTCTTTTGTCAATTTATGCGAAAAATCGCGGAGTTGTGGAAAAAAGTATTTGTCTGGGATCGTAGTCGCGTTCCAACGCCTGTAATCCCCAAAAGGGCGCCATTCTTCGTTGTGTTTCTTAACCATGTGCAATGGGCTCGCCCAACTACTCTTTGACGGCCGACACATTCCATTCTCCATAAGGTATTTAAATTATTTTTTAGCCGCTTCCAAAAGATCTGTTACAGGCGATCCCCTTGTTTCAATCACATGTGTAACGTTATGTTTACGAACATCTGGATTCTTCATGTCGGGTCGTGTCAATGCAGGGTATTTATTTTAAAATGTCTCGGTATTTCTGATTAGCAGATAACGTCGAGATGCCGGATGAGGGTCATTGAGAATTCATTCCTCCAATCTGTAGTGGAATGGTCCGTTAATGTTGCGTTCTTCAGGTTGACGCTTAAGTTAAAGTGATGTAGAAAGTCTGCTCCTAAGATTGGTCTTGATACGTCGGCGACGATAAATTTCCACTTCATTTCACGCCGAAGTCCAAATTGAAGTTCGATAGTTCTGGTACCGTATGTTTTTATGGTATTACCGTTAACACTTTATAGCGTGGTGGGGCATGTTTCCGTGGTGACTGTATTTTTCGTGATCCTGCTTGGTCTTGGGAGTACGGATACGTCACCACCGGTGTCGATCGAAAATTTTTGTTGCTTCATGAGTTCATGAATGAAGAGTGCATAAAATGTAAACAAACATAAATGTATTGTGACGAGTTCAAACTGTGTGGTCAACTAATTTAATAAACATGTGACAATTTTATGCGCTTGCAAAATTTATATTTGAATGTTCGTATTAGAATTTAACTGTAAAATCAGTATGTATGTAGGTTTAAGGCGATCCAATACCAAGTAACGCAAAATCAGATGTTTATGGTTTGAAAATTTGATTGCTTAAAAATACTACAGATGCTTTAATTAAATACTGCAAGTAGAACACATCTTGGCCTTGTCAGCAAGCGATCACTTTTTTGATAAAACCTTTTATAAGCCTAGAAAAAAATAAAGTATCAGGCCTAAAAAATACTGTCTAGTGCAAAATATCCCATTTACAAGCCCATTTTCGGATATTCTTTTATTGTATAATGTGGGAAATTCATTTTTTTTAGATTATCGGAATAAATTTTCATATATGTCCCAGAACTTCACAAAATAAAAAAAAATATTCCTTTTTGCGTTGTTTATTTTTACAAGAATATTGATCGATTTTCGGGGAGGTAAACATTGAATTTGCCATTGTAAAATAACCTCTATGCCGTAAACGTAAGGGTTTCACGCTTTTGTATTTATTTACCGCCCAGCGCTGGCGGTATGAAGACGTTCTTTATCTTAGTGCCGCTCTGTTCTGTGAAATTTTTTCAACTAAAATCAGTTTACGTGTAATCGTTTTTTTTTTTTAATTCCTAGTTTTATACAATGGGCAGGGAAGATAATACAAAAACTGAGTACGCTCAGTGGCCTAAAAAAAATTAAAAAACATGCTGGTATATTTGGGTCTGTTTAAATATTTTATTTCATAATTAGGTACCTAGAAACAATAACGCAAGAAATATTTGTTTATTTTATGTTATTATGTTTAGAAATCAAACAGATACACATAAAGAATAATAACAAATATACATTGCAAAATGAACGCACGATAACATAAGTTATAATCATTATTTAAATGTACAAATAAAATATTTTTAATCGGTCATCATCGATTATCGAACACGATTAGACTATTAGGTAAAATATACTCATGGAGTTGGAATTAATTTTTATTTTTTCAATGCATGCAATGTCTTTTGTAATGTAATTTATCTAAATGTTTTTTACAGGCCTCTACGTAATCTTTCCGTAAAAAACAATTAAAAAATACTGCTGTTTCAATAATTTCTAACTATAATTAGGTATTGTCATTTATTTAATTTAGTCGATTAATACTATTTGAAAAACAACCATGCAATAATTTCTTTGCCAAAAAATGTTAATAACGCAGCTGAACAAAACAACGAGGAAAGAGTATAGAGTGTAAAACCAATTTCCAATTTCGCGCGCTTTTGCGTACCGAAGCGACGCACAGTGGTAAAATTTAACGAAATTTGGGACGTATTTGTTCTTAAAAGGTTCCAAGGGTAAAGTTTATAACTAGGATTGTTATAAAGTGGTCAATTCACGCATTACAGATTGCTTTTTTATATGTTTATTACTAGGATTGTTATAAAGTGGTCAGTTATTGTCAGTTCACGCATTACAGATTGCTTGTGTTTTATTCCAAATGGTCAATGCAGGTTTTGGAATTGTTCATTTTTCGAGTGAGTTCATTTATAAGGCTTAAAAAAAGACCATAAGAGTCCTTAGGTATTTTTTTAGGGATCACAATTATCCAGAATAATGATGTAAATCCCCAATAAGACACTCTAGACGTGGAGATTTTTAGTTTATTATGTTTAAACACGGCTTCGCTACATTCCGTCCATTATTTAACTGTTATCAAAATGTTTGCATTCTCCTACACCCAAAGCGAATGATTTTAATTCTGTATTTTAAAACATTACTGTGATGTTATTGGAATGTTATTCCTATTATGTTGTTATGTATAGATAACCTACCTTATATATTTGTACCCACCTAAAAATTTACTTAATAAAAAATGATTTAAAAATTGTTGCATAATTTTATTACACAAACTGTACAAATTTTAAGTACATTTCTCTCTTCAAGACCCGCATTAAAAAAACCCTTCCTTCAACCTCTTCCTTAATCCGCCCCGCAACCCTGCCCAACCAGTGGCGATATAAATAAATATACATATATTTATCTGTACAGACAGAGGCGCTCTTGTGAGATGTCACATAAAAAACGAAGAGTTTAAAAAACAGTTTTTTGTGCCTCCTGTAAAATTTGATAATTGGAAGGCTGCCTTTACACTTGGAAGTTTTTTCCTGAAAGTTGCTCACGTAAGCGACTTACGACAAATTTACCAATGTAAACGACACCATAAGTCGCTTACCGTAATTTTTACCAAGTTACAGAAGTTTTTCTTACGTAACTTTTTGACAGGTCTAATCGCTCACGTGGGAATTTACGGCTCTCTCACAGCTTATCAAAACAGATTGATAAGTTGAGTCGCTTACCGTAAGTTTTGACGTCACTGTCGGGATGGTAAAACAGAAATCTGCAACACCGACAGTAAGATCCCGTTGCTCCTCGGGACTTGTTTACTTGTTGTCATTTGGCATTTCGCTGTTTCACCCATTTCTAGTTCAGTTCACGTATCATAGTTGATAATTGGTAAAAATGCCCAATAAACGAGCCGACGCGAAGAATTGGAGTAAGGACGAAACAAAGCAGCTGATAGACATTTTTGAAAGTCTTCCTCTGTTATGGGATTACCAAAGGGCAGACTATAAAGATAGGAATGCACGAAGCAATTCTCTTGCGTCAGTTGCAGAAGTGTTTTCAACAACGCCGGAAGAAGTAAATAGAAAATTACATAATTTAAAGGGACAATTTCTGCAGGAACTGAGGAAGATAAAATGTAAGAAGAGTGGCAGCGGGTTAGATGATCTGTACACTTCCCCTTGGATTTACTTCGAAATGTTGAAGTTCCTGGACATAAACTCCGGTACACAGGCAAAAGACAGATTGGCAAGAACATTTTTTTTTTAAAAGTAGATGTTTATTTAAGTATACCTATTTATGTTCAAGTTTAATTCTGGGGGTTAATACTAGAAGTGCCCATGTCAGTTTTGGATTTAGGTACCAGAAAGTAGTCTAATAAAAACCTCCCTTAATTTGAATGCTATGAATATGTCAGGTGCTCTGTTTTTACGCCAAAAATCGATAAATAATCTTCATCCCTGGGCGATTAAGAAAATTGACACAGGCACTTATAGTAAAGCCCCAGAACTCTACATTGGGAAATATTCTCTGAATTCGTCGTCCACTTGTGGGTAGATGGTATAATAATTATGATATGTTAAAGTTCTTGGACAGGGATATCGGTACAGAAACAACTAACACATTGTATGGACATTTTTATTTATAAAGTGTAGAATACATATTCACGTTCACGGTTAATTAATAATCACTAATGATGAAAGTAGACTGCGGGGAAACGGTGTGATTAGCATCTGTTAGTTAAGTAGCGTAGGTTAGACACTTTGAATTGCCATGCCAATTCTCCCTCAAGAGAAACGAAATATTCGCTAAATTCATCTCGAATTAATTGTCCACTTGCAGGTGGATTGTTATTTCCATACCTTTCTTCTAAAGGAAAAAGGTTTTCACGAGGCATTTCCTCCTCTCTTCCTCTATCAGTATGACGTGAAGCATTATTGCCAGACATCATGAAATTGTGTAGCACACAGATCGTAGAAACAATTAGTTCTACCTTTTTATGGGGTAGTTCAATGCGGTTTCGTAAAATTCTGTACCTGCTAGCCATTACACCAAATACACTCTCAACCATAGCCCTGGCCCTTGAAAGACGATAATTGAAGATTCTTTTAGCAATGGGTTGGCTTTTGTATGGGTATGGTTTCATTAAATAATTTGATAACGCAAAGGCATCATCGGCCACCAATACATAAGGCATCGGTTTCTGCCTCCCCGCTAGAGGTATGGGAGGAGGAAGTCTGAGTACTCCTTGCTCTAAACCATTAAATAATGCTGTATTACGAAACACACCCCCATCAGAAACACGGCCAATGCAGCCACAATTCATGTAAATAATTTTATATTCAGCGTCCACGACAATCATTAGAACGATACTATATGTTCCTATATAATTAAAGTACATGCTCCCGCTGTTTTCTGGACATTTAATGACTACATGTTTTCCGTCCAGTGCTGCGATACAATGAGGGAAGTGCCATTTTTGTGCGAATCTGTCTGCAACATTATTCCAATGTTCTTCTGTTGACGACAACTGTAAAAATAATACAAAAATATGTTTTTTTTATTTTTAGCTACAAAATACTGGCGCTGTGAGGGACGTTACGGAGAAGGAGAATATAGAGATGCCTAGCAACAGTCAACCTCGGCAGACATCGGAGCGGCCAAACCGTGCTGAAAAAAGGAAAAAGGAGGCTGATTTGCTTTACAAATGTAGCAAAATATTAGATGCACCTGCGAATGAAGACCAAGTTTTTGGTGACTTTGTGGCTTCATCGCTAAGAAGTGTATCTCACGAACATAACAAAAAAAATTAAAACTCAATATTCAAAAACTCATCATAGAAACTTTGGAGGATGACTTAAAGACTCCCCTTTCTTCTATATATTTGCCGCAGTCATCACAACTGCCATCGACTTCAAATCAATTATATTTAAGTGAACTGGACAGTTCGGGAGAGCAGCACTATAAATATAACTTGATGGATCTTGTGGAAGTAGATGTTTCAGAAGACGATGGATGATATCACTAATTTTAATTTAATCGTGATATTTTTTTTTATCTTACGTTTTATTCCACTTAGTTCTTACTTTCTTTATCAACAGTTAATTTTTTTCAGTTATGTTTTCTTATAACTCCAATTAATAATTTATTTACTTAGCTTCACTCCAAATATAAACATACATTAAGATTTTAATTTATATTTTTCTTATACTTATTACAAACGTATTTATAATACATACATAACACTTCAATATTAGTCTCATTGCTCTATTCTGGATTATTTCGAGTTTGTTTAAGCTACTTGCATTACTAAGATAGAGAATACTAGAACAGTTTGTATGTAAATGGGTATTTATTTTTCATCGAGTCTATTCCTAAGTATTTACTTTATTATATGTTTAGATTATTTCCAAGTTTTCACTTACCTATTTTAAAATTTTATGTCATTGGTATATGTTAAAAAATATATTAACTATCTGGTGCTGTTCTTCGAATTGCATGAATTGTCCAGTTTACATAAGTACCCCACACGCCTTTGTTGACTTTTGTCAACACTTTTTTATATTTCTTTGTTTTTTACCCTGTATTTTCCGTTCCAATGTAACAAAAACTTTAACTAAATAAAATAAAAAAAAATATACCACACTATGTGTTCCGTAACGCCAATTGCTTTTGACAGGCCGTGTACTAACCAATCGTATCGTCAGAATTTGAACTGTGTAGTTTAAGTTCGCACAAGTCAGCTAAAACGACGGAAAGCCGTGAGCCGAGCCAGTTGACAAAAGACCGTTCGCCCCGCCAAATCTCGATCGCCGGTTGTCTAATCGGAATTATCCTAAGACGTATTTTTATCGCAATTTACTTTAAAACAACAAGTGCTAAAGAACCACCAGTTCAGTTCCAGTGCTGACAGATGAGGCTGATGCAGATTTCACCATCATTTTACCGGTAAGTTGCTTGTGAAGTAACTTTACGCATTGTGTTTCCGCATTCGCCTGTCAAAAACCATATAATTAATTTATTTGTTATCTGTGTGGAATAGCCCTTGAGTCGGCTATTCCAACCCCTGTTCGTTTTTCGAACATTTTTTGGTGCCGAAACTAGGGAACTTTAAGATTATAATCTATCTATGCCAAAACGGATAGTGCTGTGGAATGTTTCTTAAATTTTGAATAATAATCAATTCGAACAGTAATTAGGTAGGTACCTAGCTCTTGAGTATTTACGACCTACCGCGCATATAATTATAATAGATTAAATTATTATCATTTATTTCGTTTCGTTTTTGGGTACGTTTCCAATCGCGTTTATTCAACATTAGCGAATAATAGGTTAGTCAAGACACATGAAATAGCAAAAAGCGCTTTGCACGATGCAACTAAGTGCAACTTACTGTTAGCGCATTATACTACTCTGGAAAAGATAGTTCTTGAATTTGAAACGTCTCACGCGGAAATATTAGCTTTAGATGACACAAACGAAATTGATGAGGATAAAATTCGCGAAACCTTTGACGAGATGTATTATCAAATTGTCGAAATTTACCAGGAGTTAACCAGTCAGCCTCTCGATTGTAAGACCGCGAATGCGTGCACAAACGTTAAATTACCGAAAATAAACATTCCAATATTTTCTGGAAATGTCAAGCAATGGCCCGAATTTTACGACATGTTTAACGCTCTGATTCATGAAAACAAATCTTTATCCAACATCGAACGCATGCAGTATTTGTTCTCATGTTTATCTGGAGAAGCTTTAGGGTTAATTCGGACATTTCCAGTACAAGGAGCTCACTACGTTGAAGCATATCAAAGATTAATCGCGCGCTATCGTAACGCGCGTGAACTCGCCTTTACGTGTTGGCGGGAAATGCTAAATTTAAATTTTCCGCCCAACGATCCTTTTGAATTCCGTCGCGTGTTCGATATATTTAACGAGGATTTAACAATTTTAAAGGAATTGGATCTCCCAACGGACAATTGGGACTTCGTGCTTTGTTATTTAATTCTATCGAAATTAGATTCACCTACAAGATGCGCATTCGAACAACTGCAGTCTCCTACCGAGCTGCCTTCATATTTGAAACTCAAAGAGTTTCTTTACATCAAATGCGAAGCTCTTGTACGAGACTTACATTTTTCGACTCGCGATAGCAGTACTATTGACAAACCTCTTGCACGGAACTTTAATCAGGCTGCCAAAAAACGCACTTCAGCGCTTCTTTGCGATCTTAAGAAAGGACAGTCTGAAACAAATAGGTCCTCGACCTCCACCACTTACCTGAAGTGCTCCTGTTGCGGGGAAGACCACTCCATTTCCAAGTGCAAGGTATTTGCACTCAAGTCAGTTCAGGATCGCCTACAGTTTGCTCAATCACACCGTTGGTGTTTCAATTGTCTTCATTCTTCTCATTATCTCAAAGATTGTAAATCTTTGTTTACATGTCAAAAATGTCAGCAAAAACACCATACTTTGCTCCATCGAGACGAAAATGCTTCTTTGGAAGATCAGCATCAACACCCCACGACGTCTACGGACCCGGAGACTTCTTCTTCCGACTCTAAAATTCAGGTCCTCACCAATTTAGGAGACAAGTCCATAGTACTATTGTCAACCGCCAATGTTGGCATTCGCGATTCATCCGGCCGTTTCCAAACCTTTCGCGCATTGATCGATTCGGGCAGTCAAGCTCACTTCATCACCGATCGCGCTGCGGAGCTCGTAGGCATCCCTCGTCAAGCCAGTTCTCAGAGAGTTAGCGGCTTAGGCCAATCTTCCGCAACCACGTCGGGAGTCATTCAATTAGAGATCGGTGTTAAGGGACGGGTTCTCTTCAACATCAAGGCACTTACGCTGCCTAGTATCTGCGGCAACATGCCAACTGTTCGTCTAGATAAGTCATCGTGGCATCAGTTGAGAAACTTGCCTCTTGCCGATCCTGACTGTCACAAACCGGGACCGATTGATCTTCTTCTGGGTGCTGAGGTTTTCTCTTCTCTTCTGAGACCTGGTAATGTGAATGGTGGTCCACGTCAGCCATCAGCTTTCAATTCTGCATTTGGTTGGCTTCTTCTAGGTTCAGTTGGTTCGGACACTGCTCACGAAACGAAATCTTTCATCGTTACTAACGAGGACCGGCTTCACGAAGAGGTCCAGCGACTGTGGGAGTTAGACACCATTCCCCAGTCTTCACACCTTACTCCTGAGGAACAACTTTGTGAACAAATGTACTGCACTGACCACTCACGGGACGGATCTTCGGGAAGATACATCGTATCCTTGCCTTTCCGAGAAAGGGGAAGGGATATCTCTTTCCCAGGGTCGCGTGAGATCGCTTTACGCAGATTCCATTCACTCGAGCGCAAACTCATAGCAAATCCAACCTTACGTGAACAATATTCTGCTTTCATGACTGATTATTTACACAGTGGTCACATGACTCGTGTTCCTGGAAAAGATTTGCACAAGGGAAAGTATCACATACCTCATCATTGCATTCTTCGTCCAGGCAGCGCTAGCACTAAGTTAAGAGTGGTTTTCGACGCCTCAGCGACAGATGTGAACGGATCCTCGTTAAATGATACCTTGCTTATCGGTCCAAAGCTTCAAAAGAACCTGCTGGAGCTTTTGCTGAAATTCCGTATACCATCGGTAGTGTTTACTGCTGATGTACGACAAATGTATCGCCAAATATTGGTTCAAGAACCAGATCGCGCTTTCCAAAGAATATTTTGGCGTTTTCATTCGTCGGAACCCATCCAAGAGTACCAACTAAACACTGTAACCTATGGTGTCTCCTCTGCCCCATTTTTGGCTTGTCGTATTGTCAAACAGTTGACCAAAGATGAAGGTTATGATTTACCGCTAGCGCGTCGTGTGCTAACTTCGGATATTTACATAGATGACATCGTCACCGGTTGTAACAGCTTAGAACAAGCTCAACAAACGAAAACCGAAGTTATCGAGCTGTTCAAACGAGGTCAATTCGAATTGCGGAAGTGGGCTAGTAACAAACCAGAATTACTCGCCGATCTGCCTCCGGAATACTGCCTCAATGACTTGGTGTCCATGGATGTTGATAACTCTCACATTCTCAAGGTATTGGGATTAAAGTGGGAGCCACGACATGATACATTTTCATTCGAAGTCCTGTGCCTCGATCGCGAGTGTACTAAACGCACTATCCTCAGTGAAGTCGCTCGGGTTTTTGACCCTCTCGGTTTTCTATGCCCTTTGACGTTTTTCGCCAAATCCCTAGTACAAAAGTTGTGGGTTCTAAAGGTTGGGTGGGATGACACCCCCCCTGTTGACATTGTTCGTCAATGAGATCGTTATACTAAACAATTACCGCTCTTGAAGTCGTTCAAAATCCCTCGATGGGTGTCATTCACTCACATGGAGTCGTGTCAACTTCATGGCTTCTCAGATAGTTCGGAACTTGGATATGGCGCGGTAGTTTACTTGCGAATCACGGATGTTGACGATAAAGTCCAAATATATTTGGTTTGCGCCAAATCTCGAGTCGCCCCAACAAAAAAGATTTCATTGCCTCGCCTTGAACTGTGTGCGGCAGTTCTTCTAGCAGATCTATTAAAATTCGTCAAAGATTTATACGTACCATTGCTTCCGATCTCCAATACCTTTGCGTGGTCGGATTCAACCATCGTGCTCGCTTGGTTACGTTCTCCTTCGTGTCGCTGGAAGACTTTCGTAGCTAACCGTGTCAGTCACATTCAAGATACCCTCGAAGGGACTTCTTGGCATCACGTGTCATCTGGAGATAATCCAGCGGATGTCGCTTCTCGTGGTCAATCTCCAGCCGATCTGATCGATAACACGTTATGGTGGGCGGGGCCTTCGTGGCTGATCCAGTCATCCGATTCTTGGCCGTCTTTCGATGGCAATGTCGACGAAATTGAACTTCACTCTGAGGAACGAGTTCGATCATTATTTGTCCAACAGGACGAAAATCTGGTGGACCTATTACTAGTTAAATTTTCTTCGATTCGGAAAATCCAACGCATTCTCGGTTACTGTCTTAGATTCATCTACAACCTACAGAATAAAGAATCTCGTCGTTTGTATCTTCCATTAAACCGTTCCGAAATTCACACTTCACTTTTGACAGTAGTTAAACGCACTCAACATGTACATTTTAATGATGATATCACGCGCTTGAAAAAGGGCAACCTTATGTCGAAACAAATGCGGAAGCTTAATCCCTTCATTGACGACCACGGTGTGCTCAGGGTGGGTGGCAGGTTATCACGATCTGGGCTTGAATTCGAGCATAAACATCCTGCCCTACTTCCTCGCGAATCTAAGCTTACTTCTCTTGTGATAGACGCTGTACATCGAGAACATTGTCACCCAGGCATTAACACAATGCAATATTTCTTGACACAGCAGTTCTGGATTCTGTCCCCCAAGCGCGCCATCAGACATTGTCTGTCAAGGTGTATACAATGTTATCGCATAAATCCAGCACCTCTAGAACCTTTCATGAGTGACCTACCCGCCGCTCGCGTTAATCAGGTCAAACCATTCTCGATTGTGGGCATTGATTACGGTGGTCCGTTTCGTATAAAGGCCGGCCACCATCGCGGCGCTAAGATAAACAAGGCTTATCTTTGCTTATTCGTCTGTTTTACCACCAAGGCTCTACATCTTGAAGTCGCTTCTGACCTGTCTTTCGAAGCTTTTATTGCAGCGCTACGTCGATTTGTAGGTCGACGAGGTCGTGTAAACGTCATACACTCAGATTGCGGCACGAATTTCGTTGGAGCTAAGACTCAGCTCAATTCTTTTATGCAGACTGCTTCACAGTCAGAACAAATTGAGTTCCGTTTCAATCCACCATCGAGTCCCCATTTCGGTGGCGTATGGGAGATTCAGGTTAAATCGGTTAAAACTCATCTCTATCGCTTAATCGGTAACCAAACGTTAACTTTCGAGGAGCTGACGACACTATTCGTGCAGATTGAGGCCATGCTAAACTCTCGGCCTCTTTACCCGATGAGTTCTGACCCAAACGATTTACGCGTGTTGACTCCAGGTCATTTTTTGACTTTGGAACCCTTGACTTCCGTGCCGGACGAGGATTATACTAATCTAAAAATCAACCGTCTGAGTCGCTGGCAACTCATTCAACGTTTCCAACGGGATTTTTGGAAACGTTGGAAGTTTGAATATCTCCAATCGCTAACTCAGCGCGCCAAGTGGACCAAAGATTGCAACTCACTGTCTGTGAATGATGTAGTGATAATCCGACTCGAAAATACTGTCCCTTTGCACTGGCCTCTCGCGCGAGTCGACAAATTGCACCCAGGTCCCGACGGCGTTGTGCGTATCGCTACGGTTCGTACATCGAATGGTTCTCTTCTCACGAGACCATTAACCAAATTATGTCCATTGCCTAGTCAATGTGACTAATCATCTTCGCTTCCGCGGCGCATTCTCTCTTATCGATTTTCGTTAGTCTTATTTTCATTATTTTCTTTTCTTATCATTTTCATTATTATTATTAATACATATATTTTCTTTTTCTTCTCTCTTTTCACTGTTCTTCATTCACGCAACGTTTCACAGCATTGCCCGTTTTTGGTTTCTACATTTTCTTTAAAATACACGTTGTTGTATTTTGGTGGGCGGAATGTTCCGTAACGCCAATTGCTTTTGACAGGCCGTGTACTAACCAATCGTATCGTCAGAATTTGAACTGTGTAGTTTAAGTTCGCACAAGTCAGCTAAAACGACGGAAAGCCGTGAGCCGAGCCAGTTGACAAAAGACCGTTCGCCCCGCCAAATCTCGATCGCCGGTTGTCTAATCGGAATTATCCTAAGACGTATTTTTATCGCAATTTACTTTAAAACAACAAGTGCTAAAGAACCACCAGTTCAGTTCCAGTGCTGACAGATGAGGCTGATGCAGATTTCACCATCATTTTACCGGTAAGTTGCTTGTGAAGTAACTTTACGCATTGTGTTTCCGCATTCGCCTGTCAAAAACCATATAATTAATTTATTTGTTATCTGTGTGGAATAGCCCTTGAGTCGGCTATTCCAACCCCTGTTCGTTTTTCGAACACTATGTATTTTGTATAGGTAAATAATTTTGTTTTAACATACCTTCACGTATTTGTCCTTTGTATCATAAATAGCAGCACATACTTCAGGTATAAATAGTGATATATTAGACGTAGCTATTCGAAACAAGTACATTAAGGATAGGTACGTAAGAATCTCCTGAAAATAGAAAATATAATTGTAAAACTTTGTAAACACACAAATGAGTACTAAGTTTGAATCGTCATGATAGCTTTATGAAATAACACACTGCAATAATCTATGGAGACCAACATAACACTAATTTTCATTAACACAATCGTCATGTTTAAAAAATGCCTGTGTAAACGTGTGATGATGTTTCTAGTATTCGACTTCACGAACTGATGAATCAGCTATCAAACTTCACAACAAATTAACATCTCCAATGAATGCATACAAAAATGCAATACAAGAATGCATAGAAAACATTACCTGACGCCAAAAATCGAAGAGTCACCAATAATTTTTCAGCTGGTGAAATAGCATTCCGAAAACGAGTATCATTCTTTTTAATTAGCGGTCCAATCCTTTCCAATATGTATTCGAAGTCAGTTGCTGTCATTCGGATAAAATTAAAGAATTGTTGTTGATCCTCAATTCTTAATTCTGCCGTTAAACGAACGAAGGCCCCATCAGTATTTCTTCTTTGAAGCCAACTCCTAATCCAACAGTCTCTACGGGCATTTACGTTTTTCTTTGACAGTATTGTGCATATTATCGCGGCGGCAATCCGTTGTTTGCGGAAATGTGAATCCATAATCTAACCGTAAATAAATTCTCGACTTTATGAAGTGTAAATAAACAAATCCCTGTTATCAAATGTCACTAACTGAGAGCTATCAAAGTCGGCGGCAACGCGTTGTTGTAAGGAAGCCATCAGGTGCGATTCCGTGCCACGCGGCAGTCGGCAGACGGCAGCAGCAGACGTCGACTGCAGTGCCGCCGACGGCAGACGGCACTACTTAACTGTATGAACTTGTATTGGACCGTTTCCGACACACCACTACAAATTGCAAGAATATTAATTATAAAGATCAAAGAATAAGAGAAAATGTTTGGAAAGAGATCGCCCAAGATCTCAATAAAACCAGTAAGTTTTTTAATTTTTTTTATTATAAACTTTTACCAACTATTGTGTACGATTTACAACCCTTCTTTGCCATGATACTTCACCTACCTGGGAACAAAAATATTATTTTAGTGTGTCTCGAGAAAACGTCCCCATAGCAAGAGAGATGATATACTATTATTTTTGAGAGAGAGAGAGAGAGAAATCACGGCTTTCGCTGTTGAAAAATACCTCTCAAAATGAAAAAAACAGATGAGTTCAGCTCGTTTGCTAATCATATTGAGCACGTTTTAAAGAAATTACCAATTTTGCTTAAAATAAAAGCCAAAAAAGATATCTTCGAAGTTCTCACCAAGTACGAGATAATGGCCGTAGACAATGCAGCTAGTTCAACACCATCTACTTCAAGCGCTGATACCGCCATGACAAGTGCTTCTGATGATAGTAGCTATATAATAGTAAATGTGTATTCTCCACTTAGCTGTTATTCGGAACCGACCGATTTGTCATGTGCACAAAATGAAGGAAAATGGATTCTATTAATAATTATTCGGAACCAAGTGAATCAATTCCATCATTGCCGGAATATTTAAACCAGTAGCTTAATATAACTAAGGACAGGTTGTTTCACAGAGTGTGAACGATTTATCAAAATTCAAAGTTAATTTTCAAGTTCTGTTATTATTTCAACTTTGTGGTTCAACTGGCAAAATATTGATTATAATAACAAAGCTTGAAAAGAACCTTTGCGGAAGTAGAAAATTGATTTTAAAATTTGATGAATTGTTCAAATGCTGTGAAACAGCTCGTCATTTCTTCTGTGTAATTCATTACAAAATAATTTTAATTTGCTTACCTTAGTGTCAACAACAATTTTTCTTCTGGCGATATTGTGTTTTGCCTTGTTTTTGGAGCAAGATCATTATAAATTAAAAAGATTACAAATTTGAACTGTTTTTTTTATTTAAACGGCAATAACTTCTGAAAATGTCTTCACTCTCTTCTAGGTGTCTTTTTATCAAAGGTTCATAAGCGCCTCCTTCCAGTCTATTTAAGTACATTGGCAGAATAGGCTTTCTACTTGAGTAGTAATACAATAATAAATCATCGTCATCGTCTTCTTCTTGCAATAACACATTTTATTATTCATAACTATATATGGAAGACACAACCGTCGGCAGTAATGCAGCAGACGCAACTGCAGTGCCGTCACTGCCGTCGATTTTGGAACCTACGCGACAGCATTAAGTAGTGCCGTCTGCCGTCGGTGGTACTGCAGTCGACGTCTGCTGCTGCCGTCTGCCGACTGCCGCGTGGCACGGAATCGTAAAAAGTAAACAATCAAAGCAAAAGTACTTATACCTACGTTCATTTTATTACACCCACAGATGCACTGATCAAAATGATAACTTTTGTTTTTAACCTCTTTATTTTTCTCTCTTGTAACATAAACTAATTGTCACTTTATTTGAATACGTTTGTCATGAGTCATGATTCAATGAATTGTTTGCGATTTCTTTCGAAATGATATCCACAGAATTTGACATTTTAAATTATCTCATGCAAATAAGGTCAACAATGGATAAAAAAAATTCAAGTTCAAGATGGCTATCATTTACAACACAAAAAACTGACGACCTAAATTTTTTCACATATCTCTCTAATACCTTTTACCAAAAATAGCTGGTTTCTGGTGTAGCGGTCTCTGTGAGAAGTTCGTAAATTAAACTTCCTAACAACTTCCGTGAGCATTATTTACGATAAGTTGGATGCATATTTAAGCGCTCCTGTGAGTAACTTTTCCAAAATTTACGAAAGTCGTAAATTTTACTTACAAGTGTAAACCCACCCTTATAAATAGTGCAAAAATGTTCCAGTTCCACAGACATAAATAATAACGGTTCCAGTGACGGAAATGGAGCCGGGAACCGGGCCAGGAATATCGATCATCTCTACGGATGGAAACGTCAGGTGTCCGACTATTGTGTCTCCTTTGCTTTTAATTCCTTAACGTATATAAGTGTTGCTCTGTCTTTCTAAAGTAATATTATATGAACCACACAATAATTGAAATTGAAATGCTTTTACTTTTTTGAAGAGGTTTCTTCAATATCTTGCAATTGACCGCCGTGCTTCGCCTTGTATGTAAGTATGACCTTTATATATTAACTAAGTAACACTTAAACTCGTAAATTTGTGCTTGTTAATTGTAAGATTATATCGCTCAACACCTGATTGATCAGTTTAAACAGCATTCGCGATATAACACGAGAGACAAAAGAGAGTACATGAGTTTGTTTATTGTTCATTTACAGCCGCTGTCAAACATTAAAATCACGCGATTAGTAAGTTCATCTAACCTTGACCCTGTTTGAACATAACATAAGTCATTTTCGCTAATTTAAATACAGCAAACCTTTTTTGTGGTACCATTAATCAAGTAAATTTTGAAGAAGTAAGCATTGCTTACGAAACAAATTGTTTTTTTGAAAAATAATAGCGGTTTTAAATAAGTGTTGATTCTGTTTAATATAAACTGTTCAATGAGAGAGTTTTTGTTACAGTCCTTTCTTATTTTTTAGCTGAGAATAATTATCTTTACACAACAGGACGCTATCACAGCAGTGCCATGGATTCCAACCCAAAGAGTGTTTCCATCAAAACTGAACTATGGTCACAGGAAGAAGGGTCAGGTGAAATGGCCTATAAGGATGTTGAAATCCACCTCCCGGATGTGAAGAAGGAATGTTTGCAGTATGCCGAGAGTGTTCAGCCAACTAGTAAGTTGCATTGCATATCACAGAAGTGTTTCCGAAGCAAATAATCAGAACAGCTGCTTGTTCTTTACTTCCCCTCTTGTCGTCCATACTTTTAATTATTATAATAATAATTATATAGCGCAGTTCTGTGTTATTTCACTTCAAAATTTTACCTTTTAAATATTGCTTTACACGCAACTGATGAACTAAGAAAACGTTTAACTTATTATGCTCGCAAACAGTTCTTAATTCGTCAAATGTTGCCTCGTCATATTTTATTATTAAAGTAAATCAATCCACTCCAAAAATTCTTTACTCAAAAGAGCGAAGCGGAGTTCTGTTTTAAGTCGACCGCTGGTCATTAATATACATCTGTAAATTTGTTTGTATTTTCCGTTTCCAATGGTGTCCATTTTAGATTCTGTCAATTGGAATAATCAATACTATGGTACCTACCTACCTGAAGAAAATTGCATAATTCCTTATTGTATATATAAAAATGACACTTAAAATAATGGTTTATATTGCGTACCTACTTGCTACTCACAAATCTTCTGTTTTCAGAGGAAATTATGTTTTTGATTTATTGAATGAGAGAATTTATTGTTATTTTTGTATTGATGGACCTATGTACTATCTTTACATCTGTTTGTATAAAGAAGAGTCTGATTTTGATATCTACTGTTTTATTCCGAGATTGATGTTCCGACATTTTGCACACTTGAACTTCTAAACAAGATTAAGGCGACTATCTACAAGAGATTTTGAAAATCTATCCCTATCACCTTTTCTCACCCCTGTAGAATTTTGACACTTATTCAAGAATTTTTGCACACTCGTCCAATATAAGATTTGTTTGACCATAACATTCTGTTTTGTTTTACCCTGACAATTTCTATTTCCGATATGTTTTATTATTGTTATTCTTATATAAATCACATACGATTACCATATTACGGGCATGAGCCTAGTATGGTAGTTGAAAATTTATTAAATAAAAAAAAGATAAAAATAAGCGTTCAAAATCTAGAAAAAACTTGAACGTTAACGTGAAGCCCGGCCGACGCTGGGTAATTCAGCAAGTATAATGAAAATTAATCAATTCTGTTGTGTTTCTTTTAACCTCTGGTTCAATGAACTCTTGAACTCATGCTTTGAATTTAAGTGTCGTTTTTAAAAGAGTTTATTTTAATTATTCAAACAAATGGTAAAGAACCTACTTATATAATTAAAATAAATTAACATGAAGTTATTTTATTTTCCAAATCTGAATCATAATGTTCCATGTTTTTCACTGTATTTCACGTCTTAGCTAGTTTAATGTATCGTTTAAATTAGAAATAGATTAATAAACATTTCAAAAACTTACTATCGTATCCATATTTCAGATGTAAATCGACATAATAGACCAATCCGATTATTAATTTTTATGTGATGGGAATTTGAATTAGCTTAGCTACTACAAAGTCGGAAAGTATATTGTCAGTGGGATCTTTATTGAACTATATAAAACAATCTAACAAGAAATAAAAATAATCATGCACATAGCTCTCATGATATATATTAACATTTTGTTGTTGTTCTGTTTAAGGTAGCATTAATGTGGAGACTGTTCCCATGGAAAAACCAGGAACCCGTGAAGAAGATGGCGGGGGAATCCCTTATACGGAAATAGATATATACCTGCCAGATGTGAAAAAAGAATGCTTAGAACACTCTGAAAATATTACCAAGACTGCAGGTAAAATACATTTTTTCGGTCTGAATCAGTTTTGATAATCTTATCGTTTCATTATAGATACCGACTTATTAAGCTTTATCTGCCATCTTTTCCAAATAAAATAATGATCCTAAAGACACATACAGAAAAACCTCTTTCATGTCTCCATTGTAACTCCGGCTCAAACACAAATCAGATTCAACAATGCACTTACGCACCCATGCTTGCGAAAAACCTTATTCATGTCTCCATTATAACTACATACTTCTGCTCATAAAAATCAATTTTAAAAAGTTACTTACTCATACTGGAGAAAAACCTTTTTTATGTTCCCATCGTAACTTTCCGTGCTCATAAAAATCAATTTTAAAAAGGTACTTACGCATACTGGAGAAAAACCTTATTTATGTTCCTACTGCAGCATTTCATGTTTTAAAAGCTGTATTTAATACATCTCATTCTTACCCATACTGGAGAAACATTTTATACATGTTCCCATTGTACCTACTCCTGCTTACGTTAATCATCTTTAACATTTCACTTTCGCTCCCATACGGGAGAAAAACCTTATTCGTTTTCCAATTCCAACTTCCAACTACTGTTCATGCAAGTCAGGGTTGACAGTACACTTGCCCACCCATTCTCGAGAAAAACCCTATTCATGTTCCCATTGTAACTACTCCTGCTTAAGCAAGGGATATTTAAAGACACATCAACGCACCCACACTGGAGAAAAACCTTTTTCATTTTCCCTTTGTACCCACTCCTGCTCAAGCGAGGTATATTTGAAGGTACACTTACGCACCCATACCGGAGAAAAACCTTATCCATGTCCCCATTGTAACCTCCTATGCTCACAGAAGTCAGATTTAACGGTACATTTACGCACCCATATTGGCGAAAAACCTTCATTATGTCTCCATTGTAACTACTCCTGCTCACACAAATCACTTTTAAAAATGGATTTATTCACTCATACTGGAGAAAAACCTTTTTTTTTTGTTTTTGGGGTGTCATGCCGTGTTGCGCTAACTCCTTCTTTAGCAAACGTTGTCGGAAAAGTTGGCTAAAGAAGGCGTTAACGCAACACGGCACAACACCCCAAAAACAAATAACAAAAATACTTATGACTGCGTAAATCTTAAAACCTTGTTCATGTTCAGATTAATTTTTTTATAAATTTTATATAAATAAAAAATTAAATAAATAAATTGTAACTACTCCTGCTCACGCAAGTAAAATTTAACGGTACACTTACTGCACCCATAACGCACCTTAACGCACCCATACTGGAAAAAAAAACTTATTCATGTTCCAATTGTAACCACTTATGCTCATACAAGTCAGTTTTAACGATTCACTTACCACACCCGCACTGGACTAATTGTTTATTTCCTTATTTGAAATTTGAAAAAAAATTCCTCTAAAATATTTTATGTTTTATAATTACTATATAATTAAGTACCATATAGGTATTTAAGTTCCTTCTTACAAATCTTAATTTTGTGTTGATTTATTAAATTAGCTTTAATAAGAAACATACTTTTTACATACTCGTATATAATACTCAGGCAACTAATATATCGCAGAAATTAATATTAATTCTACGATTTATCTATAATCGTTCTATTTGGTTCTTCAAGAGACAATGACATTGAATTAAATACTCATTATAATAATATAATTAACTGTGGAAGTAGTTATAGGAACTTAATTACATAACTGATTATCAACTGACATAATTTAAAAAAAAAACTGGAAAAGGGTAGATAAATATCTGGTTCATAAGCAGGCATTGCGTCTCTTAACTCTGCTAGACATATTCTCCATCATTGCACAAGCAAAATTTTCGCACCACAATGAGCGGTTCAAATTTAATCTTATTTTTATTATTACTTTTTTCGACATTTCTTTTTATGTATTATGGCAAACATAATATATGTGTATACACTTAATTTTTTATAAATAGGGGTTACATGTGAATTCGAGTTGTCATTATACTTGCCTGGTCACTTTTAATTCCTAACTAGACATAATTCCTATTATGAACAATCAAAATTTTGAGTTGAATGGAAACATGTGTAATTTTTGTAGTTATTATTTATTTAATTTATTGTCAATTTGTTTCCGATATTGTACTTAGTGTATGCTTAGAAAAAAGAGAAAAATTAAAGTAAGGAAAAATAGAAAATTGTCATATAGTTATGTATTTTAGGGATCCATGTTAACCCAACATAATTAAAATGCAACACACTTTTAAATAGTGATTGAAAGTCACGTGACTCTTGAAGCTGGTAAAACATCAACATTACAATTACATCAATTCTTTTGTGTTTTGTGTTTGTTTTGGCTTTTTCAACAAATGTAATTCTCACACTAAACCTTGTTATTTTGTCCAGTCGTTAGTAAATTAAGACTGTTTATGACACTTTAAGAAAGATACTCAGAAAATATGATAAATGGGCATTTAAATAAGCCTTATTTTAATGCTTTTCTTATTTTAAACACTTATTGTAATGTTCTACAGCATGGCAAATGTTAATTAATACTTCCCAATACAAAGTCGCAAAAGCAAAAATTCACAACTACGGTCAACAAAACATATTAAAAAAAAAATTGCAAAAAAATATATATGCAATACGAAAGTATCACACCATTAACTTAATTCTGTTTTCATGGGAAATTTTGGTTTTGATTTATTGAATAATGAAATTTTAAATTTTTAACCTATCTATCATATTTACATCGTTTGTATAAAGAAGAGAGTCTGATTTTGGAATCCACTGTTTTATTCCGAGATTGAGGACATTTTGCACACTTGACCTTTTAAACAATATGAAGGCGACTATATACAAGAGAATTCGTAAATTTATCCCTTTCCCCTTTTCTCACCCCTGTAGAATTTTGACAGACCGAACGATTAGTCATAATAGACCGGATATAGTTTTACATGACAAAATTAAACTATAAAAAAAACCTTTATCAATGATGTAACTAATCCAGATTCCTGTAGTATTAAAAAAAATCTATTTCTGAAAAAATAAGAAAATACACAGATTTGAAAAATGAGATTAAAAGAATTCGTCATTCTCAGACAATAAAAATATAACCATTTGGTTTTTCGGCTACTGGTATTATACCTAGCTCTCTCATTCAAAATTTAGGCGTAAGAGATCTGTCAAAGAATTTATAAATAAAAATGGATAAATCTAGTCATTTAAAATACATGTAAGATAACGAAAGATTTTAAAATATTTATGTTGAAGGATCAGTAGGATTTATAGGCCCTGTTAGGAGTTCTACCGAGCCGAACCGTCTGATATGAAAATATCTGGAGTCGATGAATTATTTTCCCATTTGATCTCTGTTGAGTTGAAGTTTGGTTCTTGTATTGTTTTGTATTTAGTATCCTTATATAATGCACTTGCATAATTTGGATTGATAATCATTTGTGGAAAAGTGTGTGGAACGGTTTAGTTGTTTTCGGTGGGGAAGATTTATCCCGGATATAAAGTCGGAAACAAATAATCATACACAAAGCTCTCATGTCTTTTTATAAATATATATATAAATTAACATTTTATTCTTGTTTTGTTTTAGGTAGCATTAATGTGGATACTGTACCCATTAGGGAACAACCAGCATCCCGAGAAGAAGATGGAGGAAGAATCCCTTATACGGAAATAGACATAGACCTGCCAGATGTTAAAAAGGAATGCTCAGAGCAATTTGAAAGTATTACCGAGAGTGCAGGTAAAATGGATTTTTTTTTGGTCTGAATCAGTTTTAATAATCTTATCGTTTCGTTATAGATACCTTCTTACTGAGCTTTATCTGCCATCTTTTCTAGATATGATAATGGTCCTGGAGACACATCCCGGAGAAAAACCTTATTCATGTCTCCATTGTAACTACTCCAGCTCATACAAATCACATTTAACAGTGCACTTACGCACCCATACTGGCGAAAAACCTTATTCATGTCTACATTGTAACCAACCCTTCGTAAGCAAATCGCATTTAACGGTTCACTTACGCACCCATACTGGCGAAAAGCCTTATTCATGTCTCCATTGTAACTACTCTAGCTCAAGCAAATCAAATTTTACAGTGCACTTACGCACCCACACTGGAAAAAAACCTTATTCATGTTCCCATTGTAACTACTCCTGCTCACAAAAATCTTTTTTAAAGAGGCACTCATTCACCCATACTGGCGAAAAACCTTATTCATGTCTAAATTGTAACTACTCCTGCTCACGCAAGTCAGATTTAACGGTACACTTACGTACCCATACTGGCGAAACACCTTTTTCATGTTCCCATTGTAACTTTTCCTACTCACGCAAATATCGTTTGAAAATGCACTTACGCACCCATACTGGTGAAAAACCTTATTCATGTTCCTTCTGCAGCTATTCATGTACCGAAAGAGGAAATTTAAAATATCATATTCGTACCCATACTGGAATAAATCCTTATTCATGTCACCATTGTAACCAATCCTGCTTTAGCAAATCACATTTAACAGTGCACTTACGAACCCACACTGGCGATAAACCTTATTCATGTCCTATTGTAAACACTCCTGCTCACAGAAGTCATATTTAAGTGTGCACTTACGCACACATACTAGCAAAAAACCTTTTTCGTGTCTCCATTGTAACTACTCCTGCTCACAAAAATCATTATTAATTAGGCACTTACGCACCCATACTGGAGAAAAACCATATTCATGTCTCCATTGTAACTATTCCTTCTCACAAAAACCACCTTTAAAAAGACATTTACTCACTCATACTGGAGAAAAACTTTATTCATGTTCGCATTGTAACCACGCCTGCTCACAGAAGTCTGATTTAACGGTTCACTTACGCACTTGCAAAAAACCATATTCATGTCTCCATTGTAATAACTCCTGCTCACAAAGGTCACTTTTAAACAGGCACCTTCGCATCCATACTTGAGAAAAACCTTATTCATGTTTCCATTGTAACTACTCCTGCTCACAAAAATCTCATTTAAAAAGACACTTACTTACTCATACTGCAGAAAACCTTATTCATGTCTCCATTGTAACTACTCCTGCTCATACAAATCTCTTTTAAAAAGGCACTTACTCACTCAAAGTGCAGAAAAACATCTTTAATGTTTATGTTCCCAAAGGGGATCTTTAAAACATCAGATTCTTACCCATACTTGAGAAAAACCTTATTCATTTCCCCATTGTAACCTCTTCTGCTAGCAGAAGTCAAATTTAACGGTACATTTACGCACTGGTCTATTTTTTTAATTCCGTATTTGGAATTTAAAAGAAACATCATAAATAATGTTTGTTTTATAATTAAGTACCTATGTAAGTTTTCAAGTTCCTGCTTACAAATGTTAGGGCGGCTTGCACCATAAGTTAAATATGGTTTAAATTTCATTTTAAACACATTATTTGATTTAAGTCGACTTGGCGTCTTGCACCACAAAATTAAAGTCGTTAAATGCGTGTAAAGAACTGTCAAAGTTAAATACCCAAAAGGGGCTGTTTAACCTAGTTAAACGTGTTTAGCCCTACTCATAAAGCAGTAATGTTCATTTTTTTAGGTTATCCCTTCGATTTCTGATTGTGGTTAAAATCTATCTCGTTTTAATTTATATATATATATATATATATATATATATGTTATGGTTAAGGTTTTCACGGGTGTAAGATGTAGAATAATGTTCTCGGTTTACCCGCGTAAAGTAGTCCTTAAAAGGACTTTTTAATTTCTGACGTTTCGGACAGATCTCACTGTCCATCTTCAGAGGCCTTATGTCCTGAATTTCGTCTCAAACTGAACGCTTTCGTGTGTCTGTTCGGTCCGGAAGTCAAGATACAAGTGGGTGCTTATCAATTCTTATGTCTAGGACGAAGTATGCGTGTTGATAGTGATTTGACGGTAGAGGGGGTGGGGGCGGGGTTGGCAATATCAAGCAGTATGTGTGTAGCGATCTGATTGGGTTGCTTTGAACTTGTTGGAAGTGTTTCTGAGAATTTTGGAAATGTCGGTTTTGGGTTATTTTGGTCAATTATAACTTTCCAGGTGTTGGGAATTCTAATTGAGTCATTTCTGGTATTCATATTATTTTTATGTTTATGAATTTCAATTGCTTCGCGGTAAATTCTTTTTGGCTCATTGTATATGCTAGCTATTGTTGTGGTATTATTAAAGTCCATTTTATGACCTTCATTAAGGACATGTTGTACTATGGATGAAGTTAAGCGTTTATTAGTGACATCTACCTTGTGTTCTGCAATTCTACATGTTCTATTCTACTTCTTCAATTCTACACTACGACTTTAATAATACCACAACAATAGCCATTTTATGACCTTCATTAAGGACATGTTGTACTATGGATGAAGTTAAGCGTTTATTAGTGACATCTACCTTGTGTTCTGCAATTCTACATGTTCTATTCTACTTCTTCAATTCTACACTACGACTTTAATAATACCACAACAATAGCCATTTTATGACCTTCATTAAGGACATGTTGTACTATGGATGAAGTTAAGCGTTTATTAGTGACATCTACCTTGTGTTCTGCAATTCTACATGTTCTATTCTACTTCTTCAATTCTACACTACGACTTTAATAATACCACAACAATAGCTAGCATATACAATGAGCCAAAAAGAATTTACCGCGAAGCAATTGAAATTCATAAACATAAAAATAATATGAATACCAGAAATGACTCAATCAGAATTCCCAACACCTGGAAAGTTATAATTGACCAAAATAACCCAAAACCGACATTTCCAAAATTCTCAGAAACACTTCCAACAAGTTCAAAGCAACCCAATCAGGTCGCTACACACATACTGCTTGATATTGCCAACCCCGCCCCCACCCCCTCTACCGTCAAATCACTATCAACACGCATACTTCGTCCTAGACATAAGAATTGATAAGCACCCACTTGTATCTTGACTTCCGGACCAAACAGACACGCGAAAGCGTTCAGTTTGAGACGAAATTTAGGACATAAGGCCTCTGAAGATGGACAGTGAGATCTGTCCGAAACGTCAAAAATTAAAAAGTCCTTTTAAGGACTACTTTACGCGGGTAAACCGAGAACATTATTCTACATATATATATATATACATATACTTACCAATATCATAATCGTATTCTATTTTTCTTATAATTAGTGTAACTCGCTCACTAATCACAAGAAACAGTTTCTTCATTGGTGAGATTGCGAACATAAATATATTTTGTAACCATGTGTCCTTATATAACATCTTGTACCCACTTATATAAATTAAATAAAAAAATATATATCTATTTAGAAGAATAAAATCATAAAAATATACAAAATGAAGAGATTTTTGTTTTTATATAATAATATATGAAGTACCGTGAAACGGGGTGTATAGGGACTTAAGTCTAAATAGGGACAGGTTTGGGAAAAAAAATTTGTTACACATTTATTTCATACCATTCTACTCTACATTAAAAACCGTAACATTATTAGGTAGGGAAATGTATTTTTTTTACGATATCAACATTTCGAACTGTCAGAAGTGTTGCTTTCTTAACCTAAAAATCATTATTTAGTAAAGCGTGCTTGCGGTCGGAATATCTCAGTGCAAAACTTTCTGAAAAAAGTGTGCGCAGGCCTTGAAAACCTTTGAAAAAGCTTGTCAATTGTGAAGAATAAGATTTCTACATCAGGAGGAAGTTATTGGTGAGTTTAATAATGTATTAAATTAATTTACTTTAGAACTGAAAGTGAATTCACAGACAATTTGATTATGTTGTGGGGAGAATAGGGACGCCATATGGGGTGAATGGGGACGCTATACGGGGTGAATAGGGACGCTATATGGGGTGAATGGGGACGCCATACGGGGTGAATAGGGACAGGGCATACTCAAATTAGTTTTATTTTTTTAGTATTTAATCTTTAATATGTTCGCTGTATTTAAATGTCTCTTATTAAAGTAAAAACCCTATTTATTAATTTCAGAAAATGCCACGAACCTACAAGCCCGATCCGAGGAGTAGTAAAAGATACAAAAAATACACTGATGAGAATATAAAAAATGCGTTGGAATTAGTGAAGAATGGTAAAAGCTATCGTGAAGTGGCTTCTGAATTTGGAATATCCAAGAGTGTACTTTGTCGCCATAATTTGCGCCACACAAAAAAACAAGGTGGCCAGAAAGTTCTTTCGGATGAAATAGAAAATTTAATAATTGAAAACATTAATATTTGTGCTGAATGGGGTTACCCATTAGACACCTATGATCTTCGGCTAATAGTTAAAGGATACCTAGACCGACGTGGGAAGAATATACCAAAATTTAAAAATAACTTCCCAGGGCGTGATTTTGCTGAAAGCTTTTTAAAGCGCCACAAGTCAAAAATATCTCAAAGAATGAGTCAAAATATTAAACGTTGTAGAGCCCAAATATCTGTCGACACCATTTCTGATTATTTTGATCATTTGGAATCTTCCTTGTGCGATGTTGATCCGGCAAACATCGTCAATTATGACGAAACAAATTTAAGCGATGACCCAGGTCGTAAAAAAATTATAACAAAAAGAGGCTGCAAGTACCCGGAAAAAATTGTTAATTTCAGCAAAAGTTCGACTTCAATAATGTACGCTGGATCAGCAGCTGGCGACATTTTACCAGTATATGTAGTGTACAAAGCTACTAACATGTATGACACTTGGACCCAAGGTGGCCCCCCACTCGCAAGATATAACCGTACAGTATCAGGTTGGTTTGATGGAGACACTTTTGAAGACTGGATCAACACAATTGTCATTCCCTATTTCCAAAATAAGCTTGGGAAAAAAATTCTAATTGGTGACAATCTTTCTTCGCACTTGTCGCTCGATGCGATAAAAAAATGCAGAGATCATAATATAAATTTCGTTTTTTTACCCAGTAACTCCACACATCTCACTCAGCCGCTTGACGTGGCTTTTTTTCGGCCATTAAAAATGGCCTGGCGAGACATACTGGCCACTTGGAAGGAAAATGATGGACGAAAAGAAACTGCCATACCAAAAAGCATGTTTCCCAGACTTTTAAAAAAGTTGTCAGACAAAATATCCCTGAATGCAGGGAACAGCATTATTGCTGGATTTAAAAAGACTGGTTTACACCCTTTGAATCGGAACGTTGTGCTTGATCTACTTCCAAAGGATAGTCAAAATGACCACCATGGCACTAAGGAACTAAATGAATCGGTAGTTTCCCTCTTGAAAGACTTGAGATATTCTGACTCAAGCAATAAAGAAGATAAAAAGAAAAAGAAAATTTCTTTGCAAGCAGGAAAAAGTGTCGACGAAAAATGTATAGAGAACCTTCAGAAAGCGGTGATTACGACACAAAAGAGAGTTCGTACGCAGAAAAAAGTCGCTTTAAAGACAAAAAGAATTTTAAAAAAATCAAGTAATTTGAATAGCAGCTCTAACTTCAAAAATACAGAATCACAAAATATTCAGGTTGTAGATATACACCAAGCTGAAGGAACCAATGAAAGTCGTAAATGCGCAAGTAAGATCAATGTGATAAAAATATACGACAAAAACGGGCAAGAACTGGTTGATGTAACATCTTCAGAACATTATCGAGC
Organism: Hesperophylax consimilis; assembly: GCF_061612785.1. Classification (NCBI taxonomy): domain Eukaryota; kingdom Metazoa; phylum Arthropoda; class Insecta; order Trichoptera; family Limnephilidae; genus Hesperophylax; species Hesperophylax consimilis. Next base: position 30,340,170 of record NC_142854.1, read on the forward strand.
TGAACCATTGAAAGTTCTCAGCCAAAATACTTTTAATGAAGAAGAGATAATGGAAAGGGCAGCTTCTGTTATAGAAGGAGAGGCAATGGAAGTGGAAGACAAGGAAATTTATTCCCTTGTGGGTGAAGACAAACAAATTAAACAACCTAATGTTGTCAAGTCACGTGAGAATACTGCTCCTGAAGGTGAAAAAAGTGTTCAACCAAATACTATCATCAAATTACATAGGCAACACTGCTGTGCTTGTAATTATGTTGAATATTACAAACTTAAGTCTAACTGGACCTCTATTGGATGGATGAAATGCATTGTGTGCAAAAATTTTGCTTGCCCTACTTGTGTTACTGGTGCTTTAAGTTGTGAATTTATTTGTACGAAATGTTATGAAGTTTAGTTTAAAGATATGTTTAGCGTAGGTATCTACTTATTGATCCAAAAATAAACACTATAACTCTTTTAAGGTTTTGATGCCTAATTATTAAATTCGATTCTTACTCACCCCCTAAATATGTCCCCAATGATCCCAAAAAATTCTCCAATGACCCCACAGGTGTCCCTAATCACCCCAAAGGCGTCCCTAATCACCCCAAAGGCGTCCCTAATCACCCCAAAGGCGTCCCTAAACACCCCGCATTGCAGGTAAATAGGAACACTTGCTTTTTTTGCGTTTATTGAAGAATGTGCAATGGCAACCCACAAAATAGGGAAACGTATAATTAAAGAAGCATAAGAACAAATTTTCTGCATAGTATTATCGTCCCTATGGCTCAACGAAAAAGAGCTATGTTTACTTAAAGATCATAAACTGTCCCTATACACCCCGTTTTACGGTACCTAATATAATGAGGTGTCATCGTGATTCTAATTAGCTGAATCATTTAATGTAGTAAAGTTTTTATTTACTTTCAAATGTATTATAGTCCGGTTTTAGCCTCATCTCTGTCGTTAGTTGATTAAACCACACCACTTCAGTAATGGGTGTGCATTAATGGAGTGCTCAAGCGACCCATTGTATTTTGCCTATTGCTCTCAACACGAACCATGGCGTGGTGTGACTTCTTAAAGAGATCTTTGTGGATTTGAAGCAGCGTGTTTTTTGTATATTTTAGTGGTGGGACTTGAAAGTCTTGGAGAAGTTGTGAGGTTGGGAAGTTGAATGTTTTTTTTTATTCAAATTTTTATTATTAGTCTTTGAGTGATTTCCTTCGGTAAAAGTGAAGATTTGTAAGCTCCCCCCCATGCGACGATACCATATTGTTTTATTGAATGGGCAGTGTTCCGCAAACTTTTTGTGTTCAAGTTACACCTATCAAATCAATCAATTTTAGAGGTACACCAAAGAAAAAAGCAATGTTTATTTAATATTTATTTATTACTAAAATCACTATATATCTAACATGAAAAAATGTTTAGTGAGAAATGTGAGCCTGTTTAACTGAGCACAGGAGATCAAAATTTGGAGCAATCGTTTATAAGACTGCTCTCATCTCTTCATTGATCGTCCTCAGGCGTTCTCTTTTTTTCGATTTAATAGTAGTGAGAGTTAAAAATCCCAATTCGCATAAGTAGGTTTGGCAAACGGAAATATATTTTAACAGCATGCTTTGAAAGCAGTGGATACTCATTTTTTATATGCTAGCACATGCTCTACTTTGGAAAATTTTAGTTTTAATTTCCTATCAGTTTTTAACTCTATGAATTCTTCCTGCTCGTTTATCGGTAAGTGTCCAAGGGAAATGATATCCGAGAGTGAATTTCATACCCAGTCCATAGGTTGTAGGTCAAACTTAGGAAAATAACAGTTCATTTTTTCTGCTAATAACTCCAAGTCTTTCACTATCAAAGCCTGCACATTGTTTCTGAATAGGCAGCCATGACATTTGGAAACAATCTATTACTACCATTGACAGCGTGGCTGATCCATAATACCAACTTAGCGCGAAAGCTTTCAGTTTTGTCCGAAGACGTTAAAATATATGAATTCCTGCCTTGCATTTTTCTGTTGAGTTCATTTATATGAGCGAATATGTCCGCAAGTTTTACTACCCATTCTTTTTTTCAAACACAGAAGCAAAATCTGAAACCTGGGCCTCTAAAAACTTCTGGGACTCAAATTTTAGCTCGTAAATCCGAAATAGCACTTTTCCACGAGAAAGCCTACTTCTGTATGAAACAGAAGGGACTGATATTATCTTTCATTTGCTCCCATTTGCTTTCTTATTATCTTCACAATACCTTGATTTTTTTCCGCGGCACACCAACTGATGACCACGGTACACCAGTGTGCCGCGGAATACCTACGCTTTGCGGAACACTGGGCTAGAGCACAGTAAATATTTTTAAGAATTTTTAAGTTAAGTATATTTCTTAGACTAACGGGGTATTTCACCATTGTGCTCATAAGCTGTCATAAGCACTATGCATAGGATAAAGTATTATTTCGATTTCACCAACGCTCAAAAACGCTTACCTGTAAGATAAAGTCCCTCTTCACTATAGGGTACTTGAAGCAGCTAATAGTGGTTATATGTCGGATATGTAAGCCGAGTTTTCTACCTATTGCCTTTCAGTACTATTTGACTTGACACTTGATAGTTGCAGCTGTGAAGTTTACACTTTTATTTTGAGTTCAGTGTTTATTTTACGTTAATGTGGATTTTTTTTTTTATATTATTGAATTTTTTTTTATACATACATGGTTACACAAAATATTAAAAATGTATAAAAAATATTGAAATAAATGAACATAATTTTAAAAAAAATCCCAGGAAGGCGAAGCATGAGTGTGGGTATTATAAGTATTTTTATCTTGTTTCTATGGTTTAAGTGGAGATACAATATCAAATATAAATTTAAATTATTTTAAAAGAGTTACTGTTGAGATGCAATACAAGAAACTAAATCATGAAATATGTAAAAGTTTTAAAATAACACAAAAAATAAGGTAAATCCTAGGTTTTGAAGACATCTTAAAAAGTGAATTAGCAGACAAAGCATTACAAACAATAAAATATATCCGCTGTTTTGTATATATGTGAAATAATAAAAGAATAATGTAAACATGGATATAAATGTTACAGATAGCTTTGCTAAAACGTATAAGAAAAAAATATCTAGTTCAGTGTTTTTTAGCCAAGATTTGATGTACTTTTTAAAAGATTGAAGGTTTACACACGTGTCCCTTTTAAAGGTTGTACATAAAGAATTTAATTGAGGATTTTGGCAGAATTGAAGATTCAGAAGCATATGACGTGTCGCGGGCGTCAGTAATGCGAATACCAAGAGTAAACAATAAATGACAATAAGCCTGTGAAAAAATTTCTGAATGATGAAAAGTCTTGAACGATGTAGATTTCATTTCGCGTCTTCGACTGATGAAACATGCTGTTATGTAATCCACAACCGAATCATCGATAAAATGTCTCTGAGAACCACCACCAGGTATGTTATTTTAATACAAATACATAACGAAATAGCTGTACTCAAATAATAACAGTGTATGTACTCAGTGACGTTACTTACTGTGTGTAATGTTATTTTGTGTGCCCACATAATGTATTATTATACCATCACTATCCTGCTACAAGCATTGTACATAGACACCATGGTATAATTGTTTTCAGGAATAATGCTGCACCAAAAAGAAGTGTTAGGAGGCTATTGTACACCTCCGTCCAGTGTACGTTCACTTCCCTTAGGACCTGGCCCCCAAAAGAGGTTTATTTATAATTTGGCTCAGTTCCTAAAGGCTATCCTGCAAACATATTGCAAATCGCAATGTCACCAAGTAAGAATCTCTGCTACTTCAATAATAAACTACAGTGGTACATACAATATTGATAAATAGTCATTCGAATCAATGAAGGCTATTAAAATGATGAAAGCACAAGCCAACATCATTCACAAGACTCTTCGGACAAGTGACAAGTACAGTGTTGTCACCTAATGGCATTGCCATTGCACTGAAATAATTATGTTGATTACTGAAATTACTTTCTCTTATTTCAGGTGAAAAAATGCTGAAGTACGCCTCAACAGAAATGGTGTGTTCTGCATAAACACGCAAGTAATCCGCGATGCCAATTTAATTATTAGATACAACTGTTTCCAGGAGAGGTAGCGTGAATCCAGCTGCGAGATCATTGAATAATGTTTATTGTTTTATAATCTTATATAAGTTAAGTTCCATATTTAAAATAATTATGTATTAAAAAAATATATTTGTTAAAAGGGAATGGAATTAAAAAAATATTTATTTATTATTGCAATTTTTAATTGTGCTTTTCAGTTTCAATTGCCTCTTATAATCTTTCTCCTATTTCCTCAATTGTGTTGAAGTATCAGGACCCTCTGGAGTCTGGGGAATTCTGTTTAACGAGTCGGTGGCTTATTTGAGACAGTGGCCGCCTCACAGCAGACACCGGCTGCGGCTGCCTGCTCGCTAAGGCGTGCCAAGCAGGGGGATGGTCCAACTATCCCACGGCATAAGGTCTGGCTTCTGGAGCGGAGACTGCGTACCCAACAAGAGCCCTGGAAGTGGACGGCTATCGAGGAATGCTTCGTCTTCATCTCCTTCTATGAAGAACACCTCGAACATTCGGGTTATCTAGAAGTATAAGAGAGAATAGTGCGTTTTCAGTTTGCATTTGATAATATACTATAAACGCTTCCGAAAGAATTCAATTAATTCTTTGAAACAACATTTAGCGTTTGAAAAAAATTTGTCAAGGTTTGCAAATTTTCATATTAAATGAAAAAAAGTTAAGGGACAATAACTTTTATAACATCTTTGTCTAGTTAAACACATTTTTGTTTCGTGGAAAGTAGTAATTACAGTTTGCACGATAAAAAACCATGTGAACCTAAGTGACTTTAAAAGCATTATCAATGTTTGAGTTCAAAAATGTTATATTTTTAAGTGCATAAGTCGTTTTGTACTGCTGAAAACTGAAAGAGTCTTTAATACGCTTTCAAGAACAGTATTTTATTTTGAAATACATTAAAAAATAGCGAATTTATATGGAATCTGAATTCTGACAGTTCGAGATGCACGTTGCAAGGCTTTAGGGTTAACAGGAAGAACAATAATTCAAAAGAATCAGTGCGTGACATTGAGTGACTTTGAACATTCTCATTTGTAATATTATAATACCTGATGCCGAAGAATTAACGTTATCTCCTAAGGTCATCAACGCGTCGCTTATTTTATATTCAAGTAGTTTGTTTACATTGTCAATCGTCTTTAAAATTAATGCTTCGGTCTCGTTTATTCATCCTGAAAAAAAGACAAATCTTTTAATTCGACTCAAATCTCTAGTAAGATCGCATAATAATTAACGAAACCAAAAACTAATGTACTTACCAAGAATTAATTAGGCAAAAATGTCGTCTGCATAAATAAATCACGTCTGTTTACCGTTTCGATATTTGCAATTCCATAGAAACAAACGCATTTTAAAGACAGGCGTTGCAATAGACATTATAAAAGCGCTGTTGCCAGAGAGATTCGTCTAATAGCTGTGTGGGACCATAAATAAACCAATCACTAGATTGATAACTTCGGCCTTTAGTAGGGTCCACGGATGACGTCATTATGGGACTGGGACACGGTCAAGCGGCTTGATCGCAAGCACGTAGTTTTTTTTGTCTATTGTTGTCTATTTTTGTCTATTATTGTCTATGCTTAGCGGCTTGACAGCCCGCATCAAGCCTCTCCGTCAAGCATGGCCACGCCTTCCTGTGATTTCGTGGTGGTCTATGTATATGTACTTCTATGCCTTCCTGTCATTTCGTGACTCGCGGCAAAATGGAATCTGTCAAAGACAAAGCGTTCTTGGCTCTTACGTTAGCTTTATGTTTGAATAAAATAATAAAAAGAAACGAATTTGGTGTCAAGAATGGTACAAGTTAAGGTACCGCTTTACCCATGAGCATTTGCAAAGTGTATTACAGGCTACAGCTATTTTTTGTATGAATATCTTGTGCGGTATTCATACAAAAAATATGTTTTCTCCATTGAATATTCAGAAAATTATTTATTCTACAGTTTGATTATTAATGACCTTGAAAACCGCTGTCATAATTATTAAAAAATACTAAAATACTTCCAGAATTTTTAAATTAGATGGATTTCTACAAATTGAACACAAAAACAATAACTAAGTACCTATTTTATAACAATTTTATTCAATTTATATCATTGTTTATGATACGTGATATTTATTTGTCTATTGTCGTTTGTCTATTCCCACAAAAATATAAATTCGCATCAAGCCTCGCCGCAAGCACGTAGAATTGCGCAATGCTTGCAAGCCAGCTTCGGTACACGGTCAAAATGCTTGACACAAAGTGCCATAGACAATAAACTACGTGCTTGCGATCAAGCCGCTTGACCGTGTCCCAGTCCCATTACAAGATTTGAGTAATAAACAAACCACTAAACAAAGTAGAGGAAACAATTAAAAAAAGTGCGGCCATAGACAATATGATCTTCCCTATACTATCATATTGTGCTATTCATCAGTCTAAAATATTATTTTAAAAATAAATGTTAGAAATGTTAACAGATTCTCTCAGGACGACAAGGCTCCAACTCATAAAGTGCGGTCCTGCGAAAATGAGCTATAAGGTGTCTTTCCTTACGGCACATTTTCTCAGGACGGCGCTTTGTAAGTTGAAAATCTGTCATCCCGAGGCCGTCGTAAAAATAGCTCAAAATTACTTGAAATTTGAATTCCTTTACTTTAAAAGAAAAAACATGTTCAAACAATGATTGTGCTTTTCTACGACAACATTGAATGTTAACATCTCTGTTTATCAGAAAAATGAAAAACTTTGTTACATTTTGAGAAGTAATTTTTATTTAATTTCAGTAAGATAACAGAAACAGAAACAAATAAATTTTTTAGCACAAAACCCATTTTAAATGTTTACGAAATCTGCGACTGAAGATTTTTCTGGTTTAAATATTCATATGAGTCGCTAATATTGTTTTAAATGATTATATATTTCAATTTGAAGATTTAGTCATGAAGTTATTCAAAAAATAATATGAATACAGAATTCGTGAGCACAAAACACATCTTAAATTGGTACCAAGTATGCGACTAAATCTTTTTCTGGTTTTAATATTCATTTGAGTTGCTAGTATTGTTTTAAATGATTAAATATTTCAATTTGAGGGTTCAGTCATGAAGTTATTAAAAAAAAATATAAATACAGAATTCATGAGCACATAACACATCCTTAAATGTTTACAAAAAACTATAAATATTCTTACGCAGGGGAGCATCTTGTTTCCGTGTAAAGACTAAATTACTGCCGCTGGGTCCCACAGGAACAGGTACACTGATCTCTGTAAACAAAATGATCTTAGTGGTCGAAGGAAAGGAAGAAAAGGGTAATTTTTGGATAGGGCCTGACACGCTTATTACGAATATTTTTTAGAAAAAAACTTTATGTTCGCCTTAATTACTATAAAAGAAAACTTTTTGCATTTCGGGCGGCGGAAAATTATGCATTTAAATTTTCAATTGCGTTAACCAAAATTCACTTCGCGAATCGATGCGACGGCAATCAGCTGTCATTAGTTACGTCACTGTTATGTTGGTATCCCTGATACATTGCGTAGATACGACCATAAATGAACCACTCACGATGGCTCACTTCGTGGAATATAAATGGATTGGCGCGAATTTATGAAAACACAACAGAATTATAATGTTAACAAACGTTAATTTTTCTAAAATTGAGGGAGATACAGCCCTTTCTTTTGTATCACAATATTGAAATATTTAAAGAAAGATTATGTTTGCCAAACAATGTACATGTTTAAAAAACTATTAGAACACACGAAGATGTGAGCTAACTTAAGATTAATAAATAAAATAAATAAATAAATAAACAAACCATGTTACCGGTAAACTACTTGAAAACTGGGATGTTTTTCTTGCCTTGACGCGAGCAGGCGTTATAAACGGGCACTTTCTTTTGTATCACAAACCATGTTACACAAACCTAGCGTAGCCGTTAAACCACTTGAAAACTGGGATGTTTTTCTTGCCTTGACGCGAGCAGGCGTTATAAACGGGCACTTTCTTTTGTATCACAAACCATGTTACACAAACCTAGCGTAGCCGTTAAACCACTTGAAAACTGGGATGTTTTTCTTGCCTTGACGCGAGCAGGCGTTATAAACGGGCACTTTCTTTTGTATCACAAACCATGTTACACAAACCTAGCGTAGCCGTTAAACCACTTGAAAACTGGGATGTTTTTCTTGCCTTGACGCGAGCAGGCGTTATAAACGGGCACTTTCTTTTGTATCACAAACCATGTTACACAAACCTAGCGTAGCCGTTAAACTACTTGAAAACTGGGATGTTTTTCTTGCCTTGACGCGAGCAGGCGGTATAAAGGGGACACTTTATTTTGCTTTCTACGCTTTGCTCTAGCATCTTTTCGTATAGCCACATAATAGAATACTAACATAACAAAATTTGCATGTTTAGTGCCTCCCGCGACATAAATATTCATATTTATGTCTTCCTTCCGGTTTTTTTTGTTCCCGGTTTTTTTGTTTCCGTTTCCGAACAATGCATTTACATAATTAGTTCCGTCTATTTCTTTCGCCGAACAAGACCTTCTAGTAGAAAAAATGTCGTGCAATTCGTGTTCAGTTGGACTTATGGGGTTTGGAGTCATCGTAGGAAATGAAGATGCCATGATTGAGTGGTTAAGAAGCCACGGAGTGCTTCTCCGGGAGAAAAAGTGCGAACTTTGTCAAAATCTTTGTAGCTTCTCGAAAATGACGTACAGTTGCCGAAAAACGTTTGTGGTGGATTCGGGCCACAATCGGGTCAAGAAAAGGTGCAAGTTTACTGTTTCGATAAGAAAAGGCACATTTTTCGGCCAGTCAAATCTTTCAATCGCCAAAATATGCACCTTCGTGTCATTTTGGACGATGATGCGTCCACCTAGGACTACCTTCTTGATGGAAGAGATGGATATCAGCAGTGACACGGTCGTGAACTGGTCGTCGTATTGCCGGGAGGTTTGCGTGCTCTGGTGCGACAAAATGAAGCAGCAGATTGGAGGTGTTGGTATCACCGTGGAAGTGGATGAGGCAAAAATTGGTAAGCGCAAGTACAACCGTGGTAGAAAAGTGGACGGTAAATGGATTTTCGGTGGATTCGAAAGAGAATCCAAGAAAGTGTTTGTCTGCGGAGTAGAGGATCGCTCCAAAGAAACCTTGTTGGAAATAATTAAAGCATATATATTACCGGGCACCACAATCATAAGTGATTGCTGGAAGGCGTATGATTGCCTTGGAAATGAAGGTTTCGTACATCTGAGTGTGAATCACAGTATATCATTTGTAGACACAGAAACCGGAGCACACACTCAAAATATCGAGCGGTGCTGGAGAGATGTGAGGGGAAATGTACCCAGATTCGGGAGGAGTAAGGCCCATTATGAGGGATATCTCTGTGAATTCATGTGGAAGAGATCGGTGCCCAAAAACAAAGACCGACTCCACGAATTTTTCAAAATGGCTGCTGAAGTTTACAAACCCTAATATATTTTGTTTTTTTTTTTTGTTATATTTTTTGTTTATTATTATTATTTCTATTCTTCAATTATAATGACAACGAATACCAACACCTCCAACTATAACGACGATGAAATCCAACATGATTCCAGTGCCTCAGCTTAACTCTGAAGTGATTCTGATTAGAGGTTCGTTTACATTTTAGTATTATTAATTCTGTTTTTCGCGCCTTTCATGTGTATCGCACGAAGATAGCAACGGTCGTATTTAGCTCTTGTTAATGCATCAGTAATACCAACATAACAGTGACGTACCTAATGACAGCTGATTGCCGTCGCATCGATTCGCGAAGTGAATTTTGGTTTACGCAATTGAAAATCAAAATGCATAATTTTCCGCCGCCCGAAATGCAAAAAGTTTTCTTTTATAGTAATTAAGGCGAATATAAAGTTTTTTTCTAAAAAATATTCGTAATAAGCGTGTCAGGCCCTATCCAAAATTTACCAAGAAAAGATTTGCATATTGGATAACAAGTAACATAGAACAGATATTTACCTTTGTAATCTTTCGTGATCTTTTTGGCAGAAGGAACCACATGGCTGGTACCCGGTAAGATATTATCAAGCTCTGAAATAAACATATTTATCGGGTTAACCAAAGTTCGTGAACTAAACATATCATATTATTGCAAGTAATTATGGTCTTTTATGACATCACACCGTCCTGGTGGAACACGGATGGGGTCTAGAAATAAATTCAATTCTTAGGTGAAATTAAGTTACACATTACATGGAACACTGAAAACATATTCACACCTGTATTTTCGTCATAACGGGTCCGATACTGTCTTAAATCTGGATAACCACCAATGCCGGGTAGATATAAAGTCGGCAGTGCGCATCTTCGAAGGGATCCATTGGCATTTTTGTTTATTTTGTACTTTTGTAACTTGCGTATTTTGGGTATTATTATGTCAGCACAGCCCTTCACGCAACACAGCTTCATAATTTTAGACATTTTCACACAACAACAACTCATGAATTCACGAAAGCAAACAACATAAATAAACCACTCACGCAAACAATCTGAATCTGTCAGAAGGACGCAACCATTACGCAAAAATGGCGTCACATCGTTTCAGGGGGAAATGGAGCGTAGTCTTTCTTTCTGTTACACGGGAGAGAGTGAGAGACCAAACCACGACGGCTTTTCATTGGATAGTCTTGTCAAGACGTCATCAAAAAACTAAAAAAAGTGTCGGAGTTATACCGCCCTGGTTTGAAGGTGCTGAGGGAAATGGCTATGACGGCGCAGGTCGGCATAAGGAAGGCCACCTTCACAATGCGCGGACCCAACACCGAGGAGCGGATGTATGGTTAAAGCGTAAGGATTAGACCCCTTAAAATAGCCTTTATAAAGGATTTCAAATTTCAATTCATCTTAGATTATTTTTACAAGATCAAGATTTCACCTGACATGCGTTGTCCTAAGAAAATGAGCTAAAAAAAGAACTCTTAAAGCTCATTTTCGCAGAACAACATTTTGTCAAATGGATCTCTCTTGTTGTGAGTGAATATTTCAACAGTTGAACATTTTTATTTTAAAAATAATATTTTAGGCTATCGAATAAGGTAGGTTCCGAATGAGAATTATATTGTGTATGGTCGCGCCTTTTATCGTTTCTTCTATCCTCGTCGATGGTGTGGGACGTAGGTACTTTTGTTGCACGCATTTTGTCTAGATATTGACATATCTATGGTTAAATAGAGGACGAATTTGCTACGTACAAAAGCTCGAAGATATCGATTTAGTGAGTGGTTTATTAATGATTGCTTCCCTTTCATCAGTAACAGTCTTTCTAATGTAATACCGTATGAACTACATAACAATTATGTAAAATATATACCGTTTGAGATTATTTCAACAACTAAAACATTTTTAAAGCAATGATTTGAAGTGCTTCTAATTCCTTGTGACGTTTCTTCAACGCCTTGAAATTGATCACCGCGCTTTGCCGTGCATGTAAGTAGGTTCTAATTATGTCAACAAAGTAACACATAAACTCGTAAATTTGTATTTGTTTATTGTAAGAATATATCGCTAAGCACTTGATTGATTAGTTTTGACAGCGTTATAACATACTGAGCTACCCAACACACGTGACAGATGAGATTAAATGGGTTTTTTCAAGGTTGATTTACGGCCGCTGTCACACATTAAAACCAAGCGACTAGTAAGTTCATCTAATTACCCCGAGTGAACATCATATACATTTTGAAAAACAGAAAATTTATTTTTTGGTACTATTATTTTTTAGTAATCTCTGAAGAAATGCGAATTGCTTACGAATCATATTGGCTTTTTCAAAAACAAAAGCTATTAAAACTATGTGATGAATATTTTTTATGATATAGATAAGTTTTTCTAAAGACCTTACTTATTTTCACATTAGAGCCATGGATCTTCCCATCCCAGAGAATTTTACCATCAAGACTGAACCATGGTCGCAGGAAGAAAGCTCAGGCGAAAAACAGGCATTTACGGATATAGAAATCCACCTGCCTGGTGTGAAAAAGGAATGTTTGCCGTATGCCGAGAGTGTTCAGCAAACCAGTAAGTGGCATTATCGATTGCATATCACAGAGGTGTTTCAGATGGGTGCAGTCGGAACTTCTATTTATGTTTTACTCTGACAACAAGCTAATATATTTACTAACAAATTTTTAATCTTTGTGCAACAAACAACATCAGCATTATAACATTACTTTACCAAGCTAGTTTAATATAATCAATTATATTTGTTATAATTACTGGCGATTTACAAGGATTTCCCAGGCATCGTTATTAACTGCTCATGCAGCAACGGCAATTATAGATGATTATTTTTCATCTTGAACTGCATGTTTGACGTCTATTTCTGTACAGAAAAAAAACTCCTTTATTGTATTTCAGATCTATTTCGATATAATAAACCTCATCGGATTACGGATTTTTATACAATGGGATTTTGTACCCGCTTAGCAACCGCAAGTAGCTTATCAATTTGTTATTGTTTTATTATTCCAGGTAGCATTAATGTTGAGACTGTACCCATCAAAGCAAAATCAGAATCCCGAGAAGAAGATGGAGGGGCAATCACTTATGCGGAAATAAACATAGACCTGCCAGATATAAAAAAGGAATGTTTAAAGCAGTCTGAAAGTATTCTCGAGACTGCAGGTAAAATTTATTTTCGGTTTTCTGAATTAATTTAAATAATTATCTAGTTATTATAGACACGTACTTATTATTATCTGCCATCTTTTTCAGAGATGATAACGGACCTGAAGACGCATCCGGGAGAAAAAACTCATTTATGTACACACTGTAACTACTCATGCTCACGCAAATCACATTTAACAGTTCACTTACGCACCCATACTGGAGAAAAACCGTATCCATGTGTCCATTGTAACTACTCCTTCTCACGCAAATCAAATTTAACGATGCACATTCGCAGCCATACTGGAGAAAAACCTTATTCATGTTCCCATTGTAGCTACTCGTACTCACGAAAGTCACATTTGACAGAGCACTTACACACCCATACTGGAGAAAAACCTTATTCGTGTTCCCATTGTAACTACTTATGCTCACGCAAGTCAGAGTTAACAGTGCACTTACGAACCCATACTGGAGAAAAACCATATTCATGTTCGCATTGTGACTACACCTGCTCACATAAGTCAGCGTTAACAGTTCACTTACGCACCCATACTGGAATTAAACCTTATTCATGTTCCTACTGCAGCTACTCATGTTTTTATCAGGGGAATTTGAAACGACACGCTCTTACCCATACTGTAGTAAAACGACATAAATGCTCCCATTGTAACTTCTCCTGCAGAGGAAAATCACATTTTAAGGTCCACTTACTCACCCATACTCAAGTTAAACTTTAATGTTCTCACTGCAGCTATTCATGTTCTGTAATAGGAAATTTGAATAAAAATTAGGCATAAACTTTAAAAAGTCTCATTTGTAACCATACTGGAGAAAAACAATGTATTTGTTCCCTTTGTACGTACTCCTGCTCACCCAAATCAGTGTCAAATGGGCACTTACATACCCATACAGAAGAAAAACACTTTACAAGTAACCGTTTAAACCTTCTTTCTAACTTAAGTCAGCGTTATCATTGTGTGTGTACCCACAAAGCCTGCACTTATAACCCATACTGGAAATAAACCTTATCCATGTTCCGACTGCAGTTTTTCATGTTCACAAGTAGGAAATTTTAAAAGTAGGATTTCGACCCGGTCATGAGGAAAACTATTTATGTTCCGACTGCAATATCCACGTTTTCAGAAATAATAATTAATGCATCATACACTTACCCACACGGCATGAAAACTTTATCCATTTTTCTAAGATAAGTTTTCCAAACTGACATTTCTGGCATCATTTATTTTAACATTCTTGGTTTGCCATTGTAACTATAAATTTTGGTTATATGGTTGAGTTTTATAGAGATAATTTTGAAAATATTCTGAATAATCCTTATAATAAGTTTCAAGAGTTGGTGAAAGACGAGGTGAAACATTTGTTACGTAGCGGTTTAAATCTAAGTAAATAATAATAATAGAAGAATAATTGATGGACACAAGTAGCTGCTGCTATCCTGACAGTCACTTAATTCTCGCCATCAGCGTTTCGCGTGGCCAGAAACGGCAAACGGCAAACTACAGAAAAGCAATCCGAATACAAGGGAATATCCAGACTATTGTCCGGATAATCACACTAAAATCCTTTTAACTAGGCGACACAGCATAAACTCCTGGCTAAACTTCTCAATGAAACTAACTCGAATGCACATGTTTTAACGTGTACGTTGCACGTGGACAATGGCCGCCTACACTTCGCTCACCGATTGAAGAACTATGTTAACTTCACCATCCTATCCCCTCTCCATGTGTTTTCATAAAATCAGTTCCGATTTCGTAATTTAAATTCAGAGTGAAAGATTGAACTTAGTTAGGATTATATTTTGTACCCGTAATGCTTTGCATGCCCCATGAGTATAAGATGTGTTCTACGTGATAATCCTTTCTTCTTTTTTAAAGTTGCCCTTCGCTATAATATAACGTTGAAATCTTCTTGACTTTTCGTTGGGTCCCTTGTCTTTACTGAACCCTTTGTCCTGTTCTGAATGATGGTTGCAGAAACTGATAGCTGACTCCACGCCTCGAGAGAGAATCGTCACGCCTTAATAAGAGCTAGCCGGAGGTAATGCTCAGGGATAGAACACCTTATCCCATCTATGTCGATCGACTTATATTCAATGTTGGGATTTAAATTGGTCACCGTTCTTTCATTCTAAAGTCTAAGTATATTACACATTGCAAAGTTGATATATTATTTTGTAAACATGAAAAATAACAACAACAAAAAAAATTCAGTTCTAAACCCACAGATACGAAGACTTCAGTCTATTATGAATACATAAACCTAATATGTCAGTAGTCCCTAGTTGTAGACATATCAAATAAAGCTTTTCAAATGTTGGACTTTATTTTAAGTTTATTTATTGACTTTCATAATATAAACTTTCATAATATTAAAACTTTGTACGTCACTAGTAAGTAGTCATATCTAGTATTATTCCACAGTTTGATTATCAAATTATGAAATTATTTACATTAACACACACTTGAAAGAATGCTAAATAATTTATTTTGATGTTTTAGAGTTGGAATTTTAATAAAACGTCTCTAGTACTTCTACCTAGCTTACTTATTTAATCAATTAAAATTATCTGATCGAATAATTACTTCAGTTGTAAAATTGCATATTAATTCGTAGTTAAATACAAAAATGGTTGATAATACAACAATACTCTTTTGACAGTGTTAATATGTTTTGATCTACTCCCGTCAAAATTAAACATTTAACCTATTTAACGTGAATCATTACACATAAGTATCACCAAGTATTAACAAGAAACACATATTTTTAACGTAATAGTGTTTTCCATTGAAAGTGTTCGTGTACTGTGTCAACAAAGGCAAAAACAAATCGACAACTCCGAACATTGTAATAATAAATACTTACCTCTATACCCATCGGTGCAATCCAGAGGTGACCAACCTTTCTCAATATGCTTTGCTACAAACGCCAACTGACTACTAGCGATGGCGTCACATGTCACTCCTGCAGTAAGCAGTTTCACTACGAATGCGGAGGGACAACTGAAACCACATTTCGCAAAACAAATAATGAGAAAAGACGAACCTGGCGCTGCCCAAACTGCAAAACTTCACCCCAACCAACTGCTACTCCAAACAACTCCATAGAAGACGTAATGATTGAAATTAAAAAAATATCCTCTGAACTCACCTCTCTCAAAACTCTCAACAGCCAAGTGAAGGAAGATATTCAGATTTAAAAAAATCTGTCGACTATAACAATACAAAATTAAACGAATTTACAAAAAGATTCGAATTATTGGAACAGGCGATGAGCAAAATCGATCGACTGGAAGAAGATGTATCCTCCCTGCAATCAACAATCAAATCAATTCAAGATGATTCCAAATTCAAACTTAATGAAGAATTAGAAAAAAGAATAACAGAAATAGAAAAAGACCAAGAAAGAAGAAATAAAGAATCCAATAAAACATGTTTAGAATTCCGAGGAATTCCGGAATTTAAAGAGGAAACAACACAATCCCTGAAGGACATCATCTTCAACATCAGCAAATTAGTGAAATGCGACCTCAAAACCAACAACATAGAGAATATATTTATACAGAGTCACTCCGCGAAATAAAAATATACCTCCAACAGTGAAACCCAGAACAGTGATAATTCGTTGTAACTCAACGGCTTTAAAAGAACAACTACATAACGATATCAAAACATATAACAGATCTTGTAAACAAAACAGCGATAAACTAAATAATGTTATAATTGGATTATCGGGTCCCCGCTCGCCAATCTATGTTTCTGAACTCCTTACCTTACGCGCTAAACGATTATGATACCTAGCGCGACAGTTCACAGCAGAATGTAAGTTCAAATACATTTGGTCTAAAGCCGGTCAAATATTCATTAAGAAGGATGACAATTCACGACCGTTCCTAATAGATTCCGAATTGGCTCTATCAAAAATATGACTATCTGTAAATTTTATTACTCTTTCGTACGATATTACCACTTTCAACCGAACTAAACAGCTGTCACATCCTGAACATCAACTAAACGAAATACGAACAGATAAAATATCTCATAAACAACAATTTTATTTCTTAGGTTCTTCTTATATTATAATTATTTATATTGTTATACTTTTACTATGTGTAATAACTATAATTCAACAACAGATTAATATCGGATATTTGAGAATAATTATTGAATATTGGAAATGTAAATCCCTGAACCGTACGTTCCCCCCTGAATGTACAAACCACTCGAATTCTAACCAAAAAAAAAACTAAAAAATCTTCAAACCATTTATCTATCAAATACTACTGCTCGGGCCAGTTATTATTGTTGCATGGTATTTGGTTCTGTTGTTTCCCGCCCGCGTTCCGCGCGTTTACCTACATCAAGTCAGTTGTTAAAGTATCGCGCCGCCCGCAAGGTTCCGCTTCCGCATAACCTATATTGAGTTATTAAACCCACCGCGCCGCGCTGTATACGGCAAATGTTAAACCGCAAAGAACGCCGTGAAGAGTGCATAAAAATAGCAATATATAACGCATTGAACCATTTCGCAATTCTAATATCACTATTCCTTTTCCTTGACCTCCTCCAATACTAACAATTACCCCCACCTGTGATTAAAGCAGAGCAAAGTGGAAGGTGCCGACAGTTGGAGATATTGGTAAGTCAATCAAACAATATCATAAAAAATCGCAAATTACAGTCCATTCACGCCGCAACATTTGGTCCTTCGAGCCGGATTATTTAAATTGAGAATTACATTTTGGTAATTCTAGCACCATTTATTCCTATTCAATCGCAAATCGCATTCATTTTGTGTAAGAATTCAGTTAGCAATACTCGCCCGCTATTTGAAATTACATGCCTAGGTATAGGTACTCTTTGATATTTTGGGTAATTAAATTATTTATCGATGTTGTTGTAGCAAATTTATTCGGTGCAAATCGCAAAGATATTCCAGCGTAATATATTCGTCTATGTATTAATGCCAACCTAAGTACGTACGTAAACATCGCTTGAGTTTATGGCACAATATATTTAATTATTTGGAAAATAACTTCTCCACTATAATTCGTCAGTACAAATTGTCGCCCAGTACACTTGTGTTTCTTGCGCATTATTTTATAAATAATTAAACTTTTAGTTTGCAAATAATTCTAAAAATGGAAGACAAACTAAAAAGACAATTAGTTTTACTAAAAGGGAAAAGAGATATTATTCTAAAAAGGGTTCAAAATTTAGTTTTGCTTGCAAATAATTTGCCAATCAATTTCGACGCGTCACGCTCAGGTGAAGCATTTATGTCCGAATCTGAAAGTATTTTAGAAATTAAAAATAAATTTGAATTAATTATTGATCAAATTAACGAGAATACTCTTACGTCAGACCCGAATTCTGAACCAGATTATTCAAGCTGGGAACAGTTTGAAGAATTATACACACGTATTATTCGCGCACGAAATAATTTTAAACCAAATTTAGCTACAAAACCGCAAACATCTACATCTGCGTGTGCTGCTACGACTAATAATAATAATTTTATTAAGTTACCCGCTATAGAATTACCTACGTTTGATGGACGGATGGAAAATTGGCACCTATTTTATGAAACATTCAAAACAAATGTTCATTTAAATTCACAACTATCTGATTCGCAACGCGTACAATATTTAATTGGAAAATTAACTGGAACCGCGAAAAATGTTACGTCAGGTTTAGTGCCAACTGGAGACACATATAAAATAATCTGGGATACGCTAGTCAATAAATATCAAGATAAGCGATCTCTTGCCACTTATTACCTGAATAACATATTTCATTCAAAAACCGTAGCTCACAACGCAAACAATCTGACAGTTTTTATAGAAAAATATTCAGCATCTATCGCCGCACTAAAACAATTGGGAATAGAAGACCTTTCGGATTTTATATTACTACAATGCGCTTTGCAGAAGTTAGAGTCGCAAACTGCACAAGCATTTGAGCTCTCAGTTCGAGAAATTGAGATTCCCACCTGCAAGCAATTGGTGTCGTTTGTGCAAGATCAGGTCAAAATTCTGCAACGAACTTCAACAACTCGTGGACCTAACACCGCCAACACACATTCAACCAGTTCCGGTGGAACTGGTCGCACAGCTCAACTCCGCACACATCATACTTACACGAGTACGCAATCAAAATGCCTTTATTGTCAAAATGAGAACCACACGCAACTGTACACTTGTACACAATTTTTAAAATTATCACCAAAGGAAAGGTTTTCCTTCGCAAAGGAAAAATCTTTGTGTTTTAATTGCTTGAGCCCGCAACATACATCTACAAAATGTAAATCAAAAGGCACTTGTCATAAGTGTCATGGCAAGCACCATACTTTTCTTCATTTTGATAAACCCAGTCAAGCAAACGCCTCCACATCCAATGGAGAAACTCAACCTAACGATGCAGAACGGCCGATATGTACTATGTCAGCAACCACGCGACAAGGGGCAACCACTGAAGTTCTTGCTACCGCCAAAGTTCACACTGTTGATCTAAACGGTGAAGAGAATACCGTCCGCTGTCTTCTAGACCCAGGCTCACAAAAACATTATATAACTTCACAATGTTGTGAAAAATTAGGCCTGACAGTCAGTTCAGGAACGCGCTTCGCAGTCCAGGGTTTAGGTGGCAAAACGCAATCAATAAGAGGAAGTGTCACATTGACAATTCAATCTAGGATTGATCCCTACTTCAAATACTCCATAACCGCTCTAGTTTTAGAAAAAATTACCGCTCATTTACCTACTTGCAAGGTGGACTTGACGTCATATAAATTTATAAATGTTCCGCTGGCAGACGACACCTGGGCAATGCCAGGCCCAATCGATTTGCTAATTGGCGTCAGTCTGTTCTCTCAACTGTTGCTACCAAATAAGATAATCACCCCCGGTTTTCCAGTCGCGATTCAAACCACATTAGGTTATGTTTTTATGGGTGACGCCCCAGTAAATTCTCAACCAAACACCGCATTCACTTTCTGCGCTACGCACGAAATTGAGAACTTAATGCAAAAATTCTGGGAAATCGAAGATATTGGTTCGGAACCAGTTCACAGCCTCGAAGAAAAAGAAGCTGAAGACATTTTTAAAGGCACCACAACTCGCCTCGAGGACGGTTCTTATGAAGTGGCTTTGCCATTCAAAAGCAACCCTTGTGACTTAGGTGATTCATTGCAAGCTGCGCAAAATCGGTTTTACGCACTAGAAAGAAAATTTAATCATCTGCCAGAACTAAAACCGCTTTATGATGAAGTAATAAGAGAACATATTCATAAAGGTTATCTGTCCCAGGTGGAAGCCTTACCGTCAGAAAACGCATACTACATCCCGCATCACGCAGTTAGGCGTGAAGATAAATTGACAACAAAGGTGAGAGTGGTTCTGGACGCAAGCGCAAAGACAAAAACTGGTTTATCTTTGAACGATATTTTACACACGGGACCAAGCCTACAGAATGATTTATTTTGCATTCTTCTGAATTTACGCCTTTTTCCTATCGCAATATCCGCAGACGTTCGTCAAATGTATTTATGTATAAATGTTCGCAAAGAAGATCGTCGTTATCAACGAATTTTATATAGATTCGATCCGCAAAAGCCGCTTCAGGCTTACCAATACAATCGCGTAACATTCGGTCTTAAATGTAGTCCGTTCTTAGCCCTTCGAGCAATCAAACAATTAATGTTAGATGAAGGCGCTCGCTTCCCTCTTGCAAGGGATATTATTAATAGAGATATTTATGTAGACGACATCGCTAGCTCTGCTTTAAATGAGCAAGAAGCTATCCGCGCGGCTGAAGAATTGATTGAGCTTTTCCAGTCAGGAGGTTTTCAACTCGCTAAGTGGGCATCCAATTCCAGCACAGTTTTAGGAAACGTTCCATTGGAACTTCGCCTGTCGCAAAGTGTAACTTTCGATAGTGATGCATCGTTAAAAATCCTTGGGCTACGATGGCATCCTTCGGATGACATTTTCGCATTTGAAGTTACTCCAGATAATCGAACTTGTACGAAACGCAATATTTTATCATCTGTCGCTAGACTCTTTGACGTGATGGGTCTGGTAGCACCTATAATTGTACAAGCCAAGCTTCTAATAAAGGAGCTGTGGAATTTAAAAATCGATTGGGACGAAATCCCACCCGCAAGGATATCACATCAGTGGCAGCAGTTCAACGCGGAATCGCCGTCAATATCGTCGATTCGTATTCCACGTCATATAGGAGTCACGGAAGGATGCACGTTAATACTTGTTGGATTTGCGGATGCAAGCGAAAAGGCATATGGAGGAGTGGTATACGCTCATGTGACCACTCCTGATAACCGAATTAAGGTTCAATTAGTTTGCGCAAAATCAAAGGTAGCGCCGCTAAAAATCGTTTCCTTAGCACGCCTAGAATTATGCGCTGCATTATTGTTATCGCACCTGTTAAAAAAGGTAATTGATAATTACTCCGCTAGGTTTACTATTCATTCAACATTTGCCTTTTCTGATTCGACTGTAACTTTAAGTTGGATTCATTCATCACCTCACCGCTGGCAAACCTTTGTTGCCAATCGTGTAGCAAAAATACACGAAAATTTAAACAGTAGTCATTTTTATCATGTCGCAGGTGCTGATAACCCTAGCGACTGCCTGTCAAGAGGTATGCTACCATCGCAATTGATAGCAAATGACATTTGGTGGAATGGTCCAAAATGGCTTTGCCAGCCGCATTTCGAGTGGCCTATTTCACCATTTAAGCACGCAAATTCAGAACAGTTACCGGAATTGAAACCCAATCAGTATGGACAGCCAACTACTTTTGGCTTGTGCTCTCGTGTAGCTGATCCACCCGAAATGAAACCTAAAACCGATAATCGCCTCAAGACAATCGTGTCACCTTTATTATGCACGTTGGCTTCTCGCATTCATTCGTGGTCGAAATTAATTCGAATTGTCATTTACGTGTTTCGCTTCATTAGGAAATTGCCGCGTAAATTTGAGTTAAGCCATATTGACATTGCAGAAACCGCTATTATAAAGGCAGTTCAGCAAGTACATTTTTCCGATGATATGAAGTCAGTGAACGATGGCAAGAAAGTACGGCAAGTTCTTGCTAAATTAAATCCATTTATTCAGGACGGTCTCCTAAGAGTAGGAGGCAGATTGAGAAACGCCGAACTCGAATTTGATAGTCGTCATCCTATTTTATTACCCGCTCATGATCATATAGTTGATTTAATAGTAGATTATTACCACACTAAGAACTTGCATACGGGACCCACCTTACTTATGTCTCTGTTGAGGCAAAGGTTTTGGATACTTTCTTCGCGCAATTTGATTCGGAAACGCGTGCATCAGTGCAATACATGCTTTAGAGTCAATCCCAAACCGCAATTCCCAATAATGGGAGATTTACCCGCTTGCCGCGTCCGCGAAGCTAAGGCCTTTCTGCACACGGGGGTCGACTACGCTGGGCCGCTTCAAATAATCCCGCATAGACGTCGGGGTGTTAGAAGCCAAAAGGCATACATTTGCTTATTTATCTGTCTGGTGACCCGCGCGGTTCACATTGAACTCGCTTCAGACCTCTCGACTGAAGTCTTTCTCAACGCGTTCAAACGTTTTCTATCCCGTCGGGGGCCTGTAAATGTAATGTATTCTGATAATGGGACAAATTTCGTAGGAGCTAAATCGCATTTGAAGGCTTTATTCGAACTTTTAGAGTCACCGGACTACAAGAAAGAATTCTCAGAAAATTTGTTGGAAAACCGTATCGAGTGGAAGATGAATCCTCCACAAGCACCCCACTTCGGTGGGATCTGGGAGAGTAACATTAAGTGCATTAAATGTTACTTAAATAAAGTTGTGGGTACATCTCTTCTCACGTACGAAGAGATGCAAACGGTTCTTCATCAGATTGAAGCTATTCTAAATTCACGCCCATTATCAGTGCTCAGCGTTACCGATGTTTCGGCTCCATTGCCTTTAACACCCGCGCATTTTTTAACGCTCACTCCATTACAATCTTTACCCGCTGCTGATTTGTCAGATGCGCCAGTAAATTTGCTGCAACGAAAACATCTTGTCGATCGTCTCGTCCAGACTTTCTGGAATCGATGGCGAATGGAGTATCTGAACACGCTGCAATCGCGTCAGAAATGGAATACAAATTCGAATCCAATAACGAAAGGCACCGTGGTAATAATTAAGAGTGACAATATCGCACCACTACAATGGCCTATTGGCGTAGTGGTAAATGTCCACCCCGGCGTAGATGGGGTGATCCGCGTTGCGGACGTTAAGACTAACTCCGGAACATATCGCAGGGCAGTCGTTAAACTCTGTCCCCTGCCTACACAATAACTTTAACGTTATCTTAGATTTAGTTAGTTAATTTAGATCTACCACAAGTTTAGTATTGTTATCTTAGATGTAGTTAATTTAGAATTTAGTTCTACCGCAGGTTCAGTATTGTTTATTGAATCCTTTCATAACGTGTTTCTTTGTTGTATCAGTTACTTTGACCAATTGGTCAAGGCGGGGGGCATGCTCGGGCCAGTTATTATTGTTGCATGGTATTTGGTTCTGTTGTTTCCCGCCCGCGTTCCGCGCGTTTACCTACATCAAGTCAGTTGTTAAAGTATCGCGCCGCCCGCAAGGTTCCGCTTCCGCATAACCTATATTGAGTTATTAAACCCACCGCGCCGCGCTGTATACGGCAAATGTTAAACCGCAAAGAACGCCGTGAAGAGTGCATAAAAATAGCAATATATAACGCATTGAACCATTTCGCAATTCTAATATCACTATTCCTTTTCCTTGACCTCCTCCAATACTAACAATTACCCCCACCTGTGATTAAAGCAGAGCAAAGTGGAAGGTGCCGACAGTTGGAGATATTGGTAAGTCAATCAAACAATATCACAAAAAATCGCAAATTACAGTCCATTCACGCCGCAACAACTACATCGAACAAATTTAACGATTTGAACTTTGATGAATTAATTATTATTATTATTATTAAAATCAATAACTTAATATTTCAACCAGACCGCATAATATCAACAGAGACATTCACAAATGATGAGTCAAAAGCTTATCAGCTTCCTAACTATACATACATTCCGACAAAAATAAATATAAATAAAAATATTGGAATTTCAGTATTCGTCCACAGGAAATTCAGTATTGTAACGATTTTAGAACACGGACGGGTTGTTTCGGAGAATTTGAACAATTCATCAAATTTCAACGCTCATTTTCGGGTTCTGTGAAAGTCCTATTCAAGTTCTGTTATTATATCATTGTAGGCTAGTTGCTTGAAAAAACTTAAATAAAAACAGAACTTGAAAAAATCTTTCACAGCACTTGAAAATGAACGTTGAAATTTGATGAATTGTTCAAATTCTCAGAAACAACCCGTCCCTAATATTACACACTAACTGTATTCAAACCGAAATAAAACTCGATAAATATGTTTATCACATTATTGCCATTTACAGAAAACACGAATCAATTATTGCACTATTTAACATTGGGCAATATGAACCAAACACAAGCATTATCTCCATCTACTTCCACCAAACAACATAAATTACCATATTATTATAGATTAATCTTCCTCTTTGCAACTGTAACTATATGCCTAGTCAGAGATGTGCTTTATTTCAAATAAATCCATTTCAAATGGAAATGCAAAATGCAAAATGGGTATTTTGCATTTTGCATTTTAAATGCATTTCTAAAAACCATTTTGCATTTTGCATTTTAAATGCTTTTCTCAATGCATTTTCCATTTTAAATGCTTTTTTGCAAGATTCTCCCTGTTATCTCCACTCATCTTTTTATCATAGGCCCCGTATATCAGTCAGTCCTCAACCTCGCTATGAGAGATAATTTACGTCTGTCAAGTTGCTACTTGGTAGGAGCCCTGGCAATTGAGTGATACCATTCAAAAAATACAGATTCAAATAGTGAACACGGGGCCATGATGCTGTATTATTAAATTTTAGATAGCAGTTTCTATTTTTTACGTTGCCAATATTAGTCCCAAGCAAATTTTTTACCCTACTGTTAGGCACATGTTCATCAAATGCAATATTTGTCTTCCGAGTTCAGCACCAGTTGAATGTCTCTTTTCAAATGGAGGTATAATCATGAGACCTCATAGAAGAAAGATGAGTGATGATGTTTTTGAGAAGCTCGTTATTCTAAAATCTAATAATGGCTAAGGCTACATAACACCTATATAATATAGAATATATGAGTAGTATAATATCAAAACGTACTTATCTCCACGAACCAAATTTTTGGCAAAAGCAAGAAAACTGTTTCATAGCATTTAAGTATAATAAAGTAAAATTAAATGTTTTGTAAAAATGAAGGTAAAATAAAACATTTTAAATGCGTTTTTGAAATAAAAATCTGATAGATAATTAATTAGTTATTTAATATTTAAAAATGGACTTAGATACATTTTGATATTGAACCATGGATTTAGATACATTTTGAAAGTGAAGTCTTTGGATTTAGTCACATTTTGAAACTCATAAACTGTGTTTGATAATACTTCTCTGCCAGGGGTGTAGTGAAGAAATTACATCATTTGTATATGCATAGATGAAACATAATTCATATTAACAAAAAAATAAATGTCTTTTTAAAGCCAAACATTATTTATTTTAAAATACAGTATTACCTGCGGATAATAAAAATAGACCAATTTGTCTATCATTGAAGAAGAAGATAATAATAATAATCTAAACGAAAATATGAAAGAGAACAAGACACAGGAAAATAGAAAAAAGATAATACCCCAATTTTTAGATTCTATATAATGGAGACCACTACATTTAAAAAAAAACCCAATGCAGAAATCCTTGCAAGCGAATACCTTAAATACGTGGGTAAAAAACTTTTGCAAAAAGGTTTAATAAATGATAATATTATAAAGGTTAGATTAACGTGTATACATTAAACAAAAACAAATTTTAGATTCTATGAAATGGAAAGCACTATATTTAAAAAATAACAATGCAATGCAGAAATCCTTGCATGCAAAATGACTGTAAATTGATTCATACATTAAATCCTGATACTTCTACTTGAGATTCACCATTTTCAAAGCGCGACAGTTGAGTGCTTTTGTCTGATGATTGCAGAGTAACGGATATCTAGGAGGCTCAGTAGCAGAATATATAAAAATAAGAGAAGGATATTATTTAGAAATATGTGTACAGAAAATATTTGTTTGAACCCAATATATGGTCCTAAGAGAAAGGAAACTCTGCATAAATTTCAAATTAGTAAATAAATCATTGACTTTAGATCCTAATTCAAGTGTTGTAGATAGATAATTGGCTTTTTGTAATGATCAAACATCCACTAATGTATTTACATTATGATAACACTATGGTATAAATGGATCATTATAAACATATTTACTGATTTTCAAGCTTATAATAAAAATACCGCCAAAAAAACTAGTAGATACTTTCAAGTGACACAAATGAAGGAAAATATATATGGCACGGAAAATATTCCTACAGGAAATATTCCTACTTCGGTAGTACAAAAATACTCCACTGAAGTATAAAATATAGAAAAGATAGGTAATTATTATATAAACAATTTTTTTTTTGACAAAAACCATAAAATTTTGAATACACCACTGATGTTTTAGTAGCATGATGGAACTCATCTTATAACTTTTTGTTTATTGATTGTCTACTCTTCCGGTCGCCTTAAACGCTTTCTGCCTTTTCCAGTGCGTGCTGGTACAACTGGAGAACAAATTGATTCACTCATTTTTGTTTAATTTTCAAAATTACCGTTAATAACTCAAAAAAATCACGACCAAATCAACTTCAAAACCACTCACCAAAAACGTGTTTCTTGTTATGGTGTCCGTTGCACAGAAAGCAGCCCATTGATTGGTTAAAAAACCAATATGGCTGCCAATTCCATGGCCCTTATTGGTTGTTGGATTTGAGTACGTTTTGAAAACAAACGATTTTGGATTTAAGTACGTTTTGAAATTGAAGACGATTTTTAACAAGCTATAACTAAGGATTTAACCATGTTTTGGCACTGAAATAATATTTCAAACATGGCTATGATCCAGGAGAACGTGTTGGCATTTAAATCTCAAAAAAAGTCAAAATGGTGGTTAAGTACCTTTTGATTTTCAACTACTCATATATTGGTTTTCTCAAAGTTGTATTATATTATCTGTGGGTTTTCTAGTGCGCCTGCTTGGAGTTTTTTGTGACAATCTATGGTCAAATAATGGGTGCGCAATAGAAAACAACATTTTATATTGTCTGATCCTCACTGTCCTGTATTTCTTTATTGTTCACTGGTGGATGTCCCCTCACTAGAGAGTTATTACACAAATGATGATGGCCCTAAGAAAAAATCATTAAAAATGACAATATTTAATAATAGATTCTATTATATTCCACTCAAATACAATTGTTTTTTACACAGGACATATCAGTATGTATGATTTGTTATTCCACAAGTTGTTCTACATTGATGTCCATTATTAAATGACAAAGTTGTTTAAAAATTCAATAATTATTTTGAACCTGAGAAACCATTTTGCATTTTCAATGCATTTTGAAAATAGGTATTTTGCATTTCAAATGCTTTTCTAAAAACCATTTTGCATTTTGCATTTTCAAATGGAAAAGTTTTGACCCATTTCCATTTTGCATTTCAAATGGTTTTGGGTACCCATTTAGCACATCTCTGTGCCTAGTACTCAATGATCTTAAGATACATAATAAATATCAAATAAAATGGTTTTAAACGCAAATACTAAAACGCATAAACTAAACGCATAACGCATATACTAAATGGTTGATTGGCTTAGGTAGGGAGGAGTCTGAAAAACTATTATATAATGTCACTTAAAACTATACATGTTTACCTATTAATGTCACATTTAGTAAAAACTTAATATAAGACTGATAAACTATTATATAATGTCACTTAAAACTATACATGTAACTATTAATGTCACATTTAGTAAAAACTTAATATAAGACTGAAAAACTATTATATAATGTCACTTAAAACTATACATGTTTACCTATTAATGTTAAATTTACTAAAAACTTAATATAACTATACTTAATTTTAAAAAAAGAGTAAAAATTAAATTACATTTGGCATTTCACAAACATTTGGTTCCTTAGAACAGGCAATCTGCCTTGCTAGGAACTAAATTCGATCTAACACTTGTACCTACTCATTTTAAATATATGCTCTTATAATGCTATGTTATTACTGTTATGTCTGCTTTAAATGTATCTAATGTAAAAATAAATAAAAAATAAACTTGAACGAGATGTTACTAAAGTTATTTTAGTTTTATCAAAATACTACTAATGCCATATGTGTGTACGTTACTTATTAAATAAACGCCAGTTCACTCTGTCTCCTAGTATAAAAAGACCGTGTTTTTTAAATAGGTTATGGACCCCGCTAATTCTAGGCGTTTTAATAATCAGTCACGAAAATAGACAAATTGTGTATGTGTTAAAAACTATTTTTTTATTGTCTCGGATATATTTTTCGTGTTGGGAATAGGGTTAAGGAGTTGTTGCGGACTCATTAAGTGTTGGATATTTTTAACAGAAATGGTGTCTAATTCATAGCTCGCAAGTATAGCCAGGCTGAAAGGATCAGAAAACTACGATGAGTGGACGTTCGCTGTGGAAAATT
Organism: Hesperophylax consimilis; assembly: GCF_061612785.1. Taxonomy (NCBI): domain Eukaryota; kingdom Metazoa; phylum Arthropoda; class Insecta; order Trichoptera; family Limnephilidae; genus Hesperophylax; species Hesperophylax consimilis. Next base: position 30,368,675 of record NC_142854.1, read on the forward strand.
TACTTATATTAGAAGATATTATGTAACAGTGCATAAAGTCCGAGAAAACTGTGGATATATCAGTAGCAGACGGTGCGAAAACAAAATCCATGTTAAACCTCACAATAGATCCATGTCTGTACGTTCATATCAAGCAAGATAAATCAACTACAGATTTATAGAATAGGCTGAAACTGAAAAAAGGCTTTCTAGACGCATTTCCTTATTAGGGAGTTTAGTATTAATTCGCCTTGAAACTTGTAACACAATGCAGGGCTACGTCACGCAAATTGTTGAAACCGGACAGAAGTTGTATGAATCGGATTAATGTAAAAGACAAATGGATTGGCTGTTTATTACTTGCAGGTTCACCAGAATTATTATATTCAATGATATTGGCTATCGAGCATAGTGGGTAAGAATCAGTGCAGATGTAATAAAAATGAAATTAATCGACATGGCAGAAAATGACGCCGAATCGGTTGGTGCATTCTCCGCCATGTTATCGTTGTAAACAAGCACATTTTAAAAATCAGTGTCTTGTTAGTGAATCAGAGGAAAACAAGAAGAAGTCTAATGCAAGTCTAATGTTCAGCGGAAAGTTTAATAAAATTGACTGGTATATATAATGGGGTGCTTGTGTTCACATGACACCGAATAAAAACATAGTTTGTAATGCGTCGAATAAAACGAGTATTAAAGAGATAATAGCAGCTAATAAGATGGCTATGCCAGTTTTATGCTCAGGAGAAGTTAATTTGTGACGTTAACCCAGAAATGTAAGTACGAAGTAATATTAAAATATGTTTTGTGCGTACCTAACCTTAACACAAACTTAATCTCTGTCAGTCAGTTTATTTAAAATGGCAATAAAGTGGACTTCAAAGGAAAATGCTGCTTTATTTATAATAAACAGAAATAATTAGTTGCTATAGCAGATGTGAAAGGTAGTGTTTATAAACTAAGGATGGAATACAAGTTAAAAGTTCCTGAAAGTATAATGTCGAATTTAGCGCTATCAGGCAATACTTGGCACCGCAGATTGGGTCATGTTAATAGTAATTACTTGAATAAAATGACCAGTGCTGTAAAAGGAATGAATCTTCGAGAAAAACTTGATATTGGCAAGAAATCATGTAGGTACAGTTTGCTGTGAGGGAGTATCGTCTTCCATTCACAAATGCTGGTACAAGAAGCATAGAATTACTTAATTTAGTCCACACTGACATTTGTGGACCTATGGAGCATGGATCGCTTGCATGATTGTAATGTAGCAAATACACTTAGAGGCTAAATTAAATATTAACAAAGAAAATAAAAATTGTGAAAGTCAAATACCATATCAGCAGCTCATTGGTGGACTTATGTATTTGGCGGTGTTAACAAAACCTGATATAGCGTTTGCAATAAGTTTTCTGAGTCAATTTAACAATTTCTATAACCAGGAAACTTAGTTATATGCTAAACGAATTTAAAGATGTCTTAAGAAAACTAAACATTTTGGATTGAATATATATACTAGATGTGGTAATTCAAAATAAGGAGGATTTGTGGATGCAGGTTGGGGTAGCCATATCAATGATCGTAGGTCTTATAAAGGTCTATGTTTTAGTTTAGCTGGATGTGTTGTTTCTTGGGAAGCAAAGAAGCAAAAAAACAGTTGCTCTTTCGAGCACCGAAGCTGAGTACATCGGTGTAGCTGAAGCTTGTAGAGAAGTTATATATTATTTAAGTAATTTGTTTAAAAAAATAACTAATGAGTCAAACACCATATCTTTATTTAATGATAATCAGGGTGCACTTAAGCTGTCTTCAAATAAAAGCTTTAACCCATTGGCCTCCGAATTGTTTAGCTAAAAAATTGTCCTTCACATCCGAATTAATTTTGTACCAAAGTTTTAAATCTGCAGTGGTGTACTAAATCTTACATAACTTTCAAACTAAACATGCAAACGAAACAATTTTTTTACTTTTGTATTGAATTAAGGCATGTAAAAAATATATCCAGTTTTTTAAATAATAATATGATTAAACGAGGATATAAAAATATATATTTTTATAAAAACCAATTTTTTTTCTTTCTTTTATAATTGGATTAAGAAAAGTTTTACATTAATCATATTTATTACAATAAAATATTTTTTTCAATTTGGGCTGATGTTAGCCGACCACCACGCATTTTACGAACAAGCTTGTCAATTCCCGAATCACACGCCATTTTGAAAAAATTCAATGACGCTGAAATATAACAAAATTTCAATCGTAAATATCAGGAAAAAACTGTACCAACGGAGTCCTGCCAATTACTACGAAATGAATGCTTAATTATCTACAGAGCGATTGGCATTTACAATTTTAAACACAGGTGTCAATAATGCATCCCTTTTTCGTTTTTAAGCCGACAGACATCAGACCCTCCGGGACGGCGTAGTTTGATTTTAAGACACATCGCCGTACACACGCCGGGACGGCGTCGTTTGAGCCCAATGGGTTAATAAAAGAACTAAACACATTGACATAAGATACCACTTTTGTAAAGAATGTGTGAATGATAAAATTGTAGAACTGAAGTACTCGTATTTGGAAATAGCTGAAATGCAATAGTCATTTCTTAATCCTAGAAGCCTAATCTATTTTATAGGTACATAAAGCCTAAACATACGTCTCAGAGGCGTACACATTTAAATGACAGCCTGTAGGTCAAAATATACCTACTTGTGCCCTTTTCATTGATTGAAATTCAAGGTTGGTATATAAACTAATTAAAAAACACAGTTTTATCACTGAAAATTACTATCACAGGTATTTAACACAACGAATCAAATCATTATGCTTATATTCAAACAAAAAAATCATCTTCTTAAAAATCAACTTGAACATATGTTTTTTTTAAATAAACTTATATTTTTTTAAAATTAATTTCTTATTCATAGGGCAAACATTAAAAGTAATCATGTTTTTAATTACTTGCTTTAATTTTAGAGCAATCTACACAGACATCAACTTTGTGCTCAGAAAATACTGACTTTTTGCACTTAGGACATCACACTAATTTCGACATTCTATTTTTTTAGCAGCAAAAAGCTCAGTATTTATGTTTGTTTTGGCTCTGGTTCTCGTGTCTGAAGTTTATTACCTGAATCAGTAGGTTTTGCGAGAATTTGGCTTATATTTTTAAGTCGGAGCTTCAAATCTGAATCCAAGGCTTGACCGAATGTGTGCTGAGTTGTTTAGTGAATTCTCTTTTGTTTAAGGGTTTATTTGATCATGTTGTGGCCATAAATTACAGCATAATTGACAAAAGCCATGTTAAAGATGCCATAGAATACAGCCATTGACCATCTATTAGTTTTGCAACTGCACCACATTGAGGAGCAAATTTGATCAAATGTATCTACTCCTCCTTTTGTTTGGTTCTAGAAATGAATCATGTCTGGTTTGCCACTTGAATTATTAATTATTGCATTTTCATCACAAGATAAAAGGTAAACCATATTTGCAGGTTTTGGTTTGTACGATAGAAGTGTCAGAGGGCCATCAAAACAAAACGTAGAATTGCCAACAGGTCGAGATCTCGAGTTCTTCAATTTTTCGTGAATTTCCCGCTTATTTGATCGAATAGTGCCCACTAGATTTAATTTGAAATTTGAGCTGGTCCTCGAAAGGTGCGGACTTTATTCATAGCTGAAATTCTGTGAGATGATTGACCCCTATTTTTTGACCAAATATCCCCCGTCCATTCTTACATTTCCAGGAATACGATAATTTCGCCCTGAGTTGGCAGATTGCAAAGCATGAGCAGTATCAAATGCTAGGTCAGCTTTTGAAATTTTGAGTCGGCTTCTTCAGTGGGAGCATATTCTTGTAAATGGAAAGCCTCTTCAGTTACATAGTTATTCTCATCTTCGCTTTGAATGTCGTCCAAACTGGCTGTCCTCGTCTTCAGGAGCTGATTCTCCCAGAGAAAGACTATCTTCTTAGTCTAAGATTTTCAAAATATCGTAACTGTTTAATATATTAGACCATGACATATTGGTATCTGAAACAATTCCAAAATAAACATAAAATGGATGAAAAATTAACGAAAGTAAAAACATATAATCTTAGTTAAAAGTTACACAAAGCCTAAACATACGTCTCGCAGGCGTACTATACCTCAAAAACTCAAAAATGGCTGAACTTACCTTAGTGATGCAGGTACCATCGGTAAGCTCCCGTCGGCCACTAGGTTGGTTAAAGAGCACGAGGCGCTAACTTAAGCCTTTAGAAAGAGAAATAGAATTTAAGATTGTGTGTACGCCTCGCAGGCGTAGATAAGGCTTCTAGGGTTAATTTTTCGATAAATAGTGTAAAGGCCCGTTTATAATAGGAATAAGCGGTAAGAATAAGCCGTAAAGCTCTAGGCCGTAGAAGTTGGAAGATAGGAAACCTGTGTATCCGTTTATAATAGATGGCAATAATCTCTTATTTTTTTCCATAACCGAAAAGATGGTCCAACTTTATCTTTTGCGGTTACGGATTACAGAAAGCTGAGATATATACCGAGATTTATGAATTTTCAATCGATACTCTATGGAATCCATTATTTGACAAGAGTGGTTTATTTATGTATTTGACAATCGAACAATAATATTTGTGTTGTAGAAGTCCTAACAATTCATAGAAATTGGTCTGCGACATTCTTGCATATTTCTTAAGTTGATCGTTGTCTACTGTTGCCATGTCTTAAAACAAATTATGGAAATGTCCTGTTTTCTTCCTTTTATGATTAATGAGACGCACACTCCAACGTCGTTTTTTCCTTATTTTTTTCGTCAACTGTGTGTCTTCTATTGCAGCGTATGCTAGCCCCAGAATTGACAAAAACATTCCACATGCAACAATATCTGATGAATCCATCGTTTCAATATTTATTATTCATAAATCTGGGGATACGCATAAATTAGACAATTACAGACCAATATCCCTTGTTTCAAACCTATCAAAAATATTCAAAAAATGCATCAAATTTAGAGTCATTGAACACTTAGAAAAATATAAAATTCTATCGAAAAACCAATACGGCTTTCGTAAAGATCTAAGCACTGAGGATGCCATATATGAATTGACAAAAAATATTTATACATCTATCGATAAAAAAAAGAAATGTCTTGCCATATTCCTAGATTTAAGAAAAGCTTTCGACACCGTTAATCATAATTTACTCATTAAAAAAATAACTCAACTGGGCTTCAAAAAACACACACTAAAATTACTATCAAACTATCTTAAAGACAGAGCACAAAAAACAAAAATTGGGAATAATTATAGTTCAGAAACACAGATAAAAAACGGAGTTCCGCAGGGAACTGTTCTTGGCCCGATTTTATTCTTAATTTATATTAATGATTTATGTAATTTTGTAATCCCTGGTAAAATTGTTTCTTACGCCGATGACACGGCAATAATAGTGGATGGTAATAATTGGACAGAAACTTTTTCGAATGCAACTGTATGTATTTCACTTGTTTCAAAATGGTTAAAATACAACAAACTTGTCTTAAACTACAGCAAAACATTTTTCTTACCTTTTTATAAAAACATCAAAAACAAACCAAAAGACAACCTTAAAATTAGAATCCATAATACATCTTGCAATAAAGAAATGTGCTTCCTGTGCAACGAACTCGCTAATGTCAAAAATATAAAATATTTAGGAGTATCAATAGATATTAATCTTAATTGGAAATCTCATATTAATCAAACCACTTCTAAACTAAGATATCTAACCTACATATTTTATAGACTCAAGGAAATTTTAAACGCTGAAAAATTGAAAATGATCTACTTCTCCCTGGTGCAATCTGCAATCACTTATGGCATAATAGGATGGGGTGGTGCACCTGATACATTTATTAAGCCTCTACAAATAATTCAAAAGCACATAATTAAAGTCATATATAACAAAAATAAAACATTTTCGACCGACCTATTATACAAGGAATCTAAATTATTTAACATTCGTAAATTATTTATATTACAAACTATGAAATATCTATTTAAAAACAAAAACAATTTCAAAATAAATGAAAACAGAACGAGTAAAAGAACAAATAATATATTTTACACCCCCCAAACCAATACTAAATTAATGCAGACGCATAGCAGTTTCATTGGTCCTCGTACATTTAACCTTTTACCACTACAAACTCAAATGATAAATAAAAAGATAGAATATATTAAAGAGGTAAAATTATAGCTGATTGACGCAGATATTGAAACGCTTTTAGTATAAATTTATTTATCCTTTCTACAACTCACTTGCTGAAACTTTATAAACTATTGTACATAATGTATTCTTTTTACTTTTTATAATAACTATAAACAAAAAAAAACTTTTTCTACTAATGTATATTATACTTTAGGTACTTGAAATATAGTAATCGTTTTATATTACTCACACTCAGGCAGTCAGTGCCTTAGTGGGTTTTCATTTCTTTTGTAAACTATTTGGTATTATATATTATGTTATTTTATACTATCTATTAATATGTATAATATGTGTAAAGAAATGAAAATAAATAAAGTAAAAAAAGTTTTTACTTTTATAAGATGGAAGAAGAATATACTCTCGATTGACAGTTGACATAGACAAGTGACAGCGGCATAGTCACTTATATGGACGTATTCTATTCTATTCCTATTTCAATTATAAACGACGATCTAAAATATTACGGATTACGGATTACGGCACCGGCCTATTCTTACCGCTTATTCCTATTATAAACGGACCTTAAAGGCCCGTTTATAATAGGAATAAGCGGTAAGAATAGGCCGGTGCCGTAATCCGTAATATTTTAGATCATCGTTTATAATTGAAATAGGAATAGAATAGAATACGTCCATAGAAGTGACTATGCCGCTGTCACCTGTCAATGTCAACTGTCAACCGAGAGTATATTCTTCCTCCATCTTATAAAAGTAATATTGTTTTATATAAATAAACAATGAAACGATGGATTCATCAGATATTGTTGCATGTGGAATGTTTTTGTCGATTCTGGGGCTAGCATACGCTGCAATAGGAGACACACAATTGACGAAAAAAATAAGGAAAAAACGACGTTGGAGTGTGCGTCCCATTAATCATAAAAGGAAGAAAACAGGACAATTCCATAATTTGTTAAAAGACATGGCGACAGTAGGCAACGATCAATTTAAGAAATATGCAAGAATGTCGCAGACCAATTTCTATAAATTGTTAGGACTTCTACAACACAAATATTACTGTTCGATTGTCAAATACATAAATAAACCATTCTTGTCAAATAGTAGATACCATAGAGTATCGTTCGAAAATACATAAATCTCAGTATATATCTCAGCTTTCTGTAATCCGTAACCGCAAAAGATAAAGTTGGACCATCTTTTCGGTTATGGAAAAAAATAAGAGATTATTGCCATCTATTATAAACGGATACACAGGTTTCCTATCTTCCAACTTCTACGGCCTAGGGCCTTACGGCTTATTCTTACCGCTTATTCCTATTATAAACGGGCCTTTTGAATGAACCAATTCCACAGAAATAATATCAACGGTTCCAGTGACATAAATGTAGCCGGGAGCTGGGCAAGCAATATCGACCATCTCTACAAACTGAAACGTCAGCATAAATGAACCACTCACAACGTCAGTGTCAGACCAGTCAGACTAATGTGTGACACAGTCTCCTTTGCTTCCTTCTCGTATGTAATTATTGTTTCGTCTCTCTAAAGTAATATTATACGAACTACACAAAAATTGAAATTTAACTGCTTCTGCTTTTTTATGACGTTTTTTCAACGTCTTGGAATTGACCATCGTCCTTCGCCTTGTATGTAAGTAGGTTTTATTATATTAACTAAGTAACACTTAAACTCGTAAATTTCTGCTTGTTAATTGTAAGATTATATCGCTCAACACCTTATTGACCAGTTTAAACAGTATTCGCGATATAACACGAGAGACAGACGAGAGTACATGAGTTTGTTCATTGTTCATTTACGGACGCTGTCAAACATTAAAACCAAGCGATAATTAAGTTTATCTTACCTTTACCCTGTCACATCAAATAATTTTTTTCCTTACCTCAAAAACGGCAAACCTTTTTTGTGGGACCATTAGTTATTAGTAAACCCTGAATTGATGAGCATTGCTTACGAAACGTGTTGGTTTTGTTAATAATAAAAGTGTTGATTATTTTTAATAATATTAACGGTTCAAAGAGAAAGGTTTTGTTACAGATTTTACTTGTTTTTAGCTGAGAATAATTACCATCACACGACAGTACGCTATCAATTTCAGTGCCATGAATCCCAACCCAAAGAGTGTATCCATTAAAACTGAACCATGGTCACGGGAAGAAGGCTCAGGTCAATTGGCCTATAAGGATATTGAAATCCACCTCCCGGATGTGAAGAAGGAATGTTTGCAGTATGCTGAGAGTGTTCAGCCAACTAGTAAGTTGCATTGCATATCAATGAAGTCCTTAATTCACATAATTAGAACAGCTGCTTGTTATTTACTTTCCCTCTTGGCGTCCATTATTTTAATAATAATAACACAACATTTATATAGCGCAGGTTTGTGTTATTTCAAGTGAGCTGCCCCTTTGATTTAACCTTCAAAACATTGCTTTACTCGCAACTGATAAAATTTAAAAAAAAAAATACTTAAATAATTCACCCAAACGGGTTCGTAAGAACCTACTTATATAATTACAATAATTTTCCATGAAGTTATTTTAATTTCCATTTTCAAAATTTGAATGATAATGTCCCGTGATTTTTCACAATATTTCACGTCTAAGCTTGTTTAATGTGACCATTCATATAAGTTTGAGAAATATTAACATTTCAACAACGTTACGACGTATCCATATTTCAGATGCATATCCATATGTCGATTTCGACATAATAAACCTATCCGATTATTGATTTTCATATGATTGGAATTTGTAGAATCTTTCAGCAGGATCTTGATTAAACTATACGAAACAATCTAAGAATAAATACAAATAATCATACACATAGCTCTCATATCTTTATATAATATTAACATTAGTTGTTGTTATATTTCAGGTAGCATTGATGTGGAGACTGTACCTATTAAGGAAAAACCAGGATCAGGAGAAGAAGATGGAGGAAGAATCCCTTATACGGAAATAGACATAGACCTGCCAGATGTTAAAAAGGAATGCTTAGAGCACTCTGAAAGTATTACCGAGACTGCAGGTAAAATGGATTTTTGTTTGTCTGAATCAGTTTTAATAATCAAAATATTACCGGCTTATTGAGCTTTATCCGCCATCTTTTCCAGATGTGATAATGGTCCTGAAGACACATCCCGGAGAAAAACCTCATTCATGTCTCCATTGTAACTACTCTAGCTCACACAAATCACATTTAACAGTGCACTTACTCACCCATACTGGCGAAAAACCTCATTTATGTCTCCATTGTAACTACTCCTGCTCACGCACGTCAGATTTAACGGTACACTTACGCACCCATACTGGAGAAAAACCGTATTCGTGTTCCCATTGTAACTACTCGTGCTCACGCACGTCAGATTTAACGGTACACTTACGCACACATACTGGCGAAAAACCTTATTCATGTCTCCATTGTAACTACTCCTGCTCAAGCAATACAAATTTAACAGTGCACTTACGCACCCATACTGGCGAAAAACCTTATTCATGTCTCCATTGTAACTACTCCTGCTCAAGCAAATCACATTTAACTTTGCACTTACGCACCCATACTGGAGAAAAACCTTATTCATGTTCTCATTGTAACTACTCCTGCACACACAAATCACATTTAACAGTGCACTTACGCACCCATACTGGAGAAAAACCGTATTCATGTCCATATTGTAACTACACCTGTTCACACAAGACAAGTTTAACGGTACACTTACGCACCCATACTGGAGAAAAACCTTATTCATGTTCCAATTGTAACTATTCCTGCTCAAAAAAGTCACGATTAACGTTACACTTACGCAACCATACTGGAATATAACCTTGTTTTTGTTCCCACTTTAATTTCTCCTGCTCACTCAAGTCATATTTACCGAAACACTTACGCACCCATACTGCAGAAAAACCTGATTCATGTTCCCATTGTAACTACTCTTGCTCACGCAAGTCAGATTAAACGTTACACTTATGCAGTCATACTGGAATAAAACGGTATTCGTCTTCTACTTACGCTTTTTACGTTCTCGAAAAGGAAACACGAAAAAAGTCACATTCTTACCCATACTTGACATAAATACCTTATCCATGTTCCAACTGTTACTATTCCTACTAACTAAAGTAAGCCTTAATATTGTGTGTGTACCTAGAAACGGTGCATTCTTAAAACTAGTACATGGAATAAATCTTGTTCATGTACTGGCTGCAGTTATTCAAGTTTTCGAAAGGAAAATCAAAACACGTTTTTACCCATACTAGAAGAAAACCTTATCCATTTTTTGAAAAATTGTCTTTCCAACTCTCTCTCTCTCAATCTGCCTTTGTAACACATTTTACATACTTCACAATTTTTAATTTTTTTTAAATATTTTTATGTTTGCATTACAAATTTTTAGTTTATTTAAAAGTGTTATTACCATGGATAAATGTGACGACATAACTAAGACCGTGAATCTTTTACAACTAGATTATTTTGAACTTATTCACAATAACCCTATTCATAGGCAAGTGTCAAAAGCTGGTGAAAGAAGCAGTGAAAATTTGTTTTAGTGACTTATTTGAAAATTAACAAAAAAATGATTTTAAGTAACCCACAGGTAGGTACCCCAATATTATAGTTTATTAAAGTGAATAAACAGAATAAATTTACTAGGCCACTAGTTTTACCGAGACTGCAGATTAAATGGATTTTTGTTTGTCTGAATCGGTGTCAATAAACTAATCATTTCATTACAGATACCGACTTATTGAGCTTTATTCGCCATTTTTCCAGATGTAATAACTGTGCTGAAGTCACACCCCGGGAAAAAAGCAATTTTAGACAAGTATGGCGAATTTTCAAAAATTATAATCATAGAGTATTTCTTAATTTCTTAATGAATTTTAATTAAAATGTTTTTTTTTAAACCTTAGAGATTATCACAACATTGTAAATGTACATTTTTGATATTTAAGATCTATTTGTATTACTTTTGTGTTATCTTTATTCTACTTTACTATTTAAAAAATACCCTCTGACGTCCAATGTTAAGCCAAATTTAAAAAAAAAAAAACCAAAGACCAACAAAATTTCAAATAATTTTCTAAGTAATATTTCTAACTATATTTTTAATATGTGGAATCAATAATCCTGGTTTGAAAGGGTTAAGAATGCGTTAGAATTAATCAATAACTTAAGGAATTCGGAAATCCCTAACCACGCTAAGTTTGTGTCCAAAGATGTAAATAATTTATTTCCTTGTATCCCAATAGAATAAAGTAAATCAATTTCTAATTATTTGTTAATTTCTTCATTTTCGCCGAAAGTGCTGATGTCTAATCTGAACTTATTTTTCGATGTAATTTTTAAACAGAACCAAATGCAATTGAGAAAAACTGGAATTTAAATGCATCCTTACAATTTCCCCGAAAATAAATAGTCCTTTTTTGAGGAAAATCATGCAGCGGAATTCGACACCTTAATGCACGTCAAAAACTTTATTACTTTATGTATGACGAAAGCTTTCCAGATATTTACAAAAGCACAGGTCTGATGGAAGCCTTCGAGGTATTTACAAAAGCCCAAGACTTAATGTCTGATGGAAGCCTGCGAGGTATTTACAAATGCACTAGTTAAACAAACATTAATTTAAAAAACTAAATTCTAAATACCATTTAGATATCTGACACTGGAAGTTTCATTTTTAAGTCTCCACTCTTTATTAATTTTATTAACTGCTGCCAACCGTCTGGAGCCAGTGAGACTATGGCATCCCATGATGAAGGTGTAGAAGTACCTACCTGACTATTCAGATCCAGTCGCCAAACACAGCCAAAGCAATTTCAAGCAACTTTCAATACTGAATGGTTGTCTTACACCACAGGAAAATCGATCCATATCTAGTGGATATGTCAAAAAATCAATTTCAATGTTCGGTAATACTTTTTTTCTTCATTTTAAATATATTTATTAAATAATTAATCAATTTACAGAGTATAATCAATAATGTTACCAAAAAGATAATTCAAACAATTAGTTTTCGCTGCTTTTACTGCAATATATATTATGAACTACACAATAACAGTGAATTTCGCTTTACACCAGTGTTTCCCGACATAGCGCCTCAGTTGTGGGGAACCACTCTTCAGAGATGAGACACGTAGGCATTCCACACATAAAGGGGAATACTCATCGATCATACAAAAAATGCCTGAGATGTACAAAATTGAAATATACGCCAAATTGTGCTTAAAATAAAATGAAACCCGCTACAATTTTAATAATTATCTAAAATTACAGAAACTATGCAGGATATAGCTGTAGTTGTAGTTGTTGTATTGCTTAGTTATTTTATACCTATAAAATATATAAGTATAGTGAGGAGATCTATAATTGGTTTCTCAGTTAAGTAGGTTGCACATGTATAAACCAACCAAGTAACTGTTAATTTTCCTAAAATAAAATATATTATTACGATTAGAACATGATACAGGATTTTTCCTAAGCATGAGTGCGAATTTGTAACATTAAGCTGGAAATTAGTGAACACAAATGATCACAGTAAGAACATGAGAATGGATTTTGCTTAGTATGAGTGCGAATGTGTCTTTTTAACTTGACTTTTGTGAATATGAATAGTTACACTAATAAAATGAGAATGGTTTATCCTAAATGTGAGTGATAATGTGGATCATCAAATTTGACTTCCATAAACATGAATAATTACAGTAAGAATTGTTTTTTTTATAATGAGTGCTATTGTTAATAATTAAACGTGACTTCTGTGATCATGAATTATCGCAGTAAGAAAATGAAAACGGTTTATCCTTTGTGTGAATGCAAATGTGAGTCACTAAGCTGGACTTTTGCGAACATGGATAGTAACAGAAATAACTCGAGAAAAGATACGGATTTTCCTTAGTATGAGTGTGAATGTGACTTATTATGCTTGACCATGAATAATCACAGTAAGAAAATAAGAAAAAAGTTTCCTTTGAATGAGTGAGAACGTGTTGCAATAACTGTGACTTCTGTGAAAATAAATAATAACAGAAGAAAATTAGAATACTTTATTTTGAATCCTCTTATGAGTGACCACGTATGCCATTTTATTTGGCTTGTGTGAACATGAAGAAATACAGTAATAACATGATAACGGTTTTTTGCTTAGTTTTAGTGTGAATGTGAAATTAAGGCTTAAAGAAGAAACTTACACTAAGAATTTGCAAAGAAACTAACATAAAATATCCTAACTTTACTTTGCATGCGAGAAAATTATTATTAACCTTTCCCTCAACTTATTTGGTGGAATGTGGTTTTAGCGCAATAAGCGATATACTCATTAAAAAACTAAATCGTTTGGAAAAAAACTAATAGAGGGGACCTAAGACCGAAATTAACTAAGTTAGATCCGAACATAAAATTTCTTTGTAGCAAGCGTAACTGAATTTAATTTCAGTTGTAATAAATGTATTAGAAAAGGTTTTATTCAATTTCATAAGGGGTTCATATATTTACAAAAATATTAGATTATGATTTTAAAATTTACCTGTTGTTTCGTAAAAAAAATGCCGGTGGGGCATCTGACTTTTGAAAAGACTACGGTGGGGCATGGCATAAAGAAGGCTGGGAAACACTGGTATAGAGCTTTCGTGGAAGTCCGCAATATAGAGATGGATAAGATCCGCAACATACAACCCATATGTATAATAAATGTCCAACAGCCACCACGGAGAAAAATACGATGAACTCCCTTACGGATGAAGTGGGGGAAAATCCGCATCAATAAAATAATCTGTGCGGCTGCGAGAAGAAAATAAATAAAGGATTTACGGTCCCAGAGTTCTAACGGGGGACCTCTTGTACAGGGAACCGGTAAGGTGAAGCCGGGAACCTCTGGAGTCAGTTGGCGATTATTTTAACGACAGATTGATTGTTTATATTGGAACAAGATTTCACCTGACATGCGTTGTCCTAAGAAAATGAGCTGTAAAAAAGGACACTTTAAGCTTATTTTCGCAGAACAAAATTTTTTCAGATGGATTGTTAAGCGGGTTTGACCCAGGGTACAAATAATAAACAAAGGAATATATTTACCAACCTACCTTTCTATTCGACGTACAGATACTATTTTTATAAACTTTGTTCGATAGAACGCGCCAATCTAGGTTATAATCAATCATCAAGAATGTTTATAAACAATAATCTCAGGTGTGAAGGTTCGCAACCAAAGTCGCGTGTCAGAATCTTGTTTGTTCATAGGGATGGTCTCTCATAGTACATAAAATAAAAAGCGGTGCGTGGTTTGTTATTGTATGTATTGAGAAACATTATATTTAACTATTGAACCCTACCGCTCGAACTTATTTCGCTAGTCGCGTGGTTTGCCCGTACACAACTTCTTCCAAAGAAATCTCCATTACCCACATCGGGAATAGTTGTTTTACTGGTTGCGGAAACAAATCCCGTCGTGCCCGAAGCAAACTCGCACTCGACGGTACAAAAAGGGAATGGAATCCATCCATACAAATAATCACACCAAAATGGAAATCACCGCGACTATCAGATGTTCAGTCCTTAATCCCACACGTTGCTGCTAGGCTATAAGTGGTTCCTTTTTTTCGGCCAGGCCCAGATGTTGCTCTCGGCCCGCCGATGTCTCGGCCTGTCGATGATGCAGAACAAATTAATTAATAAAATAAAAATAAAACAAAAGAATCTAGCCCTGCATCATAACAGGATCTTTCTTGTTGTGAGGGAATATTTCGAAATTTAGACATTTTTATTTTTAAAATAATATTTTAGGTTAACGAATAAGTTAGGTTCCGAATGAGAATTATAATGTCTATGGTCGCGCATTTTATTGTTTCTTATATCCTCATCGATGGTGTGCAACGTACATTTGTTGCATGCATAAAATTTGTCTAAATATTGTCATATCTATGGTTACATAGAGGACCAATTTGGATCGATTTAGTGAGTACCTAGTTTATTTATGATTGCTTCCCTCTCATCAGTAACAGTTGCACCGTCTTTCTTAAGTAATACCATATAAACTACATAACAGTTATGTAAAATTTATACCACTTGAGATTATTTCAACCACCAATATAATTTTAAAGCAAAGATTTAAAAATTGAAGTGCTTCTAAGTCTTTGTGACGTTTCTTCAACCCCTTGAAATTGACTACTGCGCTTTGCCTTGCATGTAAGTAGGTTCTAATTATATTAACAAAGTAACACTCAAACTCGTAAATTGGTGCTCGTTTATTGTAAGAATATATCGCCAATCACTTGATTGATTAGTTTTGACAGCGTTATACCATACTTAGCTAACCAACACTTACCGTGTAAACACGTGACAGATGAAATTAAATGAGTTTGTTCATTGTTGATTTACGGCCGCTGTCACACATTAAAACCAAGTGACTAGTAAGTTCATCTAATTACCCCGAGTGAACATAATTTACATTTTCAAAAACACCAAACTTATTTTGTAAAACGATTAGCTTTTAGTAAACTCTGATGAAATCCGAATTGCTTAAGAATCATATTAGGTTTTTCAACAACAAAAGCGATTCAAACGCTCTGATGAATGTTTTTTATGATGTAGATTAGTTTTGATATAGACGTTACTTATTTTCAGCTGAGAATAATTACTATCACATAAAAGGACCTATCACAGTAGAACCATGGATCTTCCCATCCCAGATAATGTTACCGTCACAACTGAACCATGGTCGCAGGAAGAAGGCTCTGAAAAACATGCGTTTACGGATATAGAAATCTACCTCCCTTATGTGAAAAAGGAATCTTTGCCGTATGCCGAAAGTGTTCAACAAACCAGTAAGTGGCATTATCCATCTGTTTGTGTTTCAGATGGGCGCAGTCACAACCCCTACTTGTGTTTGACTCTCCTTTTTACCGCCTATAATACAGCGCGGTACTTTTTTATTTTATATTTAAATTTTTCCAAGTGGCAATCTAAGAAAACGTTTAACGTATTATACCCACAAACAATTTCTAATTCCTGAAGCTATAAGCTGTAACACACGTTCTCTACTCCTTAAATTCTTTTGGATTATAAGTGAATGCATGTTATAAGTAAATAACCATTTTCTCAATTCAATACCCAAAATTTGGCTACCCGGGAAGAGATAGAAATCTCTTATCTACAACCGCTGTTAAGTCACACAATTCAAAATACTCACAAACAGTTTTTACAAAAAAAATTTTAATCTTTGTGCAACAAACTACATCAACATTATAAAATAACTTTACTAAGCTAGTTTAATACAATCAATTATATTTGTTATATTTACTGACTACGTATATCAGGGATATTTGAAATTTTGTAGGTTACTTTGTTTTTACGGACATTCCCGCGTATCTCCATGCATAACCTTACTAGGATTCTTCAGGCATCGTCAAGCTGCGTTTACGTCTGGAAAACTCATTTTCAAAATACATTGCCCATGGTATTTTAATGGAAATATCTCACTGTTGATAACAAGAAAATTGTAGGCCATTAGAAAATAACAATTATTATCTCTAATTGCAACGGCAATTATAGTTGTATTTTATCTTGTAGCTGCATGTTTGACATCTATTTCTTTATAGAAAAAAAATATATATACATACTGGAGAAAAATCTTATTCATGTTCCCATTGTAGCTACTCGTACTCACGCAAGTTACATTTAACGGTGCACTTTCGCACTCATACTGGAGAAAAACCCCATTCATGTTCTCATTGTGACTACTGCCGCTAACGCATGTCAGCATTAACAGTTCACTTACGCACCGATTCTGAAATTAAACCTTATTCATGTTTCTACTGCAGCTTTTCATGTTTTTATCAGTGGAATTTGAAACTTCTTATTCTTACCCTTACTGCAGTAAAACGACATAAATGCTCCCATTGTTGCTTCTCCTGAAAAGGAAAGTCACATTTAAAAGTGCACTTACTCACACATACTGGACTTAAATCTTAATGTTCCTACTGCAGCTATTCAGGTTCTGTAATGGGAAATTTGTAAATTCCATTTGGAAAAAACCTTATTTATGAGTTCCCATTATAATTTAACCTGCTCATACAAGTCAGCGTTAACAGTGCACTTACGGGATAAAAACCTTATTAATAATCCTACTGCAAATATTAATGTTCTCAAAAGGATTAAAAAGTAGGCGTAAAGGCACGTTTTTAACCATACTGGAGAAAAACTATATCCATGATCCCATTGTAAATTTATATAGTCAAGTTCTTACCCATACTTGACATAAAAATCTTATTCATGTTCCAACTGTATCCTCTCCTGCTCTCTAAAGTCACACATATCATTGTGTGTGTGTACGTATATAGCGTGCACCCATACTGGAAAATAATCTTATCCATGTTCTGACTGCAGTTATTCAGGTTCACGAGGAGTCAGATTTTGACCCGCTCGAGAAAAATCATTCATGTTCCGACTTTAATATATTTTTTTTCAGAAAGATTAATTAAAGCACCATATACCCACCCAAAAAGCATGAAAACCTTATTCATTTTTCGAAGAAAAGTTCTCTTAACTGTTTATCGCTTTGTGATGTAATTTTTATATGTTTCTTTGATTTACCTTTGTAACAATTTAGTTTGGTTGTATGTTTGAGTTTTATTTGACAGTGTTATTATAATGGATAAAAGTGACTACATAAATAAGACTATGGGATTTTTAGAAGGGGATAATTTTGAAAATAATCAGAAACACCCTATCAATAAGTTTCAAGAGCTGGTAAAAGAAGCGGTTAAACATTTGTAACACAGCGGTTTATATCGTATTAAATAATAATAATAGTTGAATATGCTACATGCTAGCTCTTCGCTCTTCGATCGCCGCAAGTAGCAGCACCTGCCGGTCACTAAATTCTCGCCATCAGTGTTCCGCGCGGTAAGAAACGGTACTAATCGCCCTCGCCGTCAGCCCTCGCTCGCCGGCCTCGTCCTCTTTCGGAATCCTGACCTCAGCATGTCAACACGCTGCTTCGGGTTGTGGTCCCGCGCCCCAGAAGTAATCTGGATTCAAGGGAATATCCAGACTTACGTCTTGAATATTACACTAAAATCCTTGCCTTTTAACAAAACGACTCCTGGCCGAACTTCTCAGTGAAACTAACTCGCACGCACATGTTTCAACGTTTACGTTGCACATGGACAAAGACAGCCTAAACTTTGCTTAAGAACTGACTTAAGAACCATGTAAGCTTGACCATCTTATCACCTTTCCATGTGCTTTAATAAATTCAGTTCCGATTTTGTAACTTAAATTTAGATTGAGAGATTGAACTTAGTTAGGATTATATTTTGTACCCGTAATATTTTCCGTGCCGTTGTAACGTTACCCTTTGCTATAATATAACGCGGAAACATGACTCCCATGTATTTACTGAACCCCTTGTATGGTTTGGAATGATAGTAGCAAAAAATGATAGCTGACTCCACCCCTCGAGAGATAATCGATATGCCTTTATAAGAGTTAGCCTTAGGTTATGCTCAGGGATAGAACCCCTGAGCCATCTATGTCGATTGACTTATATTCAAAGTTCGTATTTAACTTGGTCACCGGTCTTACATTCTTAATTTTAAGTATATTACACATTGTAAAGATGATATATTAAATTTGTTAAAATAATTAAAAATAACAAAAAACCAAAACTTTTTGACTTTTATGAATAAGTAAATCAAATCTAATATGTTAGTAGTTTCTAGTTGTAGACATATGACATAGTATTTTAATGACTTTCATAATATCAAAACTATCAGTATAACTCCATAGTTTACTCATTGAATTACGAAGTTCTTTCGCACGATTGAAATAATGCTAAATAAATTCTCAAGATATTTTAGAGTTGGTATTTATAGATAATGTCTAAATAACGGCTTCCTACTTTGCTCATTAAATTGATTAAAATTATCGAAACCACGACTTTTTTCCGATTTAATATATTTGTTTAAAATTATTAATTTAAATTATTATTAATAATAATTAATTTATTATTGTATGCTACTTAGTAAGGAGTCATATCAATAATTGCACAGTTTAAAAAGCTTAGAAAATTTTCACTTCGTCTACCTACTGTTCTAATTTTATTAATCAAAAAAGATTGGATCGTATAATTATTTCCGATTTAAAATTACAAATTAATTCGAAGTTGAATACATAAGCAAGTTTCAAGAGACTAGTGACTTATTAATTTTCGATAAATAGTGCAAGAATGAACCAGTTCCATAAAAAAATATCAACGGTTCCAGTGACATAAATGTAGCCGGGAGCTGATACAGGAATATCGATCATCTCTACGAACGGAAACGTCAGGATGTCAAGACAAGTCAGACGTCAGTGGTTCATTTATAGCAGGGGGGGTCGACTCCGACCTAAATTTTGGTCCTAGAATGGTGGCGGTTTGGTGACGTCATAGCAATATTTAAAATGCCAATATCCAATAGGAACACTTTGAACGCCATAGAAGAACTGAGTTGTATAAAATGGGATATCTGTGGTAACAAAAGTCAAAAGTCAAAACACCACATGTTTATGGTTATATTCATGGTTCTTCGCCGACGTAAATATTTGTGAAAAGTGAAAGTAGATTTGTTAAAATGCCTCGCTAATTTCGCTGTAGTGTCGAAAGCTGTGAGGATGTTGTTTCAGTGCGACACGACAATAACGAGAGTCTGTTTCGGGAATGTGCGTGGAGAATTGGCAGAATAGATTATATTTATTACCCGATTTTGGCAAATTATGCACATGTTTGTAGTTCGCATTTTGCAAAAGAATTAAAAACGACGTGGCTCGTTGAAAAAAGATGCTTTGCCGACCCTTAATCTTCCAGATATCGGAATATATCGGGATTTACCTGGTGCACAAGGGACCCGGGATGTTAACCAAAATGCAGGTGCGAATCTCCCTCTGTTTGTTTAATGTTTCTAATGTAACTTATCATTAACTTTATTTATTATTAGAGAGATAGAATGAAAGAATAGACGTTGATTTGGGTCGTTATTATGATAAAGATATTCATTCAATAGAATTATTATTTCTTCAAAGCCAGCAACTGAATTACAGATATAATATTCTATGTTTTGTTTGAGTAATGTGATGTTTATTTATTTCAGATTTCTTCCCTGAACCCAGCAGCGGGCTCATTGCTGCCAAAATGGACGTAGAGGCGTATACCTTCATACGCTTCTATATACAACTGTTTTATTTTTCTCTAAATGAAATAATATTCTAATATTCTGTTTTGGTGTGTTAACATTTTAATCTCATTTAAAATGTGTTTTGTGTTTACACAAGCTTGTATGTCCCTTTTTTGTGTTATCTGTGTTTGAGTAATAAAATAATTCATGCAATTACGAGTTTTTCATTTTTAAATAATATTTTAGGCTAATAAATTGGGACCGTATTTATATTGTCTATGGTAGTACCGTTTTTTTTTTTTTACTTTCCTCTATCTTTGGTCGATGGTTTGTGACGTCGTGACAACTATTCCCTTCTCATGCCCTTCTCGCCCTTCTCTTTCTTTTTCTCTTAGTTCCAAAAAAATCCGTCGGACGAAATATGTTCAGTACTAAAAGCACGAAGATGACGATCTAGGTGTAGGTTCATTTATGATTTATAGTCAGACTAATGTGTCACAGAGTCTCCTTTGCTTCCTTCGCGTTTGTAATTATTTTTCCGTCTCTCTAAAGTAATATTGTACGAACTACAAAATAATTGAAATTGAATTGCTTTACGTTTGTTCAACGTCTTGACAGTCATGCTTTACCCTGTATGTAAAGAGGTTCTATTTAAACTAACCAAGTAACACTTAAACTCTGAAATTGGTGCAGGTTAATTGTAAGAATATATCGCTTGACACCTGTTAGATCAGTTTAAACAGCATTCTCGATATAACACGAGAGTATTTGAGAGAGGTTCTGTTACATTCCTTTCTTATTTTTAGCTGAGAATAATTATTATCATACGACAGGACGCTATCACAGCAGTGCCATGGATTTCAACCCAAAGAGTGTTTCCATCAAAACTGAACCATTGTCACAGGAAGAAGGGTCAGGTGAAATGGCCTACAAGGATATTGAAATCCACCTCCCGGATGTGAAGAAGGAATGTTTGCAGTATGCCGAGAGTGTTCAGCCAACTAGTAAGTTGCATTGCATATCACAGAAGTGTTTCCGATGCAAATAATCAGAACAGCTGCTTGTTCTTTACTTCCCCTCTTGTCGTCCATAATTTTAATATTTGTAAAAATATTTAAATTTACAACATGAAATATTATGTTGTTTATATTCAAATATTGTATAAACTTACTTAATAAATAATAAAAAAATCTTTAAGCACACGGTAAAGAATCAACCTATATAAATAAAATAAATTAACGTGAATTTATTCTATTTTCCATTTTTGAATATTTGAATTATAATGTCCCTTCTTTTTCACGGTATTTCATGTTAAAGCTAGTTCAATATACCGTTGATATAAGACATAGATAAATCAAAATTTCAACAACTTTACGGCGTATATATGTATGCGTGCATGAATACTAACTCAATTTTGACTGTCCTAAAACGGGAATTCCTCCTAGTTGGGCAGTCAAAGTATTTTTTATGTATATGTACATGTGTCATTGTATCATCACCTGTACTAAATAATTAAAAAAAAAATTAAAAAATAAAATAAAAATAAAATAAACATCTACATTATGAACCCATCCGATTATTAATTTTTGAATGATGGGAATTCCGATGAGCAAACTACAAGTAGCTTATCAGCAAGATCTTGATTAAACTATATAAAACAATCTAACAATAATTACAAATAATCATACACATAGCGCTCATGTCTCTACATACATTGAAATAGAATTATTTGCTGATGATGCTATGCTATACAAGCCAATAAAAGTCTAAACGATTGTGTCAATTTACATTATGATTTAAACAATATATCCACATAATGCCAACAAAATCAACTGTATCTAAATGTTTCAAAATGTCATAACATTGTCTTTTCGAGAAATGAAAATAAAATATTATTTAATTATTCCTTAAACAACAACAACATTGCAACAGTCTCAAATATTCGTGATCTCGGAATAACCCTTGATAGTAAACTACAATGTAACCTTCATAAACATCGAATCACAAATTAAGCTGCTAAATTGTTAGGCTTCACCATAAGAAACACAAAACTTTTTAATAGCATCGATATTATTAATCAACTCTACTTTGCCTAAGTACGAAGTCATTTGGAGTTTGCATCAGTTGATTGGTCTCCATTTTACAAAATCCACATAAACAAAATCGAAGCAATTCAAAACAAATTCCTAAAATAACTTTGTTACAAGTCATTTGTAAGATTTAATAATAATGCTGAGGCAGCTTCATACTTTAAAATTGATTCACTGATTGTACGGAGTCATCATAAGGATGCAATATTCCTGTGTTAAGTAGGTAACATTAATAATTAATGCCCAGAGTTGCTAAACGAGATTCCATTCAATGTACCTGCGCGTTCAAAATGCTCTTGTGTCTTGTTCAAGGTTGATCGAAGCAAAACGAACTCTTAGCAGAATTCTTGCCTGAACAGACTATGCAATAATTACAATAGCGTATTATCCAAGGTTGATATTTTCAGTTGCGAACTTACCAAATACAAGAGGAACATAAAAGAATATTTCTCTGATGGTTTGTGAATAATGTTTTTGTAGCTATTGTTTATATCTCTATTATAATTTGATTTATATATACACCCTTTCTCCATGGCTATCAATTTATGTAAATTTTTCGTTTTATATAATCTTTTGTTTTTTACAAATTTTTTTAATCATTTTCCTTTGTCACAAATTTAATTTACTTATTCAATGTGATATTGTCTCAGTAGAGGTAAATTCACAAGGAGGAAATCCATAATTGGTTTTATTTTACTATATAATACTTATGTACAAACTGATTAAATGTAAACTGTCGATTTCCCGAAAATGAATAAATATTAACATTTTGTTGATGTTCTGTTTCAGGTAGCATTAATGTGGAGACTGTACCCAAGGAAAAACCAGGACCCCGTGAAGAAGATGGTGGGGGAATCCCTTATACGGAAATAGACATAGACCTGCCAGATATTAAAAAGGAATGCTCAGAGCAATTTGAAAGTATTACCGAGAGCGCAGGTACAGTGGATTTTTTTTTCGTCTGAATCGTCTGTTTTAATAATCTTATCCTTTCATTAGAGATACCTACTTATTGAGCTTTATCTGTCATCTTTTCCAGATGTGATAGTGGTCCCGAAGACACACGCCGATGTAAAACCTCTTTCATGTCTCCATTGTAACTACTCCAGTTCAAGCAAATCACATTTAACAGTGCACTTACGCACCCACACTGGCGAAAAACCTTATCCATGTCCCCATTGTAACCACTCGTGCTCAAAGAAGTCGGATTTAACGTTGCACTTACGCACACATACTGGCGAAAAACCATATTCATGTCACCAGTGTAACTACTCTTGCTCACGCAAGTTTGATTTAACGGTACACTTACGAACCCATACTGGAGAAAAACTTTATTCATGTCCCCATTGTTACCAATCCTGCGTAAGCAAATCACATTTAACGGTTCACTTACGCACTCATACTGGCGAAAAACCTTATTCATGTCCCCATTGTGACTACTCCTGCGTAAGCAATGCAAGGTTAACAGTTCACTTACGCACCCATACTGGTGAAAAACCTTATTCATGTGCCCATTGTAACTACTCATGCTCACAAAAATCTCATTTAACGAAGCACTCATTCACTCATACTGGAGTAAAACCATATTCATGTGCCCATTGTAACACCTCCTGCTCACTGAAGTCAGATTTAACGGTGCACTTACGCACACATACTGGCGAAAAACCTTATTCATGTCTCCATTGTAACCACTCTTACTCACGGAAGTCATATTTAACGGTACACTTACGCACACATACTGGCGAAAAACCGTATTCATGTTCGCATTGTGACTACACCTGCTCACACAAGTCAGCGTTAACAGTGCACTTACGCACCCATACTGGAATTAAACCTTATTCATGTTCCTACTGCGGATACTCATGTTTTTATCAGGGGAATTTGAAACGACACGCTCTTACCCATACTGAAGAAAAAGCTTATTCATGTCACCATTGTAACCACTCCTGTTCACGGAAGTCAAATTTAGCGGTACACTTACGCACACATACTAGAATAAATTAAATTTTTTTATTTTTTTTTTAAATTTCTTAATTAATAATGTATGTTTTATAATTAAGCACCTCTGTAAGCATTAAAGTTCTTACTTACAAAATCTGAATTTTTTTTTTGATTAATCAAATTAGCGAAAATTAGAAACGTGCTTTTTTATATACTCGGCTCTTTTATGGCTCGTATTAAGTCTACCGTTGAGAATATTCTTGCTTTTGTCAATTTATGCGAAAAATCGTGGAGATGTGCAAAAGGGTATTTGTCTGGGATCGTAGTCGCGTTCCAACGCCTGTAATACCCAAAGGGCGTCATTCTTTGTTGTGTTTCTTAACCATGTGCAATGGGCTCACCCAACTACTCTTTGACGACCGACACATTCCATGCTCCATAAGGTATTTAAATTATTTTTTAGCCGCTTCCAAAAGATCCGGTGCCAGCTTGCGGGCTTGATCTGTTACAGGCGATCCCCTTGTTTCAATAACATGTGTAAAAATATCTTTACGAACATCTGGAGTCTTCATGTCGGGTCGTGTCAATGCAGGGTATTTATTTTTAAATGTCTCGGTATTTCTGATTAGCAGATAAAGTCGAGATGCCGGATGAGGGTCCTTGTGAATTCATTCCTCCAATCTGTAGTGGAATGGTCCGTTAATGTTGAGTTCTTAAGGTTGACGCTTAGGTTAAAGTGATGTCGAAAGTCTGCTCCTAAGATTGGTCTTGATACGTCGGCGACGATAAATTTCCACTTCATTTCATGCCGAAGTCCAAATTGAAGTACGGTACCGTATGTTTTGATAGTATTACCATTACACTGTATAGCGGGTGACTTTGACTTTGGGAGTACGGATACGTCAGCACCGGTTTCGATCAAAAATTTTTGTTGCTTCATGAGTTCATGGATGAAGAGAGGACATGTATGTTGAGGTCAATCGCATGTCCCTACTGCGTTTTCCGTTATCTTTTCCCGACTTGTTGCTGTTAAAAATACATGGTTTAATGCAATAGTACGATTTGTCACAGAATTTTACATGATATTAGCAGTAGCCGTTTGAGGTATTGTTGTTGTATATTGGCCTACCGCCTGATCTGGAACGAGGTCGTCGCGCGGAATTCCGGTACGATGTCGATGAATGACGCCATTCTCTTCGAGTCGTTTTGAGTTGTTTGATTTCGAGAGTGAGTGACGCAATTTGCTCTTGCAAACTCTGGAGTACAGCACACACGTTTAAATCTACGTTCGGAATGTTTTCATTACGCTGTTTCTCGTCTTCTGTTCCACATTGTGTTTTTGGTATCCTTCCAAAATTTTATCTGCTGCAGACGCAAGTTGTAACAGGTTGTCATCGGGTAGTGCGGCCAATGTGGCCTTGACCTGTTGAGGTTTCCTTTGAGGCCGAAGTGTGAGCAGCGAGTTAATGCATGAGTTGGAGTAGTGCAGACGGTTTCCTGTCATCGAGCTGTAGTCCGGTTAGAAGACGAGTGAGTAGGTTTTCTTCAGAATCTTGTAATCTCTCGATGAGTGCTGATTTGAGAAGTGTGTACTTGTCCGCTGCGGGGGAATTTATGACGACGTCGCTCACGATTCTGAGGGTATCCATATCCAAAGCGGCAAGAATAATTTTTTTTTTTTAAATTTAATGAAAATCATATTTAATAATATAAATAATAGGTTCTGCAAGTATTTTTGGTTTTTTGAATTTTAAAAAATTTGATTTTAATTTAATTTAAAAAAAAATAAATTAAATGGAGTTCTACGAATTAAACACAGAAACAATAAATAAAAAAATACTATAATGTTATATTTGGTGAGGTCATCCTTGACTCTTGAGTTTGAAAACTGGCTTTCACCTTGTGCGAACCAAAGTGCAATATTATCGCGCCAGCAAACGGGTAGTTTAACCCAGAGTTTATGACTGTATCCATTGTGGGATTATTATCTCTCGTTCTGCGGTGTTATTTTAGCTGGTCTGCAGAAATTATCGCGTTCTCTTGTCGCGTCTGCAGCTGCTGGTGCGGTGGTTATCTGAAATTGAATTTTTTTCTTTTGCACCAATTTACGGCGCCTTTCAAATCCCTAAATGGTGTTCAGGAGATATGGGAAATTGAAACGAGTGACTGCACGGTTGACGTTTTGATTTATTCATGAGGACGATTTTTACAATTACGCAGAGCGCGGAAACGGTGGCAGTAAGATAGTAAGACTGGCAGTTTCAAACGCTAAAACCGGTATGAAGATTCGTCTTGTCGTGTTCACTTGCGTAGAGTAGCGGATTTCTTCGCGCCAGTATTGCCATATGTGGGGAAAAATAAAGTAGTCGACAGTACACGACCCGACATGAAGACTCCAGATGTTCGTTAACATAATGTAACACATGTGATTGAAACAAGGGCACCGCCTGTAACAGATAAAGCCCGCAAGCTGGCACCGGATCTTTTGGAAAAGCTAAAAAATAATTTAAATACTTTATGGAGCATGGAATGTGTCGGCCGCCAAAGAGTAGTTGGGCCAGCCCATTACACATGGTTAAGAAACACAACGAAGAATGACGCCCTTTTGGGTATAACAGAGGTTTGAACGCGACTACAATCCCAGATAAATACCCTTTTAAACATATCCACGATTTTTCGCATAAATTGACAAAAGCAAGAATATTCTCAACGGTAGACTTAATACGAGCCATAATAGAGCCGAGTATATAAAAAAGCACGATTCTAGTTTTCGCTAATTTGATTATTCAAAACAAAATTAAGATTTGTAAGTAGGAACTTTGATACTTACAGAGGTGCTTTATTATAAAACATACATTACTTAATAAGAAATTTAAAAAAAATTAAATCAGTCTAGTATGTGTGCGTAAGTGTTCCGCAAAATTTGACTTCCGAGAACAGGAGTGGTTACAATGTTGACATGAATAAGCTTTTTCGCCAGTATGGGTCAGAATTTGACTTTTTAAATGTCTCTTTTTAGAACACGAATATGTGCAGAAGGAACATGAATAAGGTTTTTCGCCAGTATGGGTAAGAATTTGACGTTTTAAATGTACCATTTATGTACATGAATAGCTGCGGTAGAAACATGAATGAGGTTTTTCTCCACTATGGGTGCGTAAGTGAACTGTTTAATTTGATGTGCTTACGCAGGGGTAGTTACAATGGGGACATGAATATGGTTTTTCGCCAGTACGGGTCAGAATGTGACTTTTTAAATGTCCCTTTTAAGAACACGAATAAGTGCAGTAGGAACATGAATAAGGTTTTTTCACCAGTATGGGTGCGTAGGTGTACCGTTAAATCTGACTTCCGTGAGCAAGAGTGGTTACAATGGAGACGTTTTAAACGTTCGATTTGAGTACATGAAAAGCTGCAGTAGGAACATGAAAACGGTTTTTCTCCGGTATGGGTGCGTAAGTATACCGTTAATCTGACTTCCGTGAGCAAGAGTGGTTACAATGGAGACATGAATAAGGTTTTTCGCCAGTATGTGTGCGTAAGTATACCGTTAAATGTGACTTCCGTGAGCAAGAGTAAGTGAACCGTAAAATGCGATTTGCTTACGCAGGATTGGTTTCAAATGGGGACATGAATAAAGTTTTTCTCCAGTATGGGTCAGAATGTGACTTTTAAATTGTCCCTTTTTAGAACACGAATAAGTGCAAAAGGAACATGAATAAGGTTTTTCGCCAGTATTGTTAAGAATGTGACGTTTTAAACGTACCATTTGATTACATAAAAAGCTGCAGTAGGAACATTAATACGGTTTTTCTCCGGTATGGGTGCGTAAGTGTACCGTTAAATCTGACTTCCGTGAGCAAGAATGGTCACAATGGAGACATGCATAAGGTTTTTCGCCAGTATGAGTGCGTAAGTGAACGGTTAAATGCGATTTGCTTACGCAGGATTGGTTACAATGGGGACATAAATATGGTTTTTCGCCAGTATGGGTCAGAATGTGACTTTTTAAATGTCCCTTTTGAGAACACGAATAAGAGCAGTAGGAAAATGAATAAGATTTTTCTCCAGTATGGGTGCGTAAGTGTACCGTTAAAACAAACTTCCGTGAACAAGAGTAGTTACAATGGAGACATGAATAAGCTTTTTCCCCAGTATGAGTGAATGAGTGACTCTTTAAAAAGGATTTTTGTGAGCAGGAGTAGTTACAAAGGGCACATGAATAAGGTTTTTCGCCAGTGTGGGTGCGTAAGTGCACTGTTAAAGTTGATTTTCTTGAGCTGGAGTAGTTACAATGGGGACATGAATAAGGTTTTTCGCCAGTATGGGTGCGTAAGTGCACTGTTAAATGTTATTTGCTTGAGCTGGAGTAGTTACAGTGGAGACATGAAAGAGGTTTTACTTCGGCATGTGTCTTCGGGACCACAATCACATCTGGAAAAGATGACAAATAAAGTTTAATAAGTAGGTATCTATAATGAAACGATAAGATTATTAAAACTGATTCAGACGAAAAAAAAATCATTTTACCTGCAGTCTCGGTAATACTTTCAAATTGCTCTGAGCATTCCTTTTTGATATCTGGCAGGTGTATGTCTATTTCCGTATAAGGGATTCCCTCACTATCTTCTTCACGGGGTCCTGGTTGTTCGATGGGTACAGTCTCCACATTAATGCTACCTGAAACAGAACATCAACAAAATGTTAATATTTATTCATTTTCGGGAAATCGACAGTTTACATTTAATTAGTTTGTACATAAGTATTTTATAGTAAAATAAAACGAATTATGGATTTCCTCCTCGTGACTTTACCTCTTCTGAGACAGCATAATACTTAATAAGTAAATTAAATTTATGAGAAAGGAATATGAATTTATAAAATTATGCAAAACAAAAGATTATATAAAACGAACAATTTACAAAGCCATACATTTATAGCCGTGGAGAGAGGATGCAGATATAAATAAAATCATAATAGAGGTATAAACAATAGAGACATAAACATTATTCATTAACCATCAGAGAAATATTCTTTTATGGACCTCTTGTATTTGGTAAATTTTTAACTGAAAATATCAACCTTGGATAATACGCTATTGTTATTATTGCATATTCTGTTCAGTCAAGAATTCTACTTAGAGTTTGTTTTGCTTTGATCAACCTTGAACAGGACACAAGAGCGTGTTGAACGCGCAGGTACATTGAATAGAAACAAAAAAACGTCAAAAAGTCAAACGTATTTGGTTTGCCTCTACAATAATCAAACTAAAAGTATGATAAAAAAGTGAAGTACATCTCTACAATCAGTACAGTTTTGAGTAGTTTTACGCGCGCTATCGCCAGTGTATTTTACTTTTCATATTTTCCACACGGAAGTATTAAAAAATAGTGTTTCAAAAATTTTATATAAAAAACATGCCAAAGTTCACAGTTTAACTCGTTCAAAGATACAAACGCTGATGTGTTTGCAGACTGAAGGAAGTAAAAATCAAATAAAGTGATTAAAAGTGAACAATCTAGTTTCGGTGTTGTCATAAAAAAAAGTAATAATTACAAAGACATAAAGAATTCAAGTGTGTCAATAAAGTCAATAAATAGTACGCTGCTTTGTGCCTACGTGAATCGTTACTTCAATATATAATAGTGTAATTCACGAAGCCACATACGAGGCCCGTGGTCTAGTAGGCTAATGCGTCGTCGCTTTCCAAATTAAACGTATATCTGTGTGGCATCTCGGTTCGAACCGTAAGCCGGCAATATTTTTTTTTAATTTTTTTTTTTATTTGTATTTTATTATTATTATTTTTATTTTTTATAAATTAAATTAAATTTAATAAATAATCCTACAGCATCTATCTGAAGAAATAAGAACTAATTATCGACAACATCACTTTTAGCCAAATTCACAACCAGGCATAATGGTAACTATCAATAAAGTCCAAACACGATCAAAACAAACCGAATCACCACATCGAACTGATGCCTGTGCAGACCAGCAGTATGATAAATTTATAAAGTATGTCGATAAAAAGATGGAGGATTTAAAACAACAACTATTCAAAAAAATTGAAGATGAGACACTGAACATAAGAAAAATTTTTGAATTTGATATATCAGATATGAAAAAAAGTGTTGACCTCAGCCGTCAATATCTCATAAACATGACAGAAAAAATTGATGAAGCAAGCAAATCTCTTGAATACGATGATAAACAACATTCCAAAGAAAAATTCAGGAAAAATGAACCAATTGTTATAATTAAACCTAAAAATCATGAACAAAAAAACACAAAAACACAAGAGGACATAAAGAAAAACATAGATCCAGTTGATGTGGGCGTGGCCGGAATTAAGAATTTCAAAAAAGGATCACTTATAGTGGAATTAAAAAACACAGAGGCAACAAAAAAGATCCGAAAAGAAGTTATCACTAAGCTTGGGGATAGATATGATGTTGATATTCCTAAACCCAAGAATCCAACAGTAAAAGTGATAGGAATGACGGATAAATATACCGCCGAAGAAATAGAATATAAAATAAGAATGCAAAATGATTATATAGACAAGGAAAACTCTAAAATATCGGTAAAATTTATAAAAGAAAATAAAAAAAAAGAGTGAAAACAAAAACTTTACTGTATTCATAGAAGTAGATGGAAAAACACACTCAAAAATGTTAGAGGAAGCGAAGATAAATATTGGATGGAATAGATGTGCTGTCTTTGATCATCTCTCAGTTCTGAGATGTTTCAATTGCAACGGATACAGACATAAAGCAGGCGTTTGTAAAAATAATAAATCATGCGGAAGATGCTCAAATGAACATGATACGTCAGACTGTCAGGAAAATATTGACAAAATCAAATGAGTAAATTGCAAACTGACAAATGAAAAACTTTCATTAAATTTGAATGATAATCACCATGCATGGAGCAAAGAGTGTCCTATTTACAAAAGAAACATAGAATCGGAGAAGAGAAAAATTGATTTTTTAGGATAAAAAAAAAGACAAACGTATACTATTTAAATATTTCAAGTCTTTTGGCCCACGTAAATGAAATTGAAGTTTTATTACAAGAATTGAAAACAGAAATTTTAATGTTAAGTGAAACATGTATAACTAGTGATATTTACGATTCTGAAGGATCATTCATTGGGTATTCAACTGTAAGATGCAATTCATTTAGTCGGCATACGGGAGGAGTTCTAATGATTATTAAAAATAGTATATCTTTTAAAATAATATCAAATGAAGTGTTTGATGAAAAAAATACATGGATACTGGCAGTACAAATAAGAAAAAACTTTATTAAAGGAACATACGCTGTATTATATCACTCACCAAACCAAAGCCATTCAAAATTCTTAGATTTCTTCGAAAGTTGGTGTAGTAAAAACATGAAAAATCAAGATATGTTTTATGTAACCGGTGACTTTAACATTGACATGAAAGTCAAGAATACCTACAGTAATAGACTTCAGAGTTGAGTGAATTATCTAGGAATGAAACAACTTGTGACCAAACCAACTAGAATCTCAAATACATCAGCAAGCATTATTGATTTAGTCATAACAAATCATTTTTACTTGAATGTTAATGTTATGGATACTCCAAAAATATCTGACCAAGAAAACATATTAACAATATTTGAAACGACCACAAGTCCGAAGCCACAGGGAATACGAAATATAACGTATAGAAAAAAAATAACTATAATTAGGATACATTGTGTACAGCATTACAAAACAAAAAATGGATCTGCGATACCCAAGGAAATTTAGACGGAAAAGCCGATGAACTAGTAGGACATCTGAAAACAGTAGTAAATTAGCTAATGCCTTTAACTAATATTATAATAAAAGATACAAATAAATGGTATACGAAATCCCTACATATTCTACAAAAACAAAGGGATACAGCCTATAAAGCCTGTAAAATACAATTCACTGAAGAAAGGTGGGAAACTTATAAGAAACTTAGAAACATGTACAGTACAGAAATAAAACGTACCAAAAATTCGTATATCAGGCAAAAAATAATTACCTCTCAAAGTGACTCAAGAAAAATGTGGACTATACTTAAAGAAATTATAAGCGGCAAACAGAGGGAAAACATTAAGGAAGTTCGGTTTCCAGATGGAGTTGAAGATGATACACTTAAAATAGCCCAAAAATTTAACACAAATTTTGTACTTAGTGTCGAAAACATAAATAAGAGTATTCCATTAGTCGCAGATACCTCTTCTCAATCATCGGAAAAAAGAGAGAATAAAAATATTTTCAGATTTAATAAAATTGACAGTGAGTATTTAATGAAAATCATTAAAACAATGAAACCAAAATCATCGCCGGATGGAATTACTATAAGCATAATCAAAGATGCACTGCCAGCTATAGGAGACAGATTAGTTGCACTAATAAATGAATCTCTGACTAAGGGAATTTTTCCGCAGTCATGGAAAACCTCCATAATAACACCAGTGCCCAAAATAATAAATGCTAAAAATTTCGAAGACTTCAGACCAATAAATGGATTGCCTAAATATGAACAATTACTAGAATGCATTGTGAAAGAACAGATGAGTAAATTTATAGAAAAAAATAACATCCTAGTAAAAGAACAATCTGGGTTTAGAAATAAATATTCCTGTGAAACAGCAATAAATTATGTGATAAATGAATGGAAAACAGCTATGGATCAGAAGAAAATCACAATAGCAGTGTTCTTGGATTTTAGACGTGCTTTTGAAACGATAGACAGAGAAAGACTAATAATGAAATTGAAGGACATAGGATTCCGTGCTAATGAATTGCAGTGGTTTATTGATTACTTAAAAAATAGAAAACAAAAAACCAAAATTGGAGATACTATCTCTGAAGAACAAGAAATCAACATTGGAGTTCCTCAAGGATCTGTTTTGGGACCGCTCCTATTTATTTTATATATTAATGATATAGTGAAGTGCTTAAAGTACTGTTCCATCAAACTTTTTGCAGATGACACACTTTTATATATTATAGCAAATAATATTGAAGATGCGTTGTCAAAAATACAAAATGAACTTAATGAATTATCTAAGTGAGTTTTTAGATTCTCACGGCCAAAAGCATTTTTGTTGTTTGTTTTTGGGGTGTTATGCCGTGTTGCGCTAACTCCTTCTTTAGCCGACGTTGCAACGCTGTCCGAAACGTCGGCTAAAGAAGGAGTTAGCGCAACACGGCATAACACCCCAAAAACAAACAACAAAAATTATCTAAGTGGTTAAACATAAATAAATTGAAATTAAATGTAACTAAAAGTAAATTCATGGTATTAGGGAAAAAACTAAACGTACATACTGTCCTAAATATAGACAATCAAAATATGGGAGAAGTAAAAGAAATTAAATACTTGGGAATCATAATAGATAACAAGTTAAAATTTAACACTAACTTTGAAATTTTAAATAAAAAAATGGCGAAAAAGGTTAATTTCTTAAGTAGGATAAAAGGAAAATTGGACATTAAAACAAGGATCATTGCATCATCCACCAGGAGGCGTTGTGTGCTAAAGACATACAGTTGAATGATATAATGGAGCCGGTAGTACCTACGCTGCATAAATTACAGACATTCAAAAGCTCTTCACAGATGTCAATTCAGAGTTTTATTTGAAGAAGAAATCAGCGAATTTGGAGAGTTACAACTGTACTGCGCTGTGCGATGGCTTTCAAGGGGCAACATTTTAAAACATTTCTTCATCTTGAGAGAGCAGGTGTTGGAATTTTTATGAAAAAGGGGCGTTACCTTTGGAAAGTGATTTACTCAAGAATAAGTACTGGTTTATTGATCTTGCATTTCTTGTTGACATCACCAATTATCTCAATATTTTAAATTCAAATTACAAGGCACTGCTGACTATATTTAGCCAACGAAAATATTGACCTTTTTCCCATACGAAGATTTGAAAGAGAAGCTCAATATTGCCACCATAAACTTTACTAAGTACGAAGCTAAAATTACAAGCTTATTACAGTCGTTTGAAAGCAGATTCCAGGACTTTGAAAGTACAAAACCAAATGAACAATTTTTTTTTAATCCTTTTACAATCAGTTTGACTGAAATAATTAGTTATCCTGCCAATATCCAGTTGGAACTCACTGAACTGCAAAATCACTCTGCGTACCTTTTTGCAGAAAAAATATTTTCAAAGTCACAAACTTCTTCAAAAGAATTTAGAGATTTCTGGAAATTGGTGCCAAAGGAAGACTGGAGTTTCAAATTTTAAGTAGTTTTGGATCGACGTATGTTTGTGAAAAGTTTTTTTCTAATCTTAATTTTGTAAAAAATAAATACCGCACATCTCTAACTGAGCAACATACCTATGTCTGATTTGTTGCTACTGTCAACATCTGAACTGACTCCTAACATAGGAGAATTATTAAAACAAAAACAATGTCAGAAATCACACTCATTGTACCAATTACTTGGATTTAGATTTTTGTTACATAAAATGTTGTTTCGTAATTTGGCAGTAGATGCTATTATTTTATTATTTCAATAAACGACAATAAAATTTCAATATGTTTATTTGTTTGTTGCATAAAACGAGACATTAAAAACCTTAGGTAACAAAAATAGGAACCGTCAGTAGTCAGTGGCCCGCCAATGACTTTTAAATCGTCAATTTTGCCCAACTGTTAAAAAGGTTGGGCAGCCTCGCTCTAGTGTTATATCGAGAATGCAGTTTAAATTGATCTAACAGGTGTCAAGCGATATATTCTTACAATTAACAGCACCAATTTCAGAGTTTAAGTGTTACTTAGTTAGTATAAATAGAACCTCTTTACATACAGGGTAAAGCATGACGGTCAAGACGTTGAACAAACGTCATCAAAAAAGTAAAAGCAGTTCAATTTCAATTATTGTGTAGTTTGTATAATATTACTTTAGAGCGACCGAACAATAATTACAAACGAGAAGGAAGCAAAGGAGACTCTGTGACACATTAGTCTGACTTGTCTGAATCCTGACGTTTCCGTTCGTAGAGATGATCGATATTCCTGTCCCAGCTCCCAGCTACATTTATGTCACTGGAATCGTTGATATTTTTTTGTGGAACTGGTTCATTCTTGCACTATTTATCGAAAATTAAAAAGTCACTAGTCTCTTGAAACATACCCACGGTTTCTTTTGTTTCTTTTTGAAGAACCGGTTACTAAATTAACGTTCCGCATAAGTATCTGGTAATCAGAGCCGCAGTAACATCTCATTTCAGATATCAACCATCTTCGTATTCAACTTCGAATTAATATGTAATTTTAAATCGGAAATAATTATTCGATCCAATCTTTTTTGATTAATAAAATTAGAACAGTAGGTAGACGAAATAAAGATATTCTCTAGTAATGGCAACTCTTATATATCATTAGAATTTTCTAAGCTTTTTAAACTGTGGAATTATAGATATGACTCCTTACTAAGTAGCACAATAATTAATTAATTATTATTAATTATAATTTTAAACAAATATATTAAATCGGAAAAAAGTCGTGGTTTCGATAATTTTAATCGATTTAATGAGCAAAGTAGGAAGCCGTTATTTAGAAATCATCTATAAATACCAACTCTAAAATATCTTGAGAATTTATTTAGCATTATTTCAATCGTGCGAAAGAACTTCGTAATTATATGAGCAAACTATGGAATTATACTGATAGTTTTGATATTATGGAATTCATTAAAATACTCTTAAAATAAAGTCCAACATATGAATAGCTTTATTGGATATGTCTACAACTATAAACTACTGAGATATTAGGTTTGGTTTACTTATTCATAAAAGACCAAAGTTTTGGTTTTTGTTATTATGTGTAATATACTTAAAATTAAGAATGAAAGACCGGTGACCAAGTTAAATACGAACATTGAATATAAGACAATCGACATAGATGCCATCAGGGGTTCTATCCCTGAGTATAACCTCAGGGTAGCTCTTATAAAGGCATATCGATTATCTCTCAAGGGGTGGAGTCAGCTATCATTTTTTGCTACTATCATTCCGACCCATGCAAGGGGTTCAGTAAAGACATTGTTATTGTTACCGCGCGTGCAGGTAGTGCAGTGAGTGAAGCGGATACCAAATTAAGTGGGCCTACAACTACAAACTATGCCGCTATTTAAGGGGCCGAAGACCGATAGGTCTCCCGGCCAAGGGGAGTCAAAAAATATCGGGGAACAATTAAAAATATTGTCCCTGAATATTGAGGGAACCTCTCGATCAAAGGTGGATTTCTTATTAAAAATACTCACTGACAGATATATCGATATTTTGCTACTCCAGGAAACTCATATCGTAGAAACCGACTCACCACGCTTGGATATTCCCGGCTACCTTCTAGCGGCAGTGCGGGGACACCCAAAACATGGGCTTGCAACCTAAATCAAGCCGGAGTTGCAGAATATCACCCGAAAAATCACTGATGGATATCACACGATCGGAATTCAGGTTGGAAAACTCGCTGTATTTAATATCTACAAACCTCCCAATGAACTATGGCAGTCACCAGCTCTTCCTGCATACAATCACCCGGCGGTGTATGTGGGAGATTTCAACAGCCACCACTTCCTATGGGGCTACTCGACGACCGATAAAGCTGGAGAGCAGATCACGGATTGGGCGTCTGCACAGGATTGCCAACTTATTTACGATGCTAAGCAAAAGGGAACATTTTTCTCTGCGCGATGGCGACGTGAATATACGCCAGACTTGTGTTTTGTCTCTACAGCGCCGGACGGAAAACCTATGAGGGCTTCGAGAACTATATTGAACAGTTTCCCACATAGCCAACACAGGCCAGTCATGCTAAGCATAGGCATACAGATTCCGTGTATTTCCAGCAATCCGTTGCCGCGATGGAATCTAAGAAAGGCAGAATGGCGAGACTTCTCGGAATATGTTGACAGGGTTGTGGATAACATACCACCAAAGCCGAATTCCTACGACCGTTTTTCAAACCTTTTATTTATAGCCGCAAATAAATTTATACCTAGAGGCTACAGAAAAGTGTATATTCCAACATGGAGCTCAGAAAGTGAACAGCTTCTAGCCGAATTCGAGAGGACGAATGACCCAGACACTGCCTCTGACCTTCTCCAGTCTCTGGACGACGGGCGTATGAAACGGTGGAATGAATTAATGGAGGAAATGAATTTCGAGCACTCGAGCAGAAAAGCATGGCAAACACTAAGGCGACTTGGAGCTGCAGATCAGCCAACTAAAACAATGCCCAAAGTGTCACCAAATGCTGTTGCTCAGCAACTACTCCGTAGTTCAAAAACGACAACAAGGTCTAACATAAACCACCAGGTCCAAAAATCTCTGAAGGCGGCGCGGCTAAAATGGCCGGTGAACCCCAACACTGTGGTCGCCGTTACAGCTGACGATGTAGATATCGCCCTCACTTCAACAAAAGCTGGGAAAGCAGCTGGATGTGATGGAGTTCTACCAGACTTTCTGAAACATGCTGGACCACGGACAAAAATATGGATCGCAAAACTATTTACTGAAATTTTCAAAACTGGAGAAATACCAAATACCTGGAGAAAGTCTAAAGTTATTGCGATCCTCAAACCCAACAAGCCAGCAGAGGATCCGAACAGCTACCGGCCGATTTCACTTTTAAGTACCATGTACAAACTTCTTGAGCGAGTTGTGCTCCGCAGACTTACTCCAATTTTGGAGAAAGTGGTCCCACAAGAGCAAGCTGGCTTCAGACCAGGCCGTAACTGCTGCGATCAGGTGTTAGCACTGACAACACACATTGAATCTGGTTTCCAGAAACGGCTGAAGACTGCGGCAGCGTTCATTGATCTCTCTGCGGCCTACGACACGGTGTGGCACAAAGGCCTCCTTGTTAAACTGTACGACACCATAGAGGATGGCAACACAGTACGACTCATTGAGCAACTGCTAACTGGCCGTACCTTCAGGGTTTTTCTAGGAGGGCGAAAAAGCAAAAAAATACCCCTCAATAATGGCCTTGCCCAGGGCTCAGTGCTGGCCCCATCGCTATTTAACATCTACACTCGAGACCTCCCTCACACTGAAGGAAGAAAATTTGCTTACGCAGATGACATCGCCGTCACAGCTCAAGCCAAAACCCTTAAAGCAGCAGAAGATATCCTCAATTCTGACCTAAAGGCTTTGGAAGAATATTTCCTCAATTGGCGACTAAAGCCAAATGGGTCGAAAACAGTTGCGACAGCTTTTCATCTTAGCAATTCACAAGCGGATGCCAAACTCTGTGTTCAGTTTGATGGAAAAAATATTTACCATGACCCCCACCCCCGCTATCTCGGAGTTACTTTGGACAGGAGTTTGAACTACCGGCAACACATGGAAACAGTGGGTAAAAAAACCAGGACAAGGCTTAACTTAGTTAATAAGCTAGCTGGAACTAGCTGGGGATGCGACGCCAACACGCTCAGAACAGCATCCATTGCCCTGGTTTTCTCAACGGCTGAATACTGTGCTCCAGTATGGGCTAGAAGCGCCCACACTTCCATGGTAGACGTTCAGCTTAATGCCACAATGCGAACCATCAGCGGGACTTTAAAATCTACTCCTCTCCCTTGGCTCCCCGTACTTGCAAACATAACCCCGCCAAACATCAGGCGAGAAATTGCAACACTGAGGGAATACAAGAAGGCGCTGCAAAAAAGCGCAATACCTCTACACGAAGATGTCGTCTCCCACCCGGCATGCCGCTTGAAGTCCCGAAAGCCCTTCTGGGCGGAAGGAGAGAGGCTCCTCCGACTACCTCTCACCCCAGAAGATAGGTGGAAACTTGAGTGGCAAAGGGCCAACGTGGGAAATGCCCATCTCATACAGGGCCCCACCGAGAGACAGCCTGGGTTCTCACTGCCTCGCAAAACCTGGTCCGCCATCAATAGGTTAAGGTGCTCCCATAGCCGCTGTGCCCACATGATGCACAGATAGGGCCTTAAAGAGTCGGCGATGTGTGAATGTGGTGCGGTGCAGACTACCGAACATGTGGTCAACGAATGCCCGCTCCATTCATTCCCCGGCGGGATTGATGAGGTTCACATGGCGACGCCTGAGGCCCTAATATGGCTCGCAGATCTAGATGTCCCCCTCTGACCCCCCACCATACGAAAGAAGAAGAAGTAAAGACATGGGAGTTATAATTCCGGGTTATATTATAGCAAAGGGCAACGTTACAACATACAAATAATTATCATTTAGAAAACATCTTATACTCAAGGGGCATGGAAAATATTACGGGTACAAAATATAATCCTAACTAAGTTCAATCTCTCAATCTAAATTTAAGTTACAAAATCGGAACTGAATTTATTAAAGCACATGGAAAGGGGAAACGATGGTCAAGCTTACATGGTTCTTAAGTCGGTGAGCGAAGTTTAGGCGGCCTTTGTCCACGTGCAACGTAAACGTTGAAACATGTGCGTGCGAGTTAGTTTCGCTGAGAAGTTCGGCCAGGAGTTTAAACTTTGTCGTCTTGTTAAAAGGCAAGGATTTTAGTGTAATTTTCAAGACGTAAGTTTGCATATTCCTTTGAATCTGGATTGCTTCTGGGGCACGGGACCACAACCCGAAGCAGCGTATTGACATGCTGAGGTCAGGATTCCGAAAGAGGACGAGGCCGGCGAGCGAGGGCTGACGGCTTGGGCGATTAGTTCTGTTTCTTACCGTGCGGAACGCTGATGGCGAGAATTAAGTGTGGTAAGTTAATTTTAACTACTTGCGGCGATCGAAGAGCGAAGAGCTAGCACGTAGCGTATTCAAATATTATTATTATTTAATACGATATAAACCGAACAAATGTGTCACCACTTCTTTTACCAGCTCTTGAAAATTATTAATAGGGTGTTTCTGATTATTTTCAAAATTATCCCCTTGTAAAAAGCCCATAGTCTTATTTATGTAGTCACTTTTATCCAAAATAATAACACTGTCAAATAAAACTAAAACATATAACCAAACTTATTTGTTACAAATGTAAATCAAAGAAGCATATAAAAATGACATCACAAAGCGATAAGCAGTTAAGAGAACTTTTCTTCGAAAAATGAAAAAGGTTTTCATGCTATATGGGTACGTATGTGATGCTTTAATTATTCTTTCTGAAAACATCTATATTAAAGTCGGAAAATGAATGATTTTTCTCATTAGCGGGTCAAAATCTGACTCCTCGTGAACATGAATAACTGCAGTCAGAAAATGGATAAGATTAATTTCCAGTATGGGTGCACGCTATATACGTACATACACACAATGATAAGTGTGACTTTAGTGAGCAGGAGAGGTTACAGTTGACACATGAATAAGGTTTTTATGTCAAGTATGGCTAAGAACTTGACTATATAAATTTACAATGGGAACATGGATATAGTTTTTCCAGTATGGTTAAAAACGTGCCTTTAAAGTTTACGTCTACTTTTTAATCCTTTTGAGAAAATTAATATTTGCAGTAGGATCATAAATAAGGTTTTAATCCCGTAAGTGCACTGTTAACGCTGACTTGTATGAGCAGGTTTAATTATAATGGGAACTCTTGAATAAGGTTTTTTCCAAATGGAATTTACAAATTTCCCATTACAGAACCTGAATAGCTGCAATAGGAACATTAAGGTTTTAGTCCAGTATGGGTGAGTAAGTGCACTTGTAGCAGTGCGTACTTCTGGGCGGCGGAGTTCCTACTCGATTAGAATAAACATTGGTCAATTTTCTCCGATTGGCAAGACTGTTGCGAGCTCTCTAAGCGGAGCGCACTCCGTCGAGCTCAGTTGCTGGCTGGACTCAAGGGATTACGGTGTGGTTCGTGCGACACTGGAACAATGAGGGACTACTTTGCAAGTCACGGAAGGTCTTTTTCACTTTTAACTATTTTTTAATCATGTAACTTATCATTCTAATAGGGATTACTTATTTAACTTCTTGCGTTGTTATTTTATAACACGCTGGCGCCCGCTCAGACATTCCTTACAAGATTTTAAGTGTTTAATTTATTAATGTTCCTGCACGTTAGTCTAAATTTTATCAAGATGGCGTTAAACTCACGTACATACTTGACACGCCCGGAGATAAGATGTTGTTAGAGTCTCATGCTTATTTTTATTGATCAAGTATTTTAATAATTGTTAAGTATTTTAATAATTTAATAAATTAGCGTCTGTTGATATTTAAATCATTCTATTATTTAACTTCCTTATCAGATCTCATCACTACCTACATACAATGCGTTCAGTGCGTGTGCGTAGATGACTAGATTATTGTATTTGGTAATTACCAATTAATGTCACAATCGTAAGATCCATCATTAATTCATACAATTAATCCTTTCATCACCCATCCATTGGCTAATATTGTTACACACTTTTAAATGTGATTTTCCTTTGCAGGAGTAGTCACAATGAGAACATGAATGAAGTTTTTCTCCAGTATGAGTGCGAAA
This sequence comes from Hesperophylax consimilis, assembly GCF_061612785.1. Taxonomy (NCBI): domain Eukaryota; kingdom Metazoa; phylum Arthropoda; class Insecta; order Trichoptera; family Limnephilidae; genus Hesperophylax; species Hesperophylax consimilis. The sequence goes on from NC_142854.1 coordinate 30,410,538, forward strand.
GTGCACTGTTAATTCGGACTTGCGTGAGCATAAGTAGTTACATGAGAACACGAATAAGGTTTTTCTCCAGTATGGGTGCGTAAGTGGGCTGTTAAATGTGATTTGCATGAGCATGAGTAGTTACAGTATGTACATGAATAAGGTTTTTCTTGTGGATGCGTCTTCAGGTCCGTTATCATGTCTTAAAAAGATGGCAGATAACGCTCAATATGTACGTATCTATAATAACTAGATAATTATTAAAACGAATTCAGAAAAACGAAAATCGTTTTTACCTGCAGTCTCAAGAATACTTCCAGACTTCTCTAAGCATTCCTTTTTTATATTTGGCAGGTCTATGTTTATTTCCGCGTAAGTGATTGCCCCTCCATCTTCTTCTCGGTGTTCTGATTTTGCTTTGATGGATACAGTCTCCACATTAATGCTACCTGGAATAATAACATAATAACAAATTGATATGCTACTTACGGTTGATAAGCGGATATCACATTCTGATGAATGAAAATCCGTAATAGGTTTATTATATCGAATAGATAGAGATACAGTAAAGAAGTTATTTTTTCTATAAACAAATAGACGTCAAACATGCAGTTACAAGATAAAATACAACTATAATTGCCGTTGCAATTAGAGAAAATAATTGTTATTTTCTAATAGACTACAGTTTTCTTGTTATCAACAGTGAGATATTTCCATTAAAATACCAAGGTCAGTGTATTTTGAAAATGATTTTTCCAGACGTACACGCAGCTTGACGATGCCTGAAGAATCCTATTAAGGTTATGCATGGAGATACGCGGGAATATCCGTAAAAACAAAGTAATCTACAAAATTTCAAATATCCCTGATATACGTCGTCAGTATATATTACAAATATAATTTATTATATTAAACTAGCATGGTAAAGTAATTTTATAATGTTGACGTAGTTTGTTGCACAAACATTAAAAATTTGTTGGTAAATATATTAACTTGTTGTGAGTATTCTGAATTGTGTGACTTAACAGCGGTTGTGGATAAGAGATTTCTATCTCTTCCCGGGGAGCAAAATTTTGGGTTTTGAATTGAGAAAATGATTATTTACTTATAACATGCATTAACTTATAATCCAAAAGAATTTAAGGAGTGAGATGATTTTGTGTTACAGCTTATAGCTTCAGGAATAAGAAACTGTTTATGGGCATAATAAGTAAAACGTTTTCTTGGAACATTACATTGCCACTTGGAAAAATTTATAATTACCGCGCTGTATTATAGGCGATAAAAAGGAGAGTCAAACACAAGTAGGGGTTGTGACTGCGCCCATCTGAAACACAAACAGATGAATAATGCCACTTACTGGTTTGCTGAACACTTTCGGCACACGGCAAACATTCCTTTTTCACATAAGGGAGGTGAATTTCTATATCAGTAAATGCCTGTTTTTCACCTGAGCCTTCTTCCTGCGACCATGGTTCAGTTTTGAAGCTAACATTATCTGGGATCGGAAGATCCATGGCTCTACTGTGATAGGGTCCTTTAATGTGATAGTAATTATTCTCAGCTGAAAAAAAGTAACGTCTGTATCAAAACTTATCTACATCATAAAAATTATTTATCAGAGAGTTTGAATCACTTTTGTTGTTGAAAAAACCAATAAGATTCTTAAGCAATTCGGATTTCATTAGAGTTTACTAAAAGCTAATTGTGCCACAAAATAAGTTTGCTGTTTTGAAAATGTATATGATGTTCACTCGGGGTAATTAGATGAACTTACTAGTCACTTGCTTTTAATGTGTGACAGCGGCCGTAAATCAACAATGAACAAACACATTTAACCTCATCTGTCACGTGTTTACACGGTAAGTGTTGGGTAGCTTAGTATGTTATAACGCTGTCAAAACTAATCAATCGAGTGCTTGGCGATATATTCTTACAATAAACAAGCACCAATTTACGAGTTTAAGTGTTACTTTGTTAACATAATTAGAACTAACTTACATGCACGGCAAAGCGCGGTAGTCAATTTCAAGGCGTTGAAGAAACGTCACAAAGAATTAGAAGCACTTCAATTTTTAAATCTTTGCTTTAAAATTGTGTTGGTGGTTGAAATAACCTCAAGTGGTATAAATTTTACATAATTGTTATGTAGTTTATATGGTATTACTTTAGAAAGACGGTGCAACTGTAACTGATGAGAGGGAAGCAATCATAAATAAACCACTCACTAAATCGATCCAAATTGGTCTATTTAACCATAGATATGTCAATATTTAGACAAATTTTATGCATGCAACATAAGTACGTCGGGAGTCGCTATATGCACAGCGACTAGTCGACAAGGGGCGTGGCCAACATATCCGAGCATACCCGAAGTGAAGTGTTTCGGCGCTTTATTTGAAATTGGTTCTCCGCTCAGATATTTTTTGTGACGTCACGGCCGAGCATTTCCGAATATTGCCGAGCAGCCAATAGCTCATTTTCATCTTTCGTTTCATACAATTCTTGCACCTTGATTTCATTTGGTTAGATTACATTACTATAGGGCCAATATCATAAAGTCGATTCCAAAGCCTTAATAAAGACTGTTTGGTATGGCAACCACATTCTAATTCCTGCAAATATAATTAACTTTTGGACAGTAAAAGACTTGTGGTAGGCCCTATGTTCAACTTTTGTACAGATTCGTACTAGGCCTATATATACTCAAAGTATCTAATCTTTTTACATTACAAAACAGTACACCTATGGGAAAGTAAAACTAGCATTATTTGGAGTCTTTGTGAAAATTTGGATGCCATATAGCATGTTGAAGGATAAGTGAGCAATGAAGGAAGTCGGGCAATTCATTGATACATATTTGATATTATTTTATAACTGGAAAATAATAAATTACACAACACAAAGAAAATATAAACATTGAGAGAACAACCCCTTTAAAAACATGACAGATAAACCCTGAATTGAGCCGATCAGGTTCTGCCCCATCCTGAAATTTATGTTTAATAAATTGCTCCAACAATAGAGACACATCTCGTACTGATAAACTCCAGCTTCAACAAGCCTGTTGATCTCCTGTCTCTGCTGTGGTTGTGGCTCGCTTCTCCGGTTGCCGAGACGTAATAACGTATTTAGGTGGGCTGGTGGATTGAAGGGCTGCTTTCACTTGTTTCAGAATCTGAAAACAAGCCACAATGTTTTACTATAAATAAAAATAACAGAACCCTACAAAAACAGTAATTATTGGTTAGATACAGTATCTAGATACATTTTTGTATATCTGTATCTAGCTATATTTCTATAACTGTATCTGTATCTAGATACATTTTTACTTGTATCTGACACCTCAGATACTTTATGTTGGAAGTGAACTGCTTTACCGATTTTCTCTAGTTAATTTTCATGATTTCACAGATTCACGACACAGATTCAGCTAGTGGGTACTTTTGTCCATATAGTGTATAATATTTTATAGCAGTTTATATACATGCATTTTTGGGATCCTAACCCAAGTAACCGAGTACCCGGGTACCCCCCTATATAAAAAATATGAATTTAAAAAATAAAATAAAATTAATGAATAATTTAATTTTTTTTAATTTTCCATCAGAACCCTAATCAAGTTGCACATAGTTCACGTATTTTTTTATATATTTATCCAAGGGGCGTCGGGTACCCGGGTAGTAATATGCTACCCGGGTACTCGCGAGGACCCCTAATGCATTTATGTTATCACCGCTTGCAGGCCAATTTGCCAATATCTTTTTGGGCAACGAATAAAACAAGCAAGTGAAAATATGTAAAATAATCACAAGTGTTTACATCTACCGTCTTAAATAAATTAAAATAATCGCTGTTTTCGATAATATATATTTTTTAAAGTTTTCCCCCAAAAAAGAAGAAATGTATCTGAGTATCTGTATCTAGCTACAAATTTTGCCAAGTATCTGTATCTGTATCTAGATACTTTTAAAAAGTATCTGACACTACGCTGCATCTAACTATAGTGAAAACATTAAAATAATGTTATAAAGTGATTGCCCATGAAGGGATAAGCAGAGAAAAGAAACTATCATACCTTCGTTTTTGCTCTTTCTGCAATTTGAGGTGGAACAGGAAATTCTGGAAAATATTTCATTTGTTTCACACTCATCATTGCGGGACAACAAAGCTTCTTGGAGTCCAAAACCCGGAACCTCTTCTTCATGGTTTGGGTGATCAGCCTGAAAGAACAATTCAAGGTATAGGGTCTAATAGGCTTATACGTATAAGACGCCTATTATTTGTGGGGCAAATAAATTGCCCATGGTTAACTTATTTGACGCAGATGATTAACTTTTACAAAAGTTGCAATGTTGACATTAGTATAAAATTACAAGTGTGGTTATAATCCAGTGTGATATGAATTAAAATTGTGAAATGAGATATAGCTGCAGGGGCTTTAATTAATTTGGCACTTTGAGCACGGTCTTCTTTAGACTACCACGACATGTGGATGTGTTACGAGCCACGGCACACTTTTTGACACACAAAGATGAATTGTGATTGGTGTGATTGTCGTGTTAATCTAAATGAGACGGAGCTCCAACTGCCATATTAGGAAGGCCCCTGGTGTAATCTAGTCCTAACTTACCTAGGCCTAGGCCCATCGCTGTTATTTTTATTTTAAACACATCACTGACGATACGGTGATCATTTTGGGGTTATAGACCTTAATCTTGGACCACCGAGTCCTCGGTGCTCTGTCAATGCTACTATTGAAAGACGAAGGGAAGTAGGCCTAGCTGATGTGGTTCTAGGGTGTATTAACATACCAACTCAACTCTCTTCTTGCTGTTATTTGGGCGGTGTAGTCGGGGCCTTAGGCGCACTCTCTGTACGCATTCATACCGAATGTAAATGGCATCCCAAAGAGCTCCACTGTAGGCGGGCAGAACGTGTATACTGCATCTGAAAGATTGGAAATGTTAATTTCGAATAACTCGTAAATATCAGCAGCTGCTTATGAACTGAAGAAATGGGAAGGCCTACCCTAGACCTAGGCCCTAAGGTTTAGAACTTACCTCCCAACTTCTTTTTCATACTGTCTCTCGTTGAAAAAGAGTGCCCCAACGCGTTCACAGAACACAGAAATGCTTCATTGTCAATGTAACCACTGATAACACCCGTCTCTGAATTCTTTTTGAAATTACTTAATGAAATTTCTAAAAGACGGCACTCAAAGACGCCACTTCTGATGATTTCTGACGTTTCGTTTCATCGCCCACCGCGTTTCACTGATTTTGCATCACAGGCAGTGGGAAACAATTTACTCGGAACAGCTCGGGTATACTCGGATATGTTGGATGCGCCCCCTGTCGACTAGTCGCTGTGCATATAGCGACTCCCAAGTACGTCCCATATCATCGATAAGGATAGAGGAAACAATAAAAGGCGCGACCATACACAATATAATTCTCATTCGGAGCCTACCCTATTCGTTAGATCCCTGGATAAACAATTTGCAAAACGATGGTGTAGATACTCATGTAAAAGAAAGTGTTCAGGCCTTCTGTCAAGGAAGTTGTTTTTCCTGGCGCAAACTGCTTAAAAGTGAATAACTTTTGTTTAGTAAATAATTATAACCAATAATTAGTCGGCCGAAATATTCATACAAATTGAAAATATCTCCCGAGTAAAAATAAATGCCGCCAACGGGAATTGAACCCGTGCCTTCTGGTGTCCGGTCAGGTGCTCTGTATCCACTGAGCTATGTCTGCTTATTTCCAACCCGCCAAACGATTCAATATGTACTAGTACCTCAATCAACAATTACTACTTTTTATATTTTTTTCCACCTGTAAACAACCAACTTTATTTTTATAGGAAAGGCTTTGTTAGTACTAAATTTCTCACTAGATGGCCTCGAGAAATATGATATCTTCATTTATTGGTGATATATTTTTGACTCTTCGAATATTATTATTTTTTAATGATAATCAGAAGGCACGGGTTCAATTCCCGTTGGCAGCATTTATTTTTACTCGGGAGATATTTTCAATTTGTATTAATATTTCGGCCGACTACTTATTGCTAATGATTATTTGTTATCCTTTATGCTATGCATAAAACCTTGTCTTATAAACATTAGTTTATCATTAAAAAATAATTGTGTTTAGTAGCTATTTAAAGATATATTCATTTAATTACTAGCTATACTCGATCACGAGTTGATGTGGCTAATTCTGTCTGTGCAGATAGAGAAACAATAGCGCGTTTTTACTTTACGTTCAACAGATGGCACTGTTTTTAAAAAAAAAACGTTTTTTATCTATCACAGGTGTCAGTCTTTATAATATTGGTAAATAAAAACAGACGCGTATTCGAATGCAACGTAGTATCAAAATTTCAAAGCAATCGGTGAAGAATTTTCGGAGATTTAAGATTTTTAACAAACGAACATTTTCATTTATATAGATTGCATATCTATGGAAGCAGTATTTACACATATTTTTACTAGCTAATTTTAAACTATTTTATTTTAACAATAAGTATGTACATTTAAGGTAAGTTTCGAAAGGTTCATTTATTTGATAAGTTGGAAGCAAACATATTTGAAACTTTTATGTAATTCAGTTTGGTATTGGTAGTTTGTGACAATAATAGAAAACTAATTAGAGAACAATTAATTTTGATATGTGCGAGTTGACTAATTATTGTTGCACGACCTTTGTTGAAAATTCAGTGTAAATTATTGTAAGCCGAATTTTTAAATTTATTCTCTCTGTCAAGAGACACTTCAAAAATATTCTGAAAAAAAAAACTACTGTCACTTAATTAATCTCACAAATATCCTTAGTTTTCCATAACTTCCTTTCTTTTTTTAAATTTAATATATTATCCTTCACTACTATCAAAAAAATACTACAGCAAACATACATTTATGTACAATGAATTATTTACGTATTAACTAACAACAGCATTTATGTACACTCCCCTTCCATACACAAGCAAATGCTTTCAATGGAAGAGTAGTAAAAAGACCCAAGATGTAAAATGAATTATGTACTATGTAAACATATTATTAAAAATAAAAAATAATTACAAAAAAAAAAAAAAAAAATCGTTTTTCTAATTATCTTGTTTTGTCAATTAGATTATTGTTTATTTTAGTCTCAATGTATTTGTAATTTTCAGTCCGATTTATTTTAGGTTCTTGTAAAAGTTCGGTATTTAGTTTTTCTTCCATCTTAATCAATTATATTTACATTGCTGATGAGCTGTGCCTATCTCACTAGGAACTCCTGTGTTGAAAGGAGGCTCAGTTGATAACAGTTTACAGCAGTGTATAACAGAAATACAAATAACAACTCAATAGTATGTTTAAGTTAAAAAAGAATCAGTACCGTACTATTGGGAATGAATACATATAAATTTTTAAAAAATCTTTGATATTAGATCTGTCTTGTTTGATGTTCCATCTGATTTATATTTAAAGTTATTTGAGTTCTGTCCAATGTCCAGTGGAAGAGCTTTGTTACAAAGAATAAAATATATAAATAAAAAATAATCATTGATTTATGCATTTCAGTGTGCAAGCGAAAAAAACTTGGTGATGTCTTGCTTACAAGGTAACAGTTCTAATGTTGTGCAATGTGTTGAAGAAACGTCACTTAAAAGTAGAAGTGCCTTAATTAGATTAACTTCGGGATAGATATGTGATGGTCATTGAAGTGACAAAAAAACTGAATAAATGGAACACAAGTGTTGTTCAGTTAATACAATACATTACTTACAGAATAGCGAAGCAAGAACGGTATTATGCAACGACGTAAGAAGTATTCCGTTAAAAAACGTACCTACTTAAACAGAGCCAGTAACTTCCAGCATTCAATTGTGTCAGGATAATTTGGTAATATTATGCATGACTTTTTTGCCAAATAAATGGTTTATCAGTACAACCGTATAAAAAGTTTTCATTTTGATGGTTCCTTGAGAGATGGCCTGAACTCGCGATCACTGAGATTGTAATAAATAAGCCTAGGTGTTTATACATCATTTACATTTTAAACAACATGTACTTTTCTCAATTACGGAGGTATTCATTAACAGCTAGAAACATATATTTTATTCCTGTGGGTAAAGATGTGAATTTTCAGTTGTCCCTTTGAAGAACATGAATAGTTGCAGTGGGCACAAAAAAAGACCTTTCTCCACTGTGGGTCAGCAAGTGACGTTTTAGAATTCCCTTTGTTGAACATGAATAGTTACAGTCGGGACATGAAAACGGTTTTTCTCCACTATGGGTCAGCAAGTGACGTGTTAGATTTCCCCTTGTTAAAGATGAATAATTGCATTGGGCACAAAAGAACGGCTTTTCTCCACCATGGGTAAGCAAGTGACGTTTTAGAATTCCCTTTGTTGAACATGAATAGATACAGTCGGGACATGAAAAAGGTTTGTCTACACTATGGGTCAGCAAGTGACGTCGTAGATTTTCCTTTGTAAAACATGAATAGTTGCAGTCGGGGCATGAAAACGGAGTTTCTCCGCCGTGGGTCAACAAATGGCTTCTTAGATGTCCCTTTGTTAAACATGAATAGTTACAGTCGGGGCATGAAAACGGTCTATCTCCACCGTGAGTAAACATGTGCATTTTTAGATATCCCTTTCTAGCACAACGATAGTTGCAGTCGGGACATGAAAAAGGTTTTTCTCCACTGTGTGTAAACATGTGAATTTTTAAATGCCCCTTATTATAACATCGATAGTTGCAGTCGGGACATAAAAAAGGTTTTTCTCCACTGTGGGTAAACATGTGCTTTTTTAGTAAACCCATCGTCATACACGAATATTTGCAATCGGGACATGAAAAAAGTTTTTCGACACTGTGTGTGAGCATGTGCCTTTTTAGTAAATCCTTTCTCAAACCCAAATAGTTGCAGTCGGGACATGAAGAAGGTTTTTCGCCACTGTGGGTAAGCACGTGCTTTTTTAGTAAATCCTTTGTCACACCCGAATAGTTGCAGTCGGCACATGAAAAAGGTTTTTCTCCACTGTGGGTCAGCAAGTGACGTCTGAAATCTCCTTTTGTTGAACATGAATATATGCAGTCGGGACATGAAAAAGGTTTTTCGCCACTGTGGGTAAGCATATGCTTCTTTAGTAAATCCTTTCTAACACACGAATAGTTGCAGTTGGAACATGAAAAAGGTTTTTTTCCACTGTGTGAGAGCATGTGTCTTTTTAGATTCCCCTTTATAGAACAAAGATAGTTGCAGTCGGGACATGAAAAAGGTTTTTCTCCATTGTGTGTAAGCATGTGAATTTTTAGACCCGACTTTGTAGAACAAAGATAGTTGCAGTCGGGACATGGAAAAGGTTTTTCTCCACTGTGGGTAAACATGTGCATTTTTAGATGCCACTTGTTATAAAATCGATGGTTGCAGTCGGGACATGAAAAAGGTTTTTCTCCACTGTGGGTAAACATGTGATTTTTTAGATTCCCCTTTGTAGCAAAAAGATGGTTGCAGTCGGGACATGAAAAAGGTTTTTCTCCACTGTGGGTAAACATGTGCTTTTTTAGTATATCCTTTCTCACACACGAATAGTTGCAGTCGGGACATGAAAAAAGTTTTTCTGCAATGGGAACAAAAATTTTTTTATCCTCAGGATGCGTCTTCAAGTTTGACAAGTCTGAAAAGATTATTAATACAGCTCTTGAGTTCGGTAAATTCATAAAAAAACGCATAAATTATGAGAGCACGAATTTTTAACTTCAACAAAACAAAATCGCTTATACCTGCTGTGTGGGAAAATCTTTCGGAGCGCTCTAAGCAATCCTTTTTAACATCCGGGAGGTCTACGTCAATATCTGAGTAATGAATTCCCCTTCCAAACTCTTCTCGTTGTCCAGGTTCTATCTTGATGGTAATAGTCTCCACATTAATGCTACCTGCAGAAACAAAACAACAATACGTACGTAGACAAGCAAATACGAATAACCTATTACATTAAAAACTACTACCTTCCTTCTCCGAGAGAAGTAATAAGAAAACTTATTGTTTTAGTAAAAAAAAATATTTTCGATTGAAGAAATCATTGTTAAATCTTGTAGAAGCGGAAAACAAGACTGGGAGTTTATTTAAAAAGGACCTCAGATGTCCGCTTAAGGACTGATGCATCAAGAAGTAAACATAAAGGTATTTGCCTGCACTCCTTTAAAATTGATATTTTTTGCTTTATTATATTGTCAATGAAATAATGTGTTTGTGCATGAAGTACACATATTTTAATGGACGATCATACATAACCTATATCATGCGTGGAAAATGTATTAACTTAAGAAATCGAGATTTTGTCAGCATTATAAATTTGCTTAGTTTGACAGTTTACTGTGAAGACGCATTTTAAAGGAAATACCAGTATAACTAATGAACTTCACGATAGGACTCCATAAAGAGTGATACAATTTCTGTCTGCTAATCATTCAGAAACGGGAAAGAATTCCTCAAAATCCTGAACATACTTCGTGTATTATTCTATTATTTATTTATATATTATTCTTAACAATAATTTTATCTACCTACAGACTTGACGTTTCATCCTTGCTCATACTAATTTAAAGAAATAAACGCAAATAAAGCTATATTTAAGCAGTAAAAAAGTGCAGAATACATTGATTTCACGATCGTGTGTTGTTTGTGTGTTTTCAAACTTTAAAAAAGTGAATCTGTGCTCTATTTCATTGTTTGTGAAAAAAGGACAATAAGACACAACAATTTAGTGAATTAAACAATTAACAAACAGTGAAACATAACGAAATTTAAAGTTTATCCTAAATATCTAGAACCTATTAAGGTTTTTATTAAAAAACGGTGTTTTTTACTTTAAAACAATATGAATCCACATCAATTCATGGATTCTGCGAAGGAGGCAATTGATGATTTATTGAATTGTGTTCAAGATAAAGTGAATAAATTTAATAAAGAACAAATTAACTTAATTACAACAAAAACAAGTGCTATATTTAACTGGATGGGACATCTAACTCTTCAGTTATCTGAAGCAAAGGGAAAAATAGTCGAACTAACATTTGGATACGGCAAAGTAGCTGAAAACCAAAATAAAACATTGGAAAGTGATTACAAATTAATAGTTTCATCGAACAATGCTGAAGAATCTTCAGAAAATATACAAAATAAAATCAGGAAGAAAATTAACTTAAGTAAGATTGGTGCAAAAGTGATTGGTGTTAATGCGATATCTAAAAATAGAATACTTATAAAATGTTCGACAAAGTACGATGCGGAAAAAATGAGTAAAGCTATTGGAGACGAGTTCAAAGACATCAGCGCTACAGAAATTAAAAAGAAAAGACCAACTATAATACTTAAGGGCATTGCTAATGACTATAATAAGGATGATATAATACAAGATATAATCGAACAGAATGAAGATATCAAGGATGTGATGATAGATAAACCAGAAATTGAGATGACGTTAAAAAAGATCTTGAAAAACAAATATAATAACACATCTAATTACATAATAGAAGTTAGTACTGAAATAAGAAGAAGGCTAGTATATACCGGTAAAATCTATGTGGGATACCAGAGAATACAAGTAGAGGATGCCCATCCTCTAGTGCAATGCTATCACTGCCTGGGCTTTGGACATACTTCTGTCAGGTGTCTTCATAAAGAAAAGGACAAACCATTGTGTACACACTGTGCTGGTGATCATTCCTACAAAGATTGTGCTAACAAAGATAAAGAACCTAAATGTAAAAATTGTGATAAAAAAAATAAAAAAATGAACTGGAATATTGACATCAGGCATTCTGCAAACGATAAAACGAAATGTATTGTGTATAAAAAAATGAGCTTTTTAGCAAAAGAAAAAATAGAATATTGACTAGAAATAAGATTAAACCTGTCTCAAAATAGATTTAGTGTTATTACATTTTATTACATAAATATCGTTATAAAAATTATAAAAAATCACAAATTAACTAACAAAAATAACATTATTATATTACATTATTTTTTTAATAGTAATATCATAACGTCACCTTCAAAAACATTTTTTTGTTTACTTAAACATGCATTTTTTCACTGTGTACTATATTTCACATTCATAATTATAAAAACAGCTTTTAAATTTTTTTTTAAATATGAAAAATATTCTGAAATAACACTAGATGTGAACATACAGTTTATTTTATATTTATTAAGCCTTTATCAAAAATTACTTGTACCAATTAGCTTCAAATACAATCACTTTTATTTTGTTAAATATTTAACATTAAATTCTTCAATTTATACTCAAAATATGTCTGTTAAACAAAACAAGAAAACAATTAATTACCATCACGAATTAAATGGCGCAGAATAATTTTTCTTATATAGATAATGATAATGAAATAGAAAGTAGTACAGTAAATAATTTAGAAGATTGGATAAAAAAACAAAACATAAATTCGTCTGATAATCTTGTTTGTATTCAATTAAATATTAGATCTATACAAAAATATTGGGATGTATTGCATATATATTTAATTAATTGTTTGAAGCATATTGACATTCTGATGCTATGTGAAACATCTGTACAAAATGAAAGTATGTGTATTTACAATATTCCTGGATATAATGCATATAACTACTGCAGGACTGATAAGTCAGGAGGAGGAATTATATTGTATATAAGAAACAAATTTGAATTTAGACTAAAAACATTAAAATCAATACATTTTGAAAATATATCAGGAAAGCTCATACTCCAGGACAAAACTAAAGTCAATATAATAGCTATCTATAGACCTCCTAATTTCAGTAAATCTTCATTTCTGACGGAATTATCATCATATCTTGAGACAATTAATAGTAAGGAAAATATTATCTTACTTGGAGATATAAATCTTAATTTGCTTGATGAACAAGATAATATTGTAACTTCGTATGAAAACTTACTTACTAACCATTATTTAACTAAATGCATCAATGTAGTAACCAGAGAAGCTGTATCAAATGGACAAATTACTCGCACGTGTATTGACCATATATTTGTCAAATTTAGAGGCAAGAAAATAACAGCTTGCGTCTGTGAAAATAATATTGCCGATCATTTTATCACTGCTATTAATATAAAATGTCATAAACGTCAGGTAGACTTTGCAAATAAGTATATTCAAATCATCTCACAAAAGGATATTGATAGACATATCAGAGATTATAACTGGAGTAAACTTATAGAGGATAAGGATTGTATTTCATTATATGAAAAAATAAAATCTTTATTTAATAAATTTTACAAGAGTAGTTCTAAAACGATAGTGCAAAACCCGAAAACACGACCTTATGCAATAAATGAATGGGTAAGCAGTGAATTATTATGTCAAATAAATAAAAGGGATAAACAATATAAAAAATGGAAAAGTACACCAACAAACAAAACATATGAAACAGAATACAAAAAATCACGAAACCTTGTCAATAAAATTATAAATAAAAATAAAACTAACTACTATAATAATAAATTTAAAAACTGTTTTAATGATACAAAAAAAACCTGGGATGTGATAAATAATATTTTAGGACGTAAACCCAAAAACGATTGTGATGAAACAATAACACGATATATGTTAAAAGATAGAACTGAGGATTCTGTGTCAAATGATTTTGTGAATTACTTCTCGGATAGCATCAGCAACATGTTACATAAATGCAATCACAAAGCTACTAATATTGTACTGGAAGAACTGCCTCACAGTTTATTTATACCAAGAGCTACTATAACTGATATTGAAAACATTGTTAAAAAAATGAAGAACTCTAAAAGCACAGGTATTGACAATATAAGAATGTTTGATTTAAAAAGAAATATAAAAACTCTTGGGCCAATAATTACTCATTTAATCAATACGATAATAAAGCAAGCAAAAATTCCACAAGAATTTAAATGTAGCATTACTAGACCAATATTTAAAGGTGGAAAACACATTGAACTGGGAAATTATAGGCCTATTAGTATACTACCTGCGTTAGAAAAAATTCTCGAAAAATTTTTATCAAATAAATTAAATAATTACATTGAAAAATTCGCTATCATAGATCCCAATCAATATGGCTTTCAAAGAAAAAAAAATACTGAAAAATTACTGCAAGATTTTTCCAATTACATAAATAATCAATTAAATAATAAATTACATGTTATTGTGTTATTTATCGATAACTCTAAAGCTTTTGACACAATTAACTCTAAAAAACTGCTAGAAACCTTAGAAAAAATTGGAATAAGAGGAAATGTGTTAAATTTATTTAAAGATTATCTTAGAAATAGAAAAATATGTACCAAAATAAATAATACTTTTAGTAAAACAAAGAATGTATCTGCAGGAGTTCCACAAGGTTCCATATTGGGACCTACACTATATATAATTTATGTAACTATAATGAAAAAACTTTTCTCTTTTGTTAAACATTTTGTATTTGCAGATGATACGGCATTGGTCATATCACATAAAGATCTAAAAATTGCAATTGAACTCATGCAAATTGACTTTAATCAACTTTGTAAATGGTCACATGATGCAGGACTATTAATAAATGCTAAAAAAACCAAAGTTATGCATATAAGATCACCTAATGCCAGATTTCAATTCAATCCTAATATTATTTCTCATAGTTTTAATTGCATCCATAAAAATATCCCGACTAATTGTAAATGTGAAAGCTTAGAATTAGTTACAGAATATGTCTATCTTGGTGTTACAGTAGATTGCTTTTTCAAATGGGACAAACATATTAAAAAAACCTGTAAAAGACTCAGATCAATTGCTGGCAGAATGTACACATTAAATTTTTTCCTATCAATTGAAACACTTAAAATAATTTATATGTCAATGGCAGAATCTATTATAAGATATGGATTAACCATATGGGGAAATACTAGTACAACCAATCTGAAACAAGTCCAAGTTGTACAAAACGCAATTGTAAAATTACTAGTCGTCCCTAATATTTTTAAACAGAGACATAATACACCGTTGCTGTTTCAGAGTGCCAAAATTTTACCTGTTAAGGCTATACTATGGCAAAAAATCATAATTCAGTATATATTTACCCCGCAGCATAAAGAAAAATTAGAACATAAATACAGTACTAGATTCACGCGCAATGACGGGTTAATAGTTCCGAAATTTAATAATAAATACGGACAGAGAACGTTTGAATACAACATACCGAAGATATTTAATTTATTACCTGACACTATAAAGCAATGTAAATCTATGAATAAGGTTAAATATATGGTGAAAAATTGGCTATCGGAAAAAAAATATTTATTTTAATATGTATGAAATATTGTAAGAAAAAATTGTTAATTCTGTAGATATAAGATGTAAATTATAACTTTAAAAATGTATTTGAAACTAACTTTAAGCACCTGTTGACAAGCCAATTCAATCGGCTTAGCAGGACTTGTTTTTTGATATTATGTATTAACTATTTATTCAATAAAAAAAAATAAAAAAAAATAAAAAAAATTTCCGTAATTCATCTTACTGGTTGACGGAGTACTCTCCGCATACTGCGAAAATTCCATTTTTACATCCGGGAGGTGGATATCTACATGTGTATAAGACATTTCACCTCCCCACTCTTCCTGGGACCCTGGCTCCACCTTGATGGAAACACTCTCTGGGTTCGGAAGATCCATGGCCTTCTTTTACTTGGTCCCAGCTTAAAATAAATCATACCTGAAACAGTATATTGAGAAAACTATATAAAAGTAATCACTTTCAGTTGGAACGACATATTCAAAACCTCGGTGGTGAACTCGAACACATATACAAAAGTTTTGTCAGTCATACGACTAAGTTAAAATGTTATTGCATAAAGTAAACAATGCTTGCAAGTGTCCTGTTGACAGTTTTTTATTACGCTTATTATGCGAGTCATGCAATTACATGAAATGAAACATAAACAAAAGCATTATATATTATGAATTTACTTGTCATGGTGATTTAAATACAAACTAGAATTATGTTTGCATTAAATAACCGTGCGGGAAAAACATATGCATAATAAAAATAGGATCAAAATTTATAATATCTCACGGCCGCCTTCACCAATAAAACAACAGACCAGAGACCGCGCAGTTCCTATAGAAAACTAAATCTAATGTTGACTGCACAAATGCCAAGCTTGACTGGCAGTAAATATACTTATCCAGATTAATAAAACCTAATTAAATGAGTTATTATCGTAACACTACAGGTTCAGTACAAGTTTAGAACTGTCAAATTTAGTGTGGTGTACTTTTGATGGAGTCGAACCAGTTGCTCCAAGGTCATCTGAGAGAAAGACAGCCTCATTATCACTCTCGATCACCATTCAGCACAGGAAGGATGCTTCAAATGGTTTTATCCATTTGAACACAGCACAGCACAGTCAACCGCACAACATCATAATTGATCGAATTTAAAATGAAAGGGACACCTACTTGTGATTATTATTTTTTTTTATTTTATCTATGTATTTTATGTAAATTTAATCCTGAATTTATATTTTATTTTATTTTAAAGAAATTTGTATTTATCGATTTATAACACATTATATTAAAGGCACTGCTGAAAACCAGCTACATTCCCGGAGAAATCCGGAATGTACAGCTGAGCAGTTGCCCTTTTGGCAATATAATCATCTAAATGTATGTGTACAAACTATATGCAAACATGTAAAAAATTATTGTCAAATAAACGTTTTTATTATTATTATTATTATTATTATCCGTGTTTTGTGACCAGATCATAACTAAATGTAAAACATTGGTTTCTATTTCAAGGTGTAGAGTAAAATAAACGGTAATTATTTACCATTTAGGTTAGGTTGGATTAATATATATGTTAGATTAGGATAGGTTAGGTTAGGTTAGGTTGGGTTATTATAGGATAGTTAAGGTTGGATTAGGTAGAATTAAATCACAAACCAGTCTATACAAACCTAGCGTAGCCCACAAACTACATGAAAACTGGGATATAACTCTAAAGGTGACGCGAGCAGGCGTTATTAAAGGGTCAATTTTTTGTTACAGAAAATAACATGGAAAATAGGCATTAGAATTAAATCACAAACCAGTCTATACAAACCTAGCGTAGCCCACAAACTACTTGAAAACTGGGATATAACTCTAAAGGGGACGCGAGCAGGCGTTATTAAAGGTTCCCCAACATTTATAGTAACTCTTAGTAATAATTTAATAATATAACTAAATTCAAATATTAATTCAAAGTAATCATTCCATATTTACCGTGAAGCGGAATTCGTAACCTTTACCAAAAAACCTTTCCTTAATACGTTAATTTTAATAAATAATTTTTTATTTACAATATTTTTTATGTATAAATAAATTAACACATCATTTAAAAAAATGTTTTTCATTGTCTATGATATTAAAAACCGTTTTGCCATATAAATTTTAAAAACTATCCGATTGTGTTTTTTAATTGTTATGTTGGCAGTGCCCTACACTACGTAATAACAAACGCGAAGTATGCGAGAAATCGGTGTGTCAAAATAGTGTCTCGTACGGAATATTTTCTCAAACGGTAGTCGTAGGTAAATATTTACCAAATAAACTATATTGACAATAAGCAAACGCGAGAAAAAATATGTGATGTAATACTCAATGGAATTGACTAATAGGAAAAAGTAAAAGTGTACCCTTCAGTGTCAACAGAAAAACTTATTAATCGTTCGGTTGGCATTTGTGACGTTTGTAAATTTACAATGAACAAACACATGTACCGTGAAAACTTTTTTGGTTTTGGGTAACTAAGTATATTATATCGCGAATATTTCCAAATGTGACATATTTTTAAAATGAACATGCTCCAATTAAGGGGCTTAGGTTTTACTTGGTCAATATAACACTAACCTTCCAGCGGGCGCGACAGACGCGCCTTATCGCTTCCCCCACTCTTTCCACTTAGTTGCAAGCATCGAGCTTCGAGCTATGCTACAGTCAAATCAAATGTCAAACATTTACCGCAAGATATAAATGTTTTTCTCAAAGTGAGTTACGGTAGGGCTATTGAACCGTTGACAGAAGAAGAAAACATAAGCTTTCCAAAACTCGGTGTTTGTCGGTTATGTGCACTGGATAAGAAAAGATCCTCAGCATCAATGAAGTGTTGCCGTTGCCAGTCCTTTACATGCAAGAACCATTCTTCAGTTGAGGTGGTTTGTAACAATTGTAAGGATGGGAATATTGATTCTGACTAAATAGGTCGATAACAAATTTTGTTTTGAAATATTAAAATGTTTTGAGTGTTGCTTCGTATTTTTAAGAAAGTCAATTTGTTTTTGTTTTAAGTACTGCCTATTATCATTCTTCATATCCTTAAAAAAATTCCCTAACATTTGTATAAAGAAAACACCACTTACATGGAGAAAACTTTAAGACGTAAAATTTACGACAAGCGCACGCTCAAGGGAAATTTCTCAACGCGCCCGCTGGAAGGTTAACCTACTTACGTACAAGGCGACAATTCAAACTTTTAGAAGAAACGTCACTAGAAAAGTAGAAATGCAAGAATTGGATTAACTTTAGGATATAAAAGTGATGGTCACTGAAGTGATACAAAACTGTATAAATGGAACACAAATATCATACAGTTAATACAATATTACTTCAGATAAGCGGAGTAACAATGGTATTGTTCAACGTTGCAAGATGCAAGACGTGAATCATAGATATACCTGTAAATACACAGTGGTTTTATCCGTGTTTACCACTAGATCGATATCTTCGTGATTTTTGTACTGAGCAAATTGGTCCTAAATTTAACCATAGATATGCCAATATTTAAGACAAATTTCATTCCTGCGCAAAAAATACGTCACACACCACCGACGAGGATAGAGAAAACTAAAAAACGCCCAGCAATAGGCATTGTAATTCTCATTCGGTGCCTTATCCCATTCACTAGCCTAAAATATTATTTTAACAATAAAAATTTTTTGCAACGTCGAATTATTCCCTCACAACAAGAAAGATCCATCTGACAAGTGCTGTCCTGCGAAAATGAGTTTAAAATATTTTTCTTTAAAGGTCATTTTCTTAGGACATCCAATGTCAGGTGAAATCTTGTTGTTCTGAGATGAACAATAAATCTGTCGTTAAAATAAACTAAATGACTTGAATTATTATTTTTTTGGTAAACTAATGTTTTTTTTTAAGACAAGACTTTTATGCATAGCACAAAGGATAACAATTATTTTACAAGCAATAATTATTCGCCTGAAACACTCATCCACATTGAAGAATCTCCTGATAAAAGATACATGACGCCAACGGGACTCGAACCCGTGTCCCTTCGATTTCCGGTCGACAGCTCTGAAATTTGAAATCCTCCAAATAAAGGCAGAACATAATATCTCAAATAGCGAACACGCCTTAGAAAATACAGATGTTGGCAGATTGTACTCAATTGGCTAACATATAAATATGTCACGGTAAAATTTATTTTGAATGTGCATTGGTTCTGTAAATAGTCAATTTACCGCCACATTAGATAACGAACTTTGTGTTGTATTGAGCTGAAACTAGAGTTAGGGCCCGTTTATAATAGGAATAAGCGGTAAGAATAGGCCGGTGCGGTAATCCGTAATATTTTAGATCGTCGTTTATAATTGGAAAAGGAATAGAATAGAATACGTCCATAAAATTGACTATGCCGCTGTCACATAAATCAACTATGCTGTCACTTGTCTATGTCAACTGTCAACCGAGAGTATATTCTTCCTCCATCTTATAAAAGTATTATTGTTTTATATAAATAAATATTGAAACGATAAATTCATCAGATATTGTTGCATGTGGAATGTTTTTGTCAATTCTGGGGCTAGCATACGCTGCAATAGGAGACGCACAGTTGACGAAAAAAATAAGGAAAAAACGACGTTGGAGTGTGCGTCCCATTAATCATAAAAGGAAGAAAACAGGACATTTGTTAAATTAAATTTGGACAAATTTTTAGGACTTCTACAACACAAATTAGTAAAGCGAAGCAGACGTGAGCCTTTAAGTCCGGAACATAGACTAGTTATCACATTATTGTAAGTGATAATATCTTTTAATATTCGATTAATGTTCGATTGTCAAATTCATATGTGGTTATAGTGGTGTATAAATGAAAGATCTCTCCAACTCAGGTATATCGTTTATTGATTAGTTGAAAGCTGATTTACAATCACAATATTTCACGTTTATTTATGCACAAATACTATGGAATGCTCGCGAAACTAGGTTGTAGTACTCGTAGTTAGGTGCAGCCGACGATAGTAAATACTGAATACTAATAATATGCTCGCTGCGTCGGGCCTATTTATATTGTTCGGCCGGTGGCGACAGCAGGTAGTTAAATGGCAACTAAATCGAGGCCACTCGCTCGATCTGGACCTTTCGCGAACTTTCGGCGTCACGGCAATTATGCCTACGCGGTAGACTCGAACCTTCTGGCGAGTTCTCGTAATGTTCCAGACTGACTGCGCGATAATATTGTCGCGAGTAGACAAGTAGGTGCTTGAAGTACGTAGGTTTCGCTGTTTTGATTTAGACTGCGAGTACGTACCTAAGTAAGTCGAGCGGTTTATTATTAATTATCCAATGGATTATTCTCGACGCCACACATAAATAAACCACTCTTGGCAAATACCATAGAGTAGATAGATACCATAGAGTATCGATCAACCAGTAAGCAAGGTCAAGATAGTTTGTAAAAACCAGCCACCGCAGATTTACCTTGAAGGCAGCCATTTGTTTGTTTTGCCAAATATAATATAATGACCGTACATATTTACATGCAAAGCTTCCAACAAATAGTCTTCTTACAGGATGTACAAGAGACTACACCAGATACAAACGCCTGGGATTCCTCAACTTTCGGGCTTAGCACTCATGATATTGAAGTTGATTCCTTCCCAATTTCATACGAGGTATGTAAAAGCAATATAAAGAGAAACATAGTTGAATAGAAAATTCTATTTTATATAAAATATATGTTTGAATGATGAATCATTTTACGCTGAAGAAGTAATGTGAAAATATACTTTTTTTTTCTTTTAGGTGGAAGTTTGTCAACCGTTCAAGACTGAGATGTTGATTGAAGGCCGTAGATTGGTTAACGTTGATATGTTTCTAAAAAAACTCAAAATATTTAGTCAACTTTGCGAAAATTTTGGATGTAGTCTGAGAAATTTGGAAATAGTAAGCGAAAAAAGAACTGGTCTTATTTCTAAATTTACAATAAAATGCAATTTTTGCAATTATCAAAGCTTTCTTTCGACCGATAATGATTGTGCATCTTTGGATCTTAATAGATGTGCGGTGTCTGGGATTATGGCAATTGGTGGGGGACAGTACCAGTTGGAGGAGTTTTTAGCAGCAGTAGACATACCAACAATGTCTCCAAAGTATACGAAAATACACTCAGAAGTATCCGAAAAATGGCAGGAAACTTCTATCGATTGTATGGCGTTGGCAGCTGCTGAAGAAAGGGATGCAGCATTAAAAGAAGGAAGAGTCAACAAAAATGGAACCGCCATGATTGACGTGATTTCAGATAGATCCTGGGGTAAGAGATCATACCCAACAAACTATTCCTCTTTGTCAGGAGCAGCGGCAATTACTTGAAAGAAGTTTGGAAAGGTATTGTTTATGTCAGTTCGTAACAAATATTGTTGTATTTGCGCTCGAGCAGAAAAAAAGCCACTGAACCTAAAGGACATGTATGTTTTAAAAATTACACCGGCTCTTCAAGCGGCATGGAGTCAGATATTCTTCTCGAGGGTTTTGGGGAGTCGATTAAAGAATACAACTTAATTTATGCTCGGCTAGTATCAGATGGAGACTCCAGCACGTATTCCAAAATATTGCAGGCCCGATCTTACTTGGACAATACAGTGGAAAAGATCGAATGCAGAAATCACGTGTTACGTAACTTTTGTACAAAACAACGCTCTCTTGTCACTGACACAAAATATCCCAAGAATTTGAGAAAATTATTGAGCATTAGTAATATTATGTCTTTCCGTAAGGCTGTTACCTGTTCAATCAAATACAATAAAATTTCTAACATTCCCTTGTCGAAAAAAATCGAAAATTTGCATAAAGACATTATAAATTCACCCTATCACGTTTTCGGAAACCATGACAAGTGTAGAAATTATTTTTGTTCTGCGGAAAAGACGGGTGACTCCAGCTTATTGAAGATGCTTAAAGGAAGCCCGCTGTGGCTAAGAATCGTTTTGATAACATCTGCTGTCGGTGCACATGCACGCAGTCTCATACACGATGTGGATAGTAATGTCGTTGAACGATTTAATGGCATAATCGCCAAGTTCATAGGTGGAAAGAGGATAAATTTTGCAATGAGGCAGTCCTATGAGGCACGATGCCATGGTGCTGTGGTTTCTTTTAATACAAGAGCCCCACTGTGCAATTTAAAAAAATCTTTTTATCATAATCCTAGCACACGTGTGAATATTCTTGAAGCCAAACGTCAAAAGAGAGTATTAAATACACAACGGTATATGAGGAAAAAGAATCGTGTTCTTCAACAAATTTCTAAAAATGAAGAAATTCATGGTGTCAATGTCAAGCAACCAGATATGCTACCAAAATGTTTCCAGAAGAGCAAAGAAGAATTTCTTTTGAATTTAAGAGAAAATATTATAAACCGGGACAAAATCCAAAAAGAAACCATTTTACAGAGAGATTCTGGTGAATGGTTGCAACTAAGGCGGAATATGTTAACGGCTTCCTTATTCGGAACTGTAGTCAAAAGAAGGGAAGATATTAAATGCGGACCGCTGGTGAAAAACATGTAAAATCCAAAAAGTCTGTTAAATGTAGCAGGCATTCGGCATGGAATCGACAGTGAAAAGGTGGCTCTTCAACAACTGTCCGTTCAAGAAAATGTGACAATTAGTCCTTGTGGACTGTACATTGATTTGGAGTACCCGTTTTTAGGCGCTTCGCCGGACGGCGTTACCGAGGATATGGTTTGTCACATAAATATTTTGTGACAAGTGTAGTTCTTGCTTAATTGGGGTTATTTTGTCTATGGTGTTTTTTTTTTGAACTTTGGCAATATTTTTAAGGAAGGAGGGACAGTTTTGTTTTTGGTCACTTCCTCCCCGGTCTGCTTGGCCAGCGGCTCGGTGATCCAGTCACTCGCCATTTAAGGTGTTTTAATCTGAGTTAATCATGTGAATAGAAGTCATTCTTTTCTTTTAAAAAGGGCGCGGGGTGTTTTTCCTATCACGAATAGTTCGTGTTGGTTATTATTTTTAGTGGTGATTATGGAATCCCGCTTTTTTATCCAGTGTTGGCCGGTGGTCATATTTGTAGTACTCGTGTTTCGGTTGTGAAACCGCAAATGGATTGGTCCTAGCTGTGGCTAGAAGTTGATGGCTGAGTATCCCCGCGTCGCGAAGGAACGGATTGCTGTTCCCGAAGTCTGTAAGACGAGTCTGGTTGGTTACCACGTGCTGCACACTTGATGATCCTACAGGCGCACGTTGAAGGAGTTGCGCCCTCCTGTTTCCACTAAGTGAAGGATGTCCTGGCTCCGTAAGACGAGTCTGGTTGCTTGCCACGTGCTGCGGACTTGATGATCCTACAGGCGCGCGTTGAAGGACTTGCGCCCTCCCGTCTCCATTAAGTGAAGGATGTCCTGTCTTCCGTCACGGGTCCGTTCCCCGTTACCGGAGACAAGTTTTCGTTCGCCACCCGTTGTTCTTCCTTCGTTTCTCGACCACGTAAAGTTAGTTTAGTTTGGTTCAGGAGTCCATCTGGTATGTGCCTACTTTTATTCCTATTGTTACATGGTTATTATTTGTACTCCTTTGTTGTAACTTTTGATGGTTTCAATATAATTTCTATTAAGTATTTACTCTTATTATTTCTGATTTCCCACCTTACTTGACAGAAAATTAATCTCACAATCATGAGATTGAGATCTTTGCTCTACCGTTTTTGTAAGCATTGGAAGGTTGCTACATTACTTTTTACACCATTACAGGTTGTAGAAGTAAAATTTCCAATAACAGCATTTAAAATGGGATTAGACGAAGCTATACGTAAAAGAAAACTAACTTTTTGGAAATTAATTAAAGGCCAGCTGGTCATCAATAAACAACACTCGTGGTATTACCAAATACAAGGACAACTCCGTGTCACAGGCAAAGAAAAGTGTTTGTTCGGCCTTTGGACTGGAAAAGAAAATACAATGAAAGTAGAATATATCAGAAAGGACGATGCATTTTGGAAACAATGTATGGAAACAAAGTTGATAAGATTTTACATGGATTGTCTACTACCGGAACTCCTTGATTCCGTTTAATGCGAAATATGCCAATCAAAGAACCTCAGTTTATAGTTGAAGCTATGCAATTGCGCCAACTTAAAAAAGTAGGATAAATACGAAGACATGTAAATTGACTTCCACTACGAAACAAACACAATGCCAACCAAATGACTCTGAAAAGCTATATGTCAACGCAGAACATTAGATCTTTCCAAACGAGCAGAAACAGCATTGTCTACTGGTACTGTACATAATGTAGAAGATTTACAAGCATTGCCTATTAGTCCATATTATAACGATCTCGGTGCAATTGATTCTATCGTCGATTTTAGTAATTACTAGCAGTTTTTAGGCAGAAATCTGCTAAATCTGCAAAGATGAACATTTTTTTATATAATTGTTTGTGTGCAAATAAAAAGCGCAGTGTTTCCTCTTTCCAATACTGCTTAAATCACATATATCTTACCGTAATACAAAAGGAGATAGAACGAAGTTGATGAATCGATTGCAGTTTGAGCTGTAAAGTACACAAAAATAGCAGAGTGGTTAAAAAAAAGGAAAAATTCAATATATTGCGTAAAAGTTCAATTTTTACATACTGCATCATTCAATAAAAATTGTGACGAGATGCCGATATTTTACAACGCATAAGTCAATTAAAAGCGATTTATTTAATTAATAAAAAAGCGTATCGGTTCTGAGTAATAACAGTTATTTAGTTACTAAATTTACCCTGTCGAAAATAAAGGTAAGCTCCTTGTTACTAGTGACGATTTGGTGCGTTTTGCCGAGACTAGAAAAATTATTTTAACCATTAAAACTAACTGTTACAATAAAACAAACATATTATAATAAAATACATTAGGTATTTAGAAGCTAAATATTGATTTAAAAATAAATTTCCTTATTCTGTAAATAGGGAAAATGACATTAAATATTAAATTGTATGTGGGCTCGCACGCTCGACCGACTCGTACAGTGATCGCTGAGACATGATATCTATGGTGACAATCTAACATGTACAATAACTGTAATGTAAAAACTATTTTTTGTGTAAAAGTTTTATTAGTAAAAATATTATATTTTTCTATTTTTGTACTGTTTCGTATGTGCAACTTGTAATTTTGACATCAAAATATCAATGTAAAATTGTAATTATTAACTCCCACCTATGTATTATAAGTTCTTCCAGTCTTTCAGTGAGTTTTGTAACTCATCGGGATTGCTTTAGCAAGAAATAATTAAAAACATGCGAAATTTTTTTTTAGCTTTCATTGGCTCCTATCAAAAGTAACTACCAAATAAATATACATTTATAAACCAAAAAAAGATTTGTGATTAATAATTTTTTGGGATCTCTTACAATTTTTTTCACTGTATGTAGATACCATGAATCTCCAAACACCATGCAAATTATGCAATTCATTAACTAATGCTAAAAATTATAATTATTATTTTTATAGTAGAGAAATTTACATTAACCTTTCCTCATCTGTGGTGTGTATTTACTACACATTGCTTCTAATATCTTTAATAACTCTATAAATATAATAAATTCTGGGTTCAGATTTTAGGTATTCCTCCGTTATACATTTATGCACTGAATTAAAAAATAATATTTAATATAGTTTTCAAATTCAATTAAAAATCAGAGTTTTTTGTAAGAAATCGGGAGCAAATATACCAATACAATCAACCGTGTGCCATTGCTACGCGAAGAGTGTGCGAGGAAATGACACGCTATTGATGTCCCGCTTTACTTCGCTATGCGTGCACATGAGAAATCCACTTGTCCCCAGTTCTATTTTTCTATTTAGACCATCGATACCTACGGCCGCATTGTGTAGCTTCGTCTCGTGACCAACTTGTGCAGGGGTACTAAAGTGAATCATTATTTCCGTTCGATAATTAAATTAATAATTTTTTGTAAGTACTTTTTCATTTATTTCCGAATACTGTGTTATACTATTACCTTATATTATAGTATTGAAAAGTGTGTATTACGTAACTATTTATCCGTGCGCTTTCGTCATTTAATCATTGATCTAAGATTTATTTTTGAATATTTATTTCAAATGTTACATTTTTTTTTCTTATTCGTTATAATATTCAGCTAAGCAATACTGCGTTTTACATTATTTACAAAAACCCTTCCATTTTCAGGAAGAATAATGTCTGACAGAAATTTAACAGAAGAAGAGATAGCGCAAGAACTTGATTATGATAGTGATATTGAGTTTGAAATGAACAATGACATATCAGATACTGAAGATTTGGTTGAACATTTAGAAGAATCGGACTCGGAATCGACTAGTGAAAATGAAGACGAGGGAGAAATACTGATTTCAAAACATGGATTCGAATGGAGTGTATTACCACCATCATCATCGAGACGTCGGCAATGCAATATTGTCAATGAAACTTCCGGCCTGAAAAATGGTAGTTTATTAGCTAACACAGTAAGAGAAATGTTTGCTTTATTTATAAGCGCAGATATGGTGACAGAAATATGCCAAGAAACGAATCGTCAATTGAGGCGTTTACCCGGGAATATGATTGAGCAATTATCCGAAGATGAATTATATGCTTTCATCGGTATAATGCTTGCTTCTGGCAGAAATCGCACCCGAAAACTAAGTTTGAATGAGTTGTGGACAAGTGAAAGTCCATTTTGTCAGCCGTTTTCACGGCAGCTATGTCTCGAGACAGGTTCATAAATATATATATAGTCAGATCCGTTTTGATAATAGAGATACAAGACGAGAGAGATTTGAAGCTTCTTCAGACAAGCTAGAGCCAATTAAGTCGATTTTCAGTAAATTGGTAGATGCATGTAAATCAAATTACTCTCCATCGCTTGATATAACCGTGGATGAGCGTTTGGCGGCGTTTAGAGGTAAATGTCCATTTCGGGTATATATGAAGTCAAAGCCAGCCAGGTATGGCATCAAAATATGGATCGCTGCAGATGCTAAAACCGCATATATATGTAACATGCAAATATACAGCGGTATGATA
The DNA here is from genome assembly GCF_061612785.1 of Hesperophylax consimilis. NCBI lineage: Eukaryota > Metazoa > Arthropoda > Insecta > Trichoptera > Limnephilidae > Hesperophylax > Hesperophylax consimilis. Next base: position 30,437,887 of record NC_142854.1, read on the forward strand.
AATAATAAAAGAGGAATAAATCAAGGCAATCGTGTCGTTATGGAATTGGTGGAACCTCAATATGGCACCAATATAGGCATAACCACAGATATTTTTTTTACGTCAGTACCACTGGCGGACAATCTTCTATCTAAAAATCTGACCATAACTGGCACTCTTCGCAAAAATAAGAGGGAAATCCCTAAAGAGTTTTTGCCATCAAAAGAAAGGCCATTGTATAGTAGCCAGTTTGGTTTTATATCAAATAAAACACTTGTGTCATATGTGCCTCAGCAAAATAAAGCAGTTTTGCTGCTGTCAACTCAATTCCTTGGAAATGAAATAAGCCAAACCGATACAAAAAAACCGGATATAATTTTACATTACAATAAAACCAAGGGTGCCGTTGACACAGGGGACAAAATGACCTCCGAGTATTCGTGTGTAAGGTCGACAAGAAGATGGCCGTTTCGTTTGTTCATGGAAATGTTAGACATTGCTGCACTGAACACATATTTATTATGGATTCAAAAGTATCCGGAGTGGAAAAAAAATAATAGAAGTAAAACGAAATTATTCATAAGACAGCTAGGTTTAGAGTTGGCTAAGCCCAATGTAATGAAAAGAAAAAACAGCACGGTCAAATTTCACAAACAACAACAAGATGCTTTCGAGACAGTTTTGTCATATTATCAAGAAACACCACCGGCAACTGCTGTTACGAATGATATTACGAGTGATTCAAGAAATGTACTAGTGTCCCGAGCACCGTCGAAAACCTACAGATTTTGCCCATACAACACAAAAAAAAGAAGCACCATAGTTTGTCATATTTGTCAAAAATCTGTATGCACAAGCCTCAGAAAAGAAAAAAAATATATTTTCTGCCACAATGTCGATGCAATTTAGATTAACAATTTAATATATTTGGTTTAAAATTTTTATTATTTTTAATTTCGCTGTATTGTTTTGTTCTTACATAATTTTGCTGTTATATTTAAATATAATGCATGTGGAATTTTTTATGTTTAGTTTCTCAATATAATATTTCTTTTTACAAATTTGTTTATTTCATTTAAAAAAAAAATTAAGTTTGAAACCCCTGCAAGACTGGCAGCGTAAACACGCAAAGCTGTGTGCATGTAGTCCAGCGCCCACCAGCCGTCATTCGGTCACGGACCGTCATTAGATAAGCACTCTTCGCACGTTTTTTTAGCTTCTGCCGATGGTTTTTTCATGTTTTCAGCTATTAAATTACAATTATTATCACTTTTGAAATAAAATATAATAAAAATAAGCGATTGGCTATACATATTCATATTTTTCCGATTTTAAATCGCTTATTTTAAGATGTGTATTGACTACACAGCACCGGAACGCGTGTATTTTTTTAGGACAATAAGGGAAAGGTTAACCTTGAAAGAAATATCGACCGTCTCTAGTGGATACGTCAGATTAACGTTAGTCGGCGTCTCCCAGGGGCGTACAACTCCCGTCTGACCTTGTAACCCTGATGGGAGGAGTTATTCCCAACCCAAATTCTTATAGACAAAGCTGTTGTGGCTGAAAGCTCAAATCTCACTGGCTCAGAGCAAAAATTGTAGTTTGATCTCTCGCTCTCTACCATAGGGACTTGTGTAACAGAAAGAGAAGCTAAGCATGTGTTATGCTGTGATAAAAATTAACGGTAATTTCGAAGACGCCATTTCGAAAGTTAGTCAGTTGAAGTTTTTAGCGTAAATATTTTGAATTTTGAAAATCGTCTAACCCATCTAAAAATAATGTTGCGTGCTAGAATTCTTCAAGGTGATAAATTAATGCCGTATTGTGTTAAAGGTTGCTCAGACGGATTCGATAATCCGGTGCTAGCAAGAAGCAGCAAGAAATGCGTTTGTTTGTGGGTGTCATTTCGCATTTGAAAGCAAAAATGCGGTACTTTTGGGATTAATAAAGAATGCTTGGCAACGCTTAATCTTCCAGTCATCATATAATATCCTGTCTATCTCCACCAACTGAAAGAAGGACCGAACCCGTTGTTAAATACAGGTACTAACCTCTCGTTCTTTGATACAATGTTCCTGATTCCTGAATGTACTTCATTGGCTAATAATTTAATTAATTTTCCTTTTCAGACCTATCCGTATTCCGACGCGATACTATACCACGTATTAGGATGCTAAAACTGCTAAAAAAAGCCACGATTACATCAAACAAGGTCATTTAAACCTCTCCAGAATTACATCATGTAAGTATTCAGATTTAACCAGCATTTTCCATGATGTTTGCTGACGACAAAGCTGTGGAAATTATATGAAACCCTTGCATGAGAATTTGAATAACTTCTAGTGCTGTGGCAATAATAATTAATTCTTAAATTTGTTGAATATGTATTTTGTGTATATATTCTTGTATTTTTGTTCAAGGTCAAATTAAATCCTATTAAGTTGTTGCAGTAAGACTGGGTTCGATTCCTAGTTGAGACCGTTACTTTTTATTTTTCTGAGTCTTGTTCTGTTTCATGTTTTGTTTAGATATATTAGTATTATCTTCTACTTCAATAGTAAATCAATGCTCAATACATCGGTTGTACTGACCTTGTTTTGTATTACTGTCCATTGTCTTTTTGAAAATAAAAAGTATTTTTATGTGTGCATAGCTGTGGGTTTTTTTTATTTTCCTTTTCCTGCATTCCAATATTTTTATTTTAAAAATATAATTTTTTTGGGCTAGTGAATGAACAATGTTAGCTGGGTGCAGTTATATTGTCTATGTTAGCACTTTTTTAAATGGCCTTGAGATTTATTTATGGTCCACAATATATTTACCTGTCTGGACCAAACGACCGTTTTATCTGTGGTCGTCTGTGGTTAAGGGGGTGACAAAATGGGGCCATACAAAAAGCCCGAAGATATCGATCTAGAGAGTGGTTTATTTATGGCGTCTCCGTATCTTGTGCTCTCTTGTAGTCATTAATTATTATTGCTACGTCTTTTTAAATTTCATATGAACATTACAATAATGGTGTTAAATTTATGTCACTTGAGATTATTTCAATAACCAACACATTTAAAGCATAGTTTTTATAATTGAGAAGCTTCTACTTTGCTTCAACGCTTTAGAAGTGACCGCCGCACTACGCCTTTAAGTAAGTAGGTTCTAGTTATAATGACTAAGTAACTTCTCAACTCCTTGTTTTGCGCTTGTTTATTGTAAGAATATATTGCTTAACACTCGTGTTATAACATATTGCGGTACCTAACACCAACCAGGTGAACACGTGTCGTGACGGACGTGAGCGGACAAGTTTGTTAATTGTTGACTTACAGCCGCTGTCACATATTAAAACCTAGCTTTTAGTAATGCAGTTCATCTAATCTTGAACCCGAGTGAAAGAGTTTACCGGATTCCATTTAGTACAAATCATTAATATTTTTTTGTCTAGCATTTACACACAATATATTTATGTTTATACAATATGTTTTATATTTCACCGTCATATTCACAAACCAATATTGTTTTCTTTCTCTTTAGGGATTCATTTACAATGCAACTAGTCTAAGAAAAGTGGGGCAGTCTATAATATCACAAACAAATGTTTTCAATATGAAATTCAATTCAAAAATGAATCTTCTATCTGTTTCGGCACCGTAGTAAACGCCCAAAGATGGTTTGAAAGGGAGATATGTAAATACGAATGTTAGAGGGAGCGCGCTAATATTAAAAAAAACGATAATAATTAAGCGAAAATGGTGAAAGTATTTTCTAAAACACGACTCGTTTGAAATAGAGCAAACATCATACACTGTGATTTTTTTCATGTCGATAACATATAAAATAACAGAACAAAATCTGTTTCTAATAATTTACGGACCTTTCTTTTCGATTTTTCTATCGAGGAAATTTCATAAAATTAACGTTTCGGCATAACAAATGTATATACATTATCTCGGAATCGGAACTTAAAAACTCAAACAGTTATCGAAAAACTTGTTATAATTCGGTAGAAATTGGGTATGGGCTTAATTAATTTAATTCTTCTATCTCTTAGTTTATAGTTTCAATAGACCTATTTAAGAGTGCAAGGCTGATGTCAGCGTAATGAGTAAGATTAAGAAAGGTACGCTTAGATGGTTTGGGAATGTAGAGCGAATGAGCGAAGAAAGGAGTGTAAGGAGGTTATATGATGCAAATGTGAATGGTAGCAGAAGTCGGGGACGCCCGAGGAAGACATGGCGCGATCAAGTGAATCAGATACTCGAGTCAGGCCATGTCAAGAGTCAGAATAATAGAAGAGTATGTATGAATGTGAATGAGGCAAAAAGATTGTGCCAAGACCGAGTTGTTTTGCGGTCCGTCCTCTCTGTCTACCCCAGCGGGGAAACGGCGTGATGGTTAGTTAGTTAGTTAGTTAATACATCTAAGTTTTTTACAAGAATATGCTTTTACACAATCCATATTATGTTTTGAGTCGACTCGAGTTTTATTTTCAGATGAAAATTATATGAAATGTTTGTGTAGAGAGGTTTTGTAACAGGTTTTGTTTATTTTCAGCTGAAAACAATTACCATCACAAAACAGTACCCTATCACAGCAGTGCCATGGATCTTCCCAACCCAGATAGTGTTTCCATCAAGACTGAACCACGGTCGCAGGAAGAAGGCTCAGGTGAAATGGCGTATACAGATATACAAAACGACCTCCAAGATGTGAAGAAGGAATGTTTACAGTATGCTGACGGTGTTCATCCAACTAGTAAGTTGCATTACGTATATCATGGATGTGTTTCAGATGGACGCAGTTAGAACACCCACCTGTTTTCTTCTACCATTCTTGTCGTCCATCGGTGCTCTTGATTTTACCTTTGAAATATTTCTTTACTGTAAACTGACAAACTAAGAAATTTTTAAACTGATTATGCCATTACAGTTTTACTTACGTGTAATGAATCGTGTAACTATTACTCTCTCTTGTGCCAAAAAAATGTATTAATGAATTCAATTAAGTTCAAAGCCACGGTGTTTGAAAGAGCGTGTTGAAAAGTGTAAAATTTAGTTTTATTTCATTCAAACGGTGTTCGGAAGAGATTGTTGAAAAGTGTGCAGTATAGTTTTATTTCTATCAAACGGTGTTTGAAAGAGGGTGTTGAAAAGAGTGCAGAATAGTTTTATTTCTATCAAATGGTGTTTGAAAGAGGGTGTTGAAAAGAGTGCAGAATAGTTTTATTTCTATCAAATGGTGTTTGAAAGAGGGTGTTGAAAAGAGTGCAGAATAGTTTTATTTCTATCAAATGGTGTTTGAAAGAGCGTGTTGAAAAGTGTAAAATTTAGTTTTATTTCATTCAAACGGTGTTCGGAAGAGATTGTTGAAAAGTGTGCAGTATAGTTTTATTTCTATCAAACGGTGTTTGAAAGAGGGTGTTGAAAAGAGTGCAGAATAGTTTTATTTCTATCAAATGGTGTTTGAAAGAGGGTGTTGAAAAGAGTGCAGAATAGTTTTATTTCTATCAAATGGTGTTTGAAAGAGAGTGTTGATAAGCGTGCAATATAGTTTTATTTCATTCAAACGGTTTTGAAATAGAGTGTTGAAAAGTGTGCAGTATAGTTTTATTTCTATCAAACGGTGTTTGAAAGAGGGTGTTGAAAAGAGTGCAGAATAGTTTTATTTCTATCAAATGGTGTTTGAAAGAGGGTGTTGAAAAGAGTGCAGAATAGTTTTATTTCTATCAAATGGTGTTTGAAAGAGAGTGTTGATAAGTGTGCAATATAGTTTTATTTCATTCAAACGGTTTTGAAATAGAGTGTTGAAAAGTGTGCAGTATAGTTGTGAATTATAAAAACTTTGAGCAAGTGGATCAGTTTGTGGATTGGGAAGTATGTTTATGAGAGATGGAAAAAAGGCTGGCGTATATTGACATATAGGTAAATGCAAGAACTTCATTTGTTGAGGACTGTATGCGGTCGGCACTTATTAAAACAATCTTCAAATTAGTGCAGCTAGTAGTCCACAATGGAATGCTGAAATGAACCTTGATGTATGACTGTGAGGCATGGAACTGGTAGAGGAAGGATGAAGAAGACAGAATGTTGTAGACATACAATCTCTGAGTGTGGTTAAACTTTTTATGAAGGTGTTAAAAATGTGGTTATTCGGAATGAATGGAAGGATGACGTCACCCGTATTATACTAACAGTGACGTAATAGTTTAGATAAAGAACGGGACGCTTAGATGATTTGTGCATGATAAACGAATAAACGAATTATTCGTGTTGTGAAAATATAAGACGTGGAAGTGTTTGGTAGAATTCAAGGACGGCCGCGAAAGAAAGTCACGATCAATGAATCGAATACTTGAGTTGGTTCATGTCAAGAGTCAGACATGTAGTAAGAAAATATTGTTTAATGTTTATATAAATTACTTATGTAATACTTCATTTGCAGACCACATTATTACATTTGCTGACGATACAGTACTTTTATTCGAAGGCAAAACCTGGAATGAGTCTTGCAGTAAAGCTGAATTTGGCATAAACAAAGTTAAACAGTGGCTAGATAGTAATCTCCTCACTCTAAACTCGGATAAAACGAAATTCATCTGCTTCAGTTCAACTCAAGCGGGTTAACCACAAGAAATTATTAACATTAGAATACACCATTGTTACGACATTATTACATGTAAATGCAATACCTTAGAATGTGTGGACAATATAAGATACCTCGGAATTATCATTGATAAATTTCTGAGATGGGACAAACACATAGCCTTTACTTCCACAAAGGTCAGGAAACTTACACATCTGTTTATAGCAATAAGAAATATTCTATGTCTAAATGATTTGAAACGAATTTACTTTGCAATGTGCAATTCCATATTAGACTATGCTTCCTTAGGTTGGGGAGGTTGTGCTAAAACCATACTCGATCCCTTAGCTAAATCCCAGAAATCGCTTATAAGAGTTATACTGAAAAAACCTTTCAGGTACCCCAGGGATTCATTGTTCGCAGAGTTTCGTGTTCTTGATGTAAGACAATTATACATGAGGAAAATCATATTACATACTCAAAAACAGAGGCACTACTTAGCTTCCGTAAACCACTGTCATAATACAAGACATGCAAAAAAAAAACCCAACAGTTCCGCCCACCACTTCCTCATCTTTAGCACAGAGACAATTCTCATACTTAGGCCCTAAACTGCTCAATCTCATACCTGATGCATGGAAGGCAAAGAGTACTAATATTCTGCGTATGCAGGTAAACAATTGGCTTCTGGTCTTGGGGAGAGCTGAATGCGAGAATATGCTAAAAAACAGTAATTGAATTGTAAATTTTGTTTTTCTTTACATTCTTCTTTACATTTTAATTTATATTGGTATTATATTAGCATTACAGGAACTGTATTTTTACATAAAGAAAGTTCGAAAATTGCTCAATTCTTCGTGATATTTTTCCTTAAAGGAAAAGTTCCTTCTTTACTTTCATTTTTTATTTTTTTTATTTTTCATTTCCTTGTTTTATCTATTAATATTTCTTTAGTTTATTATATCAGCTAAACAATAGTAAAAAAAAAAAAATGTCGTGGTATAACTGAAAGTATACTAGATTATGAATATACATTTGTATTACTTTACCAACAGAATTTCTTCAATTCAGTTTCATTTTCAAATTCATTTTCTTGTTTTTATCTATTAATATTTCTTTAGTTTATTATGTCAGCTAAACAATAGTAAAATATGTCGTGGTATAACTGAAAGTATTCTAGAATATGAATATACATATGTATTATTTTAACAACAGAATAGTCAACACTATAATTTACTATAATTTACATGTAAAAACATTATCATATTGGAATGTTCTAAAACGGGCAATCGCCTAGTTGGACATTTTAAGTTCATTAATTGTATTATGTAATATTTACAAACAAACAATAAAAAATAAAAAAAAACAATAAATAAATAAATAAAAAGTGAATGTGCGCCGAGAACATGTTTTATAACGGTCTTTCCTCTCTGCCTACCCTGGAGGAAAGAAAGTTAACTTAAGTCCGATTCCCCCTTCTCGTTATTTTCTAGTGTTGTCCTTAAACGGTTATTAATGTTTTTTTTAATTTAAATTGTCAGGTTTGTAATTGTTTCGAAGTTTGGAACCATTGATAACTGGACAACTGTTGGTCATTAGAAAACAAATATTATTAAATTCTTATGCAGCAACAGCAATTTTAAAGGTTTAATTTTTATCCTTATTTAAACTGTATTTTTAACCACTTGAACGTTTGGTTGTAATATATACATTATACATATTATTTAAATAATTTCATTCCTCAAAATATTAATATCGAAACATGAACTGCTTACCGCGGCTTAAAGGCAATGAATCCACCTTTCGCCGTTTATTCCATATTTTTAGTTTGCCTAAATGTGGCATATTATGAGTGATAATAGTGATAATCAAAACATTTTTGCAAAATGGCTATAATCTGCCAAAAATCGCTTGAGAAATCGCTAAGAAAATAATCACCCCTTCAATAATGTATTCCGCTTATATATCCACACAATTTACTTATCCGATATTTTGGTTTTCATGAAATGGGAATTTGTACCCGCTAACATACTGCAAGTAGCTTATCAGGAGGATCTGTGTTAAATTATATAATTCAATTCTACAATAAATCACTTTTATTGCACCGACCCACGACGAATTGAAAAATGAAATACATCATATAATCAATGTTTTGTTATTATATTATTCCAGGTATTATTAAAGTTGAGACTGTACCCATCGAGGCAGAACCTGGACCCCGAGAAGAAAATGGAGAGCGAATCCCTTATTTGGAAATAGACATAGATCTGCCCGATGTTAAAAAAGAATGCTTAAAGCACCCTGAAAGAGCAAAAGGTAAAATGGTTTTTGGTTTGTCTAAACAAGTTTTAATAATTTTCTCGTTTCATTTTAGATACCTACTTATTGTGCTTGTTCCGCCATCTTTTTCAGACTTGATAACGGATCTGAAGACGTATTCATGTTTCCATTGTAACTACTCCTGCTCAGAAAAATCATCTTTAAGAAGGCACTTACGCACCCATACTGGAATAAAACCTCATATTTGTTTCCATTGTAATTACTCCTGCTCTCGCAAGTCAATTTTATCAAAGCACCTGCGCATCCATACCGGAGAAAAACCTTATTCGTGTTACTATTGCAGCTATTCATGTTCTCAAAAGAGATCTTTAAAAAGTCACATTCTTACGCATACTGGAGAAATAACTCATATATGTTCCTATTGTAAATACTCATGTTCAGACAAATCTCGTTTAACAGTACACTTACGCACCCATACTGGAGAAAAACCTTATTCATGTTCCTACTGCAGCTATTTATGTTCTCAAAAGGGACATTTAGAAATTCATCTTCTTACCCATACTGGAGAAAAACCTCATTCATGTTCCCATTGTAACTACTCCTGTTCAGACAAATCAGGTTTAATAAGGCACCTACGCACCCATACTGGAGAAAAACCTTATTCATGTTCCTATTGTAAGTTCTCCTGTTCAGCCAAATCACGTTTGACAAAGCACTTACTCATCCATACTGGAAACAAACCTCACTTATGTTCCTATTGTGACTACTCCTGTTTAGTCAAATCAAGTTTAAGAAGGCACTTACGCACCCATACTGGAGAAAAACCTCACTCATGTTCGCATTGTAACTTCTCCTGTTCAGACAAATCAAGTTTGACGAGGCACTTACTCACCCATACTGGAGAAAAACCGCATTCATGTTCCCATTGTAACTACACTTGCTCACGAATGTCACGTTTAACAGCGCACTTACGCACCCATACTGGCTGAAAACCGTATTCGTGTTCCTACAGCATTTATTCATGTTCCCTGAAGAAATACCTCATTTATGAAATTACCATTGTAACTTTTCCTGTTCAGAAAAATCATCTTTAACACGTTGACAGTTACGCACCTTTACCTTAAAATAACCTTATTAATGTACCAAATGTAGTTATTCATGTTTACTTTAGAATGAACATTTGAAATATAGCATTCTTACATTGTAGAGAAAATATTATTCTGTTCCTGCTATAAAATATAATAAACAAATTTCAAAAACCGCACAAGGATTCATAGAACGCAGAAATTATTTTTATCTTCCTGACATTACCAATTCACATACACGAAATGATTGTTTTAAAATGTCACGTGCTGATTCAAACAATAAATAATATTCAGGAGATACTATTGATGCCACGTTTGTTCAATGCCAGCCCGCGTATCGCAGTACTTTCCCATATTCTGGGTTAAATCGCGCGGGGGGTAGGCAACTCGCCCACATATATTAAAATCATATTTATGAGACCGTATATCGGTCCTTAAAACCACAGCGCTATATTTATAAATTTTGATTTATTCCGTGCTTTTATTACATTTTCAAAATAGCCAGAAGTCATTGAAAAATAGATCTATGATGCATTCTGAGGAAAGGCAATATTGAAAGAACCTTTTTTTTAGCAAAGTGTACATATTAGACTAGAAATATAAATGGAATACGATTACTACATATTATGAATATCGTGTCATAGAACTGCGGTCGATTTCGCTCTGTGGCGCCGCGATTTACGATAATATTATTGCAATTTTCTTCTCTTTATTCTATAATCTTAATATACTCGAATACCAAATCCTATTATACGTTGTCATGACGAGTTTTCGAGATACCACTTAAGTTAACGGTATGTATTTTTTTGTTTTACATTGAATTACTGAAGATCAGCTGCGTTATTCGCAAGAAATCACTCGCGTCAAAATATTTGTAGCCCAAATTGAACCAGGTTTTGTTCTTGTAATGTACCTCTAAATTTAGTATGATTAACTGTTGTGTTCATTTTTGTAGGTTTATATTTTCAATATTACATAAAGTTCACATATATTTACTGTACTTAATTGTATAGCTGCACATCTTGACACAAAAATTCCCCAGTGAGATGAGCGGCTTAGATCTCATTGTTATAACATTACTACGTTTAAAATAAATAAATAAATACAAGGTGATGAATTGTCTGTGCAGTTCAAGAGATTGGCACATCAAAGACACCTTGGATATTGAAAATCTACCAACCATAATGTTTAATTGTCTGCTGTTATTTAAAAGTCATACAATATTTTGTTACTGAACTCTGTATTTATCTTGTCTCTTTGTTATAAATTGTGAAAGCCCAAATAGGGCGTGAATAAATAAATATCTTCAGTAAATTGTAATTGTTTTTTTCTTAAGAGATTTCTTGGAAGTCTCGACGTTATTTATGTAAGACAGGTATTTTATGTCTCTATGTAGGTGCACTAATCTGGTAACAGTATTGTTTGGAAAATTTGGTACCTGCGAGATCCAATAATTTATTTTCTTCACCACCATATAACAAATTGATTGATGTGCCACTTGATAAGAGAATTCTCCAAGTTATACTCATTTATTTTAAGTTGAGTATTCTTTAAAATTATTGGAGACAATATTATCGTTTTCTAATGGAAAATTTGAAACAGAAAATTCTGAAAAAGATACGGTCATATGTAGGACTCGAAACCAGTACCCTTGCCTTGCAACCGTTCTACCAACTGAGCTAATGCGACCCTATCTCCTTTGGTCATATTTAACGGTATCGTAATTTGAATACGATTTTCAAAGATTGTCTTCATTTTCTCACTGCCCATTTATTTGTGAACGCACATTTAAATAATTAATGAGTTTTTTTTTCATGAATCCATTGTCCCACAATCCTTTGAAAGATATAATCCTGCTTTACACCTAAAACCCTATCATACTTGAAATTTTGACACCTAACGTGTTATTATACGTTCCATTTGACACCCAACGTGACATTTGTTACATTTATGTTACACCAACTTATGTTACAATTTATGTTACAACCTGTTATTTTTTCCACTTCTCCCTAAACGGAGTGTTTGAATTTCACACATCGGCCAAGACATGGCTTGGATGTTGGATAAATTAATATGAAATTTATCTAAACGGCCGGTAAAAGAGTGGTGTTTTTGGCCAACGTGTGGATATTGGATAAGCACGCTTGGAATAGTGTTTAATTTTTGAGGACTTCTGACAAACTGTGTTTTGAAACGTCTCAAATATCTTTTGCGCATATTTCGTATAAATAATGGCCTTCTGAGAACAACTGCACACTTATCTCAATTTCGTTAAAATTAGTCTGTTTGACAGAAACGAACAAGATTGTTGAACAAAGACTGTCATTTTGACATTTCAACTTTTTCAACTTCAAATAAACCAGTCGCTTTTCAAAGCAAATGGCCGTTTAACACCACCCCAGTATTTAGTTCAATTGTTAATAGCAAGTAACATTGGACTATATCTAGAGAATTCTGTAAAAAAGAAACTGGTTCCTCAAAAATTCAAACATTTAGTGCGTTTTTAACAATTTTGCTAATATTTTTTCATTTTTAATAAAATACATATTCCAGAAGCAACCAGTTCCTAAACAAACCGTTACAAGAGAAAATAGTACCCGCAACGAAACCGGCTCCTTGTAACTGCGATATGAATATCGACCATCTCTAGTGCAAATGTCAGTCAATATTTGGCGTTTCCGTCTTCCGTGGTGTTTCTCGAAAGTAATTATTATTGCCCGTCTTTTTAAAGAACTTTCGTATGAACCAGACAATATAGTGTTAAATTTATGTCACTTGAGATTATTTCAATTACAAACACATTTAAAGCAAAGTTTTTATAATTGAGAAGCTTCTACTTTTCTAGTGACGTTTCTTTAACGCTTTATAAGTGACCGCCGCACTTCGCCTTTACGTTAGTATGTTCTAGTTATATTTACTGTTATAACATACTAAGCTACCCAACACCAGCAGGTCGTGTCGAGACGAGAGTACACGAGTTGATTCTTTGTTGACTTACGGCCGCTGTCACACTATAAAACCAAGCGAAAGACTTTACCGGATTCCATTTAGTAAAAATATTGACAACAATTCCTCGCAAATGTGTAACATTTACACTTAATGTCGATAATAGGCGTTAACAATATATTCTTTATCTTTAGGGATAGATTTGCAACGTAAGTACATGCAATTCAACTAGTCTAAGTAAACGGGTTTTGTCTTTTAGCTGAAATACACGATTGGTATTTCAAATTAAAGAAAACGAAAAGGAAATATCAAGAATTTGTGTTATTATCACATGGAATATAAGGAGAGGAAGTAAAAGAAACCTTTACCTGTTGTTTACCTGATATTTGTTTCTTTTGAAATCCTGCTGGTTTCTTGAACATTCCGTGGATCACTTATTGAAGTGGACAACTTTATACGATCACCATTAATCACGACACGAACTCTGTTTTTATTCACCACACGACAATAATGAACGTGGCGAACATTTGCAGTATTTCGTGGATTTTTCATAAGATTATTGTTACGAGAAGCAAATAAAAAATTTCGTAGATAGTGAAAATTCGAATATTAAATTATTGACACTGTCTGCTATGTATTCTTTTTTCAATTCTAATTTTTTCTTATAAAACAAATGATAATTTTGATTGGGAACTGGGATGTGGAATAATCATAAACTGTTTCAATACTAAACACCGGGGCTGTCTATAATATTATCAACAATTTACTGTTTATAATATGAAAGTCGAGTTGGAAATAAGTCTTCTATCTGTTAATTAATTCATTCATCTCGTAATGTATCGTTTAAATAGATCGAGTTTGTAGTAAATATATTTTTACTCTACATTATATTAAAAAAGGTTTTATAAAAAAAAGGTTGTACAAAATCCTTATTATATTTCATTACTATGTATAATGTTTGTGTTTTGAGGTTTTGTTACAGTTCTTGTTTATTTTTAGCTGATAACAATTACTATCACTGCAGTGCCATGGCTCTTCCCAACTCAGAGAGTGTTTACATCGAGACTAAATCAGTATTCAAGGAAGAAGGCGCAGAGGAAACGGCGTATACCGATATTGAACTCCACCTCCCGGGTGTGAAGAAGGAATGTTTGCAGTATGCCGAGAGTGTTCAGCCAACCAGTAAGTTGCATTGCGTATATCATAAAGATGTCGTATATCACGAAGTTAAAACAAGGAGAAATGTTACAATATCGAATAAAAAAATTAAACCTATGACAAAAATAGAGTACAAAACAATAAAGATATTGTCAAGTAGGAACTCGGTTTTGATTGAGTTCACCACTTCTGCCAGATCAATATAATATATTACTTGCATAAAATTTTGGATAAAGATATTGAAAAGGATGAGTTGCAACAACGTACGTGAGTCAATCATACTGTTAATAATTTTTTTAAAAGGAGATAATATCATATTCCTTCCTAAGTTTTTTTCTAAAGAAGAAATATTTTATTCATCGTTTGAGTAATCGCCTCTTTCTAGCACTAACCTCCAAGCGATTCCCCTTAATCAGCGATGCTGTACGTATTTGATATGATTAATGTGAACATCATAGAATGGAGACCAATAACGCAGGCATATTCTAGATTAGGGCGAACCGAATAACAGTAAAGAGTTTTTAGGATAATGATATTATTAAAGTCAGAGGTAATTTTATTGACAAAGCGAAGCAGCTTTAGATATTAATTACCGATGTTATTGTTTTTACCAAATAATTGCTTATAATCTAAAGTAAAACCATGGTCATGGTCATGGTCAATAATTGGTTTCTTCGCTCGATAAAATGACTTAATTTTGCATTGGTAAATATGAAGTTTAAAGCAGTTCATTTTAATATCTAATTGAAAAAGAAAACAATCTTGGTAGGATTTAATTAATTTGAGGATCTTAAGATAACGTCTGCAAAAAGCCAAAAACAAAAAATATATTAATGTGATGTTGGTTTATTATTCTAGGTAATATTAATATGGAGACTGTATCCATCAAGGCTGAACCAAGACCCCAAGAAGAAGATGGAGGGGGAATCCCTTATACCGAAATAGATATAGACCTGTCAGATGTTAAAAAGGAATGCTTAGAGTACTCCGAAAGAGCTGCAGGTAAACTCGATTTTTGATTGTCTGAATATGTTGTCATAATCATATCGCTTTATTATAGAAATCTACTTTTAGCAATCTTTTTTTCAGACCTGATTATGGATCTGAAGACGCATGCTGGAGAAAAACCTTATTCATGTTCCCATTGTAACTTCTCCTGTTCATTTAAATCAAGTTTAACAAGGCACTTAGGCACCCATGCTGAAGAAAAACCTTATTCATGTTCTCAATGTAACTTCTCCTGTTCAGACAAATCAAGTTTAAGAAGGCACTTACGCACCCATACTGGAGAAAAACCTCACTCATGTTCGCATTGTAACTTCTCCTGTTCAGATAAATCAAGTTTAACAAGGCACTTACGCACCCATACTGAAGAAAAACCTTATTCATGTTCTCGTTGTAACTACTCGTGCTCAGATAATCCAAGTTTAACAAGGCACTTACGCACACACACTGGTCTTAAACCTTTTTCATGTTCGCATTGTAACTTCTCCTGTGCATATAAATCAAGTTTAACAAGGCACTTACGCACCCATACTGTAGAAAAACCTTATTCATGTTCTCATTGCAACTACTCCTGCTCAGACAATCCAAGATTAACAAGGCACTTACGCACACACCCTGGTCTTAAATTTTATACATGTTCCTACTGCAGCTATTCATGTTCCCAAAAAGAAAATTCAAAAATACACATTCTTAACCATAGTCGAGAAAAACCTTTTTCATGTTTCCATTGTGATTTCTCCTGTTCGTTTAAATCAAGTTTAACAAGTCACTTACGCACCCATGCGAAAGAAAAACCTTATTCATGTTCCTATTGTAACTTTTCCTGTTCATTTAAATCAAGTTTAAGGAGGCACTTACGCACCCATACTAAGGAAAAACCTTATTCATGTTTTCATTGTAACTTCTCCTGTTCAGACAAATCAAGTTTGACGAGGCACTTACGCACCCATACTGGAGAAAAACCTCACTCATGTTCGCATTGTAACTTCTCCTGTTCAGATAAATCAAGTTTAACAAGGCACTTACTCACCCATACTGGAGATTAATATCATTAATGTTCCTATTTGAACTGCACGTGCTCACGATTGTTAAATTTAATAGCGTAGTTAGGCACCCATACTGGCTGAAAAGCTTATTCATGTTCTCTCCTCAGCTATTCATATTCTCAGAGTGGAAATTAAAAAGTCACTTACCTGAGATAATCTCTTTTATGTTCCCATTATAGTTTCTCCAGATAAATCATGTTTAATAAGACACGTACTGGAGAAAAACCTCATTCATGTTCCGAGAGTTACAACTCGTACTAAGTTAGCGTTAAAAGTTCACTTACCCCCCTATACTGTCGATAAAACATTAACAGCCTTTCTTATTAAAAAATTACACGTTAATAATTTTTTTTGTTGCACGTGGTATAAAGAATGAGAAAATTGTTCCCAAAAGTTGATTAAAGAAACCTAATACCCCAAAGAAATCACTGTAGTAAGTAATTATTATTAATTGTAATTATATGATTATATACTTTTGGCCGTGAAAATCTCAAATCATATCGTCGTAAATCGTGTTTTGTTAATACAACTGCCAATTTACTATTATATTGGTGTAATTACTTGTAACTTATATTATTTTTATTTATCGTCAGTATTAGACAAGTAATTATATAAGAATAGCATTTGTAAAATCTACTTTCATGTTATATCCTAAAGCACGGTTGATTGGTTATGCCAGTATTCAAATTAACTATTATGGTCTATATTTTAAAAGAACTTCATTAGAGTGGTGTTTTTTTATAACATAAATGCCTAATGCATATGATGTATCGAAGAAAGAAACGTTTTAAAACGAAGACCGTAAGTAATTTAAAAACCCATTCGTTTGATGTGATTGAAACAAAACCTTTTAGAGTTTCAACTTATTGCAACTGTCCCCTTCTGCCACTCGTTTGTCCAAACGCCGGTCCCTCGTGTCACAATTCCCTTCCCGCCTTCCGGCTGAGATCGTGCAAGGATAGGCAGCTCGCTCACATAAGTTCACATTTGTTTTATGAGAACGTAAATATGTCCTTTAACGTCACATTTATTTATTGTGTTTTCTTCAGTCCTTTAATTACATTTCCAGTCATATAAGACACATACGATAGTATATTGGGCAACTGAAAGACACCTGAACAAGCCAGAAGTCATTCAAAACAGATTACAAGATAGAGTTATGAAATGCTTTCTCAAGGAGGGCAATATGAAAAGAATTTTAGCTTCATACACGTAACTGTAGTTGTTATCATAATGTGCGTCACGGTGAATTTTATTTAAATTCTCCTGTCTTTATTCTTTAATCTTATGCACAGTCGAATACCTAATTCTATTGCCCATTATCACCACCACTTAAGTAATCATGATAAATATTTTGTTATTATATTGGAGGACACTTAATAATGGTATCCAGTATGAATATTTGATACAAACTGGAAAGAATTATTATTTATTTATCTAACGTTAAAATAATTACGTATTTCCGCATGATAGAAAAATAGATAATACTTTTGTAAAATATGGACGCACGGTCTTTGTTATTACATTGAAGCACAGTGGACCCGCTGCGTTATTCACAGGAAATCACTAGCGTCAGAATATTTGTGCCGCTAATTGAACCGGGTTTTACTCTTACAATATTACTGTAATTTTTGTTTCAATAACTGTAGTTATGTTTGTAGGTATTATATTTTAAATAAAATATTGTGTTCACATTTATTAAAAAAAATATATATATACTCAATTGTGTTGCTGCATATCTTGACACAAGAATTCCCTAGTGATATGATCGATTTATAATATTATTGTAATATCAGTAATTTAATAAATAAAACTATTTGAAGGTGATGAATTGACTGCATAATTCCAGAAATCGGCACTTTATAGACTCCATGGATGTCGATGATCAAAATAATGTTTTTCAAATTGTATGCCATTCCTGGCAGTCATACAATATATTGTTACTGCGCTCTGTATTTATCTTGTCTCTTAGTGTGAAAGCCCGAATAGGGCTGAATTAATAAATATCTTCAGTTAATCTCAATTGCTGTTGTTTTTTCAAGACACTGACTTCATTGAGATGTCAAATTAATTTGTATAAGACAGGTATTTGTTGTAGGTCACTCTCACATTTAGGACACAGGAATTTTTCAGCTCTGGTCTGGGCTTAGTCATTCGGCTTCATTTGCTGATAAGCCTTAACATTTGGTACACATAAATGTACCTCAATTACAACCATCACATCGTCGCTCTAGTTTGTTTTTATCCAGCAGACCAAAACGTAAATCGGGAGAAACTTTTTAAAACAAAGTTGTTTTTACGAAAAACGCATATAAAATGAAATTAGCTCCCTTGTAAACTTACTAAAATGATTTAAAGTGATAGAAATTATTATTTTTAACTAAAATTCGTTTAAATGTTTAAAATTACGCAGAAAACAAGTTTTTAATTTGGATGTAGGACAAAGTGACGAAATCTTGTGTGTTAAAGTTGGATATTGGATAAGGGAGACTGGATTTTGGACAAAAGCGCGCACTCTTGCGTGACTTCTTCTTCGGAAAGCATTTCAAAATAATATTATTATTAAATACACTTTATATAGGTTGGTCATTGATCGATGATACTTACATGATTTGCGTTCAATAATATTAACTTATTATTTATATTTTGGAGGTGAGACCGAAAAAATTCAGATGTCATTCTTAAATAATTTTTTGTGACATTTTTTAAATGATTAATTTCTTAATTGGGAATCAAATTTTACAATCGAGCTTTATCCAATAATAACATCGCAAAATCATAATAGAAAACTTACCTTTTCAGACAATTTCGTCCAAAAAATAATATATCAGGCGGCATTGCATTTATCGTGCGATTCATTGTAGTTGTTATTGTTGATTGACGAGCAGCAGCCAGTGAATGCAATAAGTGTATCAAGTATCCCATTTACGACTTCTACTCTTTATTATATTCATAAATGATGTAACGGCAAAACTTTTATATATGCGGATGACTTAAAAACGTTTCATCCCGTGAATTCATAAGAAGACTGCGAAACTTTATAAAGACCTATACACATTGTCTCAATGGTGTATAGATAATGCAATGGAATTAAGTATTATTATTAAGTATTATTAATTAAGTATTATTATTTCAATTTGGTAGGCGGGAATGGGTACCGCCGCCCTGGGAACCATTTATTGGATGACCAACACCTCTGCCACAGGTCACCCCAAGTGGTTTGCTACGTTTGGTGACTTAGCAGGGGTGCCCGGGTTCATGGGTTAAGGTTTGCCCGGGTCTTGGTGGCGGGTGCGTCGGCCCACCTTCTGCGTGGCGGGCCGGTTGGGAGATGCTGGTTGAGGGAGACCCTTTACAACCGGTTACCGCTGTCCGGGCCGCTCGATAATACAGGGGCCCGACCCTCAGGCTCACGACTAAGGGTGGGCTGCCCCATCAGCGAGTGAAAAAACCCCGCCACTGCTGTTGTGCCGGTTCGTGACCGGAGGGGACCCAGCAGCAGCGTTTGGGGCGCATTGGATGCCCTCTCCAGCCGGACTCTCCCAGCCTATCGCCTAGCACCGCAGTGAGTGGGCTGGAACCAAACACTCATCACTCCTGGACAGCCTGAACCCCATATTCCTACCTACCCCTCATACCTTTCCATTCCAGACCTTCCTTTCACTTCATACCCTTAAAAAAAAAAAAACAAAACAAAACAAAAAAACAAAATTAAAATCATGAATATACATAAAAACAAACTTAACATCATTACAGCGGCGAGTAGCAGGCGTCCCCGGTGCGGGCCAAAACTGTTGGTAAATTTTGCCAACATTCGCGGCCTGCACACAAATTTAAATTCCGTCCATCACCATCTTTTGTCCCAACGTCCCAACCTTCTTTTCCTATCCGAAACTCAGATAGCCGAGCCGCCAGACTCCTCCTATCTGGACTGCCCGGGCTTTACCCTCGCAAGCAAATTCCGACTGAAAGGAGGAGTCTGCCTCTATAGTCGAGCTGACGTCAACTGTGTGCGACTATTGAGTCTGGAAAACTCCAGATTCGACGTAATGTGGGTGCGCATCAATCTTGCCAGTACGGCAAGATTCTACGCATGTCTATACCGCTCACCGAACCATAGCGAATCAGACACTTCCGAGCTCTTCAAACATTTGAGCGATACTATTGATGATCTCTTGCCCCGCTACCCTTCGGCCGAGTTTGTTGTTCTGGGGGACTTCAACGTTCATAACGAACCATGGTTGAAGTTCTCAGGCCCAACGGACTCGGCTGGCCGACAGGCGGAATCCTTTGCCATTTGCTACGGATTAGAGCAATTGGTTCAGGAGCCTACAAGGGTTCCTGATGTCCAGACTCACCGCTCCAATCTGTAAGACCTATTCTTAACTACTGTGCCACACGGTTATAAGATTGACGTCACAGCGCCTCTGGGATCATCTGACCACTGCCTAGTGACGACATCAATCCCCGTTAGCCTCAGACCAACCAATGAGAGGCTGAGGAGAAAAGTGTGGCACTATAGGTCAGCAGATTGGTTCGGTATGCGGGCCCATTTCAATGCTTTTCCGTGGTCAGCTGTTTGTTTTCGGACTTCGGACCCTTCAAGATGTGCCCAGGAGATTGGTGAAGTCATCAAATCGGCGATGGATGGCTTCATACAATCGACTACTAAAGAAACTGGTGTGGGCTCAAAACCGTGGTTCAGTCGACAATGCTCCGAAGCAGTTCGACGAAAAAACGCGGCTTACCGAGCCTACAACACATCTCGAACGCCCGAAAGCAGATCAGCATACAACAAATCGGCAAAGGAATGCAAGAGAATCATCAATAGATCAAAATTCGAACACGACCTGCAGATCAGCAAAAAGCTGGCTGCCTGCCCGCATGGCAGCAGAGCATTCTGGTCGCTTGCGGGCTCAATAGGTCGAAATTTTTGCAAACCCAGTTTGCCACCTCTTACCAGACCTGACGGCTTACTAGCAAACACCGCCACCGAAAAGGCAAACCTTTTAGGGAAAATGTTTGCGGAAAACTCGACCCTCGACGACGGGGGTGCTGTTCCGCCGTCGGTTCCTCACTGCGGCTTCTATATGAAAAAGCTGAGGATCCGGCATCGGGATGTACTCCACGTCATACGGGGGCTCGATGTAAACAAAGCTAGTGGACCTGATGGAATACCTGCCCTGGTATTGCAGAGGTGTGCTGCGGAAATAGTTCCAGTTTTGACAAAGCTCTTCAAAATGTCCCTGAAGTGTGGCACTGTGCCCTCTGGTTGGAAAAAGCGGTCATTCACCCTATTCCCAAGAAAGGTGACCGCTCCAACCCGGCCAACTACCGCCCCATAGCGATCACATCAGTTCTGTCCAAAGTGATGAAACGTGTGATCAACGACAAACTGCTCACATACCTCGAGAAGAACAAAATTATCAACGACCGGCAATACGGATTCCGGCGGAACCGCTCGTGCGGTGATCTTCTCGCGTATGTGACGCATGTTTGGGGGCGGTGCCTGGAACGTCACGGTGAGACCCAAACGGTCGCACTAGACATATCCAAGGCCTTTGACCGGGTCTGGCACCGAGGACTTGTCAACAAATTGCATTCTTACGGACTTCCCGCATCCCTGTGTACGTGGATTGCTGACTTTTTAAGGGATAGGTCGATTCAGGCGGTTGCTGACGGTTTTACCTCTTCCTCGCACTCCATAAATGCTGGCGTCCCACAGGGATCGGTTCTGTCTCCGACTTTGTTTTTGTTGCACATCAATGACCTTTTGACATGTGCACCGATTCATTGTTACGCGGATGACAGTACAGTTCATGATAGCTTTTTGTTTGACAAGCCCCCAAAGGGCACACAAACTCCAACGGCTCGGAGGGCTTTGAAGCAGAGAATGGACGGTTATCTCGAGAGTATTTCCTCCTGGGGTAAAAATAATCTCGTCGAATTTAATGTTTCAAAGACCCAATCCTGTCTGATTACGTCTAAAAGGGATCCAAATGATAATCTAGTCTCCTTCAACGGAAGCAATCTTCCGAACAGGCCTTCCATTGATATGCTTGGTGTAACTATAAGTGAACAGCTCAGGTACGGGGGCTCCATCGAAGCCAGAGTAAAGTTGTCCTCTCAGAAGCTGGGCGTACTGTACAGGGCCCGCAGATACTTTAATAGTACACAACTGCTCACCCTGTACAAATCGCAAGTGCGCCCTACTGTCGAATTTGGCAGCCATCTCTGGTCTGGAGCCCCAAAATACCTGAAAAAACCCTTGACTCTGTGCAGAAACGGGCGGTCCGTTTGATAGATTCCCCAATCTTAACAAACTGCAATCTTTAGAGCACAGGCGTCAGGTAGGTATGCTGTCCTTGTTCTATCGGTATTACAATGGAAGATGCTCTGAGGAACTAGCGTCATTGATCCCTTCGGCACCGGTGCGTAGTCGGGATACACGCCAAACGCGTGCCCAACATTTGTACACAGTTGACACTTGTCACATGAGAACGGGTCGCTTCTACGATTCGTTCTTAAGTTCAACAGCTCGGCTGTGGAACGAACTGCCGGCCTCTGTGTTTCCTCCCTCCTACAACATGGGACTCTTCAAGACCCATGTTCACTCCTTCCTCTCCACAAAAAGACCCTCCACACAGCATCCCCAAAGATGACATAGGCCCTGAGGGAAATTATTTTCTTCAGGGCCTCCTGTGTGGAGTAAATATTAAAAAAAAAAAAAAAAAAAAGCAAATATAATATCATCTCGTTCACGAGAAATGTACGTAAAATTGATTTCCCTTACACGATCTGTGATGAAATCCTAAAACGAGTAGATTCAATTAGAGATCTGGGAATCTTACTTGACTCGAAGCTAAACATCAGAAACCATTACTAAAACATTGTCAATCAGGCTAATAGAATGCACGGTTTCATCACTAGAGTCACTAAATCATTTAACATTTCCTTATATGTGGTGTGTATTTACTACACATTGCTTCTAATAACTTAAATAACTCTATAAATATTATAAATTCTGGGTTCAGATTTTAGTTATTCCTCCGTTATACATTTATGCACTGAATTAAAAAATTATGTTTTAAATAGTTTTCAAATTCAATTTAAAAAAATGGTTTTGTTAAAAAACGGGAACAAATACAGCAATACCAACCGTGTGACACTGCTACGCGTGTGCGAGGAAATGACACGTTATTGATGTCACGCTTTAGTTCGCTATGCGAAATGAGAAATCCACACGTCCGCAGTTGTATTTAGACCATCGATACCTACGACCGCATAGCTGTGTGTGTGCGTACAGCGCCCATCCAGCGTCGCGGGCCGTCGTTACATAAGGACTCCTCGCACATTTGTTTTGCATATAATATATATAATATATAATATATATATTTATTTATATCTGACTTGGTGCCAAGAAGTTTCAAAGAAGATTTCGTCTCAATAAAGAAACGACATCATTGTTGAACCTCAGTTAAAATTCCACACTAATAAAAACATCAGCGAGCTTCTCGTAACTTGGAGCGAACACTCCTTATCGAGGAGTACTTTGCAAGGTTGAAAACATCTAATCACACCTGCAGCATTCTTATAATACTTTAAAACAATATAATATGTAAAAGAAATTACAATCAAAATTACCAAGATAATTGTTTTATTGTTAATTCCAACAACAGAAGCTCTTTTTCTCTTATTTCATCATTGCTTTAACTTTTTCTTCATAAACTAAATTAACACACTATTAAACAACACACACTCACAAAATATTTTGACACTTCAAGTAAAATGAAACATCGTAGCTGTTTTATCGACTCGCTAATGGTGGTAACCAGGCGGTGATTGGTTTATTTGTGGCGTTAACTGTTTTACCGACGCGTTAATGACGTTTAACTAAAATTGCCACCGAACTGCGTGGTGCAGGACGCAACTAAACGAATTAAAGTTAAATGTATTTAGGGTCTTAAATTCGTTTAGTTAAATAATATTTAAGATAAAATTTGCGATAGTTGGTGCAAGCCGCCCAGTGTTAATATTAAGTAATAAGTTTTGCCCGAGTTTAATGATAAGTTATTGGCATCGAACCATTTATTCAACCGTTTATTCTACATTCGCAATGTTTACTGATCTTCAGGCTATGGTTGGAGATATCCACCTTAACCAAAATCTAAAAAAAATGCGCATTTTGGCCGCCAAAGAGGAATAATTATTTTACCCGTCTGAAACTTTTGCATGTATCGTTTTTTTATCAATTTAAATATGCATGCATTACTGCTGATAGAGTAAAACTTGTCTATGACTTCATTATTGTCTGTGTAAAACTAACCTAATTTGATGACTCATCCTTTTTTCATCAGGGGCGTATAACTCCCGTATGACCTTGTAACCCTGATGGGAGGAGTTATTCAATACCCAAATTCTTTTAGACAAAGCTGTTGTGGCGGAAAGCTCAGATCTCATTGGCTCAGAGCAAAAATTGTAGTTTGATCTCTCGCTCTCTACCATAGCGACTTTTGTAACAGAAAGAGAAGCTAAGCATGGGTTATGCTCCGATAAAAAATTAACGGTAATTTCCAAGACGCCATTTCGAAAGTTGAAGCATGAAGTCAGTTGAAGTTTTTAGCGTAAATATTTTGAATTTTCTTTCACCCATCTAAAAATAATGTTGCGTGCTAGAATTCTTCAAGGTGATAAATTAATACCGTGTTGTGTTAAAGTGTGTTATCCGGTCTATCTCCACCAATTGAAAGAAGGACCCGAACCCGTTGTTAAATACAGGTACTAACCTCTCGTTCTTTGATACAATGTTCCTGATTCCTGAATGTACTTTATTAGCTAATAATTTAATTAATTTTCCTTTTCAGACCTATCTGTATTCCGACGCGATACTATACCACGTATTAGGATGCTAAAACTGCTAAACAAAGCCACGATTACATCAAACAAGGTCATTTGAACCTCCCCAGAATTGCATCATGTAAGTACCTTATTCAGATAACCAGCATTTTCCATAGTGTTTGCTGACGACAAAGCTGTGGAAATTATATGAAACCCTTGCAGGAGAATTTGAATAACTTCTAGTGCTGTGGCAGTAATAATTAATACTTAAATTTGTTACTCTTATAATATTTATAAGATGTAAGTCACCTACAGTACGCTTGAACAGTGTGGAATCCTCATTTGAAGGAATATTCTGAAGGTATACACCTTATTTATATTGCAGTGAAACTCGCTCAAGAAGTTTTGTTTTCGCTCCCTAAAAATTCTGAAGAAACTGCATAAAATGCTATTTTTTCCCATACAACAACGTTCAAAAGTTCAGCAGTAAATTAATCCATCACCATGTCCCCTTTTTCTTAAAATATTTTAAATTAATTTTATCTATGAAATTTATTAAATATGTGTACAATACTAGAATAGTGTAATCATTGGTCAAATTTTGTCTTTTTCTAGGTAAGACGAAGGGCATTTTGAGCTGCATTGGTCCGACGGCAGCCCTATCTCCCAGGAAACAGAAGACGCACTTGGAGATTTTGGGGACCAGACAGCAACTGCGATATGTATAACATTTGTATATATATATAATAGACTTTTCCGTAGGCCTTTTTAAGGTATGCAATTCCGTAGTACATTATTTTGATATTCTCACAAGGTCTCGCCAGCGTTAGCAATTTAAGCGACCAAAATTAATCTTTATATCGACTTTTCTCTGCTTTTTATATATGTGTCAATGCATGTGTTATTTAACTAAACCTTCCAGAAGAAATTCTCTAAATGATGCTGAAAACCTTATCGAAATCAGTCGCATAGTTAAGAAGAACTAAGCGCACAAACAGACAGACGCGAATGTCACTTTATTTTATACTATTTATAGATAATGGATTCCACTACGAATTGTCAGTATCCAAAATAGAAATATTAATTACATGTTCTTAACTTCTATTTCATAATATCTTTTGTTGTTTTACAAGTTTATATTATGTACACATTTTTTATTTCTTATATTATGGTTTATGTATTATGATTTAAATTATACCATGTAAAAGTCAAAAGGCGTTCCTATTACTTCATATAACGAATATCTTTCAACACGTTGAATATATATATTGTGTATATATTCTTGTATTTTTGTGCAAGGTCGAATCAAATCCTATTAAGTTGTTGCAGTAAGACAGAAATCCTGGGTTCGATTCCTAGTTGAGACCGTTACTTTTTATTTTTCTGTGTCTTGTTCTGTTTCATGTTTTGTATAGATATAATAGTATTATCTTCTACTTCAATAATAAATCAATGCTTAATACATCCGTTTTGTAATACTGTCCATTGTCTTTTTGAAAATAAAAAATATTTTGATGTGTGCATAGCTGTGGGTTTTTTTTATTTTCCTTTCCTGCATTCAAATATTTTCATTTTTAAAATATAATTTTTTTGGGCTAGTGAATGAACGATGGTAGCTGGGTGCAGTTATATTGTCTATGTTTGCACTTTTTTTAAATGGCCTTGAGATTACTTTATGGTCCACGATATATTTACCTGTCTGGACCAAATGACCGTTTTATCTGTGGTAAAAGGGGTGACAAAATGGGTCCATACAAAAAGCCCGAAGATATCGATCTAGAGAGTGGTTTATTTATGTTTTTTCATGGCCAGTCGGCCAGTCGCATCCCCCGGTTTTTAGTCTCTAATTCTACTTTATATCGCTAACACTGTTGAACCCACGAAGTTAAATTTATCTTCCCGTGCTTGTGATATTTATTAGTAAGTAATAATGCTTTTATGAATCACGCTAATCATTTTGGTAGCGGCCGTTATCGGTACACCGAATTTAACAAGTCTATTGGCGTTTTGTTTGCGGAACGTTCAACCTGTCAATTACATGTCTGTTTATTTTAGTAAAAATATTTTGAAAGTATTTTAAAATTTAGTTTTAAATATTCTGTTACAAGCGCATTAGCGGACTTAATAAAAGCTTTACCTGTCTTTACATTACTTATGGTTATAGTTATATTGAGTTATCCGACGAATATTTCAACAGATTTCAAATGTCAACTCCAAGGTCAAGATATTCACAATATGTATATCCCTATTTCCCAATATTAGTTTCGTATAAGATATCATTGTTTTGACAAAATATTTCACCAAACAAAATGAAAAGCTCATTTAAAATAGGGTTCCGTCACAATTATGTTCTGTTTCAGGTAAACATATTTGTTTGGGCTTGTACCAATTACCGCAGCCTATGACAGCGGTGCTATGGATCTAGTAAATCCAGAAACTGTTTCCATCAAGACGGAACCAGGGCCCCAGAAAGAAGGCGGAGGTGAAATGGATTTAGATCTCCCAGATGTAAAGAAGGAATGTTCGCAATATGCGGAGAGTACTCAGAAAGCCAGTTAGTTGCATTGCTTTTGTAAAATAAATTGTATGTTATTAATTCAAGTCCATTTTGGATTGCCATGGCGACAGAACATAATATATTTTTTAACGCTGCCCTCTTTTGCCGTAGTTATTTTATCTTTGCCAGAAACAGCCAATCTACAAAATTATTTAAACTAAATAATTTTTATTTAGTTTTGTGAATACTCCGCGCGTGTTCCAACTGCTGTCAAGCTCTTGGCGTAATAGTACGTTGTGTGGCTAGAAGTCAAAAGGAGGGAATGGATATAGAGTGGTGAAAGGTGGGAAGTACTTGTCTTTGGAACGTGCCACAAGAATATATTGTGAAATATCATGTATCAATCAAAAAAATTGCTTGCGCACGCTTGGATTTTATCCCGGAACCTCCAGATTACAAGTCGAGAGCCATTCCCTTTGATTACAGAAGCCGCCAATGCTCACAATAAGTGCTCGATTCCTCAAATTTTCCATTTTTTCCTCATGAGTTAAAAATACATATTTATTTATTTGTTTGTACGCGCCCAATTAGGGCTCTTACTATTATTGGAAGAAAACAACATTTCGTCGACTTATAAAAACTCCATAATTCAGGTGCTCTAAAGCAAATGTTTATTCCTTCCTGAAGCGGACATCTGGGGTTGTCCTTATTCATTTGATTAAATTAACCTTGAACTCTCTTTATCTAATTTTCAATTCTGCAGGATTAATCAATGGTGTATTTTATCGTAAATATTGTAATTTGAAAACTTGTGATGTTTAACATCGATTATCAATCTATGTACATGTTGTTTTACAGCTTACATTAATGTGGAGACTGTTACCGTTAAGGCGGAACTCGGATGCCGAGAAGATAGTTATGGGGAACTTCCTTGTATGGAAATTGACATAGACCTGCCGGACGTCAAAAAGGAATGCTTAGAACGAATCTACCAGTCCGGTATAAACAATTTCCTTCCTAAAATCTTACATTTTCTGCCATCGTAATTTGTTAATATTTTTATCAATTTTAGTGCTTTATTGTGGTAAGTGTAGATATTAAGTCGAATAAAGCTTTTATAATCGTATTATTTTTTTATCGACAGATATCAAGACGCATCCTGTGGAAAAACAATTATTTTGTCCTAATTCTATCTTCGCCCTTTCTAATAAGTCGAATTTAAATAGGCACCTATGCAACCATACAGGAAAAAAACATTTTTCATGTTCGGAGTGCAACTATTCATTTTCTCGAAAAGTCTATCTAAAGAGGCACATGCTGTCTCACAGTGGAGAAAAACCTTTTACATGTTCCAAATGCAATTATTCATGTTCTCAAAAGGGCTATCTAACGAGGCACATGCTAACTCACAGTGGTGAAAAACCTTTTTTATGTTCCGAGTGCAACTATTCATGTTCTCGAAAGGGCTATCTAACGAGGCACATGCTAACTCACAGTGGTGAAAAACCTTTTTTATGTTCCGAGTGCAACTATTCATGTTCTCGAAAGGGCTATCTAACGATGCACATGCTAACTCACAGTGGAAAAAAACCTTTTTCATGTTCTGAGTGCAACTATGCATTTTCTCAAAGGGGCACTCTGAAGAAACACATGCTGACTCACAGTGGTGGAAAACCTTTTTCATGTTCTGAGTGCGACCATGCATTTTCTCGAAGGGGCACTCTGAAGAACCACATGCTGACTCACAGTGGTGGAAAACCTTTTTCATGTTCTGAGTGCAACTATTCATGTTCTCGAAAGGGCCAACTGAAGGTACACATGCTGACTCACAGTGGTGAAAAACCTTTTTCATGTTCTGAGTGCAACTATTCATGTTCTCGAAAGGGCCAACTGACGATCCACATGCTGACTCACTTTGGTGAACAACCTTTTTCATGTTACGAGTGCAACTATTCATGTTCTCAAAAGATCCATTTGACGATGCACATGCTGACTCACAGTGGAGAAAAACCTTTTTCATGTTCCGAGTGCAACTTCTTATGTTCTCGAAAGGGCAATCTAACGATGCACATGCTGACTCACAGTGGTGAAAAACCTTTTTCATGTTCCGAGTGCAACTATTCATGTTCTCGAAAGGACGCTCTGAATCGCCATATGCTGACTCACAGTGGAGAAAAACCATTTTCATGTTCCTAGTGCAACTATTTATGTTATCGAAAGGGCCAACTGACGATCCACATGCTGACTCACAGTGGTAAAAAACCTTTTTCATGTTCTTAGTGCAAATATTCGTTTTCTCGGAAGAGCTATCTGACAAGACACATGCTGACCCACCGTTAATGAAAACCTTTGTCTCGTCTCGAGTGAATATAATAATTATCTTTTGTGACGAGCCACATGCTGACTTACAATCAAAATTTTACGGAAAACATTTTGAATTCAAATATTCAACCACACTGTGTATTCACACACTTTTTTATGAATTGCAAGTTATCTTCACACGAAAAAATTACAATCGTTAGTAAAGCTAAGGTGAAGAAGCATTATTTTATTTAATATTTTTTGGAAGCAGCTCCGACTCACACAGGTCGTGCATCTGAGAACGTTAAACGTGTATCTCAATTTTTAATAAAATATTAAATACGGCCAACGCGATCGAATTTTTGGATGTGTTGAAGAACGATAATGCCGGCCTATTGTCAGTTTTCGAAATAATACAAAAAATCCAATTATTTTTAAATTAATAACATATTTCAACTCTTAAAACGTAAACATCCGAAAACAACTGACTTCAACCTTCAAAATGGCGTCTTGGAAATTTTATCGGAGTATAGCCCAGAGCGGAGTTATATGCCCCTAGCTAGCAGTTATCGGAGGATAGCAATAGCAGAGCATAGCCCAGAGCGGAGTTATATGCCCCTGGCTAGCAGTTATCGGAGGATAGCAATAGCATAGCATAGCCCAGAGCGGAGTTATATGCCCCTGGCTAGCAGTTGTCGGAGGATAGCAATAGCAAAGCATAGCCCAGAGCGGAGTTATATGCCCCTGGCTAGCAGCGAGCCAAAACGCATCTCCATCTATTATTGTGTTGGTAGGCATCCATAAGATTATCCATGTCATCGATATTTGTAACAGTAGTTGGGGCTTGTTGTTTTAAACCGATACAAATACTAACCTATCATAACCTTCAATCAAAACGTTTTTAGGCCCGTTTATAATAGGAATAAGCGGTAAGGATAGGCCGAAAAGCCCTAGGCCGTCGAAGTTGGAAGATAAACAACCTGTGTATCCGTTTATAATAGATGGCAATAATCTGTTATTTTTTTCCATAACCGAAAAGATGGTTCAACTTTATCTTTTACGGATACGGATTGCAGAAAGCTAAGATATATACTGAGATTTATGTATTTTCGATCGATACTCTATGGTATCTACTATTTGACAATCGAATATAATTAACTAATTCGTGTTGTAGAAGTCCTAACAATTTATAAAAATTGATCTGCGACATTCTTGTATATTTCTTCAATTGATTGTTGTCTAATGCCGCCATTATGGTGGCACAAATTATGGAAATGTCCTGTTTTCTTCATTTTATGATTAATTGGTTGCACACTCCTACGTCGTTTTTTACTAATTTTTTTTCGTCAACTGTGCGTCTCCTATTTCAGTGTGTGCTAGCCCCAGATTTGACAAAAATATTCCACATTCAACAATGTCTTATGAATCCATCGTTTCAATATTTATTTATATAAAACAATGTAACTTTTATAAGATGGAAGAAGAATATCACAGTGGAAAAAAACCTTTTTCATGTTCTGAGTGCAACTATTCATGTTCTCTAAAAGGCCAACTGACGATCCACATGCTGACTCACAGTGGTGAAAAACCTTTTTCATGTTCCGAGTGCAACTATTCATGTTCTCGAAAGAACGCTCTGACAAGCCACATGCCAACTTACAGTCACAGACATAGGAATTAATAGACGAGAAGATAATGGCGAGGGGTAAAATCAACTGTTGAAGAACGAAGGGGGTTAAGCTGTCTGTGATTCGTCAATAAATCAATCTGACAGTAAATAGGCATCTCGCATTATAATATCACCATTTACTTCTTAAAAGTAAAATCTGCTTTTGAATGAATAGACATTTTTACATGGGAGCGCAAATTACTCGCCACGTTATGAACAAATTTGCGAAGTCCAAATTCGGCAAAAAAATTCGGTTCTATTTTCAGAGTCGAATATTTCGTTTAAGTATTTAGTTAAGACACTTTTATAAATGTTCATAATTTACTTCCCAGCAACCAACCAGCTTTGTGTTTCGCGTCCAGACGTTTTTCGATGTGATAGTATATGTTTCTACAACTGATCAATATTATACGATGTGAATATGCTTAAAATAAAGAAAAATAATGCTTATATATGGAATGTAATACGACAATTGGGTTTATTCTCTTTTTCACATCTATTTTTACAAGTTTTCATGGCACAAGTCAACATTTTGCCGTGTTATTTCGTAAAATGAACCGATGATGCCTCGACCATAGTTCGCACAAGAATGATGACGTCACGTTTTCAAATTTCACTTGAGGCCATCCGCGAGCACAGCCGGTTCCAATGGAACCGGTATGGGGAGTGGGGATAATACGCTTTTAATCACTTAGGGCAGGTCTACTAATATTCATATATCTATGCTTACAGTGGAGAAAAACCTTTTTAACAAAAATAATAAATTAATGTTATAACTTATAAGTGCACATATTTCAACTCAATTATATAAACATTATAATTAACACTATAAAATAGAAGTAGGCCGAGTGGCCCAGTTGTAGCATTGTGAACCATGTCATTTTACTTACTTCATTATTAATTTTCTTTTTCATAATAAATATAAATTTAATTTGTTTATTTCCATGTATTTTTGTAACTATCAAATTTCCTTGAATCATTATTGATAACAAACATATATATTCTTCATCTTGATGCTCACATCTCTTTTAAACTCAAGCACCTGCTTCTTTAGAAGAAAAACATTTCTAAAAGGAAAAGCAGTGAAAAGTAATTTTACGAATTATTTTAGTTAACATAAATGATTATACTCTGTAAATTGATTATTATTTAATTAAAACATTGTTTGAGACAAATATTCATCTTATAATAGATATCTTGTGTTTTTTTTTTATATTAACTCCACACAGGAGGCCCTGAAGAAAATAATTTCCCTCAGGGCCTATTTCATCTTTGGGGATGCTGTGTGGAGGGTCTTTTTGTGGAGAGGAAGGAGTGAACATGGGTCTTGAAGAGTCCCATGTTGTAGGAGGGAGGAAACACAGAGGCCGGCAGCTCGTTCCACAGCCGAGCCGTGGAACTTAAGAACGAATCGTAGAAGCGACCCGTTCTCATGTGACAAGTGTCAACCGTGTACAAATGTTGGGCGCGCGTTTGGCGTGTATCCCGACTACGCACCGGTGCCGAAGGGATCATTGACGCTAGTTCCTCAGAGCATCTTCCATTGTAATACCGATAGAACAAGGACAGCATACATACCTGACGCCTTTGCTCTAAAGATTGCAATCCTTTTGTTAAGATTGGGGAATCTATCAAACGGACCGCCCGTTTCTGCACAGAGTCAAGGGTTTTTTTCAGGTATTTTGGGGCTTCGGACCAGAGATGGCTGCCAAATTCGACAGTAGGGCGCACTTGCGATTTGTACAGGATCAGCAGTTGTGTACTATTAAAGTATCTGCGGGCCCTGTACAGTACGCCCAGCTTCTGAGAGGCCAACTTTACTCTGGCTTCGATGGAGCCCCCGTACCTGAGCTGGTCACTTATAGTTACACCTAGCATATCAATGGAAGGCCTGTTCGGAAGATTGCTTCCGTTGAAGGAGACTAGATTATCATTTGGATCCCTTTTAGACGTAATCGGACAGGATTGGGTCTTTGAAACATTAAATTCGACGAGATCATTTTTACCCCAGGAGGAAATACTCTCGAGATAACCGTCCATTCTCTGTTTCAAAGCCCTCCGAGCCGTTGGAGTTTGTGTGCACTTTGGGGGCTTGTAAAAAAAAAAGCTATCATGAACTGTACTGTCATCCGCGTAGCAATGAATCGGTGCACATGTCAAAAGGTTATTGATGTGCAACAAAAACAAAGTCGGAGACAGAACCGATCCCTGTGGGACGCCAGCATTTATAGAGTGCGAGGAAGAGGTGAAACCGTCAGCAACCGCCTGAATCGACCTATCCCTCAAAAAGTCAGCGATCCACGTACACAAGGATGCGGAAAGTCCGTAAGAAGGCAATTTGTTGACAAGTCCTCGGTGCCAGACCCGGTCAAAGGCCTTTGATATGTCTAGTGCAGTGTTTCCCACGGTGGGGCGTACGCCCCACCGGTGGGGCATAACGCCTCAGAGGTGGGGCACCACGCTTCAGAGATGAGAGATGTAGGCATTCCAAATATAAAGGGGAATACTCATCGATCATACAAAAAAATGCGTGAGATGTACAAAATTGAAATATACGCTAAATTTTACTTAATGAAACCCGTTACAATTTCAATAATTATCTTAAAACACAGAAACTTTGCAGAATAATATACTGCTTAGTTGTTTTATACATAATGAATATGTATAATGAGGAAATCTGTAATTGGTTTCTCAGTTAAGTGAATTTAACATGTATAAACCAACCAGTAACTGTTAATTTTCCTAAAATAAAATATATTATTACAATAAGAACATGATATGATTTTTCCTTAGCATGAATGCGAATTTGTAACAATAAGTTGGATATCCGTGAACATGAATGATGACAGTAAGAACATGAGAATGGATTTTGCTTAGTATGAGTGCGAATGTGTCTTCTTAAGCTTGACTTTGTGAGCGTGAATAGTTACACTAAGAAAATGAGAATGGTTAATCCTAAATATGAGTGATAGTGTGTGTCGTTAAATTTGACTTCCATAAACATGAATAATTATAGTAAGAATGTTTTTTCTTTAGTATGAGTGTTATTGTGTCTCATAAACGTGACTTCTGTGAACATGAATTATCGCAGTAAGAATATGAAATTGGTTTATCCTTAGTGTGAATGCGAATGTGAGTGATTAAATTTGTATTTTGTGAACATAAATAGTTACAGTTAGAATATGAGAATGGTTTTTCCTTAGTATGAACAGAAATAACACGAGAAAAGAGACGGGTTTGCCTTAGTATGAGTGTGAATGTGTCTTATTATGCTTAACCATGAATAATCACAGTAAGAAAATAAGAACAAAGTTTTCTTAGAATGAGTGTCAACGTGTTGCAATAACTGTGACTTCTGTGAAAATGAATAACGACAGTAAGAAAATTAGAATAGTTTATCCTTAGTCCTCGTATGAGTGAACACGTATGCCATTAAATTGCAGTAATAACATGAGAACGGTTTTTGCTCAGTGTAAGTGCGAAGGTGACATAAAGGCTTAAATAAGACACTTACAATAAGGATTTTCGAAGAAACTAACACAAAATGTCCTAATATTACTTTACATGCCAGAAAATTATCATTACCCTTTCCCTCAATTTATTTGGTGGAATGTGGTTTTAGCGCCATAGGCGATTTATTCATTAAAAAACGAAATCGATTGGATATAACTAATAGAGGGGACCTAAGACTAAAAATAACTAAGTTAGATCCGGACATAAAATTTCTTTATAGCAAGCGTAACTGAATTTAATTTCAGTTATAATATATGTATTAGAATAGGTTTTATTTAATTTCATTAGGGGTTCATATGTTAACAAACATATTACAATATGATTTGAAAATTTACCTGCTGTTTAGTTAAAAAAGATGCCGGTGGGGCATAGACTAAATACAATACATCAATGCGGTGGGGCATCTCACTGTTGGAAAGGCAACGGTGGGGCATGGCATATAGAAGGCTGGGAAACATTGAACTAGAGCGACGTTTTCACTATAATTTAGAGAATTTCTTCCGGAAAATGTATGTACATAAAACATGCATATTATATTTGTAGAAAGTAGAGAAAACTCGATGTTTTTTAATCGAGTAGTAAAAATATTTTTTTTCGGGCGCTTACATTGCTAACTCTGGCTAAACCTTATGAGAAACATCAAAATAATGTACTACGGAATTGTATATCTTAAAAAGGTCTGCAAAACAGTCCGTAATGGCATGTGTATATCTCTAAAAGTTCACCACCAGAACGCCAGGTACAAGTCAGATAATAAAAATTAAAGTAAAAACAATCAGATCCATGTACAAGAAGGAATCAGGATTAGTAATGAAATCTCCCTTTTCCAGATCTGATATCTCAATATGGTCGTGTAGGTGGAACCAATGAATGAGAAAACGTTATTTTCTAAATGTTTCCAAAGTTAGGTAAAGTCTGCTAGTACCCATAAAGTAAAAACGTTGGTATTATTTTTAGTAAATTATGGTTTTCCTTATTCAAAATTAAATAAGCGACGACGCTTACGTTTTTTAAGTCCGATAATTTTTCTAAAATTGACAGTTTGTACAACGGAATTGTACGTACGTACGGATTCGTTTGTACGTACGGATCGTTTTTATTTAAATCGCAATATTTGAAAGCAAAATTAACTATGTACAATATTTTGTTGTGAATTCAAAAAATATCATATCTAATAATTCAAAGAAAAAGATTAATACAAAATTAAACAAAATTTTAAAATTACAAGTGATTTTTAGCAAAATATTTAAATGAAAAAAGAAAATCGGTTATTAATAGAAAAAATCAGAAAATTGTACTGACTTTTGAAAATTATCCATTCATTAATTAAAATAAGAAATTAAATTTAAAATTGGTAAACTTTGACAAAATGTGGCCGAGGAGTATTTTGATTTTGGTATGTTTATTGGCATTTCTGGTATCGGTGAGAACATACGATGTGCCAGAAATTGTCAGGTCCTTGGAGCTGGAAGGAGTTCCCTTCGAGAACCTTCCGACGCCCGAAAAACAGATGTTTCGCTTGTCAGAGGAGGAATTTCTAGACTATTTCGAGTTTTGGATGCACCTCAAAAGGCAGAGCACTACGGGTTTGCCACACTTTCGATGTTGGTAGCAATAACGTGATTGATAAGTTGGTTTTTCAGGAGGTCCTGAAGAAAATAATTTCGCTCAGGGGCTACGTCATCTTTGAGGGTGGTCTGTGGGGGGGTCTTTTTAATGAAAGGAAAAAGGGTTGGGTAAGAATCTAGGGATCAGTGCGTCCAAGAGTGACGAACAATTAAATCAATCCATCCCGCTGCGGTGTAAGACAAGGGTCTCCCTGAACCAGCCTCTCCCGATCCAGCCCACCAGGCAACAGGCGCATCCGCCGCCAAGACCTAAACACACCTCGTCAAATCACCAAACGCAACGAACCACTTGGTGTGGACCTACGGCAAAGGTTTATAGTGATTTTTTGGGGTATTTTGCCGTGTTGCGCTACCTCCTTCTTTAGTAATCTTGTAATCTGATTACACATCTGCCCTTATGATGGACACTGCAATGCTGTCCGAAACGTTGGCTAAAGAAGGAGTTAGCGCAACACGCCATAATACCTGGGCCCTTTACACCTTATGATAACTAGATGGAGCCCCCGTGGCTGAGCTGATCACTTGACATTATATGTTTTTCCTTCTCAGAAGCCGAGTTGCTCATTAACCGAGTACGTAACAACGAGTAGACGCGATATTTGTGCTCTCACTAAACCGATTTAAAACAGTGAATAATCTGAAGATTTATATTCAAGTGAGTGAACTTACTGATAAAAAAAGCTTTTCTTAAAAAGGTGGCTAAATATACTGCCAATCAAGCTCTTTATCACGGTGCATTTTGCAAATTTAACTGTTTTCTATTGGAGTCCATTAGAGCTCAACCAGTGAGTGATTGTGACAATAACACACAACTCAACAAAATAAACACAGTGTAAACTAGGGTAAACATGACGCACACAAATAACCACCGATTTATGGAATCATGCAAGACGGCAATTCAAGACCTGTTGGAGGCAGTACAAGATCCAACAAAAAAATTTACCAAGGATCAACAAAACTTAATTACCTTAAAAGCAAATACAATATTGGCACTGATGGGTCACGTCGCCATTGAAATGACTGAAACCAATGTCAAACTTGAGTCGTATGACCAATCAGCAGATAGAAAACGGTACTTAAATCGAAAAAAACGAATTTTCCCTAATGATTACGCCGAATCGAAATAATAAAGAAACAAATGAAAAACTCCTTAAACGAATCCAAGAAAAAATTAAAAACGGAAAATTAAGGATTAATATTGACACCATTAAAAAAATTACTCAAAATAGATTAATCATAAAATGCTTCAAAAAAGAGGATGCACTGATGCTGCAAAAAGAAATCTCCAAAGAATTACAGGATGTAGAAGCAAAAGAACTTATGAAAAAAAAACCTACACTTATATTCGAAGGTATCTTCAATGACTACAACACTGAAGATTTTACTGATGACCTATTTGAACAAAACGAATATCTTAAAGTTTTTACACACACTACCGATATCAAATCACTAATAAATGTGAAAAGGGTTGTTAAAAATAAATACAACGATACGGTGAACTTCATTGTAAAGGTAGACAAGGACATCCGAAGAACTATAATACAAAAAGAAAAAATAAATATCGGATATCAAAGAATTTACGCCGAAGATGCAAACCCGCTGGTACAATGTTTCCATTGCTTACGCTTTGGACACACATCAAGTAGATGCCTTGGGAAAGAAAAGGACGCATCTAGCTGCAGCTATTGTGGAGACCCTCACACACATACGGCTTGTATTAATATAAGCAAAGCACCCAAATGTCTGAACTGTGAACAACATAACCTAAAAAATAAACTGACATTTCCATCAAATCACCGAGCAAATGACAAAATTAATTGTAAGTTTTATAAAAAAAATGCTTGAAATTGCACACCAAAAAATCGATTATTGAAAATCGTTATGTTTTAATATTTTCTTCCTCAGGATGTCATAAAATTGACATTTCTAACTACGTTTTACAAATCCATATTCTTGAAGTTTATTTTGTACTCTATAGTAGTATTTTGCACATAACTCTACAGCAGTATTCTCTCGTATTATTATTGAAACATTTCTCTTTTTATATA
The DNA here is from genome assembly GCF_061612785.1 of Hesperophylax consimilis. Taxonomy (NCBI): domain Eukaryota; kingdom Metazoa; phylum Arthropoda; class Insecta; order Trichoptera; family Limnephilidae; genus Hesperophylax; species Hesperophylax consimilis. The sequence continues at coordinate 30,476,459 of NC_142854.1, forward strand.
TTCTACTTACACGCCGATTTTCTTCAAGTTTGTTTTGTATTACTCAATACTAGGTTGTACATAGCTTCTCAGGAAATAGTATCAAATAATACTAAACCCAACAACCATAATATTAAAATATACGAGGATAATACTATTATTACAAACAGTTTGATATTTTTCTTTATAAGATGCACAAAATTAAAATCTATTTTTCAATTTATTTTTTACAGGCCTACAATATTCAAGTATAGTTCGTACATCTACTCCACCCATACTATTTATGTACATTGGCTTGCAACATTACTTATTAATAGATGCTATATTTCAACTTCTAACCAATATAGTGAATGTTACGAGTATAATATTTTATATTTTTAAATGGCTTTCAACTATATTGACAATGATACTGATGTAGAATTTACCCGTGCAAGCAATTTAGAATGTTGGATTCACGCACAAAATATTAATAAATGCAATTCTAACCTAACCTGTGTCCAAATAAATATAAGATCACTAAACAAGTATTGGGATATTCTTCATGCCTATTTGAAAAACTGTTTGAAAGACATAGATGTAATTATGCTTTGCGAAACTGCAATTAACGACGAACTTATTAAATTATATGATATTCCAGGATATAAATCGTATTACTATTGCAGAAGCAATAAACAAGGAGGCGGTATATCGCTGTATATAAGGGAACATTTACATTTCAAACAAGAAATGGTTGAAACCATTCACTTTGAAAATGTGTTTGGAATATTGACATTACCTAATAAATGTAATTTTTATATTTTAGCAATTTATTGACCAACCAACCTCAATAAAAAGGGATTCTTAAATGAAATTTCTTGTTTTTTTTGTAATAATGTAAACTTTAATGATAATTTAATATTTTTTGGGGATATTAATCTCAATATACTAAATCAAAGTGATTCAAACAGGTATAATAGCTTATGAAAATATACTAACCAGTAATTACTTAATAAAATGTATTAATGGTACGACTAGAGAAGCAATCGTTGCTGGTCAAATAACTAAATCCTGTATTGACCACATATATGTCAGGTCTAATACATACAACTTGTCCGCGTGTGTAATTGATTCGAGAATTGCTGATCATTTTATGACGGGACTAAATGTACAATACCATGATGTCAAAAATATTGAACAAAATGAAAAAATCACAATTCTGTCTCAAAAACGTGTTGATAAAGAAGTAAAAAAATATAATTGGAATATCCTTTTGAAATAAGTGGATTGCGTTACTCTGTATAATAAAATTAAAAATAAATTTAATGAAATCTATGAAAAAAGTACTGTAGTAAAGTCTTATAAACCTCAAATCAGACCTAATGCCATAAATGAATGGATAAATGAAGATTTATTATCAAAAATCAAATTAAAAGATACACTTTACAAAAGATGGAAAAATAATCCTACAAATAAATTTTATGAAAGAGAGTGCAAATGTAATCGAAACAAAGTTACAAAATTAATCAGTGCATGCAAATCAAAATTCTTCAACTCAAAATTTAAAAATTACTTTGCCGACTCTAAAAAAACGTGGGACGAAATAAACAGATTGTCAGGAAGGAAGAGCAAAAGTAATTGCGACCAAGTAATATCAAACTATTTTTTTAAAAAAGAACAAACGACTGAACAAACATCTAACAATTTTGCAAACTTTTTTTCTGACAATGTTAAGCAACTATTACATAGATGTGACAAAAAAGCTTTTCATATTCAAACACATAGACTTCCACACAGCATGCTCTTAACACAAGCAAAACTTTGTGATATTGAAAAAGTAGTCAGAAGTTTAAAAAATAGTCAATCGCCGGGGATAGATAAAATAAGAATGTCTGACATTAAAAAACACTTTAATATCTTAGGGCCTATTTTAACTCTATTAATTAATATGATTTTATCGGAGGCAATTATACCTGAAGATCTCAAATGTAGCATAATCCGACCCATCTACAAAGGTGGTAAACATAGTGAAATTGAAAACTATAGACCGATCAGTATTTTACCTGCAATTTAAAAGATCCTAGAAAAATATATATCTGTAAAACTAATAAAGTACCTTGAAAAATTTTCTATTATTGATAACCATCAATATGGTTTCCAAAAAAATAAAAGCACAGATCTACTACTTCAAGAATTTTCAAATAAAATTAATAATGATCTTAACAAAAGAAAACATGTACTCGTATTATTTATTGATAATTCAAAGGCTTTTGATACGATTGATCATAGTAAATTACTTAAAACTCTAGAAACCATTGGAATTTCAGGAAACCTACATAAATTGTTTGTTAACTACTTTCAAAATAGAAAGATTTGTGTAAAATTTTTTGATCATTTTAGCAAAAAAAATATTGTTTTCGCAGGCGTACCACAAGGGTCCATACTAGGCCCTACTTTGTATATAATATATGTTACTGCAATGAAATTTATTTTTTCTCATGTAAAACATTACGTTTATGCTGACGACACTGCATTAGTTATTTCACATGAGGATTTATCAATAGCGAGCACTTTACTGCAAATTGACTTTGTCACTCTTCAAAAATGGTCACATGATGTAGGTTTAATAATCAATGCTAAAAAAACGAAGCTTATGCACATCAGATCTCCTCATAATAACATCACCATAACTCCTAAAATTATTTCTCATGATTTTAATTGCATCCATAACTTTGTAATACAACCATGCTCATGCAAAAATATTGAACTTGTTTCAAAATACGTATATCTAGGCTTAACAATTGATTGTAATTTTAAATGGGATATACATATACAAAAAGTCTGCACACGGCTTAGAGCTATAGTGAGCAAACTTTATAGATTGAAGTTTTTTGTTCCACCAAATACCCTTAGAATAGTATACCTGTCATTGGCGGAATCCCTAATAAGATATGGAATAACTTCATGGGGACATTCAACAAAAACAAATCTTCTTTCAGTCCAAAATGTACAATATTCTTTGGTTAAATTATTATTAAACAAAACCAAATACGAACAAAGAAATGACGTACCAAAGTCATTGCTATACAATTCTGTAAATTTATTATCTGTTCGTGCTTTATTGTGGCTTAAAATTGCGAGTCAGCATACATCTCAATCTGAACATAATAAAATAGTGACACATGTTCATAATACAAGACTAATTGCAAACGATGGACTTGTAGTTCCCAGATACCTGAATAAATACGGTCAAAGAACGCTAGAATACCTCGTTCCAATAATTTACAACATGTTACCAAACTCAATAAAAAGCTGTGAATTGACTCACAGAAGGAAATGTATGTTAAAAAATGGTTATGTGAAAGAATTTATTTGTACTAATGTAATTATGTGTATATTTTATGTACTTGTTAAAATTGTATATGTATTTAAAAAGTAATTGTTAAAAGAACCCGTTGACAAACTGACATCAATCAGTTTAACGGGACTTAATTGTAAAAAAATGTATTTTTGAAAGTTAATAAAAAAAAAATAAAAAAAAGCTCCACTCCTTCGTTTCTTTGAAAGACCCTCCAGACAAAGTTATTCTTACCGCATGAGGAAACCCTGTCAAGTGCCCCCACTGTTGAATTTAGCATCCACCTCTGGTCTGGAGCTCCAAAATACCTATAAAAAAACCCTTGACTCTGTGCAGAAACGGGCGGTCCGTAGATTGGGTCATAGATTCCCCTATCATAAAAAACGGATCGCAATCTTTAGAGCAAAGGCGTCAAGTAGGCGTTATACCGGAATTACAATTGAAGATGCTCTGAGGAACTAGCGCTGATGATCTCTTCAGCACGCGCGGCCAACACATTGACATTTGTCACATGAGAACGGGTCGCTTCTACGACTCGTTCTTGGGTTCAACAACTTGGCTGTGGAACGATTTGCCTGCTTCGGTGTTTCCTCCCTCCTACAACATGGATCTTTTCAAGACCCACGTTCGCTCCTTCCTCTCCTCCAAAAAACCCTCCACACAGCATTGATGACATAGGCCCTGAGGAATAAATTTCTCTCAGTGTGTTCCTATTTAATTTTTTGTGCCTCTCCAACACCATAATTTGTTGACGGTTCCAGCTCGATGCTCCGTATCACTTCATAGCTACAATCCGTCCCGGCCGCAACCTGTTTACGTCTCCAACGGTTCTCTGCTAACCACCAACGGCAACGGGTATCTGGTGTTCCCGTACGGTGGTGCAGTCACCGTTGCTTGTCCAGGAAGCTACCTAGTGCACCCCAGTGCCACCGTACTGAAGACGGAGGCGGTGAGACACTCAATCCAACCTAACCAAAATTAATATTACATAATCTTACATAAACTAAACTATCCTAGATTCACTTTACCTTAAGATAAGCAAGTCTCTAGCGGTTTCCTGATGCACCCATTGCTAAAGACGGAATACAAACATTCATAAGAATCTCTGAAACCCATGTAAACACTTAACTAATATCAGTGAAGCAGTGTATAAACCACTTCGGTGGAACATTCAACACAAAAAACAGTGTTTAAATTGTCCAATTTATAGAAATATAAACAGTGTAAATTTCGATACAGATCGCCGCTATTTCATTTGACAACAAACAAGCCAAAAAAGTTAGCCCTATTCCTCGGCCTGAACAATCCTTACGTCACTGCAGAGCAGGCTGAGCAGGAGCTAGAGCCGTGTCGCGATGTCTGCGCAGGCAATTCCGCCTTTCGCTGGCTGACCTGGCAGCCGCGCGACATGAGGCGCGGTTACTCCATTTGCTGCGAAGTCGGCATCTTCCGGAGGGCCGTGCGGCATTTGTCAGACTTTTTGGCAGGTGAACTATTCACGTGATGGATTGTTTCATTTATATAAACAATAATGAAGTATTCCTTAATTTAAAAAAAATGCCCGTATTAAAATCCTATCATGCATCAAAACTTTATTCTAAAAAGAAGCTAAATTAAGGACCTTGGTATTATTTTTGATAATAAATTAATTTCGGTTCCGCATATAAATGAAATAAATAACAGTGCAATGATATGTTTGGTGTTTATTTTGAGGACAGGGAAAGATTTTAAATGAATTAATCCATCTAAATTATTATTCACTGGGTTGGTGAGAAGCAATCTAGAGTATTATTCGACAATCTGGGCTCCACTGAATAAGATTCTCCAACTAAGTATCAAGAGAAGGAAGCGTTAATTTCTAACATTTATTAATTACTAGCTGACGTGTTCCCGGCGTTGATGGGGGTTATTCTTAGGACAATGCACACTCCTACGTCGTTTTTTCCTTATTTTTTCGTCAACTGTGCGTCTCCTATTGCAGTGTGTGCTAGCCCCAGATTTTGACAAAAATATTCCACATGCAACAATGTCTGATGAATCCATCGTTCCAATATTTATTTATATAAAACAATATGACTTTTATAAGTTGGGGGAAGAATTTAATCTCGGTTGACAGTTGACATAGACAAGTGACAGCGGCATAGTCACTTCTATGAGCGTATTCTATTATATTTCAATTCCAATTTTAAACCACGATCTAAAATATTACGGATTACGGCACCGGCTTATTCATACCGCTTATTCCTATTATAAACGGGTATTTATTTGGGAAAAATATTGTATGAAGCGTTGCCAGCGATCCCGAATAATTACCTAAATGGGTAAAGGAAAATTAATAAAAATATAAATATTATTAAAAATTATTGTTTTATTATTGATTAAATTTTTGTTTTATTATATATATATAAGTATGTTATTACTATACTCAAGGGAATTTAATATTATTACTATGCATTTAAAAGAAAAGTAGGAACGAGTAAAAAAAGAAGTTACTTAGTTACAAACACTCTTAAAATGTATTTAAAAATTGTATAAAGTTATGGGTTAGTCTTAATCTAGGCTTAATACTGGTCTTAAATTGTAATTCTTAAAATTAATTGTCCTTTTACTTAATCCTAATTTATTGTTCATTCAATGTCTTTAAAAGTTGGGTCACGTTACGAGATAAATATACAAAAATTGTTCAGGCACTTCCCTTTACGATGATTCTGGAACCGCGGATCTCCACGTTCGCACTTATCACTGATAACACAAGCGGCAACTTGGGCTGATTCCAAAGGGCGGAATCAGTTCAGCCTGGGCCAAGGCTCCGACGGGCGGAGTCGGCAGGCAGCGACTTCTGAGAGGGCAGCTTAGTGGGCGGAAGTCTGGCGACCACTCTGGCTTCCTGGGCGGAAGTTCGCGGGGTTACGGGAAGAGCCTCGGCGACCGCTCCAAGGGGGAGGGCAGGAGGTTTCTCGGCGGAGGCGAGATAGTGAATCCTGAGAGGCGAGATCGTGACTATTTTCTCCAGAGGCGAGATGGGAACCCTTTTGTTGCGGAATCAGTTGTCTTCACCCGCGCGATCCGGCGACCGTAGCACGCCTGTGGTGGGGTGCTGGAATTATAGTGGTTCCGCTATACACCACTTCGGTACGTTGTCTGAGCCCGTGGCGCTGGCATCGCCATTCTCACCGCTAGATTGCGCTGTCTGGCTGATTCTGATAATATTGATTAATATTATGCATGCATACACTTAATTGATATCTGGTTGCAATTAAATTTCTAATCTAAGTTGACAATTACTCCAAATTTAAACTTAATGTTAAAATATTTTAAAATTACGTTTTTTAATACGACCTTCAAACAATTTCAATATAGCCTAAATCAACTAACGACAGAAATAAGGTTAGAACGGGACTATAATAAATTCAAAAATAAAATAAACTTCACTACCTTAAATAATTTAGAGAATTAGTGTGACGATGACATTTCACTATATTATTTTATATATTATTATTTAATAGAAAAAAAATCACTTCACTTGATATGTTTTTATAATTAAAATTTAAAAAAATATTTTTTCCCTTTACACACGAGTTTTTGACTCTTTTAAAGAAAAGCATGTTAACTTTTATTATTTTTATTTGAAACTGTGTCTTATAATCACTGTGTCTTATAATAAATGTGTCATATAATATTTTTTTTTTTAAATATACTTTTTTTTTCACTGATTCAATCTGTATTGCAATATGGAATTGTTGGCTGAGGTGGTGTATTAAAATCCCCTCTCTTGCCTGTAGAAATCATCAAGAGAATATTAATTAAAATAATTTTAAATAAGACATATGATTACCCCACCATGAGATTATTTATAGAATTTAAATCCCCTAATCACTTAAAAAAAAGTGGGTGTGTCAAGCCTACGCAAGACAGAAGTGAAACTTCTAGTTTCAGCTGATGCTTGGCGTGGCGCAGTTCGCTGGTGTCTGAGAGAGAGGAAAGAAGAAAAGAGAGAGAACGTTCGTGAGCGGCTCCCCCACCTCAACAAGGTTTCACTTCAAAAATGCCACAGCCGAGAATCGAACCTCGCTTAACTGATTGAAAGCCAACCACGCTGAGCACCAACTGTAAGCAAAGCCGCATAAATTGATTATATTATGTAGGTTCTGAAAATATGAGAGCTTGTTATGTTTTATAATGTTACCTACATCACACCCAAAATATAATATATTTTTAAAAATAATGTACAATGTACAGAAATAGAATCCCACACAAGATCGCGTAGTGCGCTCTAGCGAACGGATATTTTATCAGAGGGAGATAGTTTTAATTTTTTTTTTCTGTAAATTATTACATATTATCAAAATAAATAAATTAATTAAATAAATGTAATACAATTATCATAATATACGGATTAGATAATAATTTTAATCCAACACAATAACGCAAAGCGCGCTCTAGCGGAGTAATGTTTTATCACAGTGAGATAAGTGTTTTTATTATTTTGCAATATTATTTTCTTTTAAAAAATGTTCTGACCTACTAAAAAATAAGATATTGAATGAAAAAGGCGTTAAAAACAAAAAAATAATGTGCGATGGCCGAGAATCGAACTCGGATCAACTGCTTGGAAGGCAACTATGCTGTCCATTACATCACCAACGCCAGTTGTCGAGATGAGCTAAGAAGCATTTATATGTTACTTCAAAACTTTGACTAGATCAAATGAACTTTAATCGGTGGTGGGGGTACTCGCATTTTCGTTTCGATCCTGACTCGGTTTTACTACGTCCCCGAAAATTCATTACGCGGCTAAAGAAGTTTCACTTCAAAAACATCGCTTTTACAATTTCATAAAGATTCTTTCAACAACAAAAACCAAACACTTTTTTCAAACAGCAACATACCAAATGTGCAAGGTTCTATAACCTCCCCGTGCTGCAAAACCACCACAGCCCAAACATTTTATAAATATAATGGAGTGAAATGGTTTAACGAATTACCTCTAGATCTGATGTAAGATTACAAAAAAAATTGTTGAAATTCAAAAACACAATTAAAAATATAATTCAGCAGTATTCTTTAATTATTACACTTTTAAAATAATATCGTAATTCTCTAAAATAATATTAGATATCATTTTTTTCTGCTTTCTTCTTTTTTTCTATTAATTTTTTTACAACAATTGTCTGAAAACTGTATTTTATTTTTCTTTGTTAAAAATAATAACATTGTTAAAATGGTAATTGATTACTGTTTACGCCAAATAATGGCTAATTGTCGTGTCATTGCGAATTGTTTATGGCAATGAATTTTGTTCCTGAACCCCGTTTTCCTCTCCTTCATACCTCTCCTCTTTGTCCGGGAATCAGTCAGTGCACAACCAACAGCCGTGACGCGAAGGGAACATCATTACCCATAACGTATCTTATCGCAAGAAACAATCAAAATCATCTTAACGCATCGCAATAAATAATATTTCGCTAATACCAAAATTACAGTGGAATCCAAGTGAATCAGTGAATCCCAACAAGTGAATGTTCCTCTACCTCCCCGTAAGTACCCTTATACCCTTATAAATTCATTGCCAAAAGAATAATTGATTGTGTTATAAAAGGTCCACAGCTTAAACATTTGGTCAATTCGAGCCACATACATTATTATGTAGAGATATGAACCAGCGCATCTCGTAATTATAATACGTATTTACGCATTTATCCACGATATTGTGTTTCATCGTTAAATACGTGTCGAATTATTTATGTGGGTAGGGTAGATAGTTTTGTACAGTAAGATCTCGCATTATTTATTTTAATTAAACGATTTATTGTTATTATATTATTTATCATAAAAATGACTAACGAAACGTCAAATGTAGAAATTAATAGAGAAATTAAGTTATTGGAAGCTCGTCAAAATTCATTCTTTTCAAGAGCTCAGAGAATATTTGATAGCATGAAAAATTTGAAGACGACATCGTCAAAAAACACTTTTTGCGCAAACGCCACATTGTTACCAGAGATTAGGAAGGAATTTTCAGAAATGGTTAATAAAATAAACACGCTCAACCTTAAAATAAATCCGGAATATATTCCCAATTTTCAAATGGAACAATCATTTGACGAAATTTACGCCATTTCAACTAACCGCCAGGCAAATGAATAGTGAAAATATGAATCAGTCGTCATCTACTACCCAACCAAAACATAATCTAAAGTTACCAAAGTTAACGCTACCCGGCTTTAATGGGAATTTAATGAACTGGAAAATTTATTATGAAACGTTTAAAAATATTATTCACGAAAACACAGATCTCTCTAAAGCAGAAAAAGTACAATATTTGGTCGGATCATTGTCTGATAAAGCATTAAATATTTGTGTTGGGATTCCAACAACAGCTGATAATTATGAAATTATTTGGAATGCTTTAATAGAGAAATATGAAGATAATCGAGCACACGCAGCGTATTATTTCGATCAAATTTTAAACATTAAACAAATAACTATTCCAACAGCATCCAATTTAGAAGCGTTTATAGATCAGTTTCATTCGTCAATTTCGGCGTTACAACAATTAAAAATTCCGAATTTATTACAATATTTCTTCCTTTATATAGGAACTCAAAAATTAGATAAGGAAACAGCTATGGCATTCGAATCGTCAGTAAGGAGATCTGAGACACCTTCATATGAAGAGTTCGTGATTTTTTTGCGTGAGCACGCAAAAATATTACAGCGAACATCTGCATTACCGGAATGTAAATCGCAACAGAGCATGGAGAAAACCTCACTTAAGAAGCAATATAGCCAAGCATTTGTTAGTGTAACAAACAGTAAAATAAAACAATACGAGTGCGCTGTATGTAACCTATCAGATCATACATCAATTTATAAATGCCCAACATTTTTAAAAGCATCTCCTAAGAATAGATTTGAAATTGCTCAAAAACAAAATCTATGCAGAAATTGTCTTAGTAAAATGCACTTTGCTAATAAATGTAAATCGGAAAATCGATGCAAATATTGTAATCAAAATCATCACTCTCTATTACATTTTAATACAACAGCATCCGACTCTTCTCACTCTAATGAGCAAGATTTAGCGGAAAATTCCGAGCGTGAATCTGAAAATCTATCCGATAATGTCACATTGTGCACTGTGAATAATGGAGATGCAAACGTTTTTTCTCCGAATCAAACCATACTATTAGGAACCGCATCCATTAATGTTCTTGATTTTAGGAATAATTATCAGAAAATACGTGTCCTAATCGATAGCGCATCGCAAAACGATTTCATTACAACGGAATGTTGCCAACGCCTTGGCTTACATTTATTCCCAAATCGCAATCACGCCACGATTAGAGGAATAGGGGATGTTGCTCAACGCGTTAAAGGAGTCACTAATTTGAGGTTTGAGTCTCGGTACAACAAAAAAGTATCTTTCTCCATTCGACCTTTGGTCGTAGATCGCATCACAACTCAGCTGCCAGCATCATCGCTAAATCTAAACGCTTTATCTTATTTAAATGAATTACCACTTGCCGATGACGAATTCCACACCCCAGGGGTCATAGATGCAATCATCGGAGCCAATTTATTTGGCCAAATAATATTACCCGGTAAGGTAAAAGGCACACGGTTATTACCAAGTGCCATTGAGACCAGCTTAGGATATATAATAATAGGAAACGCACCTACTATCGAAAGTTCGTATTCCCTTGGTAACTCATTTTGCACAACGACAGAACCATCGGTTGAAGAACTTATTGCAAAATTCTGTCAATTGGAAAAGTTCACAGAGTGTGAATCACAATCACCGGAAGAAAATGTCCATGATGCAATTTATGTTCAATCTACCATCAGAGATCCGTCAGGTAGATGTATAGTTAACATCCCATTTAAGGATCCTCCAGAAATGCAAGGAGAATCTTATCAAGTAGCTTTACGTCATCTTTTGATGCTAGAAAAAGGATCACATCACACCGCATCGCATCGAATCGCAACAACATGCATCACATCGCACCGCATCGCATCGCATCGCATCAAAATTAATCACATCGCACCGCATCGCATCGCTTCGCATCAACAAGCATCACATCGCACCGCATCGCATCGCATCGCATCAACACGCATCATATCGCACCGCAACGCAACGCAACGCAACGCATCGCATCGCATCACATCGCATGGCAGCGCACCGCAACGTAACGCAATGAAACGCAACGCAACGAAACGAAACGCAACGAAACGCAACGCAACTCATCGTATCTCATCGCAAAAACTCAAAATAACATCAAATCATTTAGAAGTTGCTGAGAGGGCCATACTATGTGATGTACAAGTAGTTCATTTTGAGAATGACCTAAAGAATTTACAAAAGCAACGTTACTTAGCCCCTGCATTAAGAAAATTAAGACTATTTTTAGACATTATTCTTATTCGTGTTGGAGGCAGATTGAAAAATTCTGATCTGAACTACAATTCTCAACATCCGATCTTGTTGCCAAGTAAGGAACACGTCACGACCATCCTCATCGATTATCACCATGAGAAATATCTACATGCTGGACCACAGCTTTTAATATCTTTGCTACGTCAAAAATATTGTATACTTTCCGCTAGAAACTTGATTAGAAAACGTGTACACCTGTGCAACACCTGCTTCAAAACCAACCCAAAAGCCAATTTTCCGATTATGGGAGACTTGCCTGAGTGCCGGGTGAAACAATCAAAATCATTTTTACATACGAGCGTAGACCATGGAGCACCTATCGCAATCACAATGAATCAACAAAGAGGAACTCGTCGCTTAAAGGCTTACATGGGTTTATTCATATGTCCCGTCACTAAAGCCGTGCATATTGAACTTGTTTCTGATCTCAGCACAGATTGCTTTCTAAACGCCTTTAAACGTTTTATTTTACGACGAAGACCTCGCAGTACATTATATTCGGATAATGGAATTGCTTTCATCGGTGCCAAATCATATTTAGATGATTTGAATCATTTACTGAGTTATGAACAATTTAAAGACGCATTTTCACATACCCTATCAGAATATCGAGTCCACTGGAAATTAAACCCACCTAGTGCCCCTCATTTCGGTGGTAGTTGGGAAGCCAATGTCCGAAGTGTGAAAACACACTTATACCGAGTAATAGGAGAACAGCTCCTTATCTACGAAGAATTGTCCACTATATTAGCTCAGATTGAAGCTTTATTAAACTTTCGTCCTCTGTCTCAATTGAGTTCTGATCCATTGGAACCGTTGGCACTTACCCCAGCGCATTTCCTCACATTAACCTATTTAACTGCATTGCCTTCTGCAGACGTGTCCCAAGAACCAGTCGGATTACTTAAAAGAAAATCTATGTTAGATCACATGGTTCAGAACTATTGGAGACGTTGGAAGATAGAGTACTTGAATTCTTTACAAACTAGGTTAAAATGGAACACTCAAAAGGGTACGCTATTAAAGGCTGACAACGCACCACCTCTGCACTGGCCATTAGATATTATCTTAGATGAAGTTTATCCAGACAAGGATGGTATTGTTCGAGTGGTACTTGTCCGAACCAAGGCAGGATCTTACAAGCGTCCTGTGGTAAAGGTTTGCCCTTTACCAAATTAATAAGCCTTTATTTTTCATTAGTTAGCCTAGTTATTTTAGAAGTATGCACACATACATCTGATTGTTATTTTTCTAATTACTTTATTTCTTATTTTTTTACATCATTATATTTTTTTTACTCGCAATAGACACACGTCTTGAACAGTGAAACACCATGTTGTTCTATAGCAGTTATTTATTTTGTTTTTGTTATCGTATGTTGGTTTGTTTTGACCATTCTGTCAAGGCGGGGAGCATGTTTACGCCAAATAATGGCTAATTGTCGTGTCATTGCGAATTGTTTATGGCAATGAATTTTGTTCCTGAACCCCGTTTTCCTCTCCTTCATACCTCTCCTCTTTGTCCGGGAATCAGTCAGTGCACAACCAACAGCCGTGACGCGAAGGGAACATCATTACCCATAACGTATCTTATCGCAAGAAACAATCAAAATCATCTTAACGCATCGCAATAAATAATATTTCGCTAATACCAAAATTACAGTGGAATCCAAGTGAATCAGTGAATCCCAACAAGTGAATGTTCCTCTACATCCCCGTAAGTACCCTTATACCCTTATAAATTCATTGCCAAAAGAATAATTGATTGTGTTATAAAAGGTCCACAGCTTAAACAATTACGTTTCCTCACCTTTTTACCACGAGCTTTTGCTCAAAGAAAATGTGTGTTAGTTTACTCTTCCTGATATTTAAAAAAAAAACAACTTTGTAAAATGTATACATTATAACTGTACCTATTTAAAACAATAATAAAATAGAATAAAATAAAAAAAAAAACAGCCTAGCATTGGGCGAAGGTTTTTATTGCCCTTGGGTCGCTGGCTTAACGTTTCCCATTTCAGATTTACGACTTGATGAGGGTCTAGAGCTAAATCTGCCGACAAATGGGTGAATTTCTAAGTTGGCTCTCTAAATTTTTATTGCGGTTGCCGGCCAAGCTATTCATTAATTATTTTAGGTCTATTAATGCGAACTGCCGCCTCAATCTGCGTGTAAAATCACAGAGACATTTGCGGGCGCACGTGTTCAATTTGGTCTTTCTGTGAATTCAAATCACGTAGATATCTAGGGACATATCAAGTACAATTAGTTGCAGGTAAAGAATTGCCATCAGTTTGAATAAAATTAACACCTCTAAATTTAACCGACTGCTAATTTTATCGCACAATTACTCTCTTTTTATTAATAAATGTGAATTGTTTCTCTAAATAGTCAATTAACCGCCCCGTTAGATGAAAAACTCTGTGTCGTACGAACCTGCAACTAGAGTTACTCACCTTGTTGTGAGTCTTCTTTGGACCACTTCCAACGGGTCTAAGTCTGTTTTATATTATCTTCCCCAGACTGTCTACTTGTTGGTTTTAATGTTACATAATATGTTTTATATGATCCTGCCCGGACTGTCTGTCTGTTTGGGTAAATATTATGTAATAAGTTTTGCCCAAGTTTAATGGTAATTGGCATCGAACCATTTATTCAATTGTTGAACATAGCCTGAAGAACAAAAAACTGTTATTGACTGTTCTACAAGCTATGGCTGGAGATATCCACCTTTACCAAAATCCAAAATAAATGTGTATTTTGACCGCCAAAGAGGAACAATTATTTTACCCGTCTGTAACTTTTGCATCGTTTTTAAATCAAATTAAATATGCAAGCATTACTGATAATGGCATAAAACTTGTCTATGACTTCATTATTGTCTGTGGAAAACTAACCTAATTTGATGACTCATCCTTTTTTCATCGCCAGTTAGCCAGTCGCATCCAGGGGGGTATAACTCCGCTTAAAAACGTCAACACAAATTATAGACATGGTAAAAATCTATGTTTTTGACGTAGGCGATTCGTTTTTTTTTTGTTTCTCGCTCACTTTACCATATGACTCGTGCGCCAGAAAGAGAGGGTTCGCAAACGGTGTAATGCGTGTTCTCGCCGCTAGGTGGCCGACTCATGCTTCCCGCCATTTCACTTCGTCTAAAAAATTGTAAGAAAAGTTTGACAGACGCCGTTGTTTGTCATCATAAAATTGTCAAATATCTGGTTGTGTGAAACAGTTGATTTATGTGTGATAAATAACATTTATGTGCCTACCGATAAAGTCCTTAAAACGTATTGCGTGAAAGGATGTACGAACAGAGACTATTCGACACAAGTTTCCAACCATAACCTCTGAGAGTCCATTTTGAGAACGGTGTTCAGCACGTATCATGACTACATCCTAAAAGGTATTCTATACTGCATCAGCCTATAATAATAATAATATGTTTTGTTAATTCGGTTAATCTAATAATTATATTTATTTCAGAGCGTAACATCTCAACCAGCAGTGTACCCGTTGCTGCACAGGGGATGCTAGTAGAAAATGAAGGTACCTACATATCTGTTTTTTTATATTACTTAAAAGGGAATAGTTTTGTTCGTCTAATATTTCAATCTTTACTTCAATTTCTCAAGAACTATGATATATTTTTTCCAGAAATAAGTGCAGGACCCAGTCATGTCTTCTTTGCAACCAGCAGTGTCGCTCTTGCTGCACAGGGGATGGCAGTAGAACATGGAGGTACATATCTGTTTTATATTACTTAAAAGGGAATAGTATTGTTAGTTTTGGTAAAATTTCGATCGCGCTGGCCTCGCTTATTATGAATATTTTTTAGATAAAACCTTTAGATTCACCTTAATTACTGTATAACACAACTTTTAACCTTCGGGGAGGTGGAAAATATTGCAATAAAAATTTCAATTACGTAAAATTAAAATTAGCTTTCGTTTTGTGAAACGAGACCGTCCATTTTCAAACTTTATTTGTTTATTGTCAAATGTCATTTTGTTTTGTAGGTATTTCTGTTACTATAGGACGAAACGAACGGCTAGAAGTAGCTAGAGACAATCGCGCGGGCGTTTTTTTTAATGTTAAAAAATTCCGTCAAATTAGTATTTACCTAATATGCATGCATTGTGTGCGTTGTGATTGAAATTTATTAGCTGGATTTTATTTTTTTACGTTCAAATTTTATTTAAGTGAACTATTTCTGCGATGTTGAGCATCTACTCTAAGTTTGTAATACAAAAGAAAGTGCCCCCTTTATAGCGCCTGCTCGCGTCAAGGCAAGAAAAACATCCCAGTTTTCAAGTGGTTTAGCGGCTACGCTAGGTTTGTGTAACATGGTTTGTGATTCAAAAGAAAGTGTCCCCTTAATACCGCCTGCTCGCGTCAGGGCAAGAAAAACATCCCAGTTTTCAATTAGTTTAGCGACTACGCTAGGTTTGTGTAACATGGTATATATATATATATATATATATATATATATATATATATCTCAAAAACCATGTTACACAAACCTAGCGTAGCCGCTAAACTATTTGAAAACTGGGATGTTTTTCTTGCCTTGACGCGAGCAGGCGGTATAAAAGGGACACTTTCTTTTGAATCACAAACCATGTTACACAAACCTAGCGTAGCCGCTAAACTAATTGAAAACTGGGATGTTTTTCTTGCCTTGACGCGAGCAGGCGGTATGAAAGGGACACATTCTTTTGAATCACAAACCATGTTACACAAACCTAGCGTAGCCGCTAAACTAATTGAAAACTGGGATGTTTTTCTTGCCTTAACGCGAGCAGGCGCTATAAAGGGGGCACTTTCTTTTGTATTACAAACTTAGAGTAGATGCTCAACATCGCAGAAATAGTTCACTTAAATAAAATTTGAACGTAAAAAAATAAAATCCAGCTAATAAATTTCAATCACAACGCACACAATGCATGCATATTAGGTAAATACTAATTTGACGGAATTTTTTAACATTTTTTAACGCTCAACATCGCAGAAATAGTTAACTTAAATAAAATTTGAACGTAAAAAATAAAATCCAGCTAATAAATTTCAATCACAACGCACACAATGCATGCATATTAGGTAAATACTAATTTGACGGAATTTTTTAACATTAAAAAAACGCCCGCGCGATTATGTTTCTAGCCACTTCTAGCCGTTCGTTTCGTCCTATAGTAACAGAAATACCAACAAAACAAAATGACATTTGTCAATAAAGTTTGAAAATGGACGGCCTCGTTTCACAAAACGAAAGCTAATTTTAATTTTACGTAATTGAAATTTTTATTGCAATATTTTCCACCTCCCCGAAGGTTAAAAGTTGTGTCGTACAGTAATTAAGGTGAATCTAAAGGTTTTATCTAAAAAATATTCATAATAAGCGAGGCCAGCGCGATCGAAATTTTACCTTAGTTTTGTTCCTCTAATATGTCAATCTTTACTTCAATTTCTTCAAGAACTATGATATATTTTTTTCCAGAAATGAGTGCAGGACCCAGTCATGTCTTCTCTGCAACCAGCAGCGTTGCTCTTGCTGCACAGGGGATGGCAGAACATAGATGTAAAATATCTTGCATAGGTGACCCATATGATCCCACTAAGAAATTTGCTATCAACGCTCTTGAAATTCATTATGTCGTCGAGTATGTACTGAATTATAATTGCGAAAATTTATATCTTGTGCCCGTTATTGAAGAAACCATTGCCAAATATATATGTTTTGATTGGCTTAATTGTAACGAACATAAAAAAAAATTATTCAATTCATTATCAAAATTACTGTACCATTTATAATCAATGCATGGTGTACCGATGTCAATAGAAAATTAAATGGCAAGGATACACTACCATACAATGGACCTGACTCCATGAAAAAAATGGCAGTACTGCAAAATTTAAAATATGCTAAATATATGAAGAAATGGTTGTCATAACTAATTTATTTTAATAAGTTAAAACCAATTAGGACCACAATTTGTTCCTATAAGCGTCTTTTAAATATCGTAGTACTGCCATGCTCCTCATTAAATCAGGTCCATTGTATGGTTGTGGTGTATCCTTGCCAATTCATTTTCTATTGACATGTCTATATGAGTAGTAGAATAATAACGAAAAAATAAATATACAAGTCAAATATTGTTATCGTTTGTAATTTTAAGCCAAATATTATCTGATGCGGAGTTTACATTATTCAGTTTGGCTGTATTAGTCTGCAGCCCATTTTCAGTCACCGACTAGTGTTAATAAAAAAATAGTCGAATTAGTTTATTTCATATGTCTAGTTTATATATAGTTCTACTTTTTTATTACATACTTGACATCATAATGAATATTCTCTCAACACCTTCTTTAAATTTTACTCTTGTATTTGGTGTTTTTATTTGTTATTATTATACCCTATTTATTTATCAGGTGCCAATATGTATTGTTAAAACAATAACCTATTGTTAAATTTACTTTTCTGTTTACACTGTTACATTCTTTATGTTGTGTACTATTCCTAAGTTAAAAATATCTAAAAGGCATACAAAGTTTTTAAAACTAAAAAGTATTATATACTTACTATTTCTATATGAAAGGTATAAATATTTAATTAATAAGATAAGTAGGAGAGAAACAAAAATAATAATAATGTAATTAGACGCTAAAACAGTAGGTTGAATCGTTGACTGCCTTATTGACAATATTTTTTTCAATTGCCGTTGGATGTTGAAAGAAAATAACTATCATTTCCAACAGCTAGTTTTATATTGATACAGTAATTTCACCTTCTAAATGTGTTTTGTGCTTATATTATTGTATTTCATGTTTATATTTAAAAAATAAAATTATTGTACATGTAATAATTATGAGTTTGCTTTTCAGCTTCCTTCTGATGAAACGCTGTCCTGAGAAAATGAGCTGTAAAGGAAGTTACTTTAAAGGTCATTTCTTTCTTAGGACAGGGCTTTGTCAGATGGAACCTTGTGGTCTTGGGTGACATTTTACTTATGTTTTAGGCTAATGAATTGGGTTTTAGGTAGGTTCCGAAGCAGAATTAAATTGTCTATGGTTGCGCCTTTTTTTAAAATTTCCTCTATCCTTTGTCGATGGTGTGCTGTGACGTCGGCGATGCGTGGTGTATTCAAATTTGCCAGATCTATGGTTAAAACTTGACGAAAGCAAACGTATGGAAAGAGGGCGGAGTTATCAATCTATAGATAGTTGATTTATGGTCGCATCCCCCGGTTTTTACTCTCTAATTCTACTTTATATCGCTAACACTGTTAAACACACGAAGTTAAATTTATCTTCCCGTGCTTGTGATATTTATTAGTAAGTACTAATGCTTTTATGAATCACGCTATTCATTTTGGTAGCGGCTGTTATCGGTACACCTAATTTAACAAATCTATTGGCGTTTTGTTTGCGGAACGTTCAACCTGTCAATTAGACGTCTGTATATTTTAGTAAAAATATTTTAAAAATTAGTTTCAAATATTCTGTTAAAAGCTTTACCGGTCTTAACATTACTTATGGTTATAGTTATATTGAGTTATCCGACGAATCTGTAAACAGATTTCAAATGTCAACTCCTAGGTCAAGATAGTCACAATATGTATATCCCTATTTCCCAATATAAGTTTCGCATAAGATATAATTGTTTTGACAAAATATTTAACCAAACAAAATGAAAAGCTCATTTAAAATAGGGTTCCGTCACAATAATGTTCTGTTTCAGGTATACATATTTGTTTGGGCTTGTACCAATTACCGCAGCCTATGACAGCGGTGTCATGGATCTAGTAAATCCAGAAACTGTTTCCATCAAGACGGAACCAGGGCCCCAGGAAGAAAGCGGAGGTGAAATGGATTTAAATTTCCTAGATGTAAAGAAGGAATGTTCCCCATATGCGGAGAGTACTCAGACAGCCAGTTAGTTGCATTGCTTTTGTAAAATAAATTGTATGTTATTAATTCAAGTCCATTTTGGATTGCCATGGCGACAGAACATAATATGTTTTTTAACGCTACCCTCTTTTGCCGTAGTTATATTAGTTTTTATCTTTGCCAGAAACAGCCAATCTACAACATTAGTTAAACTAAATCATTTTTATTTAGTTTTGTGAATACTCCAGGCTAGAAGTCAAAAGGAGGGAATGGATATAGAGCGGTGAAAGGTGGGAAGTACCTGTCTATTTCAATCAATGTTTAAATGGAAAAATTGTTAACATAACACCAAGGCGATACCGATAGTATCTCTTACTCTGGAACGTGCCACAAGAATATATTGTGAAATATCATGTATCAATCAAAAAAATTGCTTGCGCACGCTTGGATTTTATCCCGGAACCTCCAGATTACAAGTCGAGAGCCATACCCTTTGATTACAGAAGCCGCCAATGCTCACAATAAGCTCTCGATTCCTCAAATTTTCCATTTTTTCCTCATGAGTTAAAAATACATATTTATTTATTTGATTGTACAAGCCCAATTAGGGCTCTTACTATTATTGAAAGGAAACAACATTTCGTCGACTTATAACAACTCCATAATGCAGGTGCTCTGAAGCAAATGTTTATTCCTTCCTGTAATTTGAAAACTTGTGCTGTTTAACATCGATTATCAATCTATGAACATGTTATTTTATAGCTTGCAATAATGTGGAGACTGTTACCGTTAAGGCGGAACTCGCATGCCGAGAAGATAGTTATGGGGGACTCTCTTGTATGGAAATTGACATAGACCTGCCGGATCTCAAAAAGGAATGTTTAGAACACTTAGAAAGAATCTACCAGTCCGGTAAAAACAATTTCCTTCCAAAAATTTTACAATTTCTGCCATAGTAATTTGTTAATTTTTTTATCAATTTTAGTGCTTTATTATGGTTAGTGTAGATATTATGTCGAATAAAGCCTTTATAATCGTATTATTTTTTTTTTGACAGATATCAAGACGCATCCTGTGGAAAAACAATTATTTTGTCCTAATTCTATCTTCTCCCTTTCTAATAAGTCGAATTTAAATAGGCACCTATGCAACCATACAGGAAAAAAACATTTTTCATGTTCGGAGTGCAACTATTCATTTTCTCGAAAATTCTATCTAAAGAGGCACATGCTGACTCACAGTGGAGAAAAACCTTTTAAATGTTCCGAGTGCAACTATTCATGTTCTCGAAAGAACAATCTGACAAGCCACATGCTAACTCACAGTGGAGAAAAACTTTTTTCATGTTCCGAGTGCAACTATTCATGTTCTCGAAAGGGCCAACTGACGATCCACACGCTGACTCACAGTGGTGAAAAACCTTTTTCATGTTGTGAGTGCAACTATGCATTTTCTCAAAGGGGCCATCTGACGAGCCACATGCTAACTCACAGTGGAAAAAAACCTTTTTCATGTTCCAAGTGCAACTATTCTTGTTCTCGAAAGGGCGATCTAAGGAGGCACATGCTAGCTCACAGTGGAAAAAAACCGTTTTCATGTTCCGAGTGCAACTATTCATGTTCTCAAAGGAGCCATCTGACGAGACACATGCTAACTCACAGTGGAAAAAAACCTTTTTCATGTTCCAAGTGCAACTATTCATGTTCTCGAAAGGGCGATCTGACGAGGCACATGCTTACTCACAGTGGAGAAAAACCTTTTTCATGTTCTGAGTGCAACTATTCATGTTCTCGAAAGAGCCAACTGACGATCCACATGCTGAATCACAGTGGTGAAAAACCTTTTTCATGTTCTGAGTGCAACTTTGCATTTTCTCAAAAGGGCACTCTGAAGAACCACATGCTGACTCACAGTGGTGGAAAACCTTTTTCGTGTTCCGAGTGCAACTATTCATGTTCTCAAAGGAGCCATCTGACGAGACATATGCTAACTCACAGTGGAAAAAAACCTTTTTCATGTTCCAAGTGCAACTATTCATGTTCTCGAAAGGGCGATCTAACGAGGCACATTCTAACTCACAGTGGAAAAAAACCGTTTTCATGTTCCGAGTGCAACTATTTATGTTCTCGAAAGGGCCAACTGACGATCCACAGTCTGACTCACTGTGGTGAAAAACCTTTTTCATGTTCTGAGTGCAACTATGCATTTTCTCAAAGGGGCACTCTGAAGAACCACATGCTGACTCACAGTAGTGGAAAACCTTTTTCATGTTCTGAGTGCAACTATTCATGTTCTCAAAAAGGCCATCTGACGAGACACATTCTGACTCACAGGGGAGAAAAACCTTTTTCATCTTCTGAGTGAAACTATTAATGTTCTCGAAAGGGCCGACTGACGATCCACATGCTCTCACAGTGGTGAAAAACCTTTTTCATGTTCCGAGTGCAACTATTCATGTTCTCTAAAAGGCCAACTGACGATCCACATGCTGACTCACAGTGGTGAAAAACCTTTTTCATGTTCCGAGTGCAACTATTCATGTTCTCGAAAGAACGCTCTGACAAGCCACATGCTAACTCACAGTGGAGAAAAACCCTAATTATTAATGTTATAACTTATAAGTGCACATATTTCAACTCGATTATATAACCATTATAATTAACACTATAAAATAGAAGTAGGCCGAGTGGCCCAGTTGTAGAATTGTGAACCATGTCATTTTACTAACTTCATAATTAATTCTCTTTTTCTTAATAAATATAAATTTAATTTGTTTATTTCCATGTATTTTTGTAATTATCATATTTCCTTGAATCATTATTGATAACGAACATATATATTTTTCATCTTGATGCTCACAACTCTTTTAAACTCAAGCACTGGCTTCCTTAGAAGAAAAACATTTCTAAAAGGAAAAGCAGTGAAAAGTAATTTTACGAATTATTTTAGTTAACATAAATGATTATACTTTGTAAATTGATTATTATTTAATTAAAACATTGTTTGAGAAAAATATTCATCTTATAATATCTTGTTTTTTTTTAAATATTAACTCCACACAGGAGGCCCTGAAGAAAATAATTTCCCTGAGGGCCTATTTCATCTTTGGGGATGCTGTGTGGAGGGTCTTTTTGTGGAGAGGAAGGAGTGAACATGGGTCTTGAAGAGTCCCATGTTGTAGGAGGGAGGAAACACAGAGGCCGGCAGTTCGTTCCACAGCCGAGCTGTGGAACTTAAGAACGAATCGTAGAAGCGACCCGTTCTCATGTGACAAATGTCAACCGTGTACAAATGTTGGGCGCGCGTTTGGCGTGTATCCCGTTTTCGCACCGGTGCCGAAGGGATCATTGACGCTAGTTCCTCAGAGCATCTTCCATTGTAATACCGATAGAACAAGGACAGCATACCTACCTGACGCCTGTGCTGTAAGGATTGCATTCCGTTTGTTAAGATTGGGGTATCTATCAAACGGACCGCCCGTTTCTGCACAGAGTCAAGGGTTTTTTTTAGGTACTTTGGGGCTCTGGACCAGAGATGGCTGCCAAATTCGACAGTAGGGCGCACTTGCGATTTGTACAGGGTCAGCAGTTGTGTACTATTAAAGTATCTGCGGGCCCTGTACAGTACGCCTAGCTTCTGAGAGGCCAACTTTACTCTGGCTTCGATGGAGCTCCCGTACCTGAGCTGGTCACTTATAGTTACACCTAGCATATCAATGGAAGGCCTGTTCGGAAGATTGCTTCCGTTGAAGGAGACTAGATTATCATTTGGATCCCTTTTAGACGTAATCAGACAGGATTGGGTCTTTGAAACATTAAATTCGACGAGATTATTTTTACCCCAGGAGGAAATACTCTCGAGATAACCGTCCATTCTCTGCTTCAAAGCCCTCCGAGCCGTTGGAGTTTGTGTGCCCTTTGGGGGCTTGTCAAACAAAAAGCTATCATGAACTGTACTGTCATCCGCGTAACAATGAATCGGTGCACATGTCAAAAGGTCATTGATGTGCAACAAAAACAAAGTCGGAGACAGAACCGATCCCTGTGGGACGCCAGCATTTATGGAGTGCGAGGAAGAGGTAAAACCGTCAGCAACCGCCTGAATCGACCTATCCCTTAAAAAGTCAGCAATCCACGTACACAGGGATGCGGGAAGTCCGTAAGAATGCAATTTGTTGACAAGTCCTCGGTGCCAGACCCGGTCAAAGGCCTTGGATATGTCTAGTGCGACCGTTTGGGTCTCACCGTGACGTTCCAGGCACCGCCCCCAAACATGCGTCACATACGCGAGAAGATCACCGCACGAGCGGTTCCGCCGGAATCCGTATTGACGGTCGTTGATAATTTTGTTCTTCTCGAGGTATGTGAGCAGTTTGTCGTTGATCACACGTTCCATCACTTTGGACAGAACTGATGTGATCGCTATGGGGCGGTAGTTGGCCGGGTTGGAGCGGTCACCTTTCTTGGGAATAGGGTGAATGACCGCTTTTTCCAACCAGAGGGCACAGTGCCACACTTCAGGGACATTTTGAAGAGCTTTGTCAAAACTGGAACTATTTCCGCAGCACACCTCTGCAATACCAGGGCAGGTATTCCATCAGGTCCACTAGCTTTGTTTACATCGAGCCCCCGTATGACGTGGAGTACATCCCGATGCCGGATCCTCAGCTTTTTCATATAGAAGCCGCAGTGAGGAACCGACGGCGGAACAGCACCCCCGTCGTCGAGGGTCGAGTTTTCCGCAAACATTTTCCCTAAAAGGTTTGCCTTTTCGGTGGCGGTGTTTGCTAGTGAGTTGTCAGGTCTGGTAAGAGGTGGCAAACTGGGTTTGCAAAAATTTCGACCTATTGAGCCCGCAAGCGACCAGAATGCTCTGCTGCCATGCGGGCAGGCAGCCAGCTTTTTGCTGATCTGCAGGTCGTGTTCGAATTTTGATCTATTGATGATTCTCTTGCATTCCTTTGCCGATTTGTTGTATGCTGATCTGCTTTCGGGCGTTCGAGATGTGTTGTAGGCTCGGTAAGCCGCGTTTTTTCGTCGAACTGCTTCGGAGCATTGTCGACTGAACCACGGTTTTGAGCCCACACCAGTTTCTTTAGTAGTCGATTGTATGAAGCCATCCATCGCCGATTTGATGACTTCACCAATCTCCTGGGCACATCTTGAAGGGTCCGAAGTCCGAAAACAAACAGCTGACCACGGAAAATCGTTGAAATGGGCCCGCATACCGAACCAATCTGCTGACCTATAGTGCCACACTTTTCTCCTCAGCCTCTCATTGTAAAATAAAATAAATTAAAATAAAATTACAAAAGGTGTAACTTTTGGGTAGACCCCATTTCTTCCAGCTAACCACATTTATTTAATTACAATGTTTATATAATATTATTTGTTTTATTATAATAATTACAATGTTTATACAAATAAAATAACAATATACCAATGAAAAAATAAAAAAATACAAATATATATACCAATAAAAATAGGCGTTTCATTTACGTGAGGTATTCACTCAACGTGTAGTGACATTTATTAACAAGGAAAGTGTTTAGTAACGATTTGAATTTGTGTGTATCTTGTATTTGTTTGATGTTATGTGGAAGGTTGTTATATACTTTAATGGCCATGTAGTATGGTCCTTTTTGGAATATTGTTTTGTTTGCTTTTGGTATTAGTAAGTTTTCTGTGAGCCTTGTAGCGTATTTATGTGTTGAGTTTTTTAGTGGGAACTTGTCTGTAGATGATCGCACTAACATGCATAACTCCATTATATATATGTCTGTGACTGTCAGAATTTTCAGATTTTTAAACAATTTTAAATTTTTCATTGGTTGGTCTGAGGTTAACGGGGATCGATGTCGTCACTAGGCAGTGGTCGGATGATCCCAGAGGCGCTGTGACGTCAATCTTATAACCGTGTGGCACAGTAGTTAAGAATAGGTCTAACAGATTGGAGCGGTGAGTCTGGACATCAGGAACCCTTGTAGGCTCCTGAACCAGTTGCTCTAATCCGTAGCGAATGGCAAAGGATTCCGCCTGTCAGCCAGCCGAGTGCGTTGGGCCTGAGTACTTCAACCATGGTTCGTTATGAACATTGAAGTCCCCCAGAACAATAAACTCGGCCGAAGGGTAGCGGGGCAAGAGATCATCAATAGTATCGCTCAAATGTTTGAAGAGTTCGGAAGTGCCTGATACGCTATGGTTCGGTGAGCGGTATAAACATGCGTAGAATCTTGCCGTACTGGCAAGATTGACGCGCACCCACATTACGTCGAATCTGGAGTTTTCCAGACTCAATAGTCGTACACAGTTGACGTCAGCTCGACTATAGAGGCAGACTCCTCCTTTGAGTCGGAACTTGCTTGCAAGAGTAAAGCCCGGGCAGTCCTGATAGGAGGAGTCTGGCGGCTCGGCTATCTGAGTTTCGGATAGGAAAAGAAGGTTGGGACAAAAGATGGTGATGAACACTGGAGGTTATCCACCGCTAACCCGCCCTGGTATAAGTAACAGATGGTTACTCCTTTAGGGCACTCACAAGGACTCTAAGTTTTTTTTGTTTAACGACTCTACATTTATTATAAAATGAATCTAGACCTCCAATGTCCCTGTATAGTGGTTATGCTGCAGGATGCCTACAATATGCACAAAAACACAAATAAAAATATTAAAATATGTACAGGTATAGTAAAATAAAATAAGCCTTAAAATAGTACAGGACGAAATAACTACTTAAAGACGAGGCCATATGTAGAGAAAGAAACAAAAATGAAAAGAAACCCATATACATTCATATTTATATTGTAGGAATCTACATTTAAACATATATAAATATTTCCGGAGAGTATTACACCCGTCCACTGGTAGTCCCATCGATAATGTGCATGGCAATTGATCTGTCCGTACACAAAGAACGACCACCGCGCCCCTCCGCCGGATTACCTGATTATGCCCTGAAGAAAAAGTATGTGGGAAGGTTGGGGGCGTGCCCGAAGACCCTAGGGACTAAGTAAGCGTCAGGCATTCGGAGGGTGGGCGGAAGGTTGCCGAGCTTGCTCGGCCATTCCTCAAGCCCGCCATGGCGATGGGGTAGGCGCAGTCGACTCTGTGTGAACACTTGTCCGGTGTGGGAGGCGTCTGATTAGGCAGGGACGAGGTCTATTTCACACTCACAACGGGTTGAAGACGGTACAAGACGATTAAAGTTCAGTTCCGGCTTACTGCACACACTCCTAATAATATGTGAAGCAAAAAAGAAAAAAAAATGAAAAAGGACAAGTTGATTAAAAACTTAAATTAAATCAATTAAATTCATCATGACGGATTGTGCGATGATGTCATCACTACCATCGCTCAAGGGGTCGGTCTCGCATGGAATCCTGCTGAAATAAAAACAATCATAACAAAAGAAATAATCAAAATAATAACAGATACTATGGAAAGAAGAAAAGCATTAACAGACAAAATTAAAAAGAAAACAGCAAAAACAAAAAAAATCAAATATATAATGCATAGGTGATTGTAAACCTTAATATAAAATGAAAATAAAACAGACATCATAACGAAGGTAATATGAGAGCAAGAAAAGAATTAACCGAGGAAACCAGAAGCAGTCACACATGGCACCTGAAACTCTGAATAACTTAATCTAATCAGCGACTCTAAGATCAGGCCATCTCTTTACCCAAACCTTTGTAAACTTCCTCAGGCACTCAAAGTTCACCTTTTTTTATGAGACACCTCACAAGAGTGTCCCTGCCTGTGCAGTGTACAGACAGGGGAACTATGTCACCACCCGGTTGGGCGGCGTTGTGAGGCGGAATAAGGTAGGGGCTGTAGGAAGGGATTTGTTAATGCGGGCCTTGAAGAGGCTCGGATTATAGGAGGGAGGAAAAACAGATGCCGGTAGCTCGTTCCACATACGAGCCGACTTACACAAAAACGAGTCGTAAAAACGGCCCGTTCTCATGAGGCCAACGTCAACCGTGAACGGGTGTTCAGTTCGTGTTCGTCGAGTTTCGCGCACGTGCACCGGTGCATCAGGAATCAATGCTGCTAGCTCCTTGGAGCAGGCTCCATTGAAATACCTGTAGAACAGACACAGCATGCCTACATTGCGTCTATGCATTAGAGAAGGCAATCGGTCTGTTAACAACGGATTGTCAATCAGACGGATCGCTCTCCTTTGCACAGATTCAAGCAGGTTTATTAAGTATTTTGGGGCACCAGCCCAAAGGTGGCTCCCAAATTCAATAGTTGGGCGGACTTGAGACTTGTACAGGGTCAGCAGCTGGTCACTGTTAAAGAATCTCCTTGCCCTGTACAAGACGCCCAACTTTTTGGAGGCCTGATTTACTCGGGCTTCTATGGATCCCCGATACTTGAGCCGGTCTGATACAGTAACTCCAAGCATTTCAATGGAGTCTTTATTGGGGAGAGTGCTCCCATCAAATTGCACCAGACAGTCATTGATCTCCCTCTTTGCCGAAATCAGACACGCTTGGGTTTTTGAGACGTTGAAACTGACCAAGTTGGCCTTACCCCAGGCACGAACCATCTCGAGGTGGTGGTCAATTTTTTTGTTTCAGAACTTTCCGAGCTGTTCGGACATCATAGGTGGAAGGGGGCCTGTCAAAAAGATAACCCTCGTGAACGGTGCTGTCATCAGCGTAGCAGTGAATTGGTGCACATTCAACGAGATCATTGATGTGCAATAAAAACAGCGTCGGAGACAGCACAGATCTTTGTGGCACCCCCGCATTGATTTGGTGCGGTGAGGAAGAAGAGCCGTCAACCACGGTTTGAATTGTTCTTCCCCTCAGAAAGTCCGCAATCCAACTATGCAGGGTTGGGTGGATCCCATACGATGGTAACTTCCCGATAAGCGCCCGGTGCCAGACTCTGTCAAAGGCTTTGGAGATATCCAACCCAACGGTTTGAGTTTCCGACAGGGGGATTCGCTGGCCCCTCTTGAGTGCCGACTGGATTAATACATTATCCAGGCGGTGCTCCCACACAGAGGCTGCATAGGTGACTTGCGACACATACACCACTCTGTATAGAAGGCGAAGCGCTGGAGAACGCAATCCCCACTCGGCAGTTGAGATCCTTCTCAGTTTCAAGAAGAGGGCTTGGGCCCTGCTTGATACACTCTTAACATGTGCCAAGAAAGAGGACGATCGATCCAAGAGAACGCCTAAATACCTAGTGGTTTCCGCAAATTTGATGTTTGGATCTCCCATTTTGATGCAGGGATTTCTCCCTCTATTGAGGGAGCCCTTCATCAGGAAACCCATGGTCTTTTGGGGAACGAAGGTCAAACGATTTCTCTTACCACATTCTAAAATTGCACTCTAACCTTCTTCAGCTTTGCACTCTACTTCTTTTCTGCTGTTCCCCGAGACCAAAAACAATTTGTCATCAGCGTAATCGACTGAGATACATCCCTCAGGCAAGGGCAACCTGGAGGAGTTGTCAAACAAAATCTTCCAGTAATCTGGAGCAAGAACCGAACCCTGGGGATAACCCATATTTACCTCCCGTTCGATAGTGACATCCCCGTACGACAGAATTATAAAACGGTTGTTCAAATAATCTGCGGTTATCTTGAATAACCTTGGAAAACAATTACTCGATTTTAGTTTAGAGAGTATCATCGGCCACCACGCATGATCGAAAGCACCAGTGATGTCTAAGAAGACCCCAATCACATACCTCTTAGGGCAAGCCTTCACCCATTCAAGCGCATACGAAATTGCGTGCTCCGTAGACATACCGGGGACGAAGCCAAATTGTCGATCGCTGGGTGGTGACAAAGTTTTCCGCAGTTGGCATCTAATCAATTTTTCGAGTATTTTCCCAAATACAGGCAGCAACGTTATAGGCCGGTACGCTTTGATATCTGTCCGGGGCTTATCGTTCCCTTTGGGAATAATAATAACATAATCTTTATGTAAAGTGATACTAGGATAGTTTAGTTTGGGTGAGGTTAATTTAGGTTATGTGATATCATGTTTAGTTAGATTGGGATGTGTCTTTCGCCGCCCACCAAGACACTTACTGCTTTTGTCTTTAGCAATGGGTGCGTCAGGAAAA
The DNA here is from genome assembly GCF_061612785.1 of Hesperophylax consimilis. NCBI lineage: Eukaryota > Metazoa > Arthropoda > Insecta > Trichoptera > Limnephilidae > Hesperophylax > Hesperophylax consimilis. Next base: position 30,506,186 of record NC_142854.1, read on the forward strand.
CCGTTATAAACTTGGTAATCTTGTAGCAGTCAGTTCCTGCCCGCTACAGAGCATTAGCATTTTTCACTGACCATCTCTATTTACAACGGCGCATCTATGGCAACACTGGACAACGGGGGACGGAGCTCGCGTTCAAGACACGCAGCTCGACATTTTAGTTTTTTACCTGGCCGCGGTTCCGGGACGTCGTGAACCGAGAAGACAGAACCTCTCCATGAGCAAACACGATTACGTACAAGGATGACGACACCATTTTGTGGAATCTACCTTGGTCATCCTGGTCTTTTCATCTAAATAATCAGCAATGCATGAACGCATCGCTTGGCGCCCGTTATCATATTCTTCAGGTTAGTTATTATAAATGCCACCCAATTGTCGCTTTCAATGCAATATTTAAATTAGCAATCGTGCTCTCTACCTTCGGTAGTAGCACACGCCTGAGATAAATGTCACTAAATATAGAGTTCTCATGTTATTTAAAGGTTAATGAAGTGTTGTAGAAATAAATGTTGTGTCATGGAATTCATTTCCCTTATCTTTTATTTAATACTCTGTTGTTACATACATTCCTGAGGCACTCACGCCCAATGTGGCAATAATCCTCCTACAATGGCGCACCACGTGGTTTAACCCGATTGGCATTTAATTATACTTTTTTCGGTCTCGTTGGCATTGAGAGTTGACAATAATTTTTGCAGGTGGCATTTTTTTCAACTAGCTTGATGAAGGTAATTTTTATGTCAGCTCATGGGGGTCTCTCTGTTTCGCGACGTTCCGGCCGCATTTATTATAATATTTGCTATGCATTTGTTATAATATTTTGATATAACCATAATTATACAATAATTATTTTAAAATTAATTTTGGCCGTGAATACTCTGCGGGACTGGTGGGTGTCCCGTATATTTTATTTTATTATTGTTGTAATGTTGTTCCAGACTCCCACATCTGAAATTATAGTATTGGTGTATGTCCATTTCTGAACTTTTGTCCATTAGATGTGTAGGTACAAATAATTATACACCCATTTTTCCTCTTTTGGGAATTTTACTTTTTATCATTGCCGTCTTCGGACGTGATTAATGTTGCCTTGTTGTTCTTTTTTTTTCCAATTAATCTTTAGGTACATCTAGTCACAATGCCTGATACAAGGAGTCAAGTAAAAGAATCCGCCATGTCTTCCGTCAAGGTTGCAGACATTATTGTTCCCACATCTCCGTTGGTTCCACTGCATTTATGGAATATCAAGTACGATGGCACTACTTGCATTAGGAAGTTTCTTGAACGTGTTGAAGAACTCGCCCTGTCTCGCTCTGTAAGTAAGCACAATCTTTTTTTAGGCGCGTTTGAACTTTTTGATGGGATTGCCCTTGATTGGCTGAGGGTCAATCGCTCCCTTTTCGAATCCTGGGATGACCTTGTGGGAGGCCTCAAGGAGGAATATGAAATTCTCGATTATGACCGTAGACTCCTTGCACAGTTGAGGTCAACTATGCAAGCACCTAATGATTCACTTGGTACCTTTATCACTAATGTTCTCATCCTAAATAAAAGATTAAACAAGAAATTGCCTGATGTAGAAATTTTGGAAATTCTCCAGTGCAATATGCTTCCCAGATATATTCAGAAACTTGCATTAAACTCCATTCCGGACATAACTACCCTAAAAAGATTGGGCAAACTAATTGAATTGGCAGACAGTCGTTCTGACCAGAGGAAAGGTTCAAAGTCCCCTCAAACCCCTTCAACTGCCAGCGTAAAGGCGCCACCAAATACAAATGCTCCTTCTAAACCTAATTCTTTCAGGCAGGTGAATTCTTCTCATAAAAACATGTCTTTCAAACGTTATAACGTGAATTCCAGGGAGGAGATTCATTGCTTCCGCTGTGGATGTCCAGGCGTTAAGACTCCTGACTGCACTTGCGTTAGGTCAAAAAACGCGAGAGCCGGACGTTAGCTGTGCCGCTGGCGGAAGACGTCTCCACCAGTATCACTGCTCTCGATCCGGCATGGCAAGAATGGCTTTCGGTAGTCAGGAATTTTTACAGAAATTTAGGAGCATCAGGTTACGGAGGGAAGGCTGACAGGGACGGCCGTCCTTTCGTATCCTTTTCTACACTCGGAACTGTTTTTTCTGGCCTGTTGGACTCAGGCTCACATGTTTCTATTCTCGGTAACAATTTTCATTTAAAACTTTTAAAACTTGGTGCCAGGTTGGCTAAGCTCAATAATTCATTTTCTTTAACTTCTGCGACGGGTCATTCCGTTTGCTGTAACTTGAAAATCTCGCTTCCTATAACATGTAATAATGTTGTTAAAGAGTTTATTTTTGTTGTCATGCCAGATATAAAGACGGATGTTATTCTCGGTATTGATTTTTGGAAATCTTTTAACATTTGTCCGGATATTTCTAAGTTTATGAATACGAAGGTAGTAAAATCTGCTCCTCGGGTTACTTCTGAAGTCAGAGGTATTGTGGACAAACATCACTTATCCAAATATCAACAAAATTTACTTGATAATGTAGTTAAAGATTATATTTCAATTTCTGGGGACAAACTTGGTCGTACGCATTTAGAGGAACATGTCATAGACACTGGTAATAGTATACCTGTAAAACAGCGTTACTATCCGATTTCACCTCACCTGCTCCCGGTTGTACACAAGGAACTTGATAGAATGTTGGAGATGGGCGTCGTTGAACCGAGCAGTAGTGCTTGGAACAGTCCCGTCTTACTTGTACCAAAGAAAAATGGCACTTACCGCCTTTGCTTGGATTCCAGACGAATTAATTCGATCTCTAAGAGGGACGCTTTTCCGTTACCATACATTTCAAATATTTTAGACAGCTTGGGGGGAGCTCGTTTTCTATCCACTATTGATCTGAAAGATGCTTTTTATCAAATTCCACTAGAACGTAGTTCAAGGGAAAAAACGGCTTTTACTATTCCTAAAAGGGGTCTCTTTCAATTCACTTCTATGCCTTTCGGTCTTCATGGAGCAAGCTCGAGAATGATGCGGCTCATGTCTAAAATCTTTGGCCCAGAATTTGATGGTAAAGTTTTCTTTTATTTAGACGATATTATCGTAATTTCCAGTACTTTTGAAGAGCATTTAGCATTACTCAAACTTGTAAAACGTAAACTGTTCGAGGCGGGTCTCACGATTAACATTGAAAAGTCAGTATTCTGTAGAGAATCGCTTAAATATCTCGGTTATGTCATAGATAGTAATGGTCTGAGAACTGACCCAGACAAAGTTAAGGCTGTGGTTGATTTTCCGGTACCTACCTCACAAAAGAGTCTGAGACGTTTCATCGGTATTATATCATGGTACAAGCGTTTTATTTTAAATTTTTCTATTATTGCTGCTCCGTTACACAACTTAACCAAAAAAGAGTTCATTGGTAAAAAATTTTCTTGGAATAATCAAGCGCAGGCGGCGTTCTCTAAATTAAAGGAAACTCTTGTCGCGGCTCCGGTCTTAGCATGCCCAGATTTTAATAAACCATTTACTATTTCTTGTGATGCATCAAACGAAGGTTTAGGCGCAGTACTATCTCAATTAGATGATCAAAACAGGGAACACCCTATTTCCTTCATTAGTAGATCGTTATCGGCTCAGGAAAGGAACCACTCTACTACTGAGAAAGAACTTAATGCGTTAATTTTTGCTTTGGAGAAATTCAGGGGTTACATTGAAGGGTCACCCATCCCTGTAAAAGTAATTACGGATCATTATAGTCTGAAGTGGCTAGTAAACTTAAAATCACCTTCTGGAAGATTAGCTCGGTGGGCTGTCAGATTGCAGCAATTTAAATTTATTATTGAACACAGGAAAGGGAAGGAAAATGTTGTGCCAGATGCTTTATCTCGCGATCCTTTAGTTATTTCATCAATTGTTCAATCTCCCATTATTAGTACTGATCGGTGGTACAATAAAATGTGTCGTGACGTTTTAGCTAAACCTGAGTTATTTTCGAAGTGGAAACTTGTAGAGGGAGTTTTATATAAGCATGTGCAGAGTATGGAAGCCCTGCATAAGCCTAATGATTGGAAGGAAGTTGTTCCTAAGGATCAAAGACAAGAGTTGATTGCGTTACATCACGTACCTCCTACATCTGCCCATTTTGGGATTATGAAAACTCTGAATAGGATTTGTTTGAAATTTTACTGGCCTAGAATGTCCTCAGACGTAAGGAAATTTGTATCTAAATGTCACACTTGTTTAGGACAGAAAAGTTCAAATCAGGCTGCACCCGGTCTTATGGGAGATCCTAAGTTGGTCCAGCGTCCTTGGCAGGTTATCTCGACAGATTTATTGGGACCTCTTCCCAGCTCCTACAAGAAAGGTTATAAATATCTATTAGTTGTCGCTGATTTCTTCACTAAATTTACAAAAATTTTTCCGCTGAGAAGTGCGAATGGGAAAAATGTCTCTGCTATTATAGAGGATGAAATTTTCCTAAAATTTGGCGTTCCTGATTGCATCATCGCAGACAATGGTCCCCAATACATTTCGAAAGATTTGAAACATTTAGTTGACAGATATCATGTACGTCACATGTTTTTTAACTGTAGATATCATCCACAGAATAATCCTGTTGAGAGAATTAACAGAGTTTTAGTTACAGCCTTAAGTTCGTACGTGGGAACGGATCATCGAACTTGGGCAAATCATTTACCTGAAATAGAGCTCGCTATTAACACTGCTGTACATGAGGTAACGGGTTACACCCCTTTCTTTTTAAATTTTGGCAGGGAAGCCATTATTTCAGGCAAAGATTACAAATCACCTGATTTTTCTTCGGAAGATTTAACATTCTCAAAACGTGACACATGGGCTCAAGATGTTTCTGAGCTTAATGACATTTTCTGCCAAGTTAGGACGTGTTTACGTCAATCCTACGAACGGAATAAGGTTCACTATGACCTTCGTAGAAGGAATGTGGAATTCAAAGTTGGTGACATTGTTTGGAGACGCTCTTTCGTGTTGTCCGATGCTTCTAAGCATTTCTCCGCCAAACTCGCTCCAAAATTTTTAAGAAGCAAAATTATTGATAAGGTCTCGGCCGTCGTTTACAAACTGGCAGATATGAAAGGAAAGCCTATTGGAACATTCCATATTAAAGATTTAATTAGGGCAGAAAATTAATTGTTTTTTATTATTATTTACAAAAAAAAAGTGAACGGGTTTCTGGTACCTACACTGATCACGTGGGTATAGGAAACTTATTTCCTTTTTGTTACCTTGTTGATTGGGAGTAATGGTTTTCTTTTCCCTGGAGAATTCCATTCCGCCTTTCAACCTGCTTTGTATGTTACTATGTCGTCATTTCTAATGATTATTACGTATCTATTGTTAATTGTGTTTTGTCTGGAAATTGTCATACACATCTATTTCTCTTATGAGGATCCGCTCTCTTCGTTATGTTTATTGTTTACCGCTATTTTCTCAACATCTTTGATTAAGATGTGCTTGTTTGGCGCTCTACCTTACTTATCAAGTTGTCATGTCTTGTTGAATGACCTTATCATAAGCTTATGAGTTTCGTGCTTTTGTTTTCACACATTAGCATACTAGCTCCTCGGTTGTGTTTCAGTATGTTGAAGGAAATATACCTTCTATATAGATGCTGTCATTTCAGCACTTATTTGGGATAGTTGTTGTGGGGTTATAATGGCTTAGGCTCTTTAGCACATGATAGCCCTCATCAGGCTTACAATTAAGATATTTTTGTTGATTTTTTTATGAAAATTTCAATATCAATAGTCGGTAAGCCATTATCACATTCACAGGTTTATGGTGGTTGGTTCTGTAATGGGTTTTATGTTTTACATATTTAATCATAGTGCATGTCCTTACATTTTTCTTCGTAATTTGATTCCTTCCCTGCTTTTCCAGAGCTCGGAAAAGTATGGAATGAATCAGGTGTTCTGTCAATTGTTCATCGGTATTCTTCAGCCACCAACTGGTTCACTTGGTGACGGAAGAATATGTGTATGAAAATGAAATTATTTATTAAATTAATTTTCGAGATAATTTCTACAAACTATCGGTACACTGTTGTATAATAATTCCAAGAAGATTTATTATTGTTCATTAAATACATTACAGCCATCTATGTCGAGATGAGCTAACTATTACCTACTGATCTTCAGTTTGGTTTAATTTCTGGATGCTTTTATCAATTTTTCACTGGAATGTTGTTTTGTCATTTTTCGTGGAGATTTAATTACAAATAAAATCACTTCATAGGGAATTTTAAAATAATTTTCTAGCTGTCACGTAGACACTTTGGGTGGTTTTGACTTGTCATATAGTTAGGCATTGTTCATTTTAGCTATTCTCAACTCTGTTGCAAGTGTTACTCAACTTTTTAAGATTGTTTTTTAGCTATTACTATCAAATCTTTGTGTTTAGAACAATGATTCTTTTTATACACTATTTCTTCGATAAGGGCCTGCCATTTTACTCAATATTTCTTTTTATTTATTTCAACGGTGACCAAGGGTTGATGAGGTGTAGACTTCTTCAATCTTCAAGGAAACTTCGCCATACCACGACGACTGAAGACATTTGGACTACGCTCTTCTCTCGCCATCTCCAGAATACGTCAACCAAAGACATCCGGACCGCTCTCTTCGCTCGTCATCTCCATGCGGGGTTTCAACCGCTCCAGACCTTACCGAACATCAGGGATTATTTGGATTCGGAACTCTGCAATGCCGAAGCCGCTACTACCCGCCTAATCCGCACCATACATTTCTGCTGCTGGAGGGTGCATCAAACTTGTCAGGAGGTGTCAGGCGAACCTCAGACTTATAGCCATAAGTCCTTTGGCTGAGGGGGCATTGTAGCAGTCAGTTCCTGCCCGCTACAGAGCATTAGCATTTTTCACTGACCATCTCTATTTACAACGGCGCATCTATGGCAACACTGGACAACGGGGGACGGAGCTCGCGTTCAAGACACGCAGCTCGACATTTTAGTTTTTTACCTGGCCGCGGTTCCGGGACGTCGTGAACCGAGAAGACAGAACCTCTCCATGAGCAAACACGATTACGTACAAGGATGACGACACCATTTTGTGGAATCTACCTTGGTCATCCTGGTCTTTTCATCTAAATAATCAGCAATGCATGAACGCATCGCTTGGCGCCCGTTATCATATTCTTCAGGTTAGTTATTATAAATGCCACCCAATTGTCGCTTTCAATGCAATATTTAAATTAGCAATCGTGCTCTCTACCTTCGGTAGTAGCACACGCCTGAGATAAATGTCACTAAATATAGAGTTCTCATGTTATTTAAAGGTTAATGAAGTGTTGTAGAAATAAATGTTGTGTCATGGAATTCATTTCCCTTATCTTTTATTTAATACTCTGTTGTTACATACATTCCTGAGGCACTCACGCCCAATGTGGCAATAATCCTCCTACAATCTTAAGGTTAAATGAAGCTAGGACAGTTTAGTTTATGTTAGATTATGTAATATTAATTTTGGTTAGGTTGGATTGAGTGTCTCACCGCCTCCGTCTTCAGCACGGTGACACTGGGGTGCACTAGGTAGCTCCCTGGACAAGCCACGGTGACTGCACCACCGTACGGGAACACCAGATACCCGTTGCCGTTGGTGGTTAGCAAAGAACCGTTGGAGACGTAAACAGGTTGCGGCCGGGACGGATTGTAGCTATGAAGTGGGACGGAGCATCGAGCTGGAACCGTCAACAAATTATGGTGTTGTAGAGGCACAAATAATTAAATAGGAACACACTGAGATAAATTTATTCCTTAGGGCCTATGTCATCAATGCTGTGTGGAGGGTTTTTTTGGAGGAGAGGAAGGAGCGAACGTGGGTCTTGAAAAGATCCATGTTGTAGGAGGGAGGAAACACAGAAGCAGGCAAATCGTTCCACAGCCAAGTTGTTGAACTCAAGAACGAGTCGTAGAAGCGACCCGTTCTCATGTGACAAATGTCAATGTGTTGGCTGCGCGTGCTGAAGAGATCATCAGCGCTAGTTCCTCAGAGCATCTTCCATTGTAATTCCGGTAGAACGAGGACAGCATGCCTACTTGACGCCTTTTCATAAATGCTGCTGGCGGATCCATGATAGCCGAGCCAATCTTTTAAATGGAGACGACATTTAAAACCTAGGAGATTAATTAAATAATGCTGGTCCACACGACTATAATCCAATGGAAAAAAGTAAGTTTATTTATCCACTTTGAATAGTGCCTGTTTGACAATGTGTTTATGTTCTGTAATGAAATATTCGTTTCAGGTGTGGACCACATTCAAATCTAACATGAGGACCAAGGTTGCCAAAATGCTGAGAGACCACCTGCAAACTGGTAACACCTCGGTGAGAATAATTCTCACTGAGTTAGAAGAAAAAATAGTCGGTCTCATTGGCAGAGTGTCAATTGAAGGACTAGATGTGCCCAAAGTCCTTCCCAATGACGATGTACGTAGTTTATTTATGTTGTATGGTGCTATATCATGTTTAACAAGTACACGACTGATATTGTGTGTCGAAATGCATAGCGGTTAAACACAAGATACCTTTGGCAGAGAGGATATGCCGAGTCAAAATACCTGATATGTGTATACACAAATTTATTTGTTAGTTTATATAATATGTTTTACTAAATAATCAAATTTCATAAGATACAATTTGACATGTTTATTTATTTCATAGAGATCTCTTCTTGCACGTGGATGTCGCTGATGAGAGTGATGAGCCTCCTGTACTTGTAGAGATGCTAGCGGTAGAGATGCAGTGGAGTGTTGGGTGAATACCCCGTGACAAGCCCACGGTAGACAGACCTCCCCCTCCTCAAGCCAACCCCAACCAAGCCAGCCAAGGAGAAGACCTCGATTCGTAGCAGGTAATTCTTTTTACAAATAAAGTAGCTTCACGTCCATTTAATCTAAGTTCGCAGGAAAACCAACATGATCCTATACATCAAGTAAATAAAACAATAAATAGTTTTATTTATTTATATGCATTTAAGTTATATTTTATAATGTTCGTAAGTCAATTAAAAATTATTAGGGATATCAATTTAATAGTTATTAAATTTTTCAGACCGAAACGAGAGCAGAGCTGATGAGAAGCTGATGGATCAGCAGAACGGCGCTATGTTGGTGAAGAAAACTGGTTCATCAATTCTGCTTATCCTGCGTGGATTGTGCTACACGACGTATGAATTTATAATTCGGGTCGCTCGTGCAGACTCATACACATATTCTTTTTGTTTTTAAATTGAATATTATATATCAATATCTTTGAACTAAATATAATGTTTCCCGTTCGAGAAGACAATATTATTTGTTGTGTACTTGTTTTTGTTGAAAAATTATTTATAATTATGTGTTGTCAATAAAACGTTTATTATGTACTACATGTCATGAATTATTTATACCTATGAGCTATGAGTTTTCCTATTTGATGATTGCAGTACATATATTCCTGTACTGCAGTACCAACGATAGCTATACGAGTGCAGTCAATTGCTACTATATAACCAGGGAAAGGATCACCGGACTGCTCAAATATGTGTCTGGCATATTTCTCTGCAGCAGTCGAAGGAAATTTAACCCACGTCTGGAGTAGTGTGTCGTTGATAGCCGATGAAACATTTAATATGCATCGGCTAACCGACGACTGACAGACAGCCAAGCCCCACTCGTGTCCTATACCTCTGGTACGAGCCCACCGCATAAAATCTTACTGCAGTAAGTACCTGTAAAAAAATCAGCTATTAATAGTGTATCTTATTTTGACATGGATTACATAGTTAATTGAATGTATCTCTCACCTGTGACTGGACAGACAGTCCATGATTTCTTCTCGGTTGTAAGATAGGGGATAACGAGTTCATTAGATATTCTGAATAAATTCAGGAACTCCGTTTGCCCCATTTCCATGAGATTTTGGGCGTCTCTTAAGATACGGAAAGGGATTCTTATTTCGTTGTGGTTAACTTCAAAACCCACAAATTCGAGCGTCAGCCATCCTGCAGCCATTTTATCTGAAACTTATTATTATTTATGTATAAATCCTCAATGGTATGTGTAGTTTATTGTAAATTAAATTACCTTTATCTGGCTTTCGACATGTTACGTACTTTACAAACATCGCAATTACCTTATTCAATTCATTTAATAGCATTATTGTGCCACAAACAAGTCACTAATCATGTTTACAGTCAATACTTACGATAATATTAAGTTTTCTCTTGTTAAAACTACGCAAATATTGCTAATTGTCAAAACGTCACACTTAAATGAAGCAAATTCACTGCGAATGCTAGTGTTCGGCCGCCGAAAGACAGGTCGAGGGGTACCCTTCGCGTAAGGCTATACGTTTTGGCGCGCAATCGAAAATCTAAGGATTCCATCTGTCATCGAGAGAACCGGAATCGCTTCATACGAATAATCCGAGAAAAATCGTTAATTTGAATGTAAGGACGATTTTAGTGTCGTTAAGTAGAACGAGAATCGCCCTCCTGGACGCGCGAAAGCCAAATTACTATAATAATCGCTGCCATTGGCAAACTGACGTTGCTTTATTATAGCCTTCCTCCTGTTTTCAAGGTGAAGAGTGCAAAATTTCAACAGTCTTGAAAATCTATCCTATCCTTGCACGATCTCAGCCGGAAGGCGGGAAGGGAATCGCGACGCGCGCGACCGGCGTTTGGACAAACGAGTGGCAGAAGGGGGCAGTTGCAATTAGTTGAAACTCTAAAAGGTTTGGATTCAAACATATCATTCGAATGGATATTAAAATTACTTACGGTCTTCGTTTTAAAATGTTTATTTCTTCGATAAATGGTTACTCCACTTTATGACATAACATGAAAGTAGATTTTACAAATGCTATTCTTAATAACTTGTCTTAAAACTGACGAAAAATAACAAAAATAAGTTAAAAGTAATTACACGAATATTTAGTAATTACCCTCATTTATACACCCCTCTTTCAATATCACCATCTCGCTCTTTTCAAAATCTTTACACAACCCCGATTGTTTTTGTTAGCTAGAATAGATTCTTGAGTGATCGTGGCGGGGATGCTTGTGCCGACGAGCTCCCCCTCAGATAACCATGGTGGCACTATTATCCGCGCTTGTGCGGAGATGGTCTGGTGCATGCTGCTCCGTGCTGCCTTTACTGATCACCCATTTTGAGACGGGGTTACCGGTGAGTCGGGGTAACACGATCACGTCGGGGTCACCACTTTGGGGATCGATGGTGAGGCACGAAATGAAAGAAGGTTGTGAAGGTCACATGTGTTTATTGGTGAGTCAGTTGCCGTGACGAGGAGATGATGTAGGACAAATGTAGAATACTCCGGTTGCTGCTGTGATGTGTTGGCAGGTCAAGCGCGGGTCAGTGAGTCGACGCCGGGCGCTGGTGACCGGGACTCGATGGAGGTCAGGCACTGGCGAAGAACGTAGGTCTTCAGGCACTCCAGTGCTGACGAGATGGCCGAAGGTGCGACGGACCTTGTGGGCAGTTGAACGGGAACGGCGTGACCAGTGAGGATGCTGCGTGTCCTCGTGGTGGTCACGGTTGCGTGGAAGAAGCGCTGGTCAGAGACGCTGGAACCAGGGCGCTTGTAATCCGTTTAAGCGCTGGCCATGGACACGGCCGAGGCGCTATGATGATGTCCCGATAGAGTCCATGATGATAGGGGCGAAGCCGGGTACGTGTCCCTCGCGCTAGTAAGAAGAGCGCGGGTGATCACTCGTTGAACCTTGTAGACTGGTGGCAAAATTATGACTGACTGACTGGCTCGCTGCGTCGGGCTTATTTATACTAGACGGCCGACGGCGGCAGTAGGTAGATGGATGGCAACTAAATTCTAGGCACTCGCACAGACTGTGTGTTTCGGGAACCTTCGACATTGCGGCGATTATGCATAGGCCGTAGACTCGAACCTTCTGGCGAGTTCTCGTAGTATCCCGGACTGAGTGCGCGTTAGTATTGTCGCGAGTATGCAAGTAGGTCTTGAAACAGGTAGGTTGCTTTGTTTTGATTTCGGCTGCAAATACGTACCTAAGTAGCAATTAGCAAGTACGTACCTAAGTAGGTCGAACGGTTTATTATTAATTATTCAATGGATTAATATCGACGCTACAGGGTTTTCTCCAGCACGTGTCTTACTAAACATGATTTATCTGGAGAAACTACAATGGGAACATGAAAGAGGTATAGGTAAGTGACTTTTTAATTTCCGAGAATATATATAGCTGAGGAGGGAACATGAATAAGGTTTTCAGCCTGTATGGGTGCCTAACTACGCTATTAAATTTGATAATCGTGAGCACGTTCAGTTCAAATAGGAACATTAATGATATTTTTCTCCAGTATGGGTGAGTAAGTGCCTTGTTAAACTTGATTTGCCTGAACAGGAGTAGTTACAATGCGAACATGAGTGAGGTTTTTCTCCAGTATGGTTGCGTAAGTGACTTCTTAAACTTGATTTGTCTGAACAGGAGAAGTTACAATGAGAACACGAATAAGGTTTTTCTTCAGTATGGGTGCGTAAGTGCCTTGTTAAACTTGATTTAAACGAACAGGAAAAGTTACAATGATAACATGAAAAAAGTTTTTCTCGAGTATGGTTAATGATGTGTCTTTTTAAATGTTCCTTTTGAAAACATGAATAGCTGCAACAGGAACATGAATACGGTTTTTCTCCAGTGTGTTTGCATAAGTGTACTCTCAAACCTGATTTGTTTGAGAAGGAGTATTTACAATGGGAACATAAATGAGGTTTTTCTCCAGAATGGTTACGAATGTGAATTTTTAAATTTCCCTTTCGAGAACATGAATAGCTGCAGTAGAAGCATAAATAAGGTTGTTCTCCAGTATGGTTACGAATGTGAATTTTTAAATTTTCCTTTTGAGAACAGGAATAGCTGCAGTAGGATCATAAATAAGGTTTTTCTCCAGTATGGATGCGTAAGTGCTGTGATAATCTCGATGTGAGTGAAGAGGAGTAGTTACAATGTGAACAAGAGTAAGGTTTTTCTTCAGGGTGCAGGTCCGATATCATCTCTGAAAAAATAGAAGATAAACCTCAATACTCAATTAGATATCAATAATGAAAAGAGAAGATGATTAAAAGAAATTTAGACAAAATAAATCAATTAATAATATAGGCGCTACAAAAAAGAGAAAAATATTATTATTATTCTTACCTGCATTGCTTACAGAGCGCTCTAAGCATTCCGTTTTAACGTCCAGCAAGTCTATGTCTATCGCCGAGTAAGGAATATCTCCACCGTCTTTTTCTCTGGGTCCTGGTTCTGCCTTGTTAGAAACAGCCTCCAAATTAATGCTACCTGAAATAAATAAAAAAAACAATACGTAGATAAAGACATGGTAATATTACATTAAACATTGTCATGTTTTATTATTAAGATTTATTGTTGAATTGAATTACATTGTTTAACAAACCTCCTGCTGATTAGCTATTTGCGTTTACTTAACGAGTACATATTCCTATAAAAATCATAATATCGGATAGGTATATCATAACATGTACGTCGGCAGTAAGCAGGCAGCTACCCCTCTATGCAAAAATGGTTATGAAAAAATGAGAACTTTCGTAAAAGTTATAATGGGCGAGAAAATTACGAATCTTTAATTTTCATTTTGAAGGAAGTCAAAATTTTTGTACCGATGGAATACGCTATTATTATCAGTTAAATACGAATTAATTAAAATGTAAAAAGTAGGAGATTCCTTCTTTACTGACTACCCAGAGAACCTTTTTTGCGTGTGGATGAAACAGATAAAATTAATTTAAACTATGAAAACTGAGTAAAACAATAAAACATATATGTTATATATAAACCTGATACATATTTATCAGAACTTCTGTCTAAAGAATGAGAAATCAAAAAACTAAGGACGAGTTTTTTCACAGAATTTGAACAGTTCGTCAAATTTCAACGTTAATTTTAGAGTTCTGTGTAAGTCCTGTTTATGTTCTGTTAATGCATCACCGGCCAGCTTGTGATGCCAGTTGTTTCACCGTACTGAAATAAGAACTTGAATCGAACTTCCACGGAACTTAAAAAATTAACTTTGTATTTTTATGAATTGTTCAAATTTTGTGAGAAAAATTGGTGTTAAGTGTATTATACTTTCATTATAATAATAATAACTATACTTGGATGACTTATATAGCGCCGTTTTTGTGCAAAAACATCTCAAAGGCGCTGTACAAACTTATAATACATTTCTACGGTGATCTATGTTATTACTTAACTATTTATGTAGAAAATATACAGTACAATACTTACCTGGTAGGTCACTTGAGATTAACACTTAATTAACATTATCTAATTGTTTTTTGGCGAAATTTAGATACAGGATTTAGGACTTAATTGAAAAATTGAATATAACTGGTTTTTCTCTTAGGATTGGTATATTTAATTTAAGGGTACGACAGCTTAAAAGGGTAAGTTTTTAGCTTAGACCTGAATTCTGTTGGACTTGTTATAAATCTTAGTTCCGGAGGGAGTTTATTCCAAGCCTTCAGCCCAGATACTCCGAAACTGCGATCACCAAACTTAGTATTTGGCTTGCGCATAGGTTCTATCAGTCTGCCTACAGCTGCTGATGTTGCTGATCTAAGCGTTGACTGCCTCAGACCAGTGTTTTCCGGGAAGCATAGTTCAGAGATGTAGGGTGGGGCCATTTAATTGATGGATTTAAACACCATCCAGCACAGTTTGTACTGGATTCTTTCAGGGCACTTGAGCCAGTGAAGGTTACGAAGGTGTTCTGAAATGTGCGAATATTTTGAAACCCCGGTTATGAGCCGTGCTGCTGCATTAAACACTGATTGAAGTTTGTCAATTTGATATTTCGGAAGGCTGGCATAAATGCCGTTGCAGTAATCGAGACGTGAGACTACGTAAGAGTTGATAAGTAGTTTTGTTGCTTCTGAAGGAAGGTTTCTTCGGACAGACTTGAGTTGTCTTAGGTGAAAAAAACCGGTGCTTACAGTTCTATTTATTTGACTTTTAAACGAAAAGTCTGAATCTAAATTGACACCGAGAAGTTTGACTGTTGTTTTTGGGATGATATCGCTGCCGGAAATAGTAATAGGTGAATTGTCTATGAAATGTTGACGTTTGTTTGTGGCTGCCCAGAGAAACTCAGTCTTAGATGGATTGAGCTTCAGCTTGTTTGAAGACATCCAACGAGTTATTGCTTCTATACATTCAATTATACGGATCTTGAGACTATTGATTTCATTTGGAGCGCAGTAGAAATAAACTTGCTGATCGTCAGCGTAGCAGTGATACAAGAGTTCAAATGACTCGATTATTTTGGCGACATCATTTGTAAAAAGGATGAAGAGAAGTGGACCCAAAACGGATCCCTGGGGTACCCCTGAAGAAAGTGTTGCGAAGTTGGACAATTTATTTCCAACCCTCACGGCTTGTAAGCGATTGGATAAACAGGATACCAGCCAATTTTTCATGTCGGAATTCAAACCAAATGTCTCCTCTAATCTCCTAATGAGGAATTCATGATCAATCGTGTCAAACGCTGCACTCATGTCTAGGAGTGAGATAAGTGATAACTTACCTGACTCTATGGCCAGAGTTATGTCTGATAGCATACGAAGTAGTCCGGTTTCAGTTGAGTGGAACTTTCTGTACGCAGATTGACGTTTTGCGAATAATTTATTTGAATTCAAGTTACTGGTTATTTGTGCGGCAGCAATTTTCTCCAGGATTTTTGAAATAAATGGTAAGTTTGAAACGGGTCGATAATTACCTAAATTATCAGCGTCTAGTTGTGTATTTTTCAGGATTGGTGTTACTTCAGCTGACTTGAGTGGTTCAGGAAAGTCACCCGTGCTAAGTGATTTATTGAAAACGTGAACTAGGAATGGAGCTAGAACATTAGAACATTGTTTATTAAAACAATGGTTATTAAACCATGTCGGTATAGGATCAAGACGTGCAGTCTTGTTTATTAGGCGTGCTTGAAATAATTTTTATTACTTCTTCCAGCGTTGTGGGTTTGAATGAAGACAAAGTTCCTTTAGAATTTAAAGTGAATATTGGCGGAGGGGCGTGAGATGCGGAAGCACGAATGGATTCAATTTTTTCCCGAAAAAAAATTGAGAAGGCTTCCGGGGTAATATTTATTTTCGTTGGAACAGTGACTTCGGAAATTAGTCTTTATTGAGTTCCAAAGACGTCGCGGGTTGGTTCGCTCAGAGTTAATCTTTTCTTTCCAATACTCTGTTCTTTTGGAATTTATTTTATTCGTATACTGTTTTTGAGCAAGGATCCACTCGTCTCTTGTAGTTACAGAAGAGTTTTTCCTATAGGTCCTCTCTAATTTCTGCATAAGTCTCTTCTGGTTTCGACATTCATCGTCAAACCAGCCGTCAGACTTTCGAACTTTCCGTGTTTTTGATGATGTCGGGGCATATTTATTTAACAGACATGAAAGTGTCTTATTATATGTCTTGACAAGTTCGGTAGGGGTCTTTGTTTCCCAAACATTGGGTGTACATAAAAGAGAGGTCTGTAACTCTTCCAGAAAATCACTAAAGCTAAATTTACGCCATTCCCTTGATACAATTGTTGTATATGGTACTTTAGGCGGGTTAAAATCAATATCAGTGCAAACAAGCCGATGGTCTGACAGTCCTATATCACGAATATCTGCTGAAAGCGGTGGATCACTGTTCTTTGAAATTAGTACATCTAATGTACCACCAGCATCATGAGTTGGGACGTCGACCCATTGGTGGCATCCAAAGCTGGCTAATAGATCTAAGAATTTAACAGTGTTTGGTGATGTCACGCGCTCGAGACGAATATTAATGTCGCCTGTAATAATGAGTGTGTCGGAGAGTCCGACTGAAACTTCCAAAAACTGTGAAAACTCATTATAAAATTCGACAGAGATTGGTTTCGATCCGGGCCTATAAAGGGTGCACAACATGAACGATGTTCCTGAAGAAGAAACCCTGCATCCAATATACTCAAACGTGTTAAATGTACCGAGAGCTACTTTGTTTAGCCGTAATCCTGGTCGGGCTATTATTGCGACACCACCGTGATTCACGTGTGAGATATTGTTTGATGGTAGGTCCCCACTAGGTCGGGCTTCTTCAAGAACCACATACCCTAAAGCTCGGAGTCTCTTAATTGAGTACGAATCACTGTTCTCGTGCCAAGTTTCTGTGACAGTGAGGATATGGAGTTTTTGGTCTCTGAAAATATCGTCCACCACCTCTAGTTTGTTGTTAAGGGATCGCGCATTCCAGGAACCAATCGCAAGCTGTCTTCTTCTATAGTTGGCATGTCGTTCTAATCTAATTTCATTTAAGTTGTTGTGGAATTTATCAGAATCGCGGAGGGCTATATACGGTAGGTAATTCTGTTTGTCGATCGGTTCGACTACTTGAACATCCTGTACTGACGGAAACATTATTATTTTCATTACTATTTTTATTATTAATAATTTTTAGAACGTATTGTTCCTCCCTGCATAAATATTTTGTTTTTTGTCCACCGCAACACCCCCTGTATCTAAATTTCACATTCGGATCACGGACTGGATTGTATGTGGTTGCTTTTGTAGTCACTGAAGGGTTCAACCCATTATCACTTTTAAAACTTAGGAGTGTAGCCCGATCACTTAGAGCAGGAGTGTTTTCGGCCTGTGCTGCATCACAAAGTAGTAGATTATCTCCTCACTTAGAGTCATTTTATTATTTCAATTTCTTTACCAATCACCCACTTATAACATTTGATCCACAATTTTACATGCTTGCATACAATGTGCGTACGGTGGGCACATCTATGCATGTGTGCTTATGTGGGTGTTTGTGTTTAGGTGTGTATGTATTTGCATGTATGTATGTTCCCAATAATTGATTGTGATCCTCCTTGTTTTTATATACATTCTTGTAATTGGATTTATTATTACTGTAACTGACCAGTTGCTACTACACAGAGAGTGTTGTGATCACCTATAATTGGAAGCATCATTCTAACCATGTATAAATGCAAATTGCTGTAAAAGTTATGTGATGTATTCTGTTGGCGAGACAATAAATAAAATATAATAAAGAAGGTCATCAATCGTTAACTACACCTAACTTAAGCCTTTGTATGCATTATTATTGTTAAACGCCTTAAATGTGATTTTTCTCTTAAATGTCGCCATACAAATTTTCAAAAAAAAATTTTTGATCATATTATGGCATATATTGTGTTTAGTTTTAAAACTTTACATTTTATATCTGATGTATATTTATTCTAAAACTCTAATAATAATATTCTTTTAAGTATGTTTTAATGTTTGGACACACGAGAAGCTGCAAGACTTTAAGCTTCCTTAACATTTAAAGGGAGCTTTACATTTTTAAACAATTATAATATATTGTTTTGTGTTGCCGATAAATTTATCTTAGGAAGCCCAAAATCGTTGCAGCTTCTCGTAGAATAGCCGTGGACTATTGAAATTTATAACATTCACATTTTAACATGTAATCTTTTAGTCGGCATGTGACGTTATAAACAACCATTTCGAGAATGTGAATAGTTGCAGTCGAAACATGAAAAACATTTTTCAGTACAATGAATTCTTATTTTTAATTTTGTTTAACTATTTAAAAGAGGGAATAATATAACTACAGCAAGTACAAGCATGAGGTAACCCTCCTGTATGGGTGGGCAGATGCCTTGATAAAAGTGCTTTGTCTGGACAGGAGTAGTTACAATGGAATTTTTCGTATAATTTTCTCTTGGCCAAACAACAAAATAACCAAATTTATGGAAAATTGAGTCAATCGACGATGTGATGACTTTCTCGCAAGTGATTTTTTTCGAAACAACTGGCCCTAAGCCATTTTTTATGCATTCGGGAAAACACCTACCAGATTAGTGCACATCAGAAATACATAAAGACATATAATAACAGTCTTACATAAATTACGTCGAGACTTCCAAGAAATCTCTTAGGAAAAAACAATTACAATTTACTGAAGATATTTATTTATTGGCGCCCTATTTGGGCATTTACACTTTATTACAAAGATACAAGTTAAATACAGAGTTCAGTAACAAAATATTGTATGACTGTCGAGAAAGGCAGACAATTTAAAAAACATTATGGTTGATAGATTTTCAATATCCATGATGTCGATAAAGTGCCGATCTCTTGAACTGCGCAGTCAATTCATCACCTATATATTTTAAAAATTGTAATTTTTTTACAATAAAATCTAAGCCGCTTATCTCACTAGGGAGTTTCTGTGTCAAGATGTACAGCTTTACAATTATGTGTAGTAAATATTATTTTTAAAATACATGTGAACATAATGTAATATTGAAAATAAAAACCTACAAAAATAAACACTACAGTTATTCAAACCAAAATCAGAGGTACATTGTAAGAACAAAACCTGGTACAATTTGGGGTACAAATATTTTGACGCGAGTGATTTCTTGCGAATAACGCATCTGGTCCACAGTACTTGAATGTAAAAACAAAAAATATAAAACAACTTAAGTGGTATCTCGAAAATTTGTGGTGATTACGTATAAAAAGATTAGGTATTCTCGAGTATAATAAGATTATAGAATAAATAGGAGCAAATTGCAATAATATTATAATAAATCGCGGCGTCACATTGTAAAATCGAGACAGCAGTTCTGTGACTCGATATTCATAACATGTAGTAATCGTTTTCTATTTAAATTTTTAGTCTGATATATACACTTTTAAAATTTTCGATCCTTTCAATATTGCCTTTCCTTGGAATGCATCATAGATCTGTTTTTTTAATGACTTCTGGCGTGTTCAGGTATTCTTGTGTTGCCAAATTTAATATCTTATGTGGTGTCGTACATGGCTCGCTATTTTGACATTGTAATAAAAGCATGGAATGAATCAAAATAAATAAATATAGCGCTGTGGTTTTAAGGACCGATATATGGTCTCATAAATCTAATTATAATATATGAGGACGAGCTGCCTACCCCTGCGCCATATTCTTTTATTGGTTGAATCAGCACGTGACATTTTTAACTGACCATTTTGTAAATTCAGGAAGATGAAAAATATTTCTATGTAAATGAATCCTTGAGCGGTATATTGAATTTGTTTATTTTATTATATAGCAGGAACCAAATAATGTTTTTTTTTTTCAACAATATGTGAGAGTGCGACATTTTAAATGTTAAATCTAAATCCACATGAATAACTGCATTAGCTACACAAAGGGATTCTAAAGTGAATCTGCGTAATTCCCTTAAATGTGATTGGTCTGAACAGGAGAAGTTACAATGAGAACATAAATAAGGTATTTCTCCAGTATGGGTAGGAAGGTGAATATTTAAATCTAGCTTTTGAGAACATGAATAAAGTTTTAAGCCAGTATGGGTGCGTAAGTGCCGTGTTAAAGATGACATTCGTGAGCAAGTGTAGTAACAATGGGAACTTGCCTAGTCAAACTTGATTCGTTGTAACAGGAGTAGTTACAATAAGAACATGAATAAGGTTTGTCTCCAGTATGAGTGCGTAAATGCTTTGTTAAAATTGAATTTTCAGAGGAGTCGTAACAATGGGAACATTTATAAAGTTTTCTCCAAGATGGGTGCGAAAGTGCACCATGAAACGTGATTTTTCCCAGGAGGAGAAGTAACAATGCAAACATAAATAAGGTTTTTCTCCAGTATGGTTAAGAATGTGTCTTTAAAAATGTTCCTTTCGAGAACATGAAAAGCTGCAAGAGGAACACGAATAAGGGTTTTATTTTTTTTTTATTTTTTTTTTTATTAACGACAATTATAATTACAAAGTTAAGTATGTTATTCGCAGTCCTCCTCACTAGGTATTCCTGTTCCAAGGCGGACTGTAGGTTTTTGTATAGGTTTAGATCGTGATTTCCTTGTGTGATGTTTTGTTATTTGCCACTGTATTGTTCCTTTGATGGGCACTTTAATATTCCGGTTAGGACCTTATAATATTTATAACTCTCTTGGTTCGTTACAGTATTTATTTACGATGATAGCTACGACAAGCTTGTACAATAGAGGATATGATAACGTCAGATTTCTAGTAGGGTAAATTCTCGTCTGGCCGCGGGTCGAGCTCCGCTCGCCTACCGCGTCGATCGCTCGGAACTGCTCGGCGATCCCGAGCAGTTCCGAGCACTAGGCAGTGTTTACATACACTACACCTTCCCCCCTTTAATCGAACGTCACCAGTACAAAATGACATATATATTTACAATTTTAGACTCCATACATTTACATGTTTACAATTATTTTCAAATATAAATATTACATTATTCCATTATTTCTTAAATATCAATATTCCATTATTCCATTTTTTTCTTAAATATCAATATTCCATTATTCCATTATTACACTGTTTTATTTACACTATTCACTTAAGATCATTTGTATCTTTCTTGGGAAGGATTCATCTCGGTCGAAGTCTTCTCGACCATGGTTCCGGATGAACAACCTCTGTACTGGGTCCTGGTTCCGAAAATTCCCCCGAAGTACCGGGCATCGGTTCGGCGTCATCCAGCATCGCTTCCTCTCCCTCTGTCAACCTGGAATCAGGAGGAAAAACCGTTAACTCACTCCACAGGTTGGACAATTCCTTCTCAGACAGCTCAGTTCTCGTGTCATCAGACGCGGAATCTGGCAAATCTAAGATTTCTTTGCTCCAGCTGACAGACAAGCTCCTCATCTGATCAACATGTCGCTTCCATACTAAATGTGAATCACAAGTTTTAATCAAATACAATTTTTTTCCAATTCTACGTGTAATAATTCCCTTTACCCATGTAAATTTATTATTCTGTCTGAAGTCTTTCACTAGACATTTCTGTCCTACACTAAAATTTCTGGTTTTCACACCACCATAATTTCTAGTCTGTCTACGTTGACTAGCTAGAATGTTTTCATTTACCCACTCCAACTGTTTAGATCCCCTTTGCTCGGTCTTTGTTGGAATCAAGCTGTCAAATGTAGACCTTAGTTTTCTACCAAACAGTAATACTGCTGGTTCGACTCCAGTGGTACAATGTGGAGTATTCCTATAATCGGACAGAAAATGTAACAATTTATCCCTATAATTCCCCTGAAATTTATTCCCTACCATAAGTTTTTTTAGGAATCCCTTGGTAGTTTTTACTGAGTTCTCAGCGAGACCATTACTCTTGGGGTGCATCACAGGTGATGTCATGAATTTAATATTGTTTTCCTGTAGGAAATTTTTAAAACTTTCACTTGTAAAAGTTGTTCCGTTATCTGAAACTACTAGTTCAGGGTTACCAAGATTAGCAAATAACTTTCTCAATTCATATATTGTATTAGCTGAGTCTGCCCTTTGAACTTCTATACAATCAATCCATTTTGAAAATGAATCGCAGACGACCAAAAACATTTTCCCTGCCAATGGTCCCCAATAATCTAAGTGTAACCTACTCCAGGCCTTCCCTGAATTAGGCCACATAGATAAATGACTTTTATCTCTAATTGCATATGGTTCTGGCTTTGCATTACAAAAAGAAGGATTCGCATCTTCTTTCACTTTAAAATTCACTTTAAATTTATTAAAACGTCCTAATTTCCGGGCGAAAACATCTGGAAATTTCTCTTTAATTTTATCTAAACCTTCCTTTCCTGATGAAACCGAATTAATAAAACCTTGTTCTGGAATAATATTTAAGTTGTAAGCTTCCATGAAATCTCTACCAACTATTAGTTCTGACCCATTCGATACGACAATAAACGTTACAATTTTAACAATATTATTGTATTCGACCTTGAATTTTAAATTACCGACAACACGCAATTTACTTCCGTCATACCCCGAAATGTTCTGTGATTCGGGAGACAATTTTAAATTGCCAAAATGTTTATAAAACAATGCTTCTGGAAAGACACAAACTGAAGAACCTGAATCAATCATAGCTTCGAAACATTTACCATTCAATTTCAATTGTGCCTTGATTGCTTTAACAAATGAAACATTATCAACATTATTATTATTACAATTCCAAAGTGATTTCACTGATCAGTTCTTGCAATTTCTTTGTAAATGCCCTAATTTGCCACAATTAAAGCACTTTGTTTCTTTAAACCTACAATCACGCGTGTCATGATTAAATTTTTTGCAAATGCTGCATTTTCTCTTCGGTGAAGCCGTTCTATTACGCTTATCTGGTCCTAGCGGATTTTTATTATATGCCCGATCTTCAAACGATCGCGCCTGGGGAAAAGGTTTCGGGTTCCTTCCCACTAAATTTACTTCCGATATCACTTCCCTATGATCGGTTTCCGGACCTCTGGCTGCCGTTGCAAGCTCAACTAGTTGATTAAAATTTTGCTTAGGCCCATCAATGAACAATTTAACGCGTACCGGACCCGGGAGTAGACCGATTGCGAAAAAATTAAAAGATTTATTACGAGCGGTTATATTTGAAAATCCGTAAGTTTAAATTTCGAAATTTACCGCGAGTCGGTAAAATACCAACCCAGCCGCGAAGCAAGCTGACGCATGCGCGGTGGAGATTGTGGAGAGAATAACAATATTGTTATATTGTTTTCTTTTTGACAGCCATCGAGCTGTTGCATTTATAAAATTCATTGTTTATCGGTTAATTAGTAAAGTTCTGTGATCAAGGACAGTGCACGTGTAGTGATTGATTACAAGTGATTATCATTTGACAATACGTTCTGTGAATACCTCCTTTCTTGATATTTAAAAATGGATCTCAAAACTTTGATTAACCAGCGTGGAGTCTGCAAAGCGAAATTAACTAGGTTCAATGAATATATAAACGGTGATAATTTGTCGCAATCTGAAATTGAAGTCAGATTGAAGAAACTTGAACCAAGTTTAGACACCTTCGACTCATTACAAGATAACATAGAAGCAATTTCGCCGGAAGAATTAACCAAAACAGAAAGGCAAGCATTTGAAAATTTATATTATAATATTGTTGCTAAGGCTAAAGATAAATTGTTAAATAAAGTTCAGAATACAACATCACATAACATACGTTTGCCTATACTTGAGTTGCCAAAATTTAATGGGAGTTACGAAAAATGGTTGAATTTTCGGGATACTTTTGTTGCTTTAGTTGAAAATAATCCATCTTTAGAAGTTATTCAAAAATTGTATTATCTGCGATCATGCCTCGAAGGTGACGCAGCTAAATTATTAACCTCACTTCCAAATAACCAGGAGAACTATCATACTGCATGGGAGATGTTAACTTCTCGCTATCAAAATATAAAAATTATTATACATAAGCACGTTGAAGCATTATTCAAATTGCCTGAAATAAAATTTGAAAATTCCGTAGCATTAAGGAATCTTATCGATGAATCCGAATTACATTTAAAATCGTTAAATTTACCCACCGAAAATTGGGATATCATGTTAATATATTTATTGTCGCGAAAACTAGATAGTGAAACTCGACATCATTGGGAGACATTTGCCACAAAAGATAATCTACCCACATATAAAGAGTTTTTAAAATATTTATCAGATCGAGTTCAGATTTTAGAATTTGCTGGGATTACTGAAGGAAAATTTAATCAAAATAAAACTTTTCCTTTCAAATACCGAAAAGAAGCTATGATTTCTTTAACGCCTCAAATGACAAAATGTATTATTTGCAAAGGCGATCATAAGGTTTATAATTGTAAATTTTTTTTAATATTAAATACTAAGGATAGAATTATAAAGATACGTCAAGTAAATGCGTGTTTGAAATGTTTGTGCTTGGGTCATAAGCTAAAAGAATGTAAAAGTAAATACAATTGTCGTATATGCGAAAATAACTCGCACAATACTTCGTTGCATTTAAAAAAGGAAACAGATAATTCGAAGTCTCAGGATAGGGATTCACCATCAACATCAAATAATGAACCTTTAGTTACAAATCACTCTACGAAAATATCTAATAGTTTTGTTTTGTTATCTACCGCCGTTATTAAAGTGTTGAATAATAACGAAAATTTGATTAAGGCTAGAGTTTTATTGGATAGTGGTTCTCAGTCCAATTTTATAACAGAAGAATTCGCAACAAGGTTGCAATTAAAACCCAAAAGGGCAAACATACCGATTACCGGAATCCAAAACAAATTATTGAATATTAAAAATAGCATAAATTTAAGAATTTTCTCGAACTATTCACCGTATGAAAGAGACATAGAATGTCTCGTTTTGAAAGAAGTAACAAGTCATCTGCCGCAAATTTCTTTTCAGAGAAAGGATGCCAACATACCTGATGGTCTTCAGTTAGCGGATCCTGCCTTCTATGAAACAAGCTCCATAGATATGCTACTCGGAGCGGAAACCTTTTGGGAAATTATGAAGCAAGATCAACTTCGAAATGGAGATTTGGGACCCATATTACAGAGAACTGAATTCGGATGGCTGGTGTCAGGACCCATCGTCACAAAAAAAATAAAAAGGCCAGTAAAATCTTGTCAACTATCATTAAATATAATCCATAAACAGATTGAAAACTTCTGGAAATTAGAAGAATTCCAACCGGTGAAGCACCGGAGCCATGAGGAGCGAGCGTGCGAGGAGATTTTCAAGGACACTTATAAAAGGAATGACAATGGTCGTTTCATGGTAAGCTTACCACAGCGCCCCTGTGTTAAACAGTTGGGAGAAACGCTGCCCATGGCGGAAAAAAGACTTTGCAATTTGCAAAGGAAATTTTCTTCAAATCCTGACCTGATGAAAAAATATAAGGAATTCATGCAGGAATATATAGACTTGGGTCACATGACCCGGTGCGAAGCACCTTCTAATGAGGATTGTTATTTTTATTTGCCACATCATGCAGTATTGAAAGAATCAAGCACTACCACTAAGACTCGAGTGGTATTTGACGGTTCAGCAAAATCATCCAATGGTATATCGTTAAACGATGCTCTCATGATAGGACCTGTTTTACAGAAAGATTTAGCCGCACAATTGATATGTTTCAGAAAACACCAGTACGCGATAACAGCCGACATTGAGAAAATGTACAGGCAAATATTGGTGCGACTCGAAGACAAAGATCTACAGCGAATAGTATGGAAAAATTTCCCGGAGGAGGAAATTCAGCATTATCGACTTAACACCGTTACCTACGGTCTGGGACCGTCATCATTTTTGGCAAGTAGATGCCTCCAGCAGCTGGGAAATGAAAATATATCATCAAACCACAAGGTCAGTCAGATTATAAAGAATAATTTTTATGTGGATGATTTAATTACTGGAGATGAAACTGAAGAAAACTGTTTAATAATTAAAGAACAACTAATATCAACCATGGCATCCGCTGGGATGAACTTAAGGAAATGGCGGTCGAATTTGCCCTCGTTATGTTCGAAGGAAGAAAGCATGTCAGATATGATTATTAGTACAGATTCAAATGACAACAAAATATTAGGCCTGTCTTGGAACAATCAGCAGGATAATTTCTTATACACAGTGAAGTTATTAAAAAAATCCAATTAATAGCAAACGACAAATACTGTCATGCATTGCGTCCATATTTGACCCGTTAGGATTAATAGGTCCTGTTACTGTTATTGCTAAATTATTGATGCAAAAATTGTGGCAGGCAAAGCTTCAATGGGATGAGCCTATTCCATATGATATGTTGAAGACATGGGAAGCATATGTGAATGAACTGCCTCAATTAAATAATTTAAGAATAGGTAGAAAGATAATATGTCAAGATCATGTAAATTTACAGCTACATGGATTTTGTGACGCCTCAGAAAAGTCATATTCGTCCTGTGTTTATATGGTGTCTACCGACAAATTGGGTAAGAAGTACTCCAAGTTGATAATGTCCAAATCACGGGTAGCGCCTTTGAAAAGTGTTTCTCTACCCAAGTTAGAATTATGTGGAGCCGTATTACTGACAAGACTAGTGAATTACATTAAAGATGCTCTATGTACTCCGGATATACCTACTACATACTGGTGTGATTCCCAAATAGTACTGTGCTGGATCAGGGATCAGCCAGTAAGATGGAACACTTTCGTTGCTAATAGAGTGGCGGAAATTCAGGAAACCAGTCAGCCGGAGCAATGGAACCATGTACGGTCGGAAGACAATGCAGCAGACGTGCTTTCCAGAGGAATCGGCGTTTCACAGTTATTAATTTCCAGCATTTGGTGGCATGGTCCAGATTGGCTGACGTTGGATTCAGCGTGCTGGCCAAATTCTAACTCATTTTGTATTGATCCACCAGAGATCAAAACAAGCTCGGCACTGTTGTCTGCTGTGAAACAGGACTGGGACATTTTTGATAGATATTCCAATTTTTCCAAATTACAGAGAGTAACAGCATACATTAATAGATTTATTTTTAATTGTAGAAACCCTTCGCAGCGCCGCTATAGTAAATTGACAGTTAGTGAGTTGGAAAATTCAGTAAACAAATTAATATCTCGGGCGCAATCATACTGTTTCAGAGACGAAATTCGAGCTTTAAATAATGGAGGTAATATACCTAGGAATAGTGCACTAAAGTCATTAGATCCTTTTATTGAAAGGGATCTAATTCGTGTGGGGGGAAGACTCTCCAAAGGTAAAATGGTAACCGAAGGCCAGCAGCACCCAATTTTGTTACCTTCGCATCATAAATTAACAGAGCTAATTGTAAAACACTATCATTACTTGAACTTACACTCGGGAACGCAGTCATTATTGGCGTTGATTAGAATGAAATTTTGGCCGATTAAGGGAAGGAATGTTGTAAAAAAAATAATAAAAAAATGTATAATTTGTTATAGATGTAATCCCAAATCCGAACAGCAGTTAATGGCCGACCTACCAGCTGAAAGAATAACTGAATGTAGGCCATTTCAGATAACAGGAGTGGACTACTGTGGACCAATATTAATAAAGTCGGGTATTCACAGAAAATCACATAGCGTTAAATCATATATTTGCTTGTTCGTATGCATGGTCACTAAAGCCGTGCACTTAGAAGCTGTGCTGTCCTTGAGCGCAGAGAGTTTTTCAAACTCTTTGAAACGGTTTATCTCGCGTCGTGGTAGACCAAGCAAAATGTTCTCGGACAATGCAACCAATTTTAAAGCGGCTAATAATGAACTAAGAGAAATTTATAATTTTTTAAATATGTCTAATGATAAAATTGATAATTATTTATCCACATTAGGAATACAATGGCAATTTATACCAGCTCGTGCGCCGAACTTTGGGGGGCTCTGGGAGGCTGGGATAAAGTCAGTTAAGCATCACTTAAAAAGAATAACCAGTATCGCTTCATTAACTTATGAAGAGATTAATACGGTGTTGTGTCAAATTGAATCTTGCTTAAACTCCAGGCCACTGTCTCCCTTATCAAATGATCCTTATGACCTTAATCCCTTGACTCCTGGTCACTTTCTAATAGGAACTAGTTTGGCGGCGATTCCAGAACAAAATTTGGAACATATCACATTCAATCGATTAAACAATTACCAAAAACTAATCCAGATTGTACAATTTTTTTGGTCGAGGTGGCGGAAGGAGTACTTAGCAGAACTTCAAACCAGAAGCAAATGGACCGATAGGAATCAAAGGCAGATGCGGTCTGGCGACATGGTCGTAATAAAGGAGGACAACGTCCCTTCTTGCTACTGGAGGCTGGGACGTGTGAGCGCCGTTCATCCTGGCGCTGATGGAAGAGTTCGCGTGGCGACCATCATCACGTCGAAAGGCATCATCCAGAGGGCCATTTCAAAGCTCTGTGTGTTGCCAATAGATGACAACGAGGAGCTGAAAATGTCGACACCCCCACCCAACGGACCAGACGCTGAGTAAGCGCAAAATAAAAAAAGGTTTTGTGCAAAACAATATAAAAAGTTTCGTGATAAAAACAATATAACATTTTTGTATATTATCATAAATAAAAAAATAATAATAATAAATTAAAAGAAGAAAAGGAAGAAATAATAATAAATAAAAGGTAAAAACAGTGCATAAAAAAGTGGATAACAATACAACTTGCGAGTTTGATAAAAAATGTACAAAATAAAAAAAGGATTGTAGATCCGTATATACCAAGAAAAAAATGAACGTTTATAAACCGAGATAGCCTGCTGGCTATATGTAATTTCAAACTACACAAATACATCTGAAGAAACTAATTATAAATGTGGTAATGAACTATAGAAAAACACAAACCCTTAAGAAGGATGACCAGGAAACCAGCGCTCCATGTTGTGTTGTCTATATTATTTGTTTTATGTTTGATTATTGTTATGATCTCTGTTAGAATAAGGTTATTGGAATTATCTTAGTTGTTAAATTATAGTATAGAATAGCTTAGTGAATTGCATGAATTTGATTTGAACGAAAGTAATAATTTTAATCTCATAATTAATTTGTATAATTTTAGTTAGTTTGAAATTGTCATTTCGTTTTTAGAGTAGTCTTATGTTTAAACTTATGCTTAGAAATAGGTTACCTATTGTTTCAAATATTTATTGTTAATCAATTTTTTTAGTATTAACAGTTATAGTTAATAATGACTATTTTTGTTTCTTCCAAATTAATTTTGGCATATATGTAGATATTTAGCTGCTTAATTTTTATTCTTATGTTTTGGGGTTTGTTTCAGAAAAAATGACCTCCAATCCTTTTTTCGGGGGGAGTTTATGTTATAAAATAGAGTTTAGTGTAGCTTTGCATAGATGTCGCTATATGTAGATACTCACCTTTCCAACAGACTGTTAAAAGTTAATAAATAAGTTTATGTTTATGTTAGGATAGTTTTTCATAGATGTCGCCATAGATTCTTCCCTGTTAAAGGTTATAAATAGGTTGATTTATCATTTTTATGTCTCTTCTGCAATAAACATTTCTGGCGAAATAAGTGGGTTTATATTTCTACCTTGATCCAAAATTAAACAATGGTAAAGAATGTGATTTTGTAAAGATCTCCTTTGACAACATGAATAGCTTCAGTAGGAACATGAGTAAGGCTTTAGTCCAGTATGAGTGCGTTCGTGACTTGTTAAATGTTATTTGTCTGAACAGAAGTAGTTACAAAGGGAACATGAATAAGGTTTTTATCCAGTATGGGTGCGTAAGTGCACTGTTAAATACGACTCACGTAAGCAAGAGAAGTTACAATGGGAACATGAAAAAGGTTTTTCTGTAGTATGGGTAAGAATGTGCCTTTTTAAATTTCCACTTCGATAACATGAATAGCTGCAGTAGGAACATGAATAAGGTTTTAGACCAGTATGGGTGCGTAAGTGCAATGTTAAGTCCGACTTGCGTAAGGAAGAGAAGTTACAATTGGAACATGAAAAAGGTTTTTCTCCAGTATGGGTGCGTAAGTGTCGTGTCAAACGTGATTTTTCTGTGAAGGAGTAGTTACAATGATGACATGAATAAGGTTTTTCTCCAGTATGGCTACGAATGTGAGTTTTTAAATGTTCCTTTTGAGAACATGAATAGCTGCAGTAGTTACACGAAAAAGGTTTTTCTCCAGTATGGGTGAGTAAGTGCCTTGTTAAACTTAAATTGAAAGCGCAAGAGAAGTTACAATGGGAACATGAAAAAGGTTTTTCTCCAGTATGGGTGCGAAGGTGCACCGTTAAAGTTGAATTGTCTGAGCAGGAGTAGTAACAATAAGAACATGAATAAGGTCTTTCTTCGGTATGGGTACGTAAGTGCCTCCTTAAATTTGATTTAAATGAACAGGAAAAGTTACAATGGGAACATGAATAAGATTTTTCTTCAGTATGGTTACGAATGTGAATTTTTAAATGTTTCTTTTGAGAACATGAATAGCTGCAGTAGAAACATGAATAAGGTTTTTCTAGAGTATGGATGCGTAAGTGCCTTGTTAAACATGAATTTACAGAGAAGGAGTAGTTACAATGAGAACATGAATAAGGTTTTTCTCCATTATGGTTACGAATGTGAATTTTCAAATTTCCCTTTTGAGAACATGAATAGTTGCAGTAGGAACATGAATAAAGTTTTTCTCCAGTATGGTTACGAATGTGAATTTTTAAATGTGCCTTTTGAGAACAGGAATAGCTGCAGTAGGAACATGAATAAGGTTTTTCTCCAGTATGGATGCGTAAGTGCCGTGTTAATCTCGATTTGAGTGAAGAAGAGTAATTACAATGGGAACAGGAGTAAGGTTTTTCTTCAGGGTGCAGGTCCGGTATCATCTCTGAAAAAATAGGAGATAAACCTCTATACTCAATAAGATATCAATAATGAATAGAGAAGATGATTAAAAGAAATTTAGACAAAATAAATCAATTAATAAATATATTTGTACAGCGCTCTTGGTGTGATTTTTTCACGAAAACGGCGCTATAAAAAATAGACAAATATTATTACTATTATTCTTACCTGCAGCGCTTACAGAGCGCTCTAAGCATTCCGTTTTTACGTCCAGCAAGTCTATGTCTATCGCCGAATAAGGAATACCTCCACCGTCTTCTTCTCTGGGTCCTAGTTCTACCTTGTTGGACACAGTCTCCACATTAATGCTACCTGGAATAACGAAACAACAATACATTGATAATACGTATAAATACATGGTAATATTACATTAAACATTGTCGTGTTTTATTATTAAGATTTATTGTTGAATTGAATTACATTGTTTAACAAACCTCCTGCTGATAAGCTACTTGCATTTACTTAACGAGTACATATTCCTATAATATTCATAATATCGTCGGCAGTAAGCAGGCAGCTACCCCCTCTATGCAAAAAAAGGATTACGAAAAAAGGAGAGGTAAACCTTCTAACCTTAAAGGTTTACCTATGGGTGCTCCCACTAGCCCTGTGATTGCCAATATATTCATGAATAACTTGGAGAGAAAAATACTTGCCGGTAACTCACCACTTATAAAAAACGTCTTTCTGTGGAAAAGATATGTCGATGAGATATTTTGTATATGGACAGGCACGGAATGTCAACTAATTTTTTTTATTATTTTTTTTATTTTTATTTATTACTTGTAAATTATTTAACATTATAAATGATAACAATATACAGACAGATATATAATTTTTTCGTTTTTTATTCTACTACTCCATAATATTCCTTCCTCAACCTTATAAATTCTTATCATAAACATATTAAATTTACATTAGAGATAGGCATTAACTCATTTTTAAACTTCCTAGACCTATCCTTATCTCTCATAAATAATAAAATCGATTTTAACATCTTTCGGAAACCTACCTACACCGATATTGTCATACATAATACATCCAATCATCCTTTTTCACACAAACACTCAGCATTTCACTCAATGGTCCATCGCTTGGTCACGATTCCATTAACTAATATTAATTTCTCTAACGAATTATCAATAATTAAAAAAATAGCGTCTAATAATGGATTCGATCCAGATTTTATTGATAGAATTTTATGTAAAAAACTAAAACAATTAACAGTTAAAAACTTCTTATTCGCGAGTCCACATAATATTAATAATAATAATCTTCCTTTCCAATTGCGCCGTATTCTATTCATTAATAATTTTTCTTCCTGCAGTATAGTTAACCTTCCTTCTGAAGTCAAACCGGCGTTTTATAACAACAACAATTTAGGTAAATTTTTAGTCAATTCCAAAGATAAAGATGACACACTTAGGACGGGTTGTTTCGGAGAATTTGAACAATTCATCAAATTTCAACGTCCATTTTCCAGTTCTGTGAAAGATTTTTTCAAGTTCTGTTTTAATTTCAGTTTTGTCAA
This sequence comes from Hesperophylax consimilis, assembly GCF_061612785.1. Taxonomy (NCBI): domain Eukaryota; kingdom Metazoa; phylum Arthropoda; class Insecta; order Trichoptera; family Limnephilidae; genus Hesperophylax; species Hesperophylax consimilis. The sequence continues at coordinate 30,538,991 of NC_142854.1, forward strand.
GCAACTAGCCTATAATGATATAATAAGAGAACTTGAATAAGACGTTCACAGAACCCGAAAATGAACGTTGAAATTTGATGAATTGTTCAAATTCTCCGAAACAACCCGTCCTTGTCATGCAGGAATTTATAAATTAAATTATAACAATTGTCCAGCGTTTTACATCGGGAAGACAACGCGCAATGTCAACATTAGGATTAAAGAACATCTTAGATGCCTAAATAGCAATGGCTTTTCAGAGTTTGCCAATCATGTTATTGAAAAAGATCATACCTTCAATAAAAGCACCGGTGCTAAGATTCTCCATAAAAAAGACCATAGTAACAAATTGAATAACCTAGAAGCACTAGAAATAAAGAAAGCCATCAAAACCAAAATATTAATTCTGAATAATCAATTAGATTTGTCAAAAAGCCCAATACTGGGAATATTCCCTGTAAACTGTAAAATTCCCAGTATCCCTTAATCACCTTACAATTATTAATGCCAATTCTCTATTATTATAATATTTATATACACTAATCGTTTTCTTTTAATATATTGTTGTTTCATTTTGGTTTTACTTTCTCTCTCCCTCTGTATGTATATTTAATGACAAATTTTGTATTATTGATTAGTTTAATTTTGTACCCTGACGACGCTCGAGTGAAGCGAAGCCGGTCGGTCTTAAAATTAATAAAAATTCGTGGTTTTAAACAAAAAAAATTGTTTTTATTTCACGAAAAAAAAACACATATCTCTTGCGCACTAGCTAAGCTTTATTAAGGTGGTACATCATAACTTGTAGTAAATTTTATTTCAGAAAGTATCAGAAATATAAAAAACAATAAAATTACAAAAATAACACACATCTCTTACACACTAGCTTAGCTTTATTAAGGTGGTACATCATATGTATAAAATTATGTGAAACCATTACTGTAAAACATTTCTATATTATCTGTAAAATTACGTAACTTTATTTTTTTGAGGCCACACACAGCTTTAAAAATTATGAACTGTTCAAGGGCATAACATGTTCACAAATTTCTTAGTTCATGTTAAGCAATATTTCAATGGTAAAATAAAAAGTACCAACGGACGACAAGATTGGAAGTAGAAAACAAGCAGCTGTCCGAACTGCGTCCATCTGAAACACCTTTGTGATATACGCAATGCAACTTACTAGTTGGATGAACACTCTCGGCAAACTGCAAACATTCCTTCTTCACATCTTGAAGGTCGACTTGTATATCGGTATACTCCATTTCACCTGACCTTTCTTCCTGCGTCCATGGTTCGCTCTTGGTGGAAACACTATTTGTGTTGGTAAGCTCCATGGCACTGCTGTGATGGTATTTATTATAAGCTGAAAATAAACAAGAACTGTAATAAAAACTCAAAACACATAGATTTTATAAAATTTTCAGATGAAATTAAAACCAAAATTGTCTCAATATATAACATGGATTTTCTAATTAGAAAAATTTTAGATATATTATTTATTTATTTATACGCCCATTGGGCTTTTACATACATAGTTCATAAAAAAATGTTCTGAAGATTGTAAGTTCACAATAGTAACATTAATAATTCATATAGCCATATCCATTTGATATATTATAACAGCAAGTAAATGGTAAATGCATACAATAATTGTTAGTAGGTATAAACCTGTTGTACCAAAATAAGAATATGTATTTTTAACAAAATATGGAGCGTTTGATTGGCTATCGTGGCCTGTTAAATCGAGGGCGAAATATTTTGAAGATTATAAGTATAGAATAGTAAAATCAATAATATAACCTTCACCATTTGACATAAAAAAAATAAAAAAAAGCAAAAAGCAAATTTAAACATGATAGTTTGTAGTATGCCTACTTCTAAGATATAAACACGAAAATTGTTTATAAAAAATGTTAAGTTTATATGTACATACTAGGTAGTAGTCGTATTAACATAATATCTATGCGACACATAAAAGCTAGTGTATATATTTATTCATTTATTCAATTATCTATTCACGAACTAGCGGGCTCCATAAGCTAGCCAGTTCGTAAAGTGGTAAATAAATAAAAATAAAATAACATTTGTACTAAATGATTACAGTAATTACATGTGAAATAATAATGCAGTTGTAGTAATTGCAAAAAGACTACACCTTTTATTGTGTATCTTGAGGAAATAATTCGATAAGAGGTTATCATAGCTAGATGTTTATTGTTTTATTATAAAAGTTCTAATATATTGGTTTTAAATTTGGAAACCGATTGGAAATGATAGTCATCGATTGAACTATATTTGTTTCCATGTGTATGAAGCCTTTGAATTGGAGAGTTTACGAAGTAATTATTGGCAGATTTGGTAACAAAATATAGAGCATTTAAACTGGTATCGCGGGTAGGTATACGCAAACTAATTAAGCGCATTAAATCGAGGGCGTACAGGCTGCCATTTGATATACTGAAAAGGCAAACTAAGTCACTCACTGTGCGACTTGTAGTTAAATCGCTTAGTTTAGTAATTCCATTAGACATGTATAATTAAGTTCTTCGATTGGTATTCCAAGTTTGTAATTAATAAACCTTAGAAACTTATGCTGTACTCTTTCGATTTTTTGCTGAGGAGTCTTAAAAAAATGGAGCCCAGATTGTTGAGTTGTACTCCAAATTACTTCTGACCAACCCAGTGTAAAAGCAATTTAAAAGAACTAATTGTTTTAAATTCTTTTATTGTCCTCAGAATGAACCCCAAGCATTTCATGGCCTTGTTGGTTATTTCATTTATATGAGGAACAAAATTTAATTTACTGTCAAATATTTTACCAAAGTCCTTAATTTGTTTTACTCTTTTTAGGAAATTTTTGATGATGCTATATTGATATTTAATGGGATTTTTGATTCGGGTAAAAGTTATTGATTGACATTTTTTAATATTGAGAAACAGTTCATTAAGGGTGCACCACTCTTGTAGCCTCACAAGATTTGATTACAATACGCTACAGTCATTATGATTTGTTATTGTTTTGTAAATTTTTAAATCGTCCGCAAATAAAAGTATCATAACTCAATCAAAGATGATAGTTATGTCGTTGATAAACAAGGAAAATAACACTGGGCCCAGATGTGACCCCTGTGGAGTGAAGATTTCAAACTGATGTGCAAAATCTGAATTGATTTTTACTGATATTTTATTTTGTGCGGGTAGCTTTCAAACCATCTTAAAATATGCCCAGTTATAGCTAGGGATCTTAGTTTGTTTATAAGAATTTTGTGTGAGACTTTGTGTCGAAAGCTTTACTTAAGTCTGTATGCAGAACGTCTGTTTGAAGACAATTGTTCATTTAATTAGTTATATATTCCTGATATATCATTAAGTTTGTTAGAGTAGATCTTTTTGCTATGAAGTTGTCGATGTGATATTACATTATTGATTTCAGGCGAGAGTTTAGAGAGCAGGGCAGATACAAGTATTTTCGGGATTGACGACTGGATACATATAGGTCTATAGTTGGATATATCAGATTTATCACCTTTATTGAATATTGGAGACCGAAAGTTTATTTTCCATTTTTTCGGAAAAATGCCAGTTTTTATGGACAAATTAAAAAGTTTAGTTAGAGTTTTTAGAGGATAATTCAGGACTGATGAGCATTTCGATAAGAAGATTGGTGGAATGTTATCAGGACAGGCCGATTTGTAAAGGTCAATGGATTTTAATTTGGTGCTTATATCACGTTCTTAAAAACAAACATTAAAAATATTAAAAAAACAAACATTAACAAATATTAAAAACAACCCATTTACCGGGTCTATTGTAACCATGAGATTAATAAATTCATTAATATTTGGAAGACTCATTTCCAAGCAATTGTTTATGATATTAAAGACAGCCCCGGTTATTTGACACTAAGTGTAAATGGAATATAAAAAAATGTTGTAATAATGATTTTTAATTAATGGAATAGGATAAACTATTTCACTCGGTTTCAAGATCAGATGAACTGTATTACTAATCGCTAGGTTTTACTGTGTGACACGTGCCATACAATGAACAAACTCATATACTCTCGTCTGTCTCGTCCTTGGTGTTGGGTAGCTCAATATGTTATAACACGAATACTCTAAAATCTCATGAATAAAGTGTTAAGCGATATATTCTTACAATAAACAAGTACTAATTTAGGAGTTGAGGTGTAAATTAGTAAATTAGTTAATAAAACTAGAACCTACTTACTTAGAGGCGAAGTGCGGCGGTTACTTACAAAGCGTTTAAGAAACGTCACTAGAAAAGTGGAAGCTTTTCAGTCATAAAAACTTTGCTTTAAATGTATTGGTCATTAAAATAATCTCAAGTGACATAAATTTAACACCATTATTGTCTAGTTCATACGAAATTACTTCAGAAAGACGGGGCAATAATAATTACTGGCGACAAGAAAGCACAAGAGACGGAGACGCCCATAAATAATCCACTCAGACGCCAAATATTGACTGACTGACGTTAATTTGACATATGCACTAGAGATGGTCTATATTCTTGTCACGGCTACAAGGAACCGGTTTCATTCATGTCACAGATTTCTCATAAATACAGGCTGGTTTTGGAGCAGGTTCCTTTTGGAATATTAATTTTATCAAAAATGAAAAAATATTAGCAAAATTATCACACTAACATGTGAGAATTTTTGAGGAACCCGATTCTTTATCACAGAGTTCTCTAGCTACAGTCCAGTTTTACTTGTCACTTACCATTAGACTAAATACTGACGTGGTGTACAACTAGGGTTGAAGACGTCCTTTCTTTTAAAGGACGTCCTCTATTTCAGACCCAAAAATTGATCTTGTCCTCTAATTTAAAATCTTCAATAGAGGACAATACTTTGTCGTTTAATTTGGAAAAAATAAATGAATCAGCGCGATTTCGCGCGATGTGTTGCGAGGCGGCAGGCAGCGACGCGGCGCGGGCGGCTGAGTCGAAATGCGGAACACGGTCGGGCAAATATTGCTCGGCGCCTATTTCCTCTCCTAGGTGAGGTGACGCGTGAGTGAAGTTAGAGAGCGTGTTATTTCGTCTTTATGCAAGTAAATGGAATTGAAGATGCCTTTTTTGGAATGGCAGTCCAGCAAATTCTTCAAAAATTGTCTACTTCTCAGGCTGAAAAATATACTACTATATTTTTGGAGTGGTATCAAAATGTACTGACATATATAGAATCGCGATTCGATTTCTCAGGAAACAGTAATATCCATTGTGCAGCTGCTGACACTGACAAAAGAAATTAAGTTCCAGGATTTGTGCATCATGGTATCAAAACTACAGATAAATATTAACCTTGATGCATTGTATGAAGTGTTCTGTATATTAAAGCCTCTCCTGACGAAAATTATAGAGGATAAGAAAATGTTCTTGAAATTTGGATTCAGATTCTCAAATCTACGGATGAAAACAAGAATCTGCTAAAAATAATACAATACGTATTTTCCATCCCCGTTTCTAATGCCCAAGCCGAGAGGATTTTTCCTTGTGTACGAATACGTGGACCAAAACCGAAATAAGTTAAATATTGATACATTAAAAGCCAAAAGTAAAACCAAGTACTAACTTTATTTATTACTTTAAATGCAAAATGACTAATTAAGGTCGTCCTACTTACTTGGCCTCGATTTACATTGTGTATTAACATTGTTTTTTTATTAATAAATGTAACTACTGATACCATAACAGCATTTTATTAAAAAAATATTGATGTCCTTTATTTCCATCATATGTCCTTTATTTAATCGTATCAAATCCTCTAATTCAGAAAACGGGAGCTGGCAACCCTATGTACAACTTCCATTTATTTGAAGTTCAAAATGGCTGAGTATTTTTTGTTTCAAATGGCTATGAGTATGTGTATGAATACTTTTTGTATTGAATGAAATGAAAGTATTTTATTATTGAATATAACTCAAAGATAATTTTAAACTATTTAAGCTTTGAGAAGTTTCAATACGTTTTCTACAGAATAAATTTGTTGATAAAGGTTTGTATATCATTAATTTAATTTATCAAAATGACGTAAAAATATTGAAAAAATCGATGAAGCATGATTTGAGATTTTCACGGCTAAAAGTATTCTAGTGATTTGTTTTGGGGTATTATGCAGTGTTGCCGTAGGCTACCTCCTTCTATAGCCAACGTTTCGGACAGCATTTCAGTGTCCATCATACACATTTGCCCTGATGATGGACACTGCAATGCTGTCCGAAACGTTGGCTGAAGAAGGAGGTAGCGCAACACGGCATAATACCCCAAAACAAATCACTTTAAAAATCGATGACGCTGCAATGTATACAGACGCGTAGAAATCTAAAAATGATTGGTAAACTCAATTGGAGTACTTTCTATTTTCGCAGTTTTAATTCTAAGCCATCACGCGTCCCGTAAGGTTATGTGCAATCTCTGATTTAGTGATTTTCTCAGAGAGTGCCTAAAGTTGTAGACTTTATTATTTTTTAAATTTGATTAAAATCAAATTTAATAATATAATTATTAAGTTCTGCGAGTATTTTTTGGTTTTTGTTATTGTTACAGCTGTTTCGGCTTTCAAGGCCATCTTCAAACTGTGCTTTAGCCACGTTTAGACGACTTTTAGATACGTTTAGACGACAAACCACAGTTTGAAAATGGCCTTGAAAGCCTAAACAGCTGTAACAATAACAAATACCAAAAAATACTTGCAGAACTTAATTATTATATTATTAAATTTGATTTTAATTAAATTTAAAAAAATATTAAATGGAGTTCCACGAATTAAACACAAAAACAATAAATAAATATGTACACTTTAGAAAAGAACAATAAAATGGTGGAAAAAGTAACAGGTTGTAACGTAAAATGTGACAAATGTCACGTTAGGTGTGAAATGGAACATACATATAATAAAACGTTAGGTGTCAAAATGTCAAGTATGATAGGGTTTTAGGTGTAAAGCAGGATTATATCTTTCAAAGGATTGTGGGACAATGGATTCATGAAAAAAAACTCATTAATTATTTAAATGTGCGTTCACAAATAAATGTGCGGTGAGAAAATGAAGACAATCTTGGAAAATCGTATTCAAATTACGATACCGTTAAATATGACCAAAGGAGATAGGGTCGCATTAGCTCAGTTGGTAGAACGGTTGCAAGGCAAGGGTACTGGTTTCGAGTCCTACATATGACCGTATCTTTTTCAGAATTTTCTGTTTCAAATTTTCCATTAGAAAACGATAATATTGTCTCCAATAATTTTAAAGAATACTCAACTGAAAATGAATGGGTATAACTTGGAGAATTTTCTTGTCAAGTGGCACATCAATCAATTTGTTATATGGTGGTGAGGAAAATAAATTATTGGATCTCGCAGGTGCCAAATTTTCCAAACAATACTGTTACCAGATTAGTGCACATTGGTGTGTAAGAAGTTATGAAGTTGTTTTTATGATAGTGTAAGAAATGATTGTCGAAGGACCTTGGATCATTGAGCAATGACCACTGCACATAAGACAATATTTGTTGTACGGATAAAGGAAGGACTCACCATTAGGAAAGGGCACTCTTTTCTTCCCGTCTTTTCTCCTCACAACAATGTCACTTAACACGGAGCGGCTTGCACGATATCATATAATGTCAGAGGTAAGGGAGATGAGATCTCGCGCGGATGCGGTTTTATTGTGATCGGTTCGGGTTATTGCAACATACTGACAGATTACCAAAGGGCACATAAATTAGCAGGAATGGAAAGGAAGGTAGGACAAAGGACAATAATACTATCTCAGTACAGTGGTCGCAGGTATATGTGTATGTGTGCATGAGATGTATGTATAAATTAATGTCTATTGCGCATTGGCGCAACCACACATACATAGAGGCATAAAATACTTGTCTTACATAAATAACGTCGAGACTTCCAAGAAATTTCTTAAGAAAAAACAATTGCAATTTACTGAAGATATTTATTTTTTCACGCCCTATTTGGGCTTTCACAATTTATAACAAAGAGACAAGATAAATACAGAGTTCAGTAACAAAATATTGTATGACTTTTAAATAACAGCAGACAATTAAACATTATGGTTGGTAGATTTTCAATATCCAAGGTGTCTTTGATGTGCCGATCTCTTGAACTGCACAGACAATTCATCACCTTGTATTTATTTATTTATTTATTTTAAAAAGCCGCTCATCTCACTAGGAAATTTTTGTGTCAAGATGTGCAGCTTTACAATTAAGTACAGTAAATATATTTTTTTAAATACATGTGAACTTAATGTAAGATTGAAAATTATAAACCTACAATAATAAACACTAAAGTTAATCAAACTAAATTTAGAGGTACATTGTAAAAACAAAACCTGGTTCAATTTGGGGTACAAAAATTTTGACGCTAGTGATGTCTTGCGAATAACGCAGGTGCTCCTCAGTAAATCAATGTAAAATAAAAAATATATACCGTTAACTTTAGTGGTATCTCGAAAATCGTGATGACAACGTATAATGGGATTAGGTATTCAAGTATAATAAGATTATAGAATAAAGAGAAGAAAATTGCAATAATATTTTCATAAATCGCGGCGCCACAGAGCGAAATCGAGACAGCAGTTCTGTGACACGATATTCATAATATGTGGTTATCGTTTTCTATTTATATTTATGGTCTAATATTTACACATTGCTAAAAACAAAGTCCTCTCAATGTTGCCTTTCCTTGGAATGCATCATAGATCTGTTTTTTCATGACTTCTGATTTGTTCGGGTATTCTTGTGTTATCAAACATAATATCTCATGTGTCATATATGACTCGCTATTTTGACAATGTAATAAAAGCACGGAATAAATCAAAATGAATAAATATAGCGCTGTGGTTTTAAGGACAGATATACGGTCTCATAAATATGAATTTAATATATTTGAGCGAGCTGCCTACCCCGCGCGCGATTTAACCCAGAATATGAGAAGGTACTGCGACACGCGGGCTGGCGTTGAACAAACGAGGCATCAGTATTATTTCCTGAATATTAATTTATTGTTTGAATCAGCACGTGACATATTAAAACAATCATTTCGTGAATGTGAATTCGGAATGTCAGAAGGATGAAAAGAATTTCTGCGTTCAATGAATCCTTGTGCGGTTTATTAAATTTGTTTATTATATTAAATAGCACGAACAGAATAATATTTTTCTCTACAATGCTATATTTCAAATTTTCATTCCAAAATAAACGTGAATAACTGCATTAGGTACATTAATAAGGTTATTTTAAGGTATAGGTGCGTAAGTGCCTTGTTAAAGATGATTTATCTGAACAAGAGAAGTTACAATGGGAACATAAATGAGGTATTTCTTCAGGGAACATGAATAAATGCTGTAAGAACACGAATACGGTTTTCAGCCAGTATGGGTGCGTAAGTGCGCTGTTAAACGTGACATTCGTGAGCAAGTGTAGTTACAATGGGAACATGAATGCGGTTTTTCTCCAGTATGGATGAGTAAGTGCCTCGTCAAACTTAATTTCTCTGAACAGGAGAAGTTACAATGCGAACATGAGTGAGGTTTTTCTCCAGTATGGGTGCGTAAGTGCTTTGTTAAACGTGATTTGGTTGAACAGTAGTAGTTACAATGGGAACATGAATGATGTTTTTCTCCAGTATGGGTGAGAAGATGAATTTTTAAATGTGCCTTTTGAGAACAAAAATAGCTGCAGTAGGAACATGAATAAGGTTTTTCTCCAGTATGGGTGCGTAAGTGGACCGTTAAACGACATTTGTCTGAACAGGAGTATTTACAATAGGAACATGAATAAGGTTTTTCTCCAGTATGGATGCGCAGGTGCTTTGTTAAATTTGACTTGCGAGAGCAGGAGTAATTACAATGGGAACAAATATGAGGTTGTTTTCCAGTATGGGTGAGGAAATGCCTTCTTAAATGTGATTTTTCTGAGCAGGAGTAGTCACAATAGAAACATGAATACGTCTTCAGATCCGTTATCAAGTCTGAAAAAGATGGCGGAACAAGCACAATAAGTAGGTATCTACAATGAAACGAGAAAATTATTAAAACTTATTTAGACAAACCAAAAACCATTTTACCTTCTGCTCTTTCAGCGTGCTTTAAGCATTCTTTTTTAACATCGGGCAGATCTATGTCTATTTTCATATAAGGGATTCGCCCTCCATTTTCTTCTCGAGGTCCAGGTTCTGCCTTGATGGGTACAGTCTCCACATTAATAATACCTAAAATAACAAAATAACAATACATTGTTTATATGATGTATTACATTTTACAATTCGTCGTGGTTCGGTGCAATAAAAGTGATTTATTGTAGAATTGAATTATATAATTTAACAAAGAACCTCCTGATAAGTTACTTACAGTAGGTTAGCGGGTACGAATTCCCATTTCATGAAAACCAAAATATCGGATAAGTAATTTGTGTGGATATATAAGCGGAATAAATTATTGAAGGGGTGATTATTTTCTAAGCGATTTCTCAAGCGATTTTCGGCAGATTATAGCCATTTTGCAAAAATGTTTTGATTATCACTATTATCACTCATAATATGCCAAATTTAGGGAACCTTAAAATATGGAAAAAAAAACGTCGAAAGGTGGATTCACTAGCTTTAAGCCGCGGTAAGCAGTTCACATGTTTCGATATTAATATTTTGAGGATTGAAATTATTTAAATAATACGGATAATGTATATATATACAACCAAACGCACGAGTGGTTAAAAATACAATTTAAATAAGGATAAAAATTAAACCTCTAAAATTGCTGTTGCTCCATAAGAATTTAATAATATTTGTTTTCTAATGACCAACAGTTGCCCTGTCATCAATGGTTCCAAACTTCGAAACAATTACAAACCTGATAATTTAAATTAAAAAAAAAAACTATAAAGAACCGTTTAAGAACAACACTGGAAAATAACGAGAAGGGGGAATCGGACTTAAGTTAACTTACTTTCCTCCAGGGTAGCCAGAGAGGATAGACTGTTATAAAACATTTTGTCGGCGCACATTCACTTCCGTACTACATGTCTGACTCTCGATATGAACCAACTCAAGTATTCGATTCATTGATCGTGACTTTCTTACGCGGGCGTCCTTGAATTCTACCAAACACTTCCACGTCTTATATTTTCACAATACGAATAATTCGTTTATTCGTTTATCATGCCCAAATCATCTAAGCGTCCCGTTCTTTACCTAAACTATTACGTCACTGTTAGTTTAATACGGGTGACGTCATCCTTCCATTCGTTACAAATCACCACATTCTTAACACCTTCATAAAAAGTTTTACCACACTCAGAGATCGTATGTCTACAACATTCTGTCTTCTTCATCCTTCCTCTACCAGTTCCATGCCTCACAGTTATACATCAAGGTTCATTTCAGCATTCCATTGTGGACTACTAGCTGCACTAATTTGATTACTTTGACTTTACTTGACTTTAATTTGCACCTGCACTTGCTCAAAGTATTTATAATTCACAACTATACTGCACACTTTTCAACACTCTCTTTCAAACACCGTTTGAAAGAAATAAAACTATATTGCACACTTTTCAACACTCTCTTTCAAACACCGTTTGATAGAAATAAAACTATATTGCACACTTTTCAACACCCTCTTTCGAACACCGTTTGATAGAAATAAAACTATACTGCACACTTTTCAGCACTCTCTTTAAAACACCGTTTGATAGAAATGAAACTATATTGCACACTTTTTAACACTCTCTTTCAAACACCGTGACTTAGAACTTAATTGAATTCACTAATACATTTTTTAGCACAAGAGAGAGTAATAGTTACACGATTCATTACACGTAAGTAAAACTGTAATGGCATAGTAAGTTTAAAAATTTCTTAGTTTGTCAGTTTCCAGTAAAGAAATATTTCAAAGGTAAAATCAAGAGCACCGATAGACGACAAGAATGGTAGAAGAAAAAAGGTGGGTGTTCTAACTGAGTCCATCTGAAACACATCCATGATATACGTAATGCAACTTACTAGTTGGATGAACACCGTTAGCATACTGTAAACATTCCTTCTTCACATCTTGAAGGTCTATTTGTATATCTGTATACGCCATTTCACCTGAGCCTTCTTCCTGCGACCATGGTTCAGTCTTGATGGAAACACTATCTGGGTTGGGAAGATCCATGTCACTGCTGTGAGAGCGTCCTGTTTTGTGATGGTAATTGTTATCAGCTGTAAATAAACAAAACCTGTTACAAAACCTCTCTACACAAACGTATTCTTGTAAAAAATTTAGATGTATTAACTAACTAACCATCACGCCGTTTCCCCGCAGGGGTAGGCAGAGAGGACGGACCGCAAAACAACTCAGTCTTGGCACACGCTTCTTGCCTCATTCACATTCATACATACTCTTCTATTATTCTGACTCTTGACATGGCCTGACTCGAGTATCTGATTCACTTGATCGCGCCATGTCTTCCTCGAGCGTCCCCGACTTCTGCTACCATTCACATTTGCATCACATATTCTCCTTACACTCCTTTCTTCGCTCTACATTCCCAAACCTTTCTTTCTTAATCTTACTCTTTACACTGACATCAGCCTTGCACTCCTAAATAGGTCTATTGAAACTATAACCTAAATGATAGAAGAATTAAATTAATTAAGCCCATACCCAATTTCTAACGATTTATAACAAGTTTTTCGATAGCTGTTTGAGTTTTTTTGTTACAATTATAGTAATATTTTAAGATAATGTATGTACATTTGTTATGCCGAAACGTTAATTGTATGAAATTTCCTCGATAGAAAAAAAAAACAAAAAAAAGCTCCGAAAATTATTAGAAACACATTTTGTTCTGTTATTTTATATGTTATAGGCATGAAAAAATTCACAATGTATCTTTAAATGCAACTAAAGCATTTTTCGAGAGCTGTTTGGTCTATTTCAAACGAGTTGTGTTTTATTAAATATTTTCACCATTTTCGCTTAATTATTATCGTTTTTTTAATATTAGCGCGCTCCCTCTAACATTCGTATTTACATATCTCCCTTTAAAACCATATTTGAGCGCTTACTACGGGGTCGAAACAGATAGAAGATTCATTTCCGAATTAAATTTCACATTGAAAACATTTGTTTGTGATATTATAGACTGCCCCACTTTTCTCAGACTAGTTGCATTGCAAATGAATCCCTAAAGATAAAGAAAACAATATTGGTTTATGAACATGACGGTGAAATATAAAACATACTTGTTGACGTCTATTATTGATATTGTGTGTAAATGCTAGACAAAAAAAATATAATGATTTGTACTAAATGGAATCCGGTAATCTCTTTCACTCGGGTTCAAGATTAGATGAACTGCATTACTAATAGCTAGGTTTTAATATGTGACAGCGGCTGTAAGTCGACAATTAACAAACTTGTGTATTCTCGTCCGTCACGACACGTGTTCACCTGGTTGGTGTTAAGTACCGCAATATGTTATAACACGATTGTTAAGCAATATATTCTCACAATAAACAAGCACAAAACAAGGAGTTGAGAAGTTACTTAGTCAATATAACTAGAACCTACTTACTTAAAGGCGAAGTGCGGCGGTCACTTCCAAAGCGTTGAAGAAAAGTAGAAGCTCCTCAATTATAAAAACTTTGCTTTAAATGTGTTGGTTATTGAAATAATCTCAAGTGACATAAATTTAATACCATTATTGTAATGTTCATATGAAATTTTTAGAAAGACGGAGGAATAATAATTAATGATGACAAGAGAGCACAAGATACGGAGACGCCGACTAACGTTAATCTGACGTATCCACTAGAGACCAGAGACGGTCGATATTTCTTTCAAGGTTAAATGGAACCGGTTCCTATGTTGTCACTGGAACCGCCCACATGATTCTTCATAGGAACAGGCTATTTTGGAACTAGTTTCTTTTGGAATATTTATTTTATTAAAGATAATGAATTAACTATTAAAAAGCAAGGAAACGTTAGAATTTTTGTGTAACCGGTACCTTTTTCTTAAAATTTCTCTAACTACAGTCCAGTTTTATTTTCCACTAACCACTCGACTAAATACTGGGGTGGCAAATAGACGGATCTGTTCTGCCGAGTAATGATTACGGGTGGATTTTATTTTTAAATATAACAAAGAAAACTCAACGATTTAAATTTCTAAAGTAAAAAGCTTTTAGGAAGAAGTTTGGATGCCTTTTTTCAAATAAGATTGTTCCATTGTTTGTTTAGATTTCCTAACCAGATTAGTAATGGGCAGGATCAAAATATTTCAATGGAAACATCAAAAGAATCGAATGATTAATCGATTTGATTGCTCGTAGTATAAACATATCCATAACGTAGGTGTTTTATCTAGGTACATAACCTTAAATTACATGTCAACCTTAGATTATTAATACAGCGCCTTCGAGTTGTCTTTTGCAAAAACAGCGAAACATTGGAAGATAATATCATAATTAAACAGCTAATATATAATACCTTACATAACAACATTTGACAATTACCAAAGAATAATAACGTAATCCAAAATGCATATCAAATCATATTAGTAGTACGTAACACAATGTACCCTTCGGAATATTTCGTTTACCAAGCAATCCGAGAGATTCTTTGATTTGGGAATCGACGAATTCTCACCAATGACGTGACTGCTTTAATATCGATGAATTCTGATCAATTACGTGACGGATGTGGTTTCGAATGATTTTTGACAGAATCGATTCCTTCTTCGATGACGTTTCAAAACCATTGTCTCAAACTGTGTGACGATTTTTAATACAATCGACTTGTCCATGACAATGAATCGAAATCTTTCCTTCGTCAAAAAAAGCGATTCAATCATCGATTGTGCCCATCGCTAAATCACATTCACCAGTGAAAAAGAGCTGATTGATTGGTATTATTTATCGTGCTTTGATATCGTGAACTTGATCAACGCTGCACGTTGTCTTCATTCCATAGAACCGATGGGACTTCCTGAATTTTGACGATTTGTCGAAATTAACTCTTTTTATGATAAATACTTTTGGAGAATTATCTTGATGTGGTTTAAATGTTAACTTTTTTAAGCAACCTATCCGGACACTAAGGTAACTCCATTAATGGAGGACTGAGCGCAGTTGGCGCTAACTTAAAAATATCAAAAGGAGCGAAGATAGCAGTCCACAATGGAGTGCGGGTACCTACCCTGATGTATGGAAGTGAGGCGTGGAACTGGCAGAGAAAGGATGAAAGTAGACTGAATGCTGTAGAAATGAGATCCCTGAGGCGCATGTGTGTAAAACCATGCGTGATCGTGTGAGAAATGTGGAAATCCGCAAAGAGTGCAAAGTTGGTTTAAGCGTTATAAGTACGATCATAAATGGACGCTTAAATGGTTTCGGCATGTAGAGTGAATGAGCGAAAAAATGAGTGTAAGGAGAATATATGGAGCAAAAGTAAATGGTAGCAGAAGTCAGGGATGCCTAAGGAAGACATTGCATGACCAAGTGAAGTGAAGCCGTGGTAAGTTCAATATTCTAACCAAGCCGAGATTAACCAGAAAACCAGGTATTAAGAAATAACAAAAAAATATTTCGACCCTTGACGTTTCAATATATCTGGACTTGTTATTGTCTCACAAGATTAAGATAAAATGTGGCAAGTAAGAAGCACTCTTATATTTCCAGGAAATTCTTATATCAAACGTTGCTCATGAGTGACAAAGATGAACATTATACAAATACATGTGCGTGAACCTCAAGGCTAACAAGTTAAGTGTTCTTTTTGTTTTTCATGTATTCAAATTTCATATTCCTTTTATTAAGGTTTTTTGGTCTCAGATTAACAAGTTTTCTCTTGAGAAAATAAGCTGTAAAAGTTAATTTTCTTAGGACAATGCTTGGTCAGAGATGAACCTTGCCCAGTTTTTACGCTGAAGAATGAATGCAATTATATTGTCTATGGTCGCACCTTTTTAAAATTACCTTGAGTTTCTCTACCTTCACCGCTATATCTGTGGTTAAGTATTGTAAAAACTTTTTTCATACAAAAGACCCGAAGATATCGATCGAGGTAGTGGTTGATTCAGTGGAAATTCTCAAAAAAAATAAATTCTCCGATATTTTTATGGTTTTTTTATGACGTCGTCACAACCCTAACCAATGAAAAGCCGTCGTGGTTTGATTTCTCACTCTCTCCAGCATAAGACACGTGTAACAGAAAGAGAGGCTACGCTTCGCTTCCCCCGTAAATCATGAGACGCCATTGAAGGCATTGAAGCGTCTCGTTTGACAGATTGAGATTGTTGTCGTGAGTTGTTTTGTGAAAATGTCTCAAGGTAAAATTATCAAGCTGTGTTGTGTGAAAGACTGTACTGACAGACAGTCCACTCGACATAAATTCGCAAAACACGGAAGCTTAGAGGAGAGCAGGTTCCGCGAATGGGCCTGGATAATCGGCAGAATCGATTTCGTATCTTACCCTATATTAGCGAGATATGCGTTCGTTTGTGGCTGCCATTTCTCCATCAGAAACAAAAATCCGAATGGATCACTTCGAAGTTGCGCACTGCCGACTTTAAATCTTCCCGGCATTGGTTTTTATCCGGATTTACGACAATATCGGACCCCTTGTGACGAAAATACAGGTGCGAATATCCCTTTGTTTGTCTTCAGTTATCCAAATTAAGTTACACATGTTATGTGTAACTTAATTTCACCTCAATTGAATTTATTTTTAGAGCCCATCTATGTTCCGCCAGGACCCTACATTACAGGACGGTGTGATTTCACCAAAGACCATGATTACGTCTTGCAAGATATAAATCCTTCTTGCAAAAGGATTAAGGAAGATAATATTACTTGAAA
This sequence comes from Hesperophylax consimilis, assembly GCF_061612785.1. Classification (NCBI taxonomy): domain Eukaryota; kingdom Metazoa; phylum Arthropoda; class Insecta; order Trichoptera; family Limnephilidae; genus Hesperophylax; species Hesperophylax consimilis. The sequence goes on from NC_142854.1 coordinate 30,555,865, forward strand.
AGCAATAATAATATTCTTAGTTTAGTTCACGAACTTGAGTTTAAGCAATACATATGTTTATTCCAGAGCGTAATATCATCCCATGTATCAGCGATGTGGTTCCTTCTGCTAAAAGGATCAAGGAAGGTTACAAAGGTAAACATCTGTTCTATGTTACTTGAAAAGGAATAATATTCTAAATTTTGTTCATCCAATATGCAGATCTTTTCTTCCTTTCCTTCGACCTCTAAGATCTTTTTTTTCAGACATCAGTGTTCCTGTAGGACCCAGTGGCAGCAATTCAGTCGCCACACGGAAAAACGATGCTTCCCTGTGTAAGAATATTTATACATTTTTATTTGTATTTCTTGTTCTGTGTTCTATATTGTCTTGGTACACATTTGAAATGTGTTTTGTGCTTATATATCGTAGCACTTCCTATTTCTGTGCTATCCACATTATTTTTAGATTAACTTATTGAGTAAAACCACAAATTGAATTATTTAAGCATTGAAAACAATATTAGCGAGTCTAAAATGAATATTTAAAACAGAAAAATCAGAAACTGATTCAGTCGCAGACTTGGTACATATTTAAAATGTGTTTTATGCTCATAAATTCTGTATTCTATCAATTTTGGAATAACTTTATGATTAAAACCTCAAATTAAAATATTTAATTATTGAAAACGATATTAGCGACTTAAATGATATGAATATTTAAAACAGAAGATTAATTTGCAGTCTTGGTACACATTTAAAATGTTTTTTATTCTTATAAATTTATTTGTGTTTCCTATTTCTGTTATCTTAGTGAAATAAAATAAAAATACTTCACAAAATGTAACTAAGTTTTTCATTTTTCTGATAAACAGAGAAATGTTAACATTTAATACTGTTGTAGAAAAGCGTGTAGAAAAGTTAGTTTAGATTTATAGGTTAATTTATGACAGTCATTGAGTCAGTGAATATTCAGTGTCTCCGTCTCTTGTACTTGTCACCAGTAATTATTATTGCCCCGTAATTTCATGTGAACTAGGCAATAATGGTGTTAAATTTATGTCCCTCGAGATTATTTCAATAACCAAAGCAATTTTATAATTGAGAAGCTTCTACTTTTCTAGTGGCGTTTCTAGTTATATTAATTAAGTTACACCTAAACTCCTTAATTGGTGCTTGTTTATTATAGGCAAACTAGCTGACATGTACCCGGTGTTGCTGGGGTTTATCCTTAGGAGATACTATCGAGACATATACCATTGATAACTTTTCCGTAGGCCTTTTTAAGATATACAATTCCGTAGTACATAATTTTGATATATCTCATAAGGTAAAGCTAGCTTTAGCAATGTAAGCTCCTGAAGAAAAAAATCGACTTTATTAATAAACATTGACTTTTCTCTACTTTTTCGAAATATAATATGCATGTATTATATATATAAACCTTCCAGAAGAAATTCTCCAAATTATAGTGAAAACCCTATCAAAATACATTTGTGGCAGCGTGTAGTATGTATGTATGAGAGCTATACTTATTTGTAATTTACGGCGGCTGCCCGAACCGTAAATTGTGTTCAGGAGATGGGAGATTGAAACGAGTGTCTGCACAATTAATTTAATTTATTCGAGAGGACGAATATTACAATTTTACAGAACGCGGAGACGGTGGCAGAAAGAGTAGAGAGAGTGGCGGTTGGATCGAACGTTGAAAAAGGAATGGAGATTTCTCTTCTCCAGCTCGCTTGCGTATAGCAGCGGATTAATTCGCGATAGTATTGCCACATGTGGGAGGAAATAAAGTAGTCCCACACATTGTTTAGTTTAGAAGAACTAAGCGCACAAACGGACAGACGCGAAAAGCGACTTTATTTTATACTATATAGAGATTTCGCTTAGCACTTGATTGATAGTTGGTCTTCTGTTAATTAATTCTTCTATCTCTTAATTTATGGTTTCAATAAGACAGTTTACAGTATTTGGGTTTTATTTTCATCTGAACACTATATAAAAAGTTTGTGTACCAAGGTTTTGTTACAAGTCTTGTTTATTTTCAGCTGAAAACAATTACCATTACAAAACAGGACGCCATCACAGCAGTATCATGGATCTTCCCAACTCAGAGAGTGTTTCCATAAAGAGTGAACCATGGTCGCAGGAAGAAGGCCAATGTGAAATGGCGTATACCGATATACAAATCGACCTTCAAGATGTGAAGAAGGAATGTTTGCAGTATTCCGAGAGTATTCAGTCAACTAGTAAGTCGCATTGCGTATATCACAAAAGTGTTTCAGATGGACGCAGTCAGAACAACGACTTGTTTTCTACTTCACTTCTTGTCGTCATCTGACATAAACCATCTCCAAAACTTATTTTCAATTGTGAGATAATATATTCAACATTCTCAATCCAAACCCAACATTTCTTATGTACAACCGATGGTAAATCTCACATTTTCGAATACTGACAAACAAATATTTAATCTTCGTGCAACAAACTACATCAACCAAATTAATAATGTAAACCTAATTCTAAAATAAATACAAAATCAGTACTTATGTCTCTATGTGTACACTAAATAATGAATGGTGCAACTATTACTTTCTTTCGCGTCAAAATGAATTAATGATGAATGTAAATTAGTCCAAAGTCACTGTGTTTGAAAAAAAGGCGTACAATTCAATGCTGAAACTTGAACAGGAGAATGAGTTTGTGTATTTGGGAATACATATTTGTTTTTTTTGGATCCATTCAGTAGTCAATTGCGTGCTAAGTTCTTTCATATCGTTGCTTCCACCGCAAAATTACCTAACTGCAAAAATGTACTTTTTCAGGAAAGCGAAAAAACCTTCCCATTTTATAATTAGACTGATTTTTTTATTTTAATAAAAGACGTATCTAATGAATATTTTTTTCATTATATTTTATTTGGACAAAATATTTTTTTTTTTAACAGTGTAGTGGCAGTGTTAGATAAGTATTTTTGCATTGAAAAATTTTGTCACTTATGGAATTTTGCACGTAAAATTTACTATCTAGTAGTACTTCCAGAACAGAATATTTACATAATTTTCGTTTTATAACACTAAAGTGACGAAAATAAAATAAATCAACAGCAAGATGAACAAACAATTAAGAAATTAGACGTCTTCGGTCTATCAAATAATAATGATTTTTGATAAAATAATATAAAAATTAACACTGTTCTATGACACTTAAAATGATATTTAATGAAAAAGTTTATCATAAAACTCCCAACAGAATTTCGGAAGGACACTTTTCAAATCCTGGAGGTGGTTGAATTTTTCAATTTTGTTTAATTTTTATCTGTCTCTTATACAGCTGTGCTGGTTGAGCGTAGTCGTTTAAAGTTGAAACTGGTGGCTTTAATAATGGCTTCCACGAATCATTATAATTAAGTTTAAAGTTAAGTCTACTGTTGGGTCAACTCGTCTATGTCCTGGACGAATTGAACTATAGACATTAAAATTGTCATAATTCAAAAAATATTCGTAACTTAAATACTGAAGTGGGTTGAGAAATTCTAGCTTCTCTGCATACTCCCAGATAATCGGTTGGGAAGTAGATTTAGTTATTTTTAAGTTTTCGTTCAATTAAACTATGGCAGCTATGTTCTTCCATTTGGGTATGACCCTTTTATAAATAGTTATGCTCTATTTCTATATTGATGTGAGTTAAACTTAATCTAAGTAGTGCGTTTGAAAGAGTTGTGTTTTTGTTTTGATAACCACAACCATCTGTTTACAAAACTATATTTTTGTTTGGGTGTTTGCTGCTACGTATGATTCTAAAACTTTCATAAGTATTGTAGAAAATATATTGGCAATCAAAACCCCTTCACACTCATCCCATAGGTAGCAATCCTTTGTTACCATGTTATAAATCGTATAATTGTGGACACAAAGTTTTGTTTTATAATAAAATGCACTTGTTTTCAAAACAGGGGGCAAGTTTTACAGCTTGCATATCAATAGTGAACGTATGCCCTGCAATAATGTGACAGAAGCTTCGGTAGATTTAAAAAAAAAATTATCATTACATTTCGCCCTTCTTCCATAATTGTATTATTATTGCGTCTACGTAGTGGGACTTTCGAATTGGATTTGTGGGTGTGCATACCACTTTTGAAGGCTGTAATCCAATTTGTGACAGTAGCTGAATCTAAATCAAAAATACTGTCAAATGTTTTCTTACAAACTTGCTTTTTTTCTTCACCATTTTTCAAGTAGTAAACGTGAGAATATTGCCTTCTTGACTCTCACAGGCAGAAGGCCGCTTTGTAGGAATACTATCTGTTAAAGAGCTGATATATATTTTTTTCATATCCCGGTTCATATTTTACCAAAAATAAGTAAACATTTGTTGCCTCTGAATATCATTAAATTCATGACAATGTTTGTTTTTAGAAGTCAGGAAGAACAAATAGGTGCCTGGGATTCACTCAACAAGTATTTTCCATCATTTTGTTTTTTAAACCCATATAATCCTTTCCCTGCATTCTCATTCTTTTGTTAGTTTCTCTTGTAGATATTGTTACTATGTTAGTATCATTTTCCAAACTAACATTTTCAATATTGTCAACACTCGTACTCGGAGGAAATTGTTTTCCTTGGGACATCGCCATCAGAATTTGAATCATCTGAGCTACTGCATTCTAATGCAGTCTTGTAATCAGAATCCAGGTTAACAGATACATTTTTCTCTATTATTTTCAGAATTATATGAAATATTGCATTCTGGTACAGCTTCGTTATCCGGATCTAGATTTTCAGAGACTTTTTCCTCAGTGATAATCATTTCATTAGTATTTAATTCATTCCCAGGATCATCGTAAGGAAATGTAATAATATCATCCATCAGCAGAAGTTGCTCAATATCAACGGCAGACAAGTTATTTTCATTCATTGTGTATGATGCAAAATTTGATAACTGCTAAAAAAATGGCGGTAACAAAAATATTCTAACTTGCAAAAATCTATAACAGACAAGTTCAATAAATTGTTATATTTAAACTTCACTGACTAGTTATAAGTGTATTTCATGTATAAAATGGATTTATAAATATCTTATATATTTGTCACAGTTCACTTTGCATGGTAAATTCTATTTAAAATTACAATTTTGGAGTTTGAATGCAGTGCAACACAATGAGTGAAATCTCTCAAGTTAAAATGGCAGTTAGATAATTTTGCAGGCACAAATGAGAAGCTGTCAGATAGGTAATTTAGTATTTGAATTATGTTTTAAAAACCATATTTTTGTTTATTGTGTAATTTTGTATGAACGTAAGGGTCATAATTGCAGACAAATTTGCATCATTAGTCCAAAAAGTGAAAATTGTCAGTTAGGTAATTTTGCGGTGGAAGCAACGATATATTGTCTTCGACTCAGTCATTTTTTGTTGATATATTACGATAATATATAACATATGAATTCACGAAAGATATATTTAGCAAGGGACGTTTAGATGGTTTGGGCATGTAGAGCGAATGAGCGAAGAAAGGACTGTAAGGAGAATATACGATGCAAATGTGAATGGTAGCAGAAGTCGGGGACGCCCGAGGAAGACATGGCACGACCAAGTGAAGCAGATACTTGAGTCAGGCCATGTCAAGAGTCAGAACAATAGAAGAGTATGTATGAGACGATGTATGAATGTGAATGAGGCAAGGAGTGTGTGGTGTGACCGAGTTGTTTGGCGGTCCGTCCTCTCTGCCTACCCCTGCGGGGAATCCACGTGATGGTTAGTTAGTTAGTATATTTAGCATGTCATACAAAATAGCCATTGGCCAGTCTTTCTAGAGCATGACATAGAGGAAGTCATTTGATCCAATGTATCTACAGCACCTTTGGTCTGGTTGTAGAACATGATCATTTCCTGCTTTCCAGTTTCATTATTTATGATCCCTTTTTCGTCGCACGAAGATAACAGGAACACCATTTTAGCTGGTTTTGGTTTGTAGGAAACCAAAGTCAAAGGGCCATCATAGGCGAACATGGATGTACCAACGGGTCGAAGCCGGGTGTTTTGCATTTCTTGAGGAATTTCCCGTTTGTTAGACCTTATTGTACCAACAAGCGTGAGTTTGTATGGTTCTGCAAGTAGTGATTTGGCCAGAGATACAGACGTGAACCAACTGTCACATGTCACGTTACGATTAGTACAAGTAACTATTCATCTACTGTGAGGTAGTTTCTCGGTGTGTAGTTAGACTTGCACTGCTGTCCCATACCTTCCTGACTGGAATAAAGGGATCTTCTTGACGTAGGGCAAGGTGCAAAGTCTTGTCATCCATTCTCAAACAACGAGTGAGAAAGCTAAAACGCTCCCTGCTCATCATTGCTAAATACCTAGACCCTGAAAAGGTGCATCAAATAGCTCAGTTGCAGAAATATTATCTTTGATTTATCTTTGGTTATCTTTGATTGCAGCAGTTAGCGTCAAAATACCAAAATAGGCTCTTATTTCTATGAAGCATGTGCGAGCGATGTTTGGGCACCGTACCACCAGAAGCACATTGAAATCCAGAAGCAAATCCAGAAGAAATTCGTCAGGTATGTTTATCTGCGGACGCATGGAACCTATCCTAGGTTCATGCACCATATCGACTTACTTGAGGAAACTAATTCTGTGAGTCTGGAAATTAGGCGGAAAGCAAGTCTAGCTATTATGTCTTTCAAAATTTGGAACAATTTTATTGATAGCCCATTCCTCTTACAACCGAAGTCGATACCATGACTTATTCAGAGTAAAACCGACGTCCTGGCAAAGCATAGCATGACGAGGGGAGTGGTGCTGTTGAACGAACTAGCAAAGAATTTGGATGTAAGTGACTGTTCTCTAAATGACCTAAAACAATTATTGAAGAGTCACTTACCCAAATGCTGATATGATGTAAAATTGTACTGTAACTGGAATGAATGTTCTGTTGTACAATAAAAAAATAAATAAAAACCTCTGCAGGTAGCGTGGGTATTTCCAGTAGGTCATTTTCTAGATATTTCCACATTTGTCCACTTCACTATCTCACCAACAATGTCATCCGTGATGAATAAATCAAAACACAAACTAGGTTCAAAGATATTTCTACACATTCTAGTAGGGCATCTAGAAGTCTGCACAATGTTGCTAGCAGCGGTTCCACCTTGACTTTCGCCTTTAGAAGTAGACCAACAGTGCTGGTTTTTGCCCTTCAATGTTCGACGTGCCAGAACAAGGATACGGCGATCAGAACTGGATTGCTCCAAAGTCTCACTATTTCCTTAGACAAAAGACGGCACAGATTCTTCAGCCCTTCTTTCACTGGAGTCCTCTATAGTTACATCTTCTTCTACATCGTCCTGCGTGATCTTCAGTTATGATAATTACAACAGCACTGTTATAGTCGCTTTCTTCTAGCTATTATACCATCCGTAACTCTTCTAGTACTAGTCATTATGTTGAAGTTTCAAACCGTACCTAAAAAAAAGATAAAACACACTGGTAGTAACTAATAAAATGCAAACAGTAACAAAATAATTTGACTAATAGCGCAAAACTTACATACAAGCTACTCATACGTCTTTGGAGCGCCGAGGGTAGTAATATCAAAAAAACTAGCAAACTTACCGTAATGCAACAAACGTCCTGCGACACGTGCTGCCGATGACTGAGATGTCCTTGAACATCAATGCGATACGCGCTAAGGATAAAAAGAGAGAGCAATATATAAAAAACGCGGGCGCCTCTGCGACATAGAGTAGTAATCTAGGGTTAAGGAAATTGTATATTTTGACATAAAATTCAAGTTTCTCCTCCATAATGGCCAGACTTGTCACCTCTAGTAAGAGCCTTGAGTTTATTGCTGTAAGTCTTAATGATTCTAGTTCGTTCGTCCATTAAGTACAAACGTCAGTCACTCCTGGACACACTAATTCCTAAATTCCTACCCACCCCTCATACCTTTTACCTTACCAGAACTTCCTCTCCTTTCTTTCTTTAAAAATACCCTCTACATTCCCAAAAGCTGACATAGGCTCTGAAGGAAATTATTTTCCCCAGGGCCTCAAAAACACTGGTCGACATTTATTTTTTTAAGTGCAGTCCCTTAAGCATAGCTAATGTATTTAGTATCCATAAACACGAAATGAAACAAAAAAAAATTATAGGTCAGGTTTTTTTTATTATTTAACAATGTTTTTTTACATAATTCTTCCATAGTATGACGGGTACTTACTTACCAAAATTTAAAAACTAATTCAATTTAATTTTTTTTACTCCTGATTTGCGCTTGTGAGTATCTTGAGAGTTTCTCTGCAGGGTCCAGCAATAGTCTGCTAGCATAGATGGACTCCACTTTCCTTGGTATCGCTTTTCCATAGCCGCAATGTCCTGGTGAAATCGTTCGCCGTGCTCGTCACTGACATCTCCCATATTTTCGGGGAAAATATTCAAATGAGAGTGAAGGAAGTGTATTTTTAGTGACATGTTACATCCCATATTTTTATAGGCCATGAGCATTTCAGACACAATGCTGAAATAGTCTTCACTTTTATGACTTCAAGAAAGTTCTCGACAACATTCTTGAAGGCTGACCAAGCGGCTAGCTCAACTGGTCTCAACACTGTTATAAAATTCGGATCAGTCAAGACCTCCCTTATTTGTGGTCCCACGAATATTCCTTCTTTAATTTTTGCGTCGCTGATCTTAGGAAACTTTTGCTTTAAGTAAATCATGCCATTTCCATCCTTAGACAAGCCTTTCAAAGAAAATTTCATCAAACCCAATTTAATGTGTAAGGGTGTAAGTAAGATATCTTTAGATTTTACTAGGGGAGCATGTTGAACATTCTTCGTGCCAGGTTTAAGGTACTTTCTAGTAGGCCAGTCCTTGGTCTTTCCTGTCTCTGCTATCCCACTTACACAGAAAACAACAATACTTTGTGTATCCCGCTTGCAGTCCTAGTAAGAGCCCTATTACTTTTAGATCACCACATATTTTCCATTCGTATTTTACATATTTAATTTTTGTTAACAGCAGCTTCATGTTGTCATAGTTCTCTTTCATGTTTGTGACATTCAAATGACATTCGAGCCTAGTGTTGCATATTATAAGAAAAATCAATGATAACTCACGAATAAATATGAATTAATACACATTTTTGTAAAATTTAAAACCCGTAAAAACCTGACGTGATAGAAAAAAACTAATCACATATTTGAAATCAGCGTGAAATTTCCTGTCAGATTTGGGTACTTTCGTTAAGGGGACAAAAAATGTGTTGACCAGTGAAATCAGTCAATACGCAAGTAATCTTTTGTGTAGTAGAAGTTGTTAACCTCATAAAACATTGTTCCTGTCTTGACTTGACATTATCTTTATTGCTTTTGTGCATATTATTGTGATAGCTGTATTTTTTTTAAATTAGCCTATTTTTTAACATTTTGTAACATTTTTCTTTATATTAACTTTGTGTAATATGCAATGCGTTGTTATTGGACATGGTCAGTTAATACATAAATAAATGCTCATCCTTCCCTATAGCAGTTTTTAACCAAATCGGTTTGAGAGCTCTAAAATTTTCAAGATTAGCATTTATATAAGTATCGTTTTAGATATATAAATATTATTATTATGTAATGAGCAGGCAGCATTCTGCTGATGCGCTCATATCTGA